>NC_138772.1:433939624-434607124 GCF_965119305.1 Pelophylax lessonae | reverse complement strand
CATTGTGTTTACTGTGTGATCTATGGCAGTGCCATTTTATCATAGTCCAAGGAACCTCTATGTCGTCTCCATTTTTTATATGACTTCTTGTATATGCTTGTCAGCCATTACCTTGAAGTCCCTGTGTGCATTGTATTACCCCATAGATATCTCTATCTATGTTAATATGTGTTAGCGATATAACACTACTGCTAGGGGCTACCTATATACTAAAGTCCAAGCTCAGGTATACGGGGAGGGACGTAATAAACAGTTACAATTTAGTGAATAAATTAAATTACAATATGGTACAAACATTTGTAACATAGGAAATAGATAATATTATAATGTAATCCTGCAACCTAAATAAGAGACCCTATTTGTCATATGTTACCTAAAATACAAACATATAATTAGATAAACATTATTTTAATATGAACTGAGTGCTGTAGAAGGAGGAGTACCTATATACTTTGTATGAGTGGAGAACGTGGTGCAGGCGATGAAGTACTATATTATCAAAGCCTGTTTGTGTAGTGGAGATACAGTGCCACTTAGGTGTAGGAGTAAAAACTAATGATGTGGTATTTTATTAAAAATCACTAATGAAGCAATTAAAATCAAATTCTATATTTAACCCATGAAGAGTAGGAGTGTCCATAAGGAATATCCACTTAGATTCTAACTGGCTAAGAGTCCTAATTTTATGATTTCCCCTCCAGTGTCTTTTATATGGATCTATACCCCAGAACATTAGGTGGGTTGGATCTCTCTGATCTACTTTGTCAAAATGTTTGGATATACTATGTTTATCATATCCTTTCTGTATGTTCTGTACACGTTCTTTAATTCTAATTCTTACTGGTATTTTTGTTCACCCTATATACTGTAATCCACAACTACATTCTAGGGCATATACTGCCCCCTCTGTATTGCATCCTATAAATTCATAAATATTTTATGTCGTTCCTGTACTGGTTGATATAAAACTAAACTTTCTCTCGTTTGGACGTTTAGTATGTGTACATGCATAGCATTTCTTGCAAGGATAGACACCTTTTCCCGTAAAGAAGGAAAACATCTTTTTTGGAGGGTCTATTACACTTTTTACAAATTTATCTCGGATAGTGGGGGCCTTTTTTGTATACAAATTTCAGGTTGTTAGGTAGTCTACTCTGAAGCTGTCTATCTGCTTGTAAAATATGCCAGTGTCCTTGTATAATTATTTCCATTTGTCTATATTGTGCCTTATAGTCTAAGATGATAGGGACTTGGTCTATTTGTTGGTTTTTGGTTTCCTTATCTTTTATTAATACTGGTCTCTCCATTTCTGCTACTTTCTTGATTTCTTCTTCAAAAAGTCCTCGGTTATATCCTTTGATAATAAAGCTCTGTCCCATTTCTGTTGCCTGTTCCGTCATTCTTATTAGTAAGTCATTCTTATTAGTAAAATTTTGTCTCAATCTCATCATTTGGCCCTTGGATATATTATATAGCGAATTTTTGTGATGACAACTTTCCATTGGTAAGTAGCTATTTCGTTCTACATTTGTGAAATGCGTTTGGCTATTAGTTTGTTGTTTTCTTGTGTAATTTCTAAATTCAGATAGAAAATGCTTTTCTTGCTGATATTCTATGTAAATTGAATCCGATCATTTCAATATGACTTCCCTAAGAAGTTGGTTAATTCTTCTTTATTTCCTTTCCATAGAATAATTACATCATCAATGTATTTTTTGTAGCATAGCAATTTTGATGGTGTATGTCTTCTTCCCATTGGGCCATGAATAAATTTGTGACACTAGGTGCGAATTTGGCTCCCATTGCAACTCTTGTTTTTTGTTGGTAATATTTTGGTTAAAACCAGAAATAGTTATTTTTCAGACAGAAATCTATACATCTTTGATAAGGTATTTCCTTTGTGTGCATGATAGTGAGGTGTATTTTTTTGAGTGCCCATTTTACTGCCTTACATGCCTGATGATGTTGGATGATTGTGTATAGCAAAGATACATCTGCTGTTGCCATGATTATGGAGCCTTCTTTTAATTCTATGTTCTCTAATAGTTGAAGTACATGTTTCATATCCTTCAAATATGCTTTTTATTTTGTACTACTGGGTTGTAAATAATGTATCTAGATACTGGCCCATTCTAACCATTAATCACTTGCCGACCGCCCCACGTAGATTTACTGCGGCAGGGCAGCTCGGCTGCGCATAATCCCGTACATGTACGTGATTATGTGCACGCGGCACGTGCCGCCGGAGCTACGCTCCCGCTGTGATTAGACACAGTGGGAGACAGACTGCGGGAGGAGCGGCACGATTGCCCCCGGCCTCCCACATTCTTCACAGAAACTGACAGGAGAGCCGCCTGCTTATGTAAAATGTAAAAAAAAGCAGACGGCTCTTCTGTCACACAGGCACACAGAGATTGTGTGTTTCAGCTAAGCTGAAACACCGATCTCTGCCTGCCTGTCACAGAACCCTCCCCCCCCTACAGTTATTAAACACAGTTAGGTATACATTTAACCCTTTGATCACCCCCAGTATTAACCCTTACACTGCCAGTGTCATTTATACAGTAACAGTGCAAATGATTTAGCACTGAATACTGTATTAATGTCACTGGTCCCCAAAAAGTGTCAAAAATGTCAGTTAGGGGTCCAATCTGTCCGCCGCAATGTTGCAGCTCCGCTAAAAATCACTGATCGCCGCCATTACTAATAAAACAAAAAAAAATATAAAGTCCAAAAATCTATTTTGTAGTTTATAAACACTATACATTTGCACAAACCAATTAAAATACGCTTTTTGGGATTTTTTTTCCAAAAATATGTAGCAGAAAACAAATTGGCCTAAACTGAGAAAAAATTTTTTTATTAGGAATGTTTTATAGCAGAAAGTAAAAAATATTGTGTTTTTTTTTAAATCGATGCTCTTTTTTTGTTTATAGCGCAAAATCTAAAAACCACAGAGGTGATCAAATACCACCAAAAGTAAGCTCTATTTGTGGGAAAAAAAAGTACATCAATTGTATTTGGGTACAGGGTCACAATTGTTCGTTAAAGTAACGCAGTGCCGAATCGCAAAAATTGGCCTGGTCATTAGGGGGTAAAACATTCCAGAGCTGAAGTGGTTAAAGATTCAATTCCATTCACTAATGGTCTTGGTGGTGGGTTTTTCTTAACTTTTTGGATTTTAGGCACCGAGTAAATAATTGGTATACTACAGGTCTCCGAAAACCAAGTATTTTGCTTCTTTTTTCTCCAGGATTCCTCTTTTAATTCCCAGATAGGAAATGCTTTTCTTGCCGATATTCTTCTGGTGGATCACTATACATAATATATACATCATATTGCACAATTGAATTGACAGCGCAGCACTATTTTGCTTTTAATGCTTGGAGCTTGACAGAATTTGTGGCATTTTTAATGTTCACTCGCTTCTTGAGGAATGACCACAAGTTCTTAATGGGATTAAGATCTGGGGAGTTTTCTGGCCATGGACCCAAAATGTTGATGTTTTGTTCCCAAAGCCACTTAGTTATCACTTTTGCCTTATGGCAAGGTGCTCCATCATGTTGGAAAAGGCATTGTTCCCCACCTAACTGTTCTTAGATTGTTGGGAGAAGTTGCTCTCAGAGGAGGTTTTGGTACCATACTTTATTCATGGCTGTGTTCTTAGACAAAATTGTGAGTTAGCCCAATTCCTTGGCCGAGAAGGAACCCCACACATAAATGATCTCAGGATGCTTAACTGTTGGCATGACACAGGACTGATGGTAGCGCTCACCTTGTCTTCTCCGGACAAGGTTTTTCTGGATGCCCTATAAAATAGGAAAGGGGATTCATCAGAGAAAGTGACTTTACCCCAGTTCTAAGCAGTCCAATCCCTGTACCTTATGTAGAATATCAGTCTATCCCTGATGTTTTTCCTGGAGAAAAGTGGCTTCCTTGCTGCCCTTCTTGATACCAGGCCATCCTCATTGGGTATGCAGATGCACTCACACCTGCCTGCTGCCATTCCTGCGCAAGCTCTGCGCTGGTGGTGCCCAGATCCGGCTGCTGAATCGGCTGTAGGACACGGTCCTGGCGCTTGCTGGACTTTCTTGGGCAACCATAGTTATGAGTTTGGGGGCTTATTTTGCTCTCCTTGGTTGTAGGTACATAGGGGAGGTTTTATCCTTTCTTTCCACTAGGTGGCCCCCATCATCAGCCTTGAATGCTTTTTGCATCTCAAACATCCAGCAGAACTTCCCTTTCGCGTGTCGGCGCCTCCTCATGACGTTCCTTTTCTACTATTTTTTTTCCTTAGTGGCAACTTGTCCCTTGAATTCTTTTTTCTCCCTTGTGCGGTTTGTGTTCCCTGGGTTCCTGGGGTGATTCATTAGTGGATTGGCCTGTATAGTCAATTATACGTTTTCATATGCTACTTATTACTTTTCAATAATATGGTATATAATATTGTATCTTTACATTGTCATTTTGTTAATACGATGTTTGTCTTGCAGAAAATTACCCTTTTGTGCAAATACTCCCTGAAGAAGGCTATTAACGCTGAAACACGTTGGGGTGCAATCATCAAACTTCCACTTACGTGGTTGTCTGAGGTATACACGGTGCAATCTTTAAACCTCCACCTACGTGGTTCTTTGGGGTATACATGTATCTATATACAGTGCTTTGCGAAAGTATTCGGCCCCCTTGAACTTTTTGATCTTTTGCCACATTTCAGGCTTCAAACATAAAGATATAAAACTGTCATTTTTTGTGAAGAATCAACAACAAGTGGGACACAATCATGAAGTGGAACGAAATTTATTGGATATTTCAAACTTTTTTAACAAATAAAAAACTGAAAAATTGGGCGTGCAAAATTATTCAGCCCCCTTAAGTTAATACTTTGTAGCGCCACCTTTTGCTGCGATTTCAGCTGTAAGTCGCTTGGGGTATGTCTCTATCAGTTTTGCACATCGCGAGTCTGAAATTTTTGCCCATTCCTCCTTGCAAAACAGCTCGAGTTCAGTGAGGTTGGATGGAGAGCGTTTGTGAACAGCAATTTTCAGTTCTTTCCACAGATTCTCGATTGGATTCAGGTCTGGACTTTGACTTGGCCATTGTAACACCTGGATATGTTTATTTATGAACCATTCCATTGTAGATTTTGCTTTATGTTTTGGATCATTGTCTTGTTGGAAGACAAATCTCCATCTCAGTCACAGGTCTTTTGCAGACTCCATCAGGTTTTCTTCCAGAATGGTCCTGTATTTGGCTCCATCCATCTTCCCATCAATTTTAACCATCTTCCCTGTCCCTGCTGAAGAAAAGCAGGCCCAAACCATGATGCTGCCACCACCATGTTTGACAGTGGGGATGGTGTGTTCAGGGTGATGAGCTGTGTTGCTTTTACGCCAAACATAACGTTTTGCATTGTTGCCAAAAATTTTGATTTTGGTTTCATTGAACCAGAGCACCTTCTTCCACATGTTTGATGTGTCTCCCAGGTGGCTTGTGGCAAACTTTAAACGACACTTTTTATGGATATCTTTAAGAAATGGCTTTCTTCTTGCTACTCTTCCATAAAGGCCAGATTTGTGCAGTATACGACTGATTGTTGTCCTATGGACAGAGTCTCCCACCTCAGCTGTAGATCTCTGCAGTTCATCCAGAGTGATCATGGGCCTCTTGGCTGCATCTCCTTGTATGAGCTGAAAGTTTAGAGGGACGGCCAGGTCTTCGTAGATTTGCAGTGGTCTGATACTCCTTCCATTTCAATATTATCGCTTGCACAGTGCTCCTTGGGATGTTTAAAGCTTGGGAAATCTTTTTGTATCCAAATCCAGCTTTAATCTTCTCCACAACAGTATCTCAGACCTGCCTGGTGTGTTCCTTGTTCTTCATGATGCTCTCTGCGCTTTAAACGGACCTCTGAGACTATCACAGTGCAGGTGCATTTATACGGAGACTTGATTACACACAGGTGGATTCTATTTATCATCATTAGTCATTTAGGTCAACATTGGATCATTCAGAGATCCTCACTGAACTTCTGGAGAGAGTTTGCTGCACTGAAAGTAAAAGGGCTGAATAATTTTGCACGCCCAATTTTTATTTGTTAACAAAGTTTGAAATATCCAATAAATTTTGTTCCACTTCATGATTGTGTCCCACTTGTTGTAAACTTGTGCCAAATGAGGTAAATGTGCGGGAACTCGTGATACCGCCACCAGTATAGACACTCCTTACCAGATTGTAGTGTATAACACGCGTATATCAGAATAGGCAGGTGAATGGGACACTCCAATTAGACATCAGATGTAGCCAGATAGGGACTCGGGATGCCTCTCCACACGATTCCTCTTCCTGTTTCTTCCCACTGGCCAGCCATAATTTATTTCCACCACTGACTGAGTCTGAGACCAGCATTACCTGTGGCAGCATTACCCTAGTAAGACCAGCATCACCAGGCTGCCAGCATTCCACCAGCATTACTTCCAGTACTCACCACCAGCAGAGTACCCACCAGCATTACCCGCCAGTACCCACTACCAGCATTACCCACCAGTACCCACCACCAGCAGAGTACCCACCAGCATTACCCACCAGTACCTGCCAGCAGTACCTGTCAACAGTACACACCAGCAGTACCCGCCAGCAGTATCTGCCAACAGTACCAGCCAGCAGTAGAAAAGGTATGCGCATTAGCGTGTGCGAATTGTTGCAATATATGTTTTTCAATAGCTCGTTGTGTTCTGTCATAATAAAATGTGTTTTACATACATGTTTGAACAAGGAATTGACATCTAGTGGTTCTCCGGGGGGGGGGGGGGGGTTGAGTTTGCCATCTCCCTGAAATTAGTTTTTCCAGGTTGGGATGTCTGACTTAACTCACATTCATACCCTAGGGCTAGTATACAGTAGACAGGAGCCAATTAACCTACCAGCATGTCTTTGAAGTGTGGGAGAAAACCCAGGCAGGCACAGGGAGAACATGCAAACTCCATGCAGGTAGTGCCATGGTAGGGATTCAGACTGATAATCTTAGTCCTGCCAGGCAGAAGTGCTAACCATGCTATACTTTTTCTGGGGATACCCCAAAATAACAATAAACAAGACAAACAGAAGGGGTAAATTGAGTGAAAGGTGTTTTAATCCCTCTCCACTCTCTCCAGCGCTGAACAAAATATAATAAATATAATAAATATTATAAAAATAATATTATAACATATAATACACATTATATATATATATATATATATATACATACACACACACCTCTCAACTTTTTTAGACGGGAACGAGGGACACCTATTAGCAAAAGTATGTAGGCATAAGACACACTCCCTGCCACACCCCTTTAAAGGAGAATTATACAAAAAAATGATTAGTTAAACCCACGTGTTTTTGTTTTTTTTTCCTTTATATTGGCTTTTAAATTTTACAAATGCAGCAATTTAGAAATTGGATGAAAGTTTTAGCACTGGAAAACACTTTTTTATAGCTAAGTAGTGCATTTTATATATAACTATATAGATCAGACAAAAATGAGGGACAAATGAGGAGGAAAGAGGAAAAAGAGGGACTTAGTTCCAAATCAAGGACAGTCCCTTGAAATCAGGGACAGCTGGGAGCTCTGTATGAAAATATATATATATATATATATATATATATATATATATATATATATATATATATATATTTTTTTTTACACAGTGACAGCATTTATGGTCCTTGCTTTATTCCATCCCATTCTAGGATTACTATGTAGGCTGTGCCATTCAGTTGTCTGCTGCTGTCACCTAAATTATTACTAATCTGTTCTTTATTATCTGTATTTCTCACATAACATTGTATCTCTCATAACATTTGTGTTGCTAATGTTATATGTGATTTACTCTCCCAATGTCTGTTGGTACGGCAGCACAGTCCTATATGCAGAGTGTTGCTGAGTACCAATCACCAGCCATCACCAATGACGAGAGCAGGAATCCTTATCTTTATACTGCACTGACCTCTGCTGTCCAACTAAATATTTTTGCTGATGTCGTTTATTCATTTAGAGTATATTGCTCAGCAAAGATAGGGCTCCCTAGAACAGGCCATATATTATTGCTTTATTTGTCCTGTACATTCATCAAATGTATACTGGACACATGGAATTTGACTATGAAATGATCTATCTTGAGGATGGCCACCTCTGTCAGTCACCAAACTAGTTCAATGTATCTAGGATGGATACCTTTAAACCACATCTCCATTACACTTCTAAAAACTTATTAAGGTGTCCTTACCCTAGACCAGGGGTGTCAAACTCAATTTCATTGCGGGCCACTTCAGCAATATGGTTGCCCTCAAAGGGCCAGTTATTTCTGTAAGATTAGATGTCCAGAGCACCCCACGCCCCCTTACACCCTTACATGAGATGTCAAGAGCACCTCCCACCATCAGAAGTCAAGAGTCACCCACTCTTCCTTACATCACAGTGC
The DNA here is from genome assembly GCF_965119305.1 of Pelophylax lessonae. Classification (NCBI taxonomy): domain Eukaryota; kingdom Metazoa; phylum Chordata; class Amphibia; order Anura; family Ranidae; genus Pelophylax; species Pelophylax lessonae. The sequence goes on along the minus strand of NC_138772.1, from coordinate 434,598,656 downwards.
ACCCCCTTACCTTGTGCCGCTGCCAAGAAGAAGATGCGGGTGGATCTGGGAAGAAGTGCAGGGTCTGGAGGAGAACCAGAGGAGGGCTGAAGTCAGCTTCCAGAGTCTGCTGAATGCTGGGACCAGGGGAGGCAAGGTGGTGTTGCAGCTGCACAGAGAGGTACAGGATCTGTATGAGGAATTCTGCCCTCCTCTCTGCTTCGGACTGCTGAGAAGGGGGGAGGGCAAAGACAAGCCTTTTCTGCAGCTACACAGAGAAGTGCAGGATCTGGCAAAGGAGTTCTGTCCTCTCTGCAGCCGACTACAGATACAAGGTGGGGGCAGAGACTAGGGGGGTGCCGCAGGAGAGGTACGAGGGCCACATAAAATGGCCTGGGGGGCCGCATTCGGCCCGGGTGTTTGACACCTGTGCCCTAAACCAATTATGGTGAACCTTGGCACCCCAGATGTTTTGGCAAAACATTTCCCATAATGCTCAATTACACTGCAGAGTTCATGAGCATCATGGGAAATGTAGTTCCAAAACATCTGGGGTGACAAGGTTCGTCATCACCGCCCTAGACGTTCACTTGCTTGTAACATCAGGGTCTGCTTTGACTATTTGTTACATTAAAGTGACAATAAATGATATCCTTATTCTCCAAATATAATCTCTTCACATCTAATACTTAATGGCCCTGTAATCTATTTTTCATGAAATCATTTCTTACTGTGTTTTTCTGCCTCCTTGTAATGTCCTCCGTGAGCTCCCGAGCCTCTCATTTTCCCCCTTTATTCTGGTTTGTTTGGAATGAGCAGTTCTCATTAATTATTATTGTTATTTTTATTCAGGATTTACATTTAGTATAGCACCAGTAGTTTGCTAAGTGCTTTACAACAAGTGTGCAGACAGTACACTTATAATACAATTCAATACAAGATGAATCACAGGGCCCTGCCTATTACAGCTTACAATCTAAAAGGGAGGGCCAAGTGATACAAAAGGTAATAACTGTGGGGGATGAGCTGATGGAGAAAATGAAAGTACAGTTTTTAGGTGGAGGCAGGATAGTGGTCAAGAGGGGATGGCTTCATTCCTACATACAGTGGGACCATAAAAAATTAACATAGCTACCCTTTTACAGGAAGTCCGATCTCAGCAGCAGGAAAAAAAAAGAAAGAATTTAAAGTGTAGCACAGAAGGAGCTGTTTTTTCTCTGGGTCCCCTGTTCCCAGAGCCCATGACTCTAGAAGCAGCACCTCACTCTGTGACACCCCTGGGCTGAAGAGGGGATATTTATTGCAACAATAAATATATACTACAATAACCAGAGAAATGGAAATGGCAATAATCCCTCACAAAAATATGTAAAACAGTAGCAAAATAGTATAAACAGTTGATAAAAAAAAAATGCTTTAGAAAATGACCCCTAAATCATATATATGACCCCTAAATCATATACTTAGGAAAGTCCTGTGTAGCACACCCCACATAAGAGCCGCTGGTGAAATGGGATCCCCCTACTCTGCACAGCCAGGCACACTGAATTCCCACAGTATCCCAGAGTCAGAAAACAGTCCAGCACTTTGTTTTTGTGTTTTATTTAGAGGATAAAACTTGGATGGGGATTAGGGAATATAAGGGATCAGTGGCGGCTGGAGTATACAGGGCGCAGGGGCGCTGCCCCCACATCCATGCGTCCAGCGCCCCTGCATGCAGATTAGGGGGCCTGGAGTACAATGGAATTTTTTGTTATTTGGCATCACCTGATTAGAGCCAGAGGCTCTAATCAGGTGGACCGGAAGGACTCGTGGAGTCACGCCGCCGCTCACCGGGACTCAGAATAAGCCGCCCGCCGCCGCTACTGGAAGGACTCGCGCCGCCCGCCGCCGCTGCTAGAAGGACTCGTGGAGACCCGCCGCCGCTGCTGCTCCAGGTAAGTAAGGGGACACGCACGCTGATCTCTGCATTGGGGGCATGTACTCTGCATTGGGGGCATGTACTATGCATTGGGAGCATGTATGCTGGTCAGGTCACTACATTGGGGGCACGCACGCTGATCTCTGCATTGGGGGCATGTATGCTGGTCACTACATTGGGGGCACGCACGCTGATCTCTGCATTGGGGGCATGTACGCTGGTCACTGCATTGGGGGCATGTACACTGATCTCTGCATTGGGGGAATGGTATGCTGGTCACTGCATTGAAGGGGGCATGTATGCTGGTCTCTGCATTGGGGGCATATACGCTGATCTCTGCATTGAAGGGGACACGTACGCTGGTCACTGCATTGAAGGGGGCATGTACGCTGGTCACTGCATTGAAGGGGGCGTGTACACTGGTCACTGCATTGAAAGGGGGCACGCTGTTCACTGTGCATTGAAAGGGGCAAGCTGGTCACTGTGCATCGAAAGGGGGCACGCTGGTGACTGTGCATTGAAAGGGGGCACGCTGGTCACTGTGCATTAATTGGGGGCACGCTGGTCACTGTGCATTGAAAGGGGGCATGCTGGTCACTGTGCATTGAAAGGGGGCACGCTGGTCACTGTGCATTGAAAGGGGGCAAGCTGGTCTCTCTGCATTGAAAGGGGGCACGCTGGTCACTGTGCATTGAAAGGGGCCACACTCGTCTCTCTGCATTGAAAGGGGGCACACTATACCTTAATTACTGAAGGCCCCTATCACACTTTTGCGACCTCAAAGTCATGCAATTTTTTACAGCGTTTTTTGCCGCAAAGCAATGCATATTACATTTTTCTGTTTGCGCCCCCCCCAAAAATTTTGAGCACCAGCCGCCACTGTAAGGGATGCATATTTGACTTCAGAAACTCTTCAGGGATAACTCTTCCTATATACAGCTATATGCACTCCTCTGCTTCCTCCAGCACACTTGCTTGCAGAACTTCATCTGGCACCTTGATGGTTAATCTGACAACAGCACTCAGTCAGATACAAATCAAAAGCCCTTTACAGGCAGGGACTTCGGATTCCTTGGTTGTGTAGCAAAGTTCAGCATCCAGCTCCCATCCCTGTGGCTACTGCTGATGAGGCTGCATTGCTGGACACTACTGATGAGGCTGCATTGCTGGACACTACTGATGAGGCTGCATTGCTGGACACTGCTGATGAGGCTGCATTGCTGGACACTGCTGATGAGGCTGCATTGCTGGACACTGCTGATGAGGCTGCATTGCTGGACACTACTGATGAGGCTGCATTGCTGGACACTGCTGATGAGGCTGCATTGCTGGACACTACTGATGAGGCTGCATTGCTGGACACTACTGATGAGGCTGCATTGCTGGACACTACTGATGAGGCTGCATTGCTGGACACTACTGATGAGGCTGCATTGCTGGACACTGCTGATGAGGCTGCATTGCTGGACACTGCTGATGAGGCTGCATTGCTGGACACTACTGATGAGGCTGCATTGCTGGACACTGCTGATGAGGCTGCATTGCTGGACACTACTGATGAGGCTGCATTCATGGGCACTGGTGAGATGTCATTTGATTTAAAAAAAAATGTTTAAAGCTGTTTATTTTAAGTTTAAGCTTTTTTCCTGAAATTTCTCTCCTAATATTGAGGTGCGTGTTATACTCCGATAAATACGGTATTTTTTATTGTTTACTTTTGGATAGAGAGGAGATGGATTAGAACAATTGTCAGTTTTTATTGCTGTCTGTGTCTCCAAGATTCACCCTAAACAGGACATATATGTTTACCATTCTCATTGAAAGGGAAAGTAAAATAAAAACCCAAATTTTGGGTTGTCCCCAGAAAAGTAATAGAGGGAAAGTCTTCCAATGGGGACACTGGTTCTGGTGACCTGAGAGTCCCCAAGGAATTCCCTTAATTTGCTGGGATTTCCTCTCACTTTCTGTTTGGTTATTGGACAGGAAGTGAAGGTAAATCTCCGCAATGGGACACAGATGGCGTAAAAAAAAAAAAAAATCTAACGGGGGTTATAACCCTCCCTTACTTTATCCAAAATGAGGGTCCCTGATGTAGTAACCCAGAAGCGGCGTGATGACATCACGTCCGGGTTACTCGGCTGCTAAAGGCGGCAAATTTACAAAAGTGGCAGTAATCAAAAATGCCAATTTCGGCATTTTGAATACATTATAGTGCAGTGGAGGGGTCTGGGGTCTTTTAGACCCCCGATCCCTCCATAAAGAGTACCTGTCACTGCCTATTACTGTCACAAGGGATGTCTACATTGCTTGTGACAGCAATAGAAGTGATCAGTTTTTTTTTTTTTTAAACTGTGCTAAAATTAAAAAACAAAATAAAATAAATAGGAAAAAAAAATTTAAAGCGCCCTCATCGCCGCAAGCTCGCGCACGAAAGAAAATGCATACAAAAGTTGCACCTGCAAAAGAAAGGGCTGTTCAAATCACACATGTGAGGTATCGCCATGATTGCCAGAGCGAGAGCAATAATTCCAAAAAAAGAACTACTCTGTAACTCTAAACTGGTAACCGTTAAAATTTTTTAAAGCGTCTCCTATGGAGATTTTTATTGATCATAGTTTGTTGCCTTTCAGCGGGGGGGCGCAATTTTAAACCCGAACATGTTAGGTATCTATTTACTCTGCGTGACATAATCTTTCACAATATATAAAAAAATGGGCTAACTTTACTGTTTAGTTTTTTTGAATGCAGTGAAATTTATTTTTTCCCAAAAAAATGGCGTTTGAAAGACCGCTGCGCAAATACCAGGTGACAAAAATTATTGCCATTTTATTCTCCAGAGCCTTTGCTAAAATATATATATAATGTTTGGGGGTTCTAAGTAATTTTCTAGCTAAAAATCCAGATTTTAACTTGTAAACAACATGTGTCAGAAATGGATTCGGTCAAGAAGTGGTAAATAGTCCTTGCAAAGAAAGATATACAGAGATATATAAAGGTTTAGGGCTCTTTCACACGGGCAATCAGTTTTTTGGCTCCGCTTTTTTTTTTTTTTTACACGGAGCAGATGACATTTGTGTCATCCGCTCCGTATGTCCGCATATCATCCCATCCGTTTGCGGATGATATGCGGACATAATGTAAGTCTATGGGCATTGCGGATGTCAGCGGATGACACCGCTGACATCCGATTTTGCTTCCTTTCCGTTTTTTAAACTGAAAAAAAATAGGGTTCTGTTCCGTTCCAAAAAAACGGAACAGAACTGAAAGGAAGAAAATCGGATGTCAGCGGATGGTATTCCGCTGACATCCGCAATCCCATAGACATTCAGGATGATTTGCGGACATACGGAACGCCCGTGTGAAAGGGCCCTTATACAGTATATGGTTTGATACTGTATAATACTGTAAATTGAAGTGTATTTTAGCAATACCTGGTCAATTTAACAAGGTAATTATTTCCATTTCTAATCAGTAGGTGGCAGCATTAGTATTCTGACTTGCAATAGCAATTTGCCATGTTTTAATGTGATAAAGAGTGATTTTAAAAAAAAGTCAGCCACTAGGCTTTCTTAAATTGTTCAATTTTCTAATGTGTATAGTGCACATTACAGTTTTAAAAATAAAACAATAAGTAGTGTAAAAAATATAAACTGATGCCATCATTATTCACTCGATAAAAGGGTAACCAGTGTTGTCTTATTACTTTTAACGCCTGAACTGCGTGAATGATTTTACCTGCGTAACAACCAGAGGACAGGGAAAATATAATGGGGGGGGGGGGGGGGGACTGAATTGGCAGAGACTAAAGGCTAGGTTCACCTTTGAAAAAAAATAAAAATACATTCAAAAGTTTTTGCAGGAAAGAAAAATATATATATATTTTTTTTACATGGGCCTGCAAAGCATTGCACCCACTGTCAGGCTCCTGCAGACTCTTCCTCCATCTCTGTGCCCAAACTTCTCTATGGGCTGTCAGTTGGAGAGCTGAAGGAAGTGCGCTGATTACCGCACCCATAGTCACCTGAGACCTACAGGTTCGTCTATAGCGGTGATGGATGGGAATTGTAGTTTATTCATTCACAAATCCCTGTGAATGCATGATGTGGATGTGACCACTGTACAGCCATACTGTTTTAAATGTGACACCGGCTGCAGGGGAAAAGAACTGCTCTCAGGGGAAGGGGGAAGGGGGGTTCATTTGAGGTTGGAAGGGGAGACATTTGCACCATGTTTCCTGTTACACCCTTAACCACTTGCCGACCATCAGCAGTACATTTACTGTCGGCAGCGGTCAGGCACTGGACACAGCGGATTGCGGTACTCAGGCCTGCTGCTGTGCTGGAATCGTATTCATGACATCATTGTTTACTACTGTGTGTGATCTGTGATTGGTCATCAGTGATAACATGGTACCTAAACCATGTGATAGCTGTAGGCCAATTACAGCATCACAAGAGTAAAGAATGTGTCATGAATGAAAACCACTCATGACAGTTCAAATGACTGCAGTTACAGTAATCAACACTGTAACAAGTAATCACAGTTTAAAAAAACACTGAACTACTCTGATGAGAATATGCAAAAAAAAGACTTGTAAAAAAAGAAAAAGAAAAATAATCTTAAACAAAAGAAAGGTTAAAAAAATGTAATAAAAATATATATATTTTTTTACTTACTGTCACCAGTCAGTATCCCTGATCACCACCACACCAGTCATATGATGACGCTGTCCTGCACTGGTGGCAGTATGTAAGAAACAAAAAAAGATGTGAAAAAATATATATATTTCATTTCATTTCTTTAATTTCCAAAAAAAATTGTGACAAAAAAAAAAAAACAACTTGGCAAAACTTGCCATGCATTCTACTAAATACATTGGGCTGTCTACTTTCAAAAAAGGGGTCATTTGGTGGAATTTGTACTGTCATAGCTTTTAAGGGGCTCAAGAAATAGATAGGAGAGATAGGCAGTAGAGTTAAGCGAACACCTGGATGTCCGGGTTCGGCGGGTTCGGCCGAACTTGAAAAAAAAGTCCGGGTTCGTGACCCGAACTTAACCCGAACTTTACCCCGATCCCGAACCCCATTGAAGTCAATGGTGACCCGAACTTTTGAGCACTAAAATGGCTCTAAAAAAAAACATGGAAAGGGCTAGAGGGCTGCAAATGGCAGCAAAATCTTCTTAAGAGCATGTCAGTGTCACAGTAAAGTATGAATGAAAAACTGAAAAATAATTGTCCCCTTAAATTGGTGCTTTTTGAATAGCAGATTAGAACAGCAGTGCAGTGTACAGTGTAAACGCTGTAAGTCTCAGTAAAATATGAAGGTAAAAACATTTTTTTTTTTTAAATCCAGATTAAGCAGACACATATGCACTGGGCTTGCATTACATGGCTGCTACACGCCGCACGCCGCCCACCTAACAGACTGATAAAAGTTTTTTTTTTCTCCCTCCTCCTCACTGGGCTCAGGTCAGGGCAAAAAGATTGTGCACTGCACCCCCACACAATAAAATCGATGTAGATCGTTGTCTGATTAAAGAAGATTCTTCCTATTCTTTCCCTGAAAGCAATCTCCAGCCTATCTCTCCCTCAGCAGCATCAGGAACCTCTCCCTACAGTAGTTAGAGCAGAGTGATGTGCGGCACTATGTGACTCCAGCTTATATAGAGGCTGGGTCACATGCTGCACTGGCCAGTCACAGGCATGCCATTAGTAGGCATGTCTGTGATGGCTGCTAAGGGCACACTAGTTAAACGCTTGTTGATTGGCTGCCCTGCAGCTGTTGAAACCGCGCCATTAAAACCACGCCAAAACATTAAAATAAATTACCGAACAACGGACTGTATCCCAAACATACAGTAAAATGTTCGGGTCCGTGTCCGGGTACCGAACACTCAAAAGTCCGGTACGATCCCAAACAATACAGTCCATGTTCGCTCAACCCTAATAGGCAGTCAATACATCAGGATTGGTCAGTTTTCAAATATACACTGCTCAGAAAAATTAAAGGAGCAAGTTGAAAACACATCAGATCTCAATGGGGAAAAATCTCATGCTGAAGATCTATACTGATATGGACCAGGTAATGTGTTAGGAGCTGAAAGCTCTAAAGGTTTTATTTCCCAATGTTATAACATGTTACTGTCTGAAATTCATAAAGGCCACCCTGACAGGGCGACTTCGAGCTGGGAGAGAGATCTGGGGCCGATGTTGGATGACCAATGGGAGGAAGCATATCAGGCCGTGGAAACCTGTTCTTTAAATGCGGCCCAGAAGCTGTCTCAGCTTTATATTCTGCTACGTTCTCATTACACTTCCCTGAGGCTTTATAAGATGGGTTATGGCACAGAACCACAATGCCCTCGATCAGGGATATAAAAACTGTGGCCCTCCAGCTGTTGCAAAACTACAAGTCACATCATGCCTTTGCCTCTGGGTGTCCTGCTTGTGGCTGTCAGAGTCTTGCTGTGCCTCATGGGACATGTAATTCTGTAACATCTGGAGGGCCACAGTTTGCATATCCCAGCCGTAGATGTAAAAGAGACCATGGTGACTTTATCTGTCTACTATGGCGATGCCCCAAACTACACCTCTATTGGAGGCAGATTATAGACACATTAACCAGTTCTGGACCAGAAGGATTTGCCCCCTTAATGACCAGGCCATTTTTTGCGATTCGGCACTGTGTTACTTTAACAGAAAATTGTGCGGTCCTGCAACGCTGTACCCAAATAAAATTGATGTCCTTTTTTCCCCACAAATAAAGCTTTCTTTTGGTGGTATTTGGTCACCTCTACGATTTTTATTTTTTGCGCTATAAACAAAAAAAGAGCGACAATTCTGAAAAAAAAAATATATATATATTTTTCTGTCTGCTATATAACATTCCCCAAAAAAAAAAAAAAATTAAAAATCAAATTTTTTTAACATTTTAGGCCAATTTGTTTTCTGCTACATATTTTAGGTAAAAAAATTGCAATAAGCGTATTTTGATTGGTTTGCGCAAAAGTTATTGCGTCTACAAACTAGGGGAAAGATTTATGTCATTTTGATCGTTTTTTTTTTTTTACTAGTAAAGGGGGCGATCTGCGATTTTTAGCAGGACTGCGACATTGTGGCGGACAGATCGGACCACTAACTGACATTTTTGACAGTTTTGGGGGGACCAGTGACATTACTACAGTACTACAGTAATCAGTGCTACAAATATGCACTGTTACTGTAATAATGACACTGGCAGGGAAGGGGTTAACACAGTGGGTGATCAAAGGGTTAAATGTAAGCCTAGGGGAGTGTTTCTAACTGTATGGGGGTTGGGCTTGTGAAATGATCACAGAGACCTGTCATCATATACAGGGGCGTACCCTGGGGTTGGCCAGAACGGCGCCCGCCAGGGGCGCAGGCCGAGGGGGGGCGAAAAAACACTGGCATTGTAGTGTAGAAGCAGTGACTTACTGCTCCTCCCGGTCCTCCGTTCAGCCTGCGCCCCCGGGCCCCGCGGCCCCCCCGCCCGCTCCGCTCCAATCCCGGAAGCCGCCCGTCCGGAGATCGCTGTCCACTGTCCAGACTGTTTGTTACTATACTGTGTGTGTCGGAGGCTCGGTGCGATGGGCGGGGCGGGCCGGCGGCTCCCCTCGTCACAGGGCTCCGCCCACATAACTCGTCATCAGCAGGCTCCTAGCTCCAGGCTCAGCAGGCTGCCTGGTGGAGGATGAATGGGGAATGCTGCACTCTCTCTGCCAGTGAGTGACAGAAGCTTAGCTGGCTGGCTCCCAGGTACCATTAGAACTTAAAGCAGAAGACATTTTTTAAAATACATTGTAGAGTAGACCATAATATATATGATATACAGGATGTGGTCTCTATACTGCGCTATATATATGTAGAGGAGGCCACATTGTGTGTGTGTGTGTATATTATATTTCCACCTTATCAGGGCCCATCAGTGCAGACTCATTAGCGCACATTGTTGAAGGAAAACAATTACCTGTTTGCAAAAAATTTTTAACAAACTAAAAAAACAGTGTTTTTTTTTTTTTTTTTTGCATTTTTTGGTCTTTTTTTGTTTGTTCAGCAAAAAAAATAAAAAATAAAAACCCCAGTAGTGATTAAATACCACCAAAAAAAAAGCTCTATTTAGCCTAAATCTCATCTGATTACCATGCTTATATGCAATATCTGTTTCTGAGTCAAAACAATTGAAAAATGACTGTATAACCTAAACATTATCTTTAATGGACACGCAGACAATTAAAAATTAATAGAAATTGACGTAAAAAGACAAACAACAGAATATCTAAGGGCTCTTTCAGACGGAGCGGACCACATTGCGATCCGCTCCGGCACTTTTTTTTTTTTTTCACTTGTGTCATCCGCTCCGTATGTCCGTATATCATCCCATCCGTTTGCGGATGATATACGGACATAATGTATGTCTATGGGCATTGCGGATGTCAGCGGGTGACACCGCTGACATCCGTTTTTGCATCCGTTCCATTTTTTAAACGGAACAAAAATAGGGTTCTGTTCCGTTCCAAAAAACGGAACAGAACTGAAAGGACGAAAATCGGATGTCAGCGGATGGTCATCCACTGACATCCGCAATGCCATTGACATACATTATGTCCGTATATCACCCGCAAAAAAATAGGATGATATACGGACATGCGGAACGCCCGTGTGAAAGGGCCCTTGCTCTTTAATGATGGGGTGGGGGTGGGGTTGCCGATACAGCTTCTCGCCAAGGGCGCTGGAGACCCTAGGTACGCCTCTGATCATATATAGAAGGTTCACAGGCGCTCTGTGATCATTTCAGAGAGAAGAACGGTCAGCTGTGTTTACAATAGCTGACCATCCTTCTCTCTCAGTGGCGAGCAATCGCGGGTGCTCAGCCGCAATCTGAGCCACCAGCCCCGTGCATCGGAGTCCCCGCTGCCGAGTGGGGGCGGGAGCATGCCGCCGGCTGCGTGCACTCGCCTCCTAGCAGCAGGCGTGCGACCAACAAATGGCTACGTCGGTTCGTGCAGGTGGGGCTGCCTGCTGCAATAAAACTGCGGCGGGCAGTCCTTAAGTGGTTAAACATGCTGTCTCTTGAATATTCTAGAGAGTGTCATTGAGGACCAGCATTCTAGGACAGCAGTGGAAAGGGACCTTTTAATGCCCGTAGACAGCTCCTATTAATGTGGAAATCCCCAGATCCTCCCTCACAAAAGTTTTGGGTATCAGCAGTGGGAAATGCATTACTCCTGTAACGCCATATCTTTACAAGACGTGGTTGCCCAGGTCAATTTGAAAAGCTATGGGGATTGTGGTTAGATAACCCAGGGCTTAGCCCCTGGGCACTTGTATACCAAAGATTGTTTATGTGCCTGAATAGACCGTAAAGATTTAGGGGTCACTTCAACCAGCTGAATATAAATAACTATATCTTTGGTGGGATGGTGGCATGGTTGGACTGTGCTGGTATAGTCTTTGATATAACTGCGAGGATATGGATATACTGTATATTGTTGTTACTGTCTCTGTCATCAATACTCTTGGATATGTAAATGGAAGCACTTTTTTATTTAAGAGCCCGTTTACACCATGGCTATCCGAATTAGGGGGCGACCTGTGAAGTCGCATGCAGTGCGACTTCGGCGCGACTTGCACGGACTTCATAAAATTAATGTCTATGCAGGTCGCTCCAGGTCGCCCCGAAGTAGTACATTAACCTTTTTCTAAGTCGGAGCGACTTGTGTCGCTCCTATTAGAACAGTTCCTATAGCAGTCAATGGACCGCGACTTGTCAGGCTGACCAAGTCACCTGACAAGTCGTATTGGTGTGAACGGGGTCTTACTGTACTGTGTTGGACTGTTACAGTGCCTTGCGAAAGTATTCGGCCCCCTTGAACTTTGCGACCTTTTGCCACATTTCAGGCTTCAAACATAAAGATATAAAACTGTAATTTTTTGTGAAGAATCAACAACAAGTGGGACACAATCATGAAGTGGAACGAAATTTATTGGATATTTCAAACTTTTTTAACAAATAAAAAACTGACAAATTGGGCGTGCAAAATGATTCAGCCCCCTTAAGTTAATACATTATAGCGCCACCTTTTGCTGCGATTACAGCTGTAAGTCGCTTGGGGTATGTCTCTATCAGTTTTGCACATCGAGAGACTGACATTTTTGCCCATTTCTCCTTGCAAAACAGCTCGAGCTCAGTGAGGTGAGGTTGGATGGAGAGCGTTTGTGAACAGCAGTTTTCAGTTCTTTCCACAGATTCTCGATTGGATTCAGGTCTGGACTTTGACTTGGCCATTCTAACACCTGGATATGTTTATTTGTGAACCATTCCATTGTAGATTTTGCTTTATGTTTTGGATCATTGTCTTGTTGGAAGACAAATCTCCGTCCCAGTCTCAGGTCTTTTGCAGACTCCATCAGGTTTTCTTCCAGAATGGTCCTGTATTTGGCTCCATCCATCTTCCCATCAATTTTTACCATCTTCCTTGTCCCTGCTGAAGAAAAGCAGGCCCAAACCATGATGCTGACACCACCATGTTTGACAGTGGGGATGGTGTGTTCAGGGTGATGAGCTGTGTTGCTTTTACGCCAAACATAACGTTTTGCATTGTTGCCAAAAGGTTTGATTTTGGTTTCATCTGACCAGAGCACCTTCTTCCACATGTTTGCTGTGTCTCCCAGGTGGCTTGTGGCAAACTTTAAACTACACTTTTTATGGATATCTTTAAGAAATGGCTTTCTTATTGCCACTCTTCCATAAAGGCCAGATTTGTGCAGTATACGACTGATTTTTGTCCTATGGACAGAGTCTCCCACCTCAGCTGTAGATCTCTGCAGTTCATCCAGAGTGATCATGGGCTTCTTGGCTGCATCTCTGATCAGTCTTCTCCTTGTATGAGCTACAAGTTTAGAGGGACGGCCAGGTCTTCGTAGATTTGCAGTGGTTTGATACTCCTTCCATTTCAATATTATCGCTTGCCCAGTGCTCCTTGGGATGTTTAAAGCTTGGGAAATCTTTTTGTATCCAAATCCGGCTTTAAACTTCTCCACAACAGTATCTCGGACCTGCCTGGTGTGTTCCTTGTTCTTCAAGATGCTTTAAACTGACCTCTGAGACTATTACAGTGCAGGTGCATTTATACAGAGACTTGATTACACACAGGTGGATTATTTTTATCATCATTAGTCATTTAGTTCAACATTGGATCATTCAGAGATCCTCACTGAACTTCTGGAGAGAGTTTGCTGCACTGAAAGTAAAGGGGTTGAATAATTTTGCACGCCCAATTTTTCAGTTTTTTATTTGTTAACAAAGTTTGAAATATCCAATAAATTTCGTTCCACTTCATGATTGTGTCCCACTTGTTGTTGATTCTTCACAAAAAGTTACAGTTTTATATCTTTATGTTTGAAGCCTGAAATGTGGCAAAAGGTCGCAAAAATTAAGGGGGCCGAATACTTTTGCAAGGCACTGTATGTTACCTGTTTAATACAATAAACATTTTCCTGATTTATAAAAAAAAAGAACGAAAGGATGCCACATTATTTGATGGAAATGAAAATGATCAACCTACAGAGGGCTGAATTCAAAGATACCCCAAAAATCTAAATGAAAAAATCATGCAGCAGGTTAGTCCATTTTTCGGAAACTTAATTGCAGCAACTCAAAATTGTACTCAGTAGATTGTATGGCCCCCATATACTTGTATGCATGTCTGAAAATGCCTGGACATGCTCCTAATGAGACAATGGATGGTTTCTTGGGATATTTCCTCCCAGATCTGGACCAGGGCATCACTGAACTTCTTTAACAGACTGAGGTTCAACCTGGCATTATTGAATGTACCAAAATGTCCCAGAGGTGTTCTATTGGATTTAGGTCAGGCAAGCGTAGGGGCCATTCAATGGTATCAATTCCTTCATAATCCAGGAACTGGCTGCATACACTCGCCACATGAGGTCGGGCATTGTTGTGCACCAGGAGGAACCCAGGACCCACTGCACCAGCTCAGAATCTGACAATGGGTCTAAGGATTTCATCCTGATACCTAATGGCAGTTATTGTCAAGCCTGTAGAAGTCTGTGCTTCCCTTCATAGATATGCCTCCCCAGACCATCAATGACCCACCAACAAACTGGTCATGCAGAACAATGTTATATTCTCCACTAATTCTCCAGACCCTTTCATGTCTGTCACATGTGCTGAGGGTGAACCTACTCTTATCTGTGAAAGCACAGGGTGCCAGTAGTGAACCTGCCAATTCTGGTGTTTAATGGCAAATGCCAATCAAGCTGTACGGTGCCGGGCAGTTAGCACAGGGCCCACTAGAGGACGTCGGGCCCTTAGGGCCACCCTCATGAAGTTTAATTCTGATTGTTTGGTCAGAGACCTTCACACTAGTGGCCTGCTGGAGGTCATTTTGTAGGGCTCTGGCAGTACTCATCCTGTTCCTCTTTGCACAAAAGAGGCAGATACCAGTCCTGCTGATGGGTTAAAGACCTTCTATGGCTCTGTCCAGCTCTCCTAGAGTAACTGCCTGTCTCCTGGAATTTCCTCCCTTGCTCTTGAAACTATTCTGGTAGACACCGCAAACCTTTATAGGGTCCAGATATCGCCTCATGCTACCAGTAGTGACACTGACTCTGGCCAAATGCAAAACTAGTGAAAAAGATGAGTAGGGAAAAAAATATTGGTTGCCTCCACCAGTAAAACCATTCCTGTTTTGAAGGTTGTCTCATTGTTGCCCATCTAGTGCACCTATTTATAATTTAATTAACACCAAAGCAGCGGAAACTGATTAACAACCCCCTCTGCTTCCTAACTAACCAGATCAATATCCCAGGAGTTTAATTGACTTGATGCTATACTCTAATTAAAAAGTGTTCCTTTAATTTTTTTGAGCAGTGTATATACCATAGTTTGTAGACTATAACTTTCACACAGACAAAATATTAAACACTGATTTGGGTTATTTTTACCAAAGAAATGTAGCAGACTACATTTTAGCCTAAGGGCCGAAGCGCACTGCTCCTTCATTACATGCGATCGGATGTGCGGATGCAAATTCAGCCATACACTTTGTATGGCTGAATTCGCACTGTATCCGCACCAAACACGCACATGACCCTTTTTTTCCAGCCGCATCAGGATCGGATCGCACAGTGGTTCACACTTGTGCGATCCGATCCTGTGCGAACTGTCAGATCGCACTGCGATATGCGATCAAACAGGGGGTGTCGTTAACATTTCATTGACACCCCCTGCGTATCGCATATGGCAGTGTGAACTGCCAGATGTGCGTTTGCAATGCGGGAACAGGCTGCGAATTTGCAGCCTTCCCGCATCGCACAAGTGTGAACCGAGACTAAATTTATGAAGAAAGAATATTTGTTTGCAGAAACTAAGAAAAATGTTTGTTTTTGTTCAATAATTTCAGTATTTTTTTGTTTATATAGCAAAAAGTAAAAAAACCCAGTGGTGAATAAATACCACTAAAAAAAATCTCTATTTTTGATTAAAAAAAAATAAAAAAAATCGAAAATATTAAAAACACAGAGAGCAGAGCAGGATCTGTCCTTGCTCGCTCTGCAGAAACTGAGCATAAATGGACAAGGTATATTTACAGATGGGATTTTAAAGACAAGGTATGTTTACAGATGAGATTTTAAAGGTGTTGAAACCTTCTGAGTAATGCAAACAACAAAATTATTAAAAAGGATCACATTTATTAGAAATTTGTTAAAAATAATTTGGGGTAACTAATCCTCTAAAAACATAGGGTAATATGGGTGTCAGTAGTGATAATATAAACGTAATGTCAAATCCTGGGGTGAATAAGTGGTCAAATCCAAAGCTAAGCATGAGAAAAATTAAAGAGAAATCAATATCCACTCCTACAACACTGAAAGGAGTATACACAAATGCCAGGAGCCTAGCTAATAAAATGTAGGAACTGGAACTGCTTTACAAAAGGAGGACTTAGACTATATGGGAATAACAGAAACTTGGTTTGACAGCTCACACAACTGGCTGGATAATATACAGGGGTATTCCTTGTTTAGGAAGGACAGGGAAGGTAGAAGAGGGGGAGGGGTATGTCTCTATATCAAAAATGATGTAAGGGTGGTGGAGAGGAGTGACATTGTGCATGAACCGAATGGGAGGTAGAATCCGTGTGGGTAGAACTCCACAGGGAAGCATTAAGTGGTTAATGATAGTGGGGGTATGTTATAGGCTCCCCAACCTAAGGGAGGAGGAGCTGGACCGTCTATCACAGTTAGGAATGGCGATGAGGCAGGAAAATGTCATCATAATGGGGGACTTCAATATCCAGATTTTGACTGGGCAGAGTGGACAGCTCACTTATTAAACACCCGTCATTTCATGAATGTCTTACAGGACAAATTATTGTCTCAGTTGGTGGATTCTCCAACTAGAAAGAATGCATTGCTAGATTTATTAATTACAAACGATCCAAGTCTGTTCTCAGATGTGGCAATACAGGACAACTTGGGATCTACGATCGCAGGATAATCATATTTAGCATAAATCATAGGAAAAGGAGGCACGGGGGGCGCACAAGAACTCCAAACTTCAAAAGGGCAAACTTTTCTGAACTGTGTTCAGTACTACAGGGCATCAATTGAGACCTAACTATAGAAACATTGAACACAGAGGAAAAATAGGAATGCTTTAGGAACATAATAAACAAAGGTATCACAGTGCATTCCAATGGGCAATAAAAATAGAAAAGCGAAGGTTAAAACTGGGTGGCTAAACCGTAAAGTAAAAATTCTTATTAGTGAGAAAAAAATGGCCTTTAAAACATATAAAGCAAAGAGGGCATTGTCTGCATTCCAACAATACAAGGAATGCAACAACAAATGTAAGATCGAAATCAGGGCGGCTAAAAAAGACTACGAGAGACACATTGCAGAGCAGAGTAAAAAAATTCCAAATGAATTCTTTAGATACAGTATTTTAGATATTTTAATAGTAAAAAGCAAATTCAGAGTACATTGCCCACATTAAAAACGATGAAGGGAGGATGGTTATAGATGGCAAAGAGAAGGCAACTGTACTAAATGCTTTCTTCTCCTCAGTTTTTACACAGAAAAAGGAGAAGTATACTGACCACGACAGTATTATTAGTAGCACATCACTGGACTTACCGCTGTGGCTAACAAGGGCTGGAATCAAGAAAAGACTTAATACGCTTAACGTCAATAAATCACCAGGGCAAGATGGCTTACACCCAAGTCCTCAAATAACTCAGTCAGGTTATAGCTGGACCATTGTTCCTAATCTTTGTCGACAGCATACTGACAGGAACGGTACCAGCTGATTGGAGAAAAGCATACGTGGTACCAGTATTCAAAAAAAGGCAGGGAACTACAGGCCAGTCAGCCTGACATCAATAGTAGGTAAATTATTGGAGGGGATGATAAGGGACTATATCCAAGAATTTGTTCATGAAAACAGTATCATTACTAGTAATCAGCATGGGTTTACGAAGGGATGTTCTTGCCAGACCAATCTGTTAACATTCTACCGGGAAGAGAGCTGCGATCTAGATAGGAGACCTGTGGATGTGGTGTATCTGGATTTTGCAAATGCACTTGATATAGTTCTGCGTTTCTGCAGGCATCGACCATAAGGTTTGTTCTTGGAAATAAAACTGGTTACAAGGGCGTGACCAAAGGTTGGTGATTAACAACGTGTACTCAGACTGGTCTGGAGTAGTAAGTGGGGTACCCCAAGGTTCTGTCCTGGGACAGATTCGGTTTAAATTATTCATAACTGACATAGAGGCTAGGATAAATATTTCAATTTCATTTTTTGCGGATGACACAAAAATAAGCCGGGCAATACCTTCACATCAGGATATAGAAATCTTACAGCAAGACCTGAACAAAAAAATTGAGTATGCAACTATATGGCAAATGAGGTTTAATGTGGAGAATTGTAAAGTAATGCACTTGGGGGCCAAAAACATAAATATAACCTACTCACTAGGGGGGAACCTCTGGGGGAATCAAGGATGAAGAACGATCTGGGGGTCCTAGTGGAAGTCAGACTGAGCAATAGAATGCAATGTCAAGCTGCAGCTACCAAAGCAGGCAGAATATTAGTATGCATAAAAAAAAGAGGATATACTACAAATATAAAACTATAATCCTGCCACTTTATAAAACCCGGCCACATCTGGAGTATTCTGTCCAGTTCTGGTTACAAATCCTCAGAAGGGATGTGCTGAAGCTGGAGAGAATCCAAAGAAGGGCAACTAAACTAATTAGGGGATTGAAGCAGTGGTGGCTGGTGCTAAAAATTTTTGGGGGGGCGCAAAAAGAAAAATGTAATAGGTATTGCTTCGCGTCAAAAAACGCAGTAAAAAATTCCGTGACTTTGAAGTCATGGTACAGGCATGGCACAGGTGATGGTATAGGCATGGCATAGGTGATGGTACAGGCATGGCACAGGTGATGGTATAGGCATGGCATAGGTGATGGTACAGGCATGGCACAGGTGATGGTATAGGCATGGCACAGATATGGTATAGGCATGTCACAGGTCATGGTACAGGAGATGGTATATGCCCCCTTTCAATGCAGTGACCAGCGTACATGCCCCCTTTCAATGCAGAGACCAGTGTACATGCCACCTTCAATGCAGAGTTCAGCGTGCGTGCCCCCTTCAATGCAATGAACATTGTGCTGTGCCACCTTCAATGCAATAAACACTGTGCTATGCCCCCTTCAATGCAATAAACACTGTGCTGTGCCCCCACAATGCAGAGTTCAGCGTGCATGCCCCCTTCAATGCAACTGTGCTGTGCCCCCTTCAATGCAATGAACAATGTGCTGTGCCCCCTTCAATGCAATAAACACTGTGCTGTGCCCCCTTCAATGCAATAAACACTGTGCTATGCCCCCTTCAATGCAATGAACACTGTGCTGTGCCCCAACAATGCAGAGTTCAGCGTGCATGCCCCCTTCAATGCAACACTGTGCTGTGCCCCCTTCAATGCAATAAACACTGTGCTGTGCCCCCTTCAATGCAATAAACACTGTGCTGTGCCCCCTTCAATGCAATAAACACTGTGCTGTGCCCCCTTCAATGCAATAAACACTGTGCCCCCTTCAATGCAATGAACTCTGTGCTGTGCCCCAACAATGCAGAGTTCAGCGTGCATGCCCCCTTCAATGCAACTGTGCTGTGCCCCCTTAAATGCAATGAACACTGTGCTGTGCCCCCACAATGCAGAGTTCAGCGTGCATGCCCCCTTCAATGCAACTGTGCTGTGCCCCCTTCAATGCAATAAACACTGTGCAGAGTTCAGCGTGCATGCCCCCTTCAATGCAACTGTTCCGTGCCCCCATCAATGCAGAGTTCAGCGTGCGAGCCCCTTTCAATGCAGAGCGCCACAGCATTGTCCCCAATCACTGCAGAGCGCCACAGCATTGTCCCCAATCACTGCAGAGCGCCACAGCATTGTCCCCAATCACTGCAGAGCACCACAGCATTGTCCCCAATGATTGCAGAGTGCCACAGCATTGTACCCCAATGATTGCAGAGTGCCACAGCATTGTACCCCAATGATTGCAGAGTGGCCACAGCATTGTCCCCCAATGATTGCAGAGCGCCACAGCATTGTCCCCCAATGATTGCAGAGCGCCACAGCATTGTCCCCCAATGATTGCAGAGCGCCACAGCATTGTCCCCCAATGATTGCAGAGCGCCACAGCATTGCTCCCCAATGATTGCAGAGCGCCACAGCATTGTCCCCCAATGATTGCAGAGCGCCACAGCTTTGTCCCCCAATGATTGCAGAGTGCCAGCATTGTCCCCAAATGATTGCAGAGTGCCAGCATTGTCCCCCAATGATTGCAGAGCGCCACAGCATTGTCCCCCAATGATTGCAGAGTGCCAGCATTGCCCCCCAATGATTGCAGAGCGCCACAGCTTTGTCCCCCAATGATTGCAGAGCGCCACAGCTTTGTCCCCCAATGATTGCAGAGTGCCAGCATTGTCCCCCAATGATTGCAGAGTGCCAGCATTGTTCCCCAATGATTGCAGAGCGCCAGCTTTGTCCCCCAATGATTGCAGAGCGCCAGCATTGTCCCCCAATGATTGCAGAGTGCCAGCATTGTCCCCCAATGATTGCAGAGTGCCAGCATTGTCCCCCAATGATTGTAGAGCGCTAGCTTTGTCCCCCAATGATTGCAGAGTGCCAGCATTGTCCCCCAATGTTTGCAGAGTGCCAGCATTGTCCCCCAATGATTGCAGAGCGCCAACTTTGTCCCCCAATGTTTGCAGAGTGCCAGCATTGTCCCCCAATGTTTGCAGAGTGCCAGCATTGTCCCCCAATGATTGCAGAGCGCCAGCATTGTCCCCCAATGATTGCAGAGCGCCAGCATTGTCCCCCAATGATTGCAGAGCGCCACAGCATTGTCCCCCAATGATTGCAGAGTGCCAGGATTGTCCCCCAATGATTGCAGAGTGCCAGCATTGTCCCCCAATGATTGCAGAGTGCCAGCATTGTACCCCAATCGATGCAGAGACCAGCGTGCGCGCTCCCTTCAAACTTACCTGGCGGCGGGGCGGCTCAGCTTCTTCCTCTTCTGCGGCGGGTCCTTCTCCCTCGTCTCGGCTGCGGGAACCGGCGGGCGGCCTGCTCCCTTCAAACTTACCTGGTGGCGGCGCGGCTCAGCTTCTTCCTCCTCTTCTGCGGCGGGTCCTTCTCCCTCGTCTCGGCGGCGGGAACCGGCGGGCGGCCTCTCCTTTTCTCTGAGCGGCGGTGACGGTGAGTGACTGACGCACGCACTCGCACCGCCCCCATTGCGACGTCAGCGATATCCTGGATGATGATTGGTCCAGGCTGTAGACTGGACCAATCACAGCCAGGATATCAGAAAGTGGGGGTGTCCAACCGCAAAGACTTGCGCCCAGGATACCCCCCTACCCCCCCAGAAGGCAGCCAATCGGCGCCTCTTCTGGGGCGTAACCCCACCCCAGCCACCAGTTCCTTCAGGCGAGGCCGGCGAACCCAATTTTTTTTGTACAACTTTATTTGTTCGTTTTTGTTTTTTTCTTTTTTTTTTTTCTTTTTTTTTAGGGGTAGGGGGGCGGCGCCCTGGCGCCCCCTATGCACGGGCCGCCACTGGATTGAAGGACCTCAATTACGAGGTGGGAGTACAAGTACTAAATTTATTTTCACTGGAGAAGAGATGCTTGAGAGGGGGCATGATAGCGATTTACAAATACCTCAATGGTGATCCCACCATAGGAAAAAGAGATTCAGTCTCAGGGAGTGTGAGAGCACACGTGGCCACACAATGAGATTGATGGAGAAGCGGTTTAACCTTAAGCTGCATAGGGGGTTTTTCACTGTCAGGGCTGTAAGAATGTGGAACTTCCTTCCACAATTGATGGTGTCAGTGGGGAGTATTGATTTTTTTAAAAAGGCTCCTGGACATGCATCTTAAAGAACACAATGTACAGGGATATTGGACATGATTATTGTCACTGACACACACACACACACACACACACACACCTACACAGGTTGAACTGGATTGACTATTGTCTTTATTCAAACTTAACTACTATGTAATTATAGATTCAGCAGACCACATTAACAGACACCAGCCCCATGATAATAAAGCAACCCCATTCCTTTCAATAGTGTAGTATTTGATGATATGATAGAATTGTTTGAAATATATTATATAAAGAAATAAAAGGTAGACAGAGAGGGTTGCTGCGGTGCTTTATTCCAACACGTTTCACATGAAATGCTTCCTGGGGGGTACATGGGGTGCTCCAAGGTATAGATGCTGAAAATACAAAAGAAATAGGTAATACCATATGAACAGCTCAATAATGTACACACACACACACACATATATATATATATATATATATATATATATATATATATATATATATATATATATATATATTCCATACAGAATTGGTAACATATGCCAAACTTACACAATATGTAAAATAGAGCAGTATCAACCCCTCAAGGGGTACAAATAGGTCAAAAGTTGCAATACTAGGCGCAGTTAGGAGCATGAATGGCACTTTATGGTATAGTAGTACAGGAATGGTAGTCGCCCAAGCGGGAGAGAAGTTCAGGGGTCCCAATACACACCCGCAAGACAAATCCTATATTTGCTCCTCACCAATGACACAGTATTCTAGATATAAACCAGTATAAGTAATAACTCTAAAACACCATTTATCAACAGATGAAAAGATCATAAAATAGACTGCTTTTCCATATATGATATGTACCTGTGTCTTTTCTTTAAGAATCATTCAAACGACCCCGCTTGAATCCTCTGAAAATGAGGCTAACCTAGATCAATTAGAAAGAATCTCAGTATGATGACATGATGTAATCTCTGATATCTCTATGCATGAATGAGCCTTGTGGTCCTATTTTAAACACAGATGGAAACAGGTATGGTCAGTCCTCAATGCAGTGGAGCAAAATGCCTGTGTCCTGTTCTTCTGTATTTATAGAGGAACTTTTGGTGCCAATCCAGCATCTTAACCCCGCCCCACACTGTTATCTGTCGGCATCCATTTGCTGAAAAATCACTTATGCGTGGCTGGATACACAGTTGTGCATGCCCGGTGCCTCGCGTATGCGCAGTGGTAGTGGGGAGAAAGGTTTAACGCCACTCTCATCTGTCCCCTCCCAAATCCCACCATCACTGGAACTGTAGAGGACCAGGGAGAGACATTATCCTAGGATTGGTCACATGATCAGTAAGGGCACCATCTAGTGGACATTGATTAAACTACCGCTTATATATCTGTATTAGGAGAGATAATAGATGGTTATAGGACATACTAAAGACTACAAGGTTCGCTGGCATCATGAGTGTTACTAAACGACATGGTGAATTTTCCGATTAGATATCCATGCAAAGAATAGTTAGAATAGAAAAAAAATTGAAATTTCCCTAAAGAAACTTCCTTTCTATAAAGACATTTTTTTCCACATTGACATTTTTCTACCTTTTTCTTTTTCAGTTTCTCCTCCTATTAAGAGCGTCCTTATTTATACCCAATGACAAAATCCAGACCATACTCACGCAACATGGCTCACACATCCAAAAGCAGGCTTGATCGGAGACCAAATAAAATGGGGCCCCCGAGCTGGGTCCACCACAACCCTATACTAGCCAAATCCATGCTCCATCATGCACTGCACCATCAAGTATAGTACAATTAGAATACTCAGATAAAACAAATGAATCAAAGTGTAAATGTGAATATTTATTTAAAACCTATAACATATATATATAAGGTGTAAAATTGTTCAGATAATAAATATAGAGCAAAAATACACTATCAGCGCTAAAAATGAAATAGTAACGGGAACACAGTCACAGTGCCAAGCATGCAGGTGTTGTAACTTCACAGTCCATAGATAATCTAATTTGCAAAGTTCAAATGAAGTGCAAGATAGATAAACATGTATTTGTGTACTTCCTCAAAACACCAGTGCACCTCCACCGTCACTCAGTGCCAAACCCGTAAGAATGGACACTCACCAGAGATAAGTTAATCAGCGCCTGAATAGACCACTTTTATGGTGAACTCAATCAGAGGTTAAGGATCAGCTGCACATCAACTCCAAATTATCTTCGTGTCCCAATATGAATCAAACTCACACCGATATAGTCATGGAAGTAAAGCACAAGAGTAGGGATTCATAGCGTAACTCGTAAATTTATTAATAACTCACACAGTAAACATGAACCCCGTTCCCTTAGAATGTGATGATACAAATCAGGCATGTTAAATTAAATATCCCGCTTGTCCACAGCTACTCGCGTATACCCTGCTGCTCGGTACCAAAGCAGACAGGAGACTGTAGCGTGACGTCGGGCGTTACTAAGGTGACCGCGGGCTCACGCCCTTACGCGTTTCGTCATCAAGGACTTCTACGGAGGAGGATTTGGAGTTGATGTGCAGCTGATCCTTAACCTCTGGTGGAGTTCACCATAAAAGTGGTCTATTCAGGCGCTGATTAACTTATCTCTGGTGCTTACGGGTTTGGCACTGAGTGATGGTAGAGGTGCACTGGTGTTTGGAGGAAGTACACAAATACATGTTTATCTATCTTGCACTTCATTTGGACTTTGCAAATTCGATTATCTATGGACTGTGAAGTTACAACACCTGCATGCTTGGCACTGTGACTGTGTTCCCGTTACTATTTCATTTTTAGTGCGGCTAGTGTATTTTTGCTCTATATTTATTTATTTATATATTTATTATCTGAACAATTTTACACCTTTTCTATATATTTGTCCTTTTATAGCAGCAGCTGTTGGATATTTGTATATCAGCTCAATCTTATATTTTAGTGTTTATGTTTTAGCGCTGGATGAGTGGGCTGTTGTATATATACCTACTCCTTTTTTATAGTCTATAACATATATAGTGTGATTTATAAGGCAGGAGAGAAAGTATTTTGTAGGAAGGATTTGAAACTAACATTCTCATTAATGCCTAGTGACTTTGTTGCCTCCAGCTGGAAGATCCATTGGGTTTCCAGCTGGAGGAGACATTTATCATTGTTACCTCCTCTTTTTACGATTTTTCAACATATTCAAGGGCAAAAGGTCTGATGAAGTCAAGAGTAAAGCTGTGGTAAAGCCCAACATGTCAGCTTATGGCAGATCCAAGTTTATCCTTCTTAATTTCATAAACATGGTCTTGTATACGTTTCTAGTAAAGGTCTTTTAGTCTTTTCAATATAGAAAGCTTCCATTTATGTGTAATATACCACTCCTATCGTTTGAAAGGTAATGGCATAACGTGGGGTCCACCACTGCCCATTGGGTAAATGGATGCTCCTTCCATTCCATATCCAATCGCAAAAGTTACAACTGCCACAGGCAAAAGTAGCCCTGCTCTGGTAAGAAGACGGAACTGGTGGTCCCTAAGTGACTTGGCTATGTGTAATAATTTTGTTGTTTGTATTAGAAGATTTCAAAACCTTTAAAATCCCACCATTCCTATTTGATTACTCTTTCTATACATTAGGGGATGTGGTGTTAATACTATCAACTGGACTCATTCATTTTACTGTATGTTTACTGATCCCAATAGATCAATGTCTAAAAATGAACATACACAGAGGAATGACAGATTCCACCTTGCATCTTCTCTTTCTTCTATGCTCTTTATTGCTCTTTGCAGCCTTTCGGTTGGATAGTGATATTCTGAAGGCAAACAGCTTCTACTAAGCTCTCACATAAGAAAACCTATATTGCTCATGAACAGTGGATGTACCCAATTAATTTCAGAAACGATTTAGATATTTTGACAGCTGGGGGATTTGTCCATCTGTGCTGTGTAGCATGGATGGAAGAATCTTTGAGATTGAAAGACTATATGTGTATGGCCAACGTAACCACTTGCTGACCTGCCACAGTAATAATACTGCAGCAGAGAAGCACTTGCAGCCATAATCACGTACCCCCCCGCCCCCCCATGACATCTGATTGCAGACTTGGCCTCCTACGCTGTGCGATCTCATGATCGCAATGTAAACAAAACTGTTGTTATGATTGAATCTCATTTATAACAGTTCTGCTTCCTGTTTCTGTGAGCTGTGATTGATCCACAGCTATCACATGGTATCCGGACCAATCGCAGCTCCTTGGGCCATGTGATTGGATGTAGCCAAACACCTATCACTAGTAATCACAGCTGTTATGAATGTAATACTTTCATGACAGTTGAAAACATTACTCTTACAATGATCATCATTGTAACAACATCAAAATTTAAAAACAATCACCCCTCTGCAGTAGTACATTGTTACTATGGTGACACTGAACTACTCTGATGAAAGTATGTAAAAAATATTAAAAAAGCTAATAAAATGCTAAAAATTTAATAAAATGCATTTACATTGTCACCAGTCAGTGTCCCTGATCGCCGCCACACCAGTCAAATTATGACGCTGTGCCGCGCTGGTGAAAGTATGTAAAAAATGTATTTAATTTCTTCATTTTCCAAAAATTGTGACAAAAAAATTACAACTTCAAAAAAGTGTCATGCCTCTTACTAAATGCTACAGACTGTCTACTTTCGAAATATTGGGTAATTTAGGGGGTATTTGTGCTGTCCTAGCATTTTAAGGGCCTCAAGAAATTAGAGTTATCGTCAGTACATTAAAGTGGTTGTAAACCCACTTTGATGACTTTTACCTATAGGTAAGCCTATAATAAGGCTTACCTATAGGGGCTGTAAATATCTCCTAAACTTGCACCGTTAAGGAGATATTTACAGTGCATGCAGCCGATGACGTCATCGGCGCAGGCACTCTGAAGAAACGGCCGCTCGTGCCCTTTCTTCAGGGCTCTGTGCCGTGACTGGAGGCTTCCGCGCGCATGTGTGGGAGTGACATCACGCGGCTCTGGCCAGTATTACAGCCAGAGTCCGCAGACCCGAAAGGAAGATGGGTGAAGATGGATGCGTCTGGCAGCAGGGACAACGGGGGCTTCGTTGCAGGTAAGTGTCACAAAATGTGCTAGTATGCGGTGCATACTAGCACATTATGCATTTACTTTGTAGGGGAAAAAAAGGAAGAGTTTACTTCCTCTTTAACCACTTGCCGACTGCCGCCCAACTATATACGGCGGCGGTCAGCCCCTCACAGGCAAAGTGACGTACCGGTACGTCACTAGCCTGTGAGCAAAATAGGCCCTGGTCAGGAAGGGGGTAAAAACTTCCGGGGCTTAAGTGGTTAAGATTAATTAATTTTCAAATATATATATATATTAAAAAAGAATAGCGCGCAAATGCAAAATAAATTACTACCAAATCTGAAGACAATCCATAAATAAAAATGGGGGTTTGGTCCCACCATATGGCCATATCGTGCTCAAGCCCACTACTGCGTCAAAGTACCCCATTATCAGTGGGTCCTACACTATCCATGAAAAAGAGATGAATCCAGCCTTTCTAACCTCCAAGGGTTAGAAAGGATGGATTCATCTCTTTTTCATGGATAGTGTAGGACCCACTGATAATGGGGTACTTTGACGCAGTAGTGGGCTTGAGCACGATATGGCCATATGGTGGGACCAAACCCCCATTTTTATTTATGGATTGCCTTCAGATTTGGTAGTAATTTCTTTTGCATTTGCGCGCTGTTCTTTTTTAATATACATGTCTTTTGGTTCATAGCTGCAGCAGCTTTAGAAATACATGGGTATGCTCCCCCCCAAAAAAAATTTTTGCCTGTTTATTAAATATATATATATACACTATAGTTTAAATTTCACACAAACCAAATAATATACACTTACTGGGATTTTTAATAGGAAAAATATGAAACCCCCATGTAATGGGAATTTAGAGGCTCAAAAGTGTATCAAAATTTTTTTATTTTATTATGTATCGTTATTAAAAAAGGGAACAAGACTGTTCATACATAAAATGGCAAAGAAATTTGAAGTGTACATAAAATCATACAGTACAGTACTCTATGTATTACATATAAATTATACATGCAGAGAAAAGAGCCAACACGTTTCAGAGTCAAGGTAGCTCCTTCCTCAGGGAAAACTATGCAAGTAATGTAGTATAATCTATGGTACAAAATCAAACATCTTAGAATATTGAACAATAGCATATATCAAAGCAAGGAATTTGCTTATGGAATATGATATGTAATGGGGCGACTACTTGTAAATCCCTGTTGGAGGTATCTCCTACAACTGGGTTTATAGTTAAAGTTGCACAGTGCCAAATAGCAAAAAATAGCCTTGTCATGAAGGGGCTAAAACCTTCCAGGACTTAAGTGGTTAAAAAGTTTCCTTTCTTGGACTCCACATGTTTTTGGTGATGCAGGAAACAGAGATGTTACCCAGCACAGGGTCAGTAAGTACTGTATGGTCTTATTGCTCTCTTACTGACCCTTCGTAAAGCCGAGCGTGTGCTTATTCTGCAAAGGATTACACAGAATTTAGATTAAGGTAAACTGAGTGGATTTTATGACATTGGCACAGTTGCTGTGTTTAATGGAAAGCATTAGTAGCTTACTGAATGCATTTACTTGTTGCTTGAAATTGCTCTTAGAAACTTTTGTCAGGTGCCACTAACAGGACAGACTGTATTTTCCAGACTCTCAGGCACTAGCACAGCTTGGTTAAGCATCCTATTATAATAAAAAAAAACAACACTTTTATATTTTCAGATGTAATTTTAGGCAGAATCTGTAAAAATGACCATTTAGTGGTCCTTGATGAATGTTTAGAAGACATTGGTCCACCTGCTTTGAAAAGCCATTGGAGGCTCATTTAAAGCAAGGTAAGAAGGAGGAAATTTGGTGTAATGATTATGTTGGATATTTTCTTCCTGCCACCTTTGAGGAAGCATTGACAAGGACAAGACAGACAGAAGTGATGATGGTCATTCACTCTAGGGGCATACACTGTGTGGCTTTTAGTGGAAATTTTGACTTACATCACCTAAATAACAGAACATTGCAGAGCAATTTCCTAACACCCTGCCATCTATCACAGTGAGATCGTTGTGGGGAGAAATTGGAGGAGCATCGTTAATTTCTGGAGGGTGCAATTTATCTTCAACAACTTGGGCTGGTACATTTTTTTTTTTCTAGTCATTTTTGCTCTGCTCTGTAGTTGTTAGGGCTGCTTTGCAGATTTGTTGTCTTGTATCCAGAGGGATCGATTCTTGAAGCTGATACTGGTAGATGAACAATGTGGGGTTCCATGTCCCAATCACCTTTGGAAAACATCTTTGTGATAATGGCTTGCCTGCCACAATGATCAGTAAATGCAGCACGTGGGCACCTTTGTCTTTGACTTGGGGAGCTGGGATTGTAAATCCAGCATGTTGTTATTTGAGAGAATGCAATAAGTTTTCTTGCTATTGTATTACATTAGGTAGTTATTTGAATCAGAAATCGTAATACTCTGGGTAAATATGAGGCTGACACTGCTCCTTTTTCAAATTATTGGTGATATTTGAAATATTTCATTTTTTCCACCCCAGAAGTAGGACTGTAGGCTCTTTTTTTTTTTTTTTACATACCAAAGCAAATCTTAACAACTTTTTTAAAAAGGCAAACAGTGGCGGGACAAGGTCAACCAGTGCCCAGGGCAAAGATGCCAAGTTGCACCACCCCCTCCCCCTAGATCAGGGGTGGGGAACTTTCTTTCTGCCAAGGGCCATTTGGGTATTTATAAAATCATTCGGGGGCCGTACAAAATTATCAACTTAAAAATGTGCCTGTTTTTGGTCAAACATTTAATTAACTCACCCCTAATGTGATGGCTGCAACTGCTTCTCTTTGGTGAGGTGTGTGATGTTAGCCAGTATTGATGATGTTGCTACTCGCAACTGGTTTTCTAGGTTTGCGTCGGCCAGTCTGGAGCACAGTCGACTCTTTGTGGTGGTATGTTTTGAAAAGAACAGCTGGCTGGTACTGCTGGTGGGTACAGCTGGCTGGTACTGCTGGCTAGTACTGCTGTGGGTACTGCTGATTCAGGCTGGTACTGTGCTGTAGGTACTGCTGGCTGGTACTGCTGTGGGTACTGCTGGCTCAGGCTGGTAATGTGCTGTGGGTACTGCTGGCTGGTACTGCTGGCTCAGGCTGGTAGTACTGGCTAGTACTGCTGGCTTGTACTGCTGTGGGTACTGCTGGCTCAGGCTGGTACTGCTGTGGGTATTGCTGGCTGGTATTGCTGTGGGTACTGCTGGCTCAGGCTGGTACTGTGCTGTAGATACTGCTGGCTGGTACTGCTGGCTGGTACTGTTGTGGGAACTGCTGACTCTGGCTGGTACTGCTGTGGGTACTGCTGGTTCTCCTGTGGGTACTGCTGGCTCTGGCTAGTACTGCTGTGAGCACTGCTGGCTCTTGCTGGTACCGCTGTGGGTACTGCTGGTTCTGGTTGGTACTGCTGTGGGTACTGCTGGCTCTGGCTGGTACTGCTGTAAGTACTGCTGGTTTTGGCTGGTACTGCTGTGGGTACTGCTGGTTCTGGCTGGTACTGCTGTGAATACAGCTGGCTCTGGCTGGTACTGATGGTTCTGGCTGGTACTGCAGTGAGTACTGCTGGTTCTGGCTGGTACTGCAGTGAGTACTGCTGGTTCTGGCTGGTACTGCTGTGAGTACTGCTGGCTCTGGCTGGTACTGCTGGCTCTGGCTGGTACTGCTGTGAGTACTGCTGGCTCTGGCTGGTACTGATGGTCCTGGCTGGTACTGCAATGAGTACTGCTGATTCTGGCTGGTACTGCTGTGAGTACTGCTGGCTCTAGCTGGTACTGCTGGTTCTGGCTGATACTGCTGGCTCTGGCTGGTACTGCTGATTCTGGCTGCTACTGCAGTGAGTACTGCTGGTTCTGGCTGGTACTGCTGTGGCTCTGGCTGGTACTGCTGGCTCTGGCTGGTACTGCTGTGAGTACTGCTGGCTCTGGCTGGTACTACTGTGTGTACTGATGGCGGGAAATGCTGGCTAGCAGCGGCGCCGCGCTGGAGGAAGAGGTGATTTTTTTCCTGTATTGGTCACTCTGCCTGTGACTCACTCAGACTGTCAGAAAAGAGCAGGAACTATACAGGAAGCATCAGCTCCGTTCTGACAGATCAGCTGAGAGACACAGACTCAACTGCACCAGGGGCCAGACCAAATGACTTCTAGGGCCGCATAAGGCCCCCGGGCCCTAGGTTCCCCACCCCTGCCCTAGATGCAAGAATAATCCCCAACACAGGTGTCACTGTCACTGCACATAATATATCCCAGCATTGATGACAGTGGGCACAATAATAACTCCAAGCACAGGTGTCATTATTATTGCAAGGGGGGGGGTCAGTGGCAGTGAAAACCATCCATACCCCCCTTGCATTGGTGTCCATTGCAATATTAACCCCTTCCTCAATTTCAGCCTGCTCCAGACCCAAATCCCCTACTTCCCGTGCTCTGGTTATGGACAGGCAGCAGGAGCAATAACCTCAAATATCGCCAGCTGAGCTTACCTCAGCACACACGCGGTTCTGCTCAGCTCACATCTCCCTCTTCCATGCATTCGGCCGGCAGGTCAACAGGTGGGTGGGCCAGCAGGTGGGCAGGTAGGTGGGTGGGATTTGAGACCAGCCACATCCCTCATCCCACACAGACAACAAGCAGAAATTGCTTGCAAAGAGGAGTCTCCTCCCCCAGGTTGTCCTGCACCAGAGCGCCTGAAACTGCTGGAGGAGGTAGGAGGAGGAGATCCAGTCCCACAGCTGGAGGAAGGATTTTACGTTGTAATTGCATCCCTGCACTGTGCTCTATTATGAATGACAGGAGTGATGGCAGTGTCACTCCTGTCATTCAGGTAGCTGGAGAGGGGAACGCTCATCGTCTCTCTTTGCCCCCTCTCCCCATTTCGCCCAGGGCAGGTGCCCCTTGTGCCCACCTCTTGTCCCGGCTCTGTATACAGAGTTCAATGACTTGGTTTCTAAATATGAACACATACAGAGGAAAGACAGATTCCACCTTGCATCTCCTCTTTTACTGTATCTATGCTCTGAAGCGCCTCAAACTAAAAACACTATTTATTTCATTATATTTTATTCAACGCAAACCCATCCATTCCTCCATGTCTCCATGCTTTATTTAGCTGAGAAATGACAATGAAAAACACCCCCTAGCATTTCTAGCTGTGGCCATCCCAAGTAAGGGCAGATAGTTCATGTAGCATTTACTTCCTTGAATCCATCTGTCCTTAGTCTAGGCATGTATGCATAAGGGTGTGCTTAGCTAAGAAAAAAAACCTCCGTCCCTCCTGGGATAATGTGGTGCTTTGATGAAGGCTCCATAGCCAAAAAAGATCAGCATAAAGCCTGTATCTGTGTACCCATGTAATAAATAAAGTACTTTTATTTAAGAGCATCCAAGTTGCCAGCCTTCCTGGTTTTAAGAATTTTACCTATGGGACCTGAACGCCCTGGCTACAGCACTTATTACAGTTCATGGACTTCCACATTAGCAGTAGAGCTGGGGGTAAAAATTTGTTTTCCCCTCCTGAGATGTATGACATCATTTGCCTAGTCCTGGAAACCAGGAAGTAACGGAAGAAATGTAAAAAAAAAAAACACTTTCCTATCTATTTACTAATGCTAGCAGCATTAGGATTAAAAATAGGCAACGTTGACTGAGAGAGTCAAGTTCCTCTTCAAGTAAGAGCACACTAAAAGCTGTTTACCTTCAGAATGTCTCTTTCTAGCTGAAAGACTGCAAAGAGGCATACACTTGAGTATCTGTATAGATCTGTATCAACCAGCTCAAGTTCACTTTGCAAATACCCACTCATGTGCAAGGAAAATAGAAAAAACAGAATCTTGGCTTGCACATGATTAAATGATGGACGTCAGCAGAGCGTCTGCTCATTTACTAATCTCTAAAGCAACTGCTCTTGCAGAGTGCAACTGCACTTTGCAAACTGCACAGTGTATTTGCCTTTAGTAAATCAAGCCCACAGTGTGCAGGTGATGTATACTCATGCTTAGAATGAAGAGGAGGGTGCATTTACAGAAAATCTGTCTGTACCGCACCCTGCAAAAGGAAGAAGAGAAAGGCTTTGTGAGCCACTCAACTACATCCAGTGGCGGCTGGTGCATTGGGGCGCAGGGGCGCCACCCCCCTATCCATGCATCCAGCCCCCTAATCTACATGCAGGGCACTGGATGCATGGAGTTCAATTGGGCTTTTTTTTTAGCATGTGATTAGAGCCAGAGGCTCTATTAGGCTAAAAAAAAAAAGGGTGGGCTCTGGGCGCAGAGCACTGCACCCCAAGCCCACCCAGTTGTGTGACAATAGCTTATGAAAATTCGCTATTGTCACACGGATCCTCCTGGCCAGTCAGGAATGGGTCCTGAGACCCGTTTCCCGATTGGCCGAAAGGAGAAGCCATGCTATTGGGCATGGAGGAGGAGGAGACGTAGAAGACTGAGGGGGAAGAAGCCGAAGCCGCCGCCGCTTGCTGCTGCACATGTCCAGATGTCCAGGCAGGGTTAAGCACCAGCCGCCACTGACTACATCCTCCATGTGCTCTGGCTGTATAGCACAGCCACTTTCTGAAAGGAAAGGCAGATGTCCCCTGCCTCTCAATGGTGTGACCTGAAACACTGCTTTTTCTTGCAGGACCTGCTTGCCCCTCAGTACCTTCTGCATACCTCTTCCTTTAGTCTTGCCTGACAGTGTGAATACAAAGGACTGCCCAACTTAAAGAGGAACTGCACTGCATCTGAGCACCACAAATCAAAAAACACTGTTTAATGCATTTTTAAGATTCAAAGCAAATCCCCCATCCGTCAATGTCTCCATGCTTTATTTTGCTGAGAAATCACTTTGAAAAACACCCCCTAGCATTTCTGGCTGTGGCAATCTTAAGTAAGATCAGAGGATTCATGTAGCATTTACTTCCTGGAATCCATCTGTCCTTAGCTCAGGTATTCAGGTAGGAAAGTGTGCTTAGCTGAGAAAGCCCTTCCTCCCCTCCTGAAGACTCTTGGGATGTATGACGTCATTTGCCTAGGGATGGAAATCAGGAAGTAACTAAAGATATGTAAAAAAACTTTTAAAACAGGTAAATATGATATACTTTCCTATCTATTTACTAATTCTAGCAGCATGAGGATACAAATAGTTTCTTCTGTTTAGAACTCTTTGTGTGGTAAAATAAATATAGGTACAAAGAAGTTGAATGTATACCAGTTGTGGTTGAGGCCATCACAATTTATTTGTAAGTATGCACTGTCTGTTTCACTTCTTTTGTATGTGTTGATAAAAACCAAATCAAATTTTTTGGGAAAAAAAAATAGTCAATGTTGACTGAGAGAGTGAAGTTCCACTTTAATCACTTTAAATTTTACCCCCTTAAAGACCAGGCCCTATTTTGTGATTCGGCCCTGCGTTATTTTCATGGACAATTGCGCGGTCGTGCGATGCTGTACCCAAATAAAATTGATGTCCTTTTTTTCCCACAAATAGAGCTTTCTTTTGGTGGTATTTGATCACCTGTGTGATTTTTATTTTTTGCGCTATAAACAAAAAAGAGCTACAATTTTGAAAAAAAAAAAAAACAATATTTTTCACATTCTGCTACTGTAAATGACATTCTAAAAAAAAAAATATTAAAAATCTAAATTTTTTAACATTTTAGGCCAATTTGTTTTCTGCTACATATTTTTGGTAAAAAAAAATGGCAATAAGCGTATTTTGATTTGTTAGCTATGCTGAATCCTGTGGTCTCTCCCTGTCTGTCACTGAGAAGATCCACCTGCTTTGTTCATATGAGCAGGCGGGTCTTCGCACACTTTCTCCGACGATCGGGAAAGGGAGGCGGCAATCGCCGCCTCTCCTCCTCCGGCCCAACTCCCGCTGTGTCTAAACACAGTGGGAGCGAGCCTCCGGCGGCGCCGAGACCACTAGGAGGGGGAGCCGTACTGCCGCAGTAGGATTTCTGTCGGCAAGTGGTTAAACTGAGAAAATGTATAATTTTAAGGGAAAAATAAGTTGATTTTAAATTTCATGGCATCAACACATCTCAAAAAAGTTGGGATAAGTCCATGTTTACCACTGTGTGGCATCCCCTCTTCTTTTTATAACAGTCTGCAAATGTCTGGGGACTGAGGAGACAAGTTGCTGAAGTTTAGGAATAGGAATGTTGTCCCATTCTTGTCTAATACAGGCTTCTAGTTGCTCAACTGTCTTAGGTCTTCTTTGTTGCATCTTCCTCTTTATGATGCGCCAAATGTTTTCTATGAAAGTACATGAGGAAGGCAGCACATGAACCACACTGGGATGCAATGGATGCAAAGGAAGTCAGGTGAACATCCAGTATAGAAAAGATTAACAGTTTATTGGTATTGATAACCGGAAAACAAAGTACATAAAATGCTTACATCCCCCTGGGCTGGAGTGGACAAGGGCACCTACCTAGCAGCAAGCAACATGAGGAGGTCAGTCTCCCAGGACTGCTGAGCAGTGTGTGCACACAACCGGAAACCAGCCAGCGCGAACATGAAAGGATGTAGTTCCAGAGCAGTGACATCAGCCGGACAGGCGCCACTCGTGGGAAAACACTAGGAACCAGGGTGAGACACAAGCTATATGGTTGCCATGACTACATGTTTTGCGCCATGCACTTTATCAAGTCATGGAAAGGAAGGGCTGCCATGACTACATGTTTTGCGCCATGCGCTTTATCAAGTCATGGAAAGGAATGGCAACAGGGAAATTTAAAGATAGGGGAAGAGGCGGGACTGTGATTTCAAACCAGGAAAAGGCTTGGTTGCACTTTTAACCTCTTGGTGCCCTTATCTCCCTCCTTGATAACGTAAAAGTTTAAAATACACACAAATTCTCTAAATTAAAAAATATATAACAATATGACAATAATAATAATAACTGAAGGATGCAATATATACAGTATTGAATATAAAATATAAACACACAGTTAAGTGCCGGTTCACACTGGGGCGACCTGTGAGGCGACCTGGTCGCCTCACAGGTCGCCGCAGGTCGCCTCCCATAGGGAAGCTGCGGACCCGTTCTAATAGGAGCGACACAAGTCGCTCCGACCTAGAAAAAGGGTCCGGAGCTTCTTTGGGGCGACCCGGAGGCGACCGCCATAGACTTCAATGTTATGAAGTCCGTGGCGGCCGCTCCGAGGTAGCGGCGTGCTGCTCGCACCGCAACCTCGGAGGTCGCGGTGCGAAGTAGCGTCGCCCCTATGTGAACGGGGGCTAAAACGTCAAATATTAAATAGCACTACAAATAGAGGTCAGCAATATCCCTTGATATTATTGTTGTGTGTAATTGTGATACATGCAAATATCAGAAGAGTCCATTCACACTAGCACGACTTGTGAGGCGACTTGTGTAGCCCCAGGTCGCTTGACATAACAAAAGCAATGTTAATCAATCAGTGCCGTCTTAATTGGCACTACTGAAGTCGCTCCGACTTCAGAAAAGGGTCCTGTACTACTTTGAGGCGACCTGTGATCCGACTGTCCCATATACTTCAATGGGAATCGCCTCCTTATCTTAATTGAAGCGACTTGTTATCAGACTTTCCAGGAAGAAGAAAGAGATTAGCCAGGCATTCCCCACAGACAAAGTCGCCTGTCTCTTCAAAGTAGTGCACAAGTCTCTTCCAAGTCTCTTCCAAGTCTCTAAACAAGTCTCTTCAAGTCACAGGGTGACTTTCTGGTCGTGGTAGTGTGAACCGGCTGAATTAAGGTGCTAATTGCTAATGCACCTATGCTGCAAAAAATAAATAAATAAAAAGGGGAAAATAAATGAAGGTGAATACTTGTGTAAAAAACAACCAAATATACCACATGAATAGAATTACTCGGTATAGGATTCACACTATCTTACAAACTTCCAAGTCGTCATTAAGACCATTGGGTGACAAAGAGCCAAAACAAAATATCCAAAATACCTCTCTTTTGCAAAGAAGTAAAAACCGCTCATTGTCCGTCAATGTACCCTTGGGGATTGATTCTATGGCCATAACTTCTAAAACAGAGGCGTCCTTATGGTGCGTATGTAAAAAATGCCAGGGAACGCTATGTTTGTCACATCCTTTCTTAATAAGTCTGCGGTGTTCACCGACTCGTGTACGTAATGTACGCATAGTGTGCCCTATATAGAGCAGGCCACAGGGGCCCCTCAGGACATAGACCACAAACTCTGTTGAACATGTAATAAATTGTTTGATGTTAAACATTCTCCCTTTATTGTCTCTAATGCCAGTCAATCCATGTGGGATGGACTGGCATGTGAGACACCCTCTTTTCTTGCATTGAAATATTCCGGTTCAATCAAAATATGATCTTATATCAAGAGGCAATCTATTTTTGTTGGAATGTAATTTACTTGGGGCCAGAATGTTTTTAAGTGTTCGAGCTCTCCTGAACGTCACCTGGGGAGGGCTAAACGTTGATCGAGCTGGAGGATCTTGTAGGGCTTCTTTATGATGCCAGATATGGCTCTATATTTTATCGTTGAACACTGTAGTAAATCTAATTGTGCCCTGATCTTGGGTATTTGCCTTACTACGTGTATTCTTAGCAGAACTCAAATGGGCATCAAAGGCTTCCTTAACTAAAGATGGAGGGTACCCTTTGTCTATAAATTTGTTAGTCATAGACGAGCCCTGTGTAATGTAGTCCTCATCCTTGGTGCAATCCAGCTACAGGGCTGGTCTATGACTAACAAATTTATAGACAAAGGGTAACCTCCATCTTTAGTTAAGGAAGCCCTACACGGGCATCCAGTATGGTTTTCTGGCCTTGACCCTTACACACACAGATTGTTTCAGATTCTCTGAATCTTTGGATGATATTATGCACTGTAGATGATGATAACTTCAAACTCTTTGCAATTTTTCTCTGAGAAACTCCTTTCTGATATTCTCCACTATTTTTCGCCGAAGCATTGGGGGAATTGGCGATCCTCTGCCCATATTGACTTCTGAGAGACACTGCCACTCTGAGAGGCTCTTTTTATACCCAATCATGTTGCTAATTGACCTAATAAGTTACAAATTGGTCCTCCAGCTGTTCCTTATATGTACATTTAACTTTTCTGGCCTCTTATTGCTACCTGTGCCAATATTGAGCCAATATTTGGCATGACAAAATGTCTCACTTTCAACATTTGATATGTTATCTATATTATTGTGTGAATAAAATATAAGTTTATGAGATTTGTAAATTAGTCTATTCTTTTTTACTCACAATTTGTACAGTGTCCCAACTTTTTTGGAATTGGGTTGTATTTTATGCATTAAGATAGAAAAAACTTTCTGTGTGCAGCAGCCCCCCTCAGCACCCCTAATACTTACCTGAGCCCATCTCTATCCAGCAATGTTGCAGGAGTGAATAACCAAAAAAGCAGCGCTCGCAGAGTAAATAATAAATCTAATCAGTACATTTTAAATTATAAAGTCCATATGTGCAAAAATTGCTGAAATGTATAGTTAATAGTGATCCAATAAGGTGCAAAAAACGAAATATCCCATAGAGGGCCAAATATCACAATATTTCCTAAAGTGCATATATGATGAAGATAAAAATCAATCCAAAAAACAATTCATAGTAATAATGCTATACACATACATAAAGTGCTTAGTGCAAATGGGTATAAATTGATCCAATAAAGTGCAAACATATATCAAAAAATCATATATCAGGTGAAAAAGTATATATATATATATATATAATATATATAATTAGAGTCCCCAAAAAAATATTATTTGTTAGACGTGTTGCTAAAAGTGCTGCATATCATTAAAGTGCCAGTTTCCAAAGTGCAATGGTGCTCCCCGCAGTGACAGTGCTCAAAATCCCCCTAAGGGAATGCACTCACCAGAGCTCAACAGAAAAAGAGCCTTTATGATATTTATCCTCCAATCCTGGCAAGTATAGATTTCCTCTCCAGAGTCCCCAGATTTGACTCACGGTGTCACTCAGGAAAAAATTGAGCCAGAAATAGTGAAGCCCATAAAGGTTTTTTTAATTCAAAATAAGGTTAAAACTACTCACATAGAGCCATAAGTTAGTCAGCATAAATAGTAAGAAATACAGGTGCAGCTCCGCTCCCGGAACACAGCCGGCTTGCGTTCCATGGAGACTAGGAAGTGACGTAGTACGTTGACCGTTCACCAGAAGTGCGTCGACGCATTTCGCCCGCCTACATGGGGCGTTATAAAAAAAAACGCCCCATGTAGGTGGGCAAAACGCGTCAACGCACTTCATGACATACAAAAAATGACATAAATCTTTCCCGTAGATAGTAAACACAATAACTTTTACGCAAACCAATCAAAATATGCTTATTGCAATTTGTTTACCAAAAATATGTAGCAGAAAACAAATTGGTCTAAAATGTTAAAAAAAATGTGATTTTTACATTTTTTTTTGAGAATTTCATATAAAAAAATGTGAAAAATATTTTAATTTTTTCAAAATTTTTGCTTTTTTTTGTTTATAACGCAAAAAATAAAAATCGCACAGGTGATCAAATACCACCAAAAGAAAGCTTTATTTGTGGAAGAAATAGCACATCAATTTTATTTGGGTACAGCGTGGCACGACCGCGCAATTGTCAGTTAAAATAACGCAGTGCCGTATCGCAAAAAATGGCCTGGTCATTGAAGTGGGACAGTTTTGTTTTTATCATTTTTTTTGCCTTCCCAGGGAGGTCTGCAAGACTTATTTGCAAAAGTATTTTGCAAATACTTTTAATTGAGAGAAACAAATTTATAAACAACCTAAACACAGTAAGGAACATGCAATGGAAGAATAGAAGAATTTAATATAATGGTCTAAATGCAAAGGAGCATAGGAGGGGGGACAGTTTATTTCTGCTTTAACCACTTAACAACCGCCAGCTGCCGTTTTACTGCGGCAGATCAGCCCTGTCCCGTGAAACGACGTACCTGTAAGTTGCTTCGAGGGACCCCTAGCAAGGGCTCTTGTGCACGTGCGCCCATTGGCCACAGAGGAAGCCAATCACTGGGTATGGCGGCCGTGATTGCCGCTGGGCACCCGCGATGGCTCCTCGTGGAGACAGAACGGCGGTCTGCCATTTTAAACATGGCAGACCGCTGTTCTGTCAGTTATGAATACAGGGATGCTGTGTTACTCTTATTTAGGATCACAGGTCTCTGTGTTCATGCAGAAATCCCACCCCCCCACAGTTATAAAGCACCCCCTAGGGACACATTTAACCCTTTGATTGCCCCTGGTATTAACCCCTTCCCTGCCAGTGTCATTAGTACAGTAACAGTCCATTTTTTTAGCACTGATTACTGTAGTAATGTCACTGGTCCCCCCCAAAAGTGTCAAAAATGTCAGTTAGGTGTCTGATCTGTCTGCCGCAATGTCGCAGTCCTGCTAAAAATCTCTGATCGCCGCCATTACTAGTACAAAAAAATAAATAAGTAAAAATGACATTTATTTTCCCCTAGTTTGTAAACACGATAACTTTTGCGCAAACCAATCAATATATACTTTTTTTTACCAAAAATATAAAGCAGAACACAAATTGGCCTATAAATTATTAAAAAATTTGATTTATAATTTTTTTTTATTCAGAATGTTATATAGCAGAACGAAAAAAATATTGGTTTTTTTTTTTTTTTAGAATTGTCACATTTTTTTGTTTATAGTGCAAAAAATAAAAATCGCACAGGTGATCAAATACCACCAAAAGAAAGCTTTATTTGTGGGAGAAATAGCACATCAATTTTATTTGGGTACAGCGTGGCACGACCGCGCAATTGTCAGTTAAAATAACGCAGTGCCGTATCGCAAAAAATGGCCTGGTCATTAAGGGGGAAAATCTTCTGGTCCAGAAGTGGTTATGTGACCATTGGGTTAATTTAGGAAGAAAAGTAATGGCACCATGACCTATAAACAAGTTTTTAGGGTTTTTGGATTTTTCATATTGTAATAGAGAATTTTCATTTTCTATGTGTCATTTCCTCTATGACTTTTATCATTAGCACGTGGTATGTTGTGTAGGAGTAAATGCCAGGATAATCTCAATCACGTGTAGTGTTGCCCATTTCCGCAGAGATGCTGTCAGCATAGGAGGAAATACAATTTGAGAGATTATATGATTTTTCATTTAAAAATGCGTCTGTGCATTTCCAGGATTCCAGTAAAGCAGTTAATGACTATTTGATGTGTTATGTAAAAACCAGCCTCACATTCAGCTGTAATTGGTTGTGCTGGGTGCCAAAGCCTCTATAAATCATTAGTCTTGTTGTGAGACCTCTACGGAATGGAAAAGCTCACAGGAGGGAGTGTTATAAATATCACTAGCATGAAGGTCTACGTTTATAATTTTTATCGTGGAGCGTTTGCATTATGCTATTAAGCTAAAATATCATTTGGGAATGGATTATAAAACTTGTATTTGTAAGCAATTACATTTTTAATGTTACACTGT
This sequence comes from Pelophylax lessonae, assembly GCF_965119305.1. Classification (NCBI taxonomy): domain Eukaryota; kingdom Metazoa; phylum Chordata; class Amphibia; order Anura; family Ranidae; genus Pelophylax; species Pelophylax lessonae. Next base: position 434,557,725 of record NC_138772.1, on the reverse strand, counting down.
AGAGGCAGAAATGTCATCCAATATATTTGTAGCGGCTGAATCTAAAATAATTGTGAAGTTAGGTATATTGCATTACATGGGGAAATTACTAACAGGCCTGCTTGTGCTATGAAATTAGATGGCTAGCTTGCATGAATTGGCAAGAAGACATTGCACTCCCCTCATTGACTCTTTCACTATATTCTGTCTAATGCAGTAATAAGTGAGCAGGGAAAGGAAGCCAATATTGTTAGTCTTGATACATCCAGCCATCTGAGCATGCTGAAATAACTGCAAAAATTCCTTAACGCTCTCAGCATACACAAAGTATAAGAGGCAGCTATAGTACATACATGAGGAACAGAACAATCTTTTACAGGGTTAGGCAGTCCCAGGTATTAATATTGCCCCCAGAAATATCTGTCCTTGAAAATGGCCTTTTATTCCAGTACAAGCCTATATGTGTAGCAATATTTCCAGGCATTGGGCCTGAGGTGGGTCTGCCATTGTTACTGGAAACACTTCCAACACATTTAAGCTGAAAACCCAAGTGTGAGAACCGAGACAATGACCATTCCGCCATCTTTGTTTTTTTTTGTTTATTTTATAATGGGGATGGGAGAAGGGAATGAGTGGGATACTCCTCTGGCTCAACTAGTATTAACTGGGACACTTTGTAGAAAAATGCCTATTAGCGCTGCCCAGATGCCAGCAGAAAGCCGACCAACGCTTCTTGGCGCTTTATATACTGTTCTGCTGAAAGTGCTGAAACTTCGATTTTAACTCCTTGGTTAACTCAGAAGATCCAGGACTGTATTGATCCTTGACTCTTGACAATCTGTCTAGCTCAAAAGTCTTGTGTATGACTCCCTCCAGCCACTCACTGACTGAGGTAGCTCCTTGAAACTGCTTGTGCTGCTGCAACTCCTAACACTGCACTCAACCGATGGCACCCTCTCTACACTACCAGGGTCCTCTCACTAGGCAACCCCCTTGACACTTCAGGGTCCTTTCACTAGGCAACCCCCTTGACACTTGCAGGCTCCAGGATCCCTGAGACCTTCCCTGGAGAGGTCCCCTCTAAACTAGGCAGACCCCAGGGGCAGTTCACAGTACTCACAACCTTGGAAGGCTTTCCTGGAACTGAACCCCTCTTTCTCCACTTGGCCTCGGCACACCGGGTCCTCTCTGCAGCTCAGCTTCGCTCTCCTTTCTGGATTCTCAGGCAGCCACCCAAGACACCCAATCCTTCTGACAGGAGGGGAGACAGTTGTACTCTCCCCTTTGGGACTCTGCTTCCCGCCAAAGACGCTGCGTCATGCATTCCCCTCAAACTTATACCCACTCCCAGAATCCTCTGAGGCAGAATCTGCCTTCTGGGGTAGATGATTGGGCCACTGATTGGGTTTTCTCCACTGCCCAATGAGGATTATCTCTTGGAGCCAGTGGGGAGACTCCTCTCTCAGCAGCCACACCTGGGAGACATGACAGCCCAGCTGAAAATCATGGCCCTGCTGTTAGACAGCCAAAGCCCATTATGCCTTTACCTAGCACCTACCAGGTAGGGTGCTACACATGTAAAACAAGTAAGTTTTGGGAATATTTAGGAATGTTGTATGGAAAAATACAGTCAGACCCTGTAATGTCTAAATGTGATTAAAGCAGTATTAAACCCAAAAGCAAACATTTATCATATTACAGCTTACCAATTCTTAGATGTGATGGCTGCATTAGTTTTCTTTTTTAGGCTCGGTACACACTGCCCCAAATTGGGATCCGACTTTTGAGACCCCAAGTTGCATGACATGTGAAATCACAGGTTAGTCAATGATGGCAGTCTTAATTACTTGCTGACCGCCCGCCGCAGATATACTGCGGCAGGCTGGCTCGGCTGCGCAAACCGACGTACCTGCACGGGGGTTCCCGGGGGTACGTGCACCCCCATTAGCCAGCGGGGAAGCTGACTCACTAAACTGGTGGTCCCGATTGTCGCCGGGCACCCACGATCTTTCCCCATGGAGAGAGAATGACGGTCTGCTGTTGTAAACACAGCAGACCTTTGTTCTCTCAGGCATCTGCACAGAGTACCTGTGTTCCTCATATTTAGGATCACAGATCTCTGTGTTGATTCCATAATCCCCCCCCCCCCCACAGTTAGAAAACACCTTAACCCTTTGATTACCCCTGAGTTACCTCTTCCTTGCCAGTGTCATTATTACAGCAACAGTGCATATTTTTTCTAGCACTGATTACTGTAGTAATGTCACTGGTCCCCCCAAAAGTGTCAAAAATGGCACTTAGAGGTATGATATGTCCGCTGCAATGTCGCAGTCCCGCTAAAAATGGCTGATTGCCGCCATTATTAGTAAAAAAAAAAAATAAATAAAAAAATGACATAAATCTTTCTCCTAGTTTGTAGAAGCGATAACTTTTGCTAAAACCAATTAAAATACGCTTATTGGGATTTTTTTTTACCAAAAATATGTAGCAAAATACTAACTGCCCTAAAATGATGAAAAAAATCAGATTTTTTTTTTTTTTTTTATGGGGAATCTTATATAGCAGAATGTGAAAAATATTGTTTTTTTTTTCCAGAATTGTCGCTCTTTTTTTTATTTATAGCACAAAATATAAAAATCGCAGAGGTGATCAAATACCGCCATAAGAAAGCTCTATTTGTGGGAAAAAAAGGACATCAATTTTATTTGGGTACAACATCGCACAACCACACAATTGTCCGTTAAAATAACGCAATGTCGAATCGCAAAAAATGGCCTGGTCATTAAGGGGACAAATCCTTCTGGGGCTGAAGTGGTTAATTAGCACTACTGAAGTCGCTCTGGTTCCTATACTACTTCAAGGAGGTGACTTCTCTCCGACTTTAATGGGAGGCGCCTCCAAGTCGGATCCTCATCTATATTAATGTGATTTGAATCTGACATTACCTGAACATTACCGAGGCAAGATTTCTGTAAAAGTCACTTCAAAGTCTCTTCAAATTTGCATCAAGTAGTACTCATATCGCCAGCAAATCGTCAGGAAGTCACCTAAACAAAGTCACACTGTAAGCAGCACAACTTCCAGGTCGCAGCAGTGTGAACTGAGCCTTAGGCTTTCCTTTATTTTCACTTGGGGATCAAGCCAATAAGTCTGTCGTTTTTCAAAAGAACAAGCTCTCCTGCAGATGTAGCAATTACAGGAATGACACCATTTACCATTGACAGGGGTGCCTAAAATAATCAGCTTTTATTTTTTTGTGTAAAACCTCTATCTCAAAATAAAAAAAAAACTTTTTGCTGTAACTGCTCATAAAGTATAAGCTGGAGTTTGGCTTCGATTTGTTAGTGTATTTATTCTGCTAATACATCTAACACTCCTCTCCCCTAGATTGACAATGCTGCTGTCCAAATGTGCCCCCTGTGCTCCTTCATCCAGAGTGGAGGCACTATATAACAGGAGGTGTGTTAATGGCCAGATCGCCAGGTGAAAATAGAGGGGAAAAAGCCTAAAAAGAAAAAACGAATACAGCCACCACATATAATGATTGGTAAGCTGCAAATTACATTTTTGGTTTTGGCTGCTTCCCAACAGCAAATCTTTCAAATAATTTTTTTTTAAAATGTTGGCTACTACTAATACTGAACTTTGCTGCCCCAGTCTAAACTACCTGTTCTACAACATGTCCAGCATGTCCCATGTAATACAAGTCATACCTCATTTCCATTAATATACGGGATTGTAGTTTGAAGATCGTTCTATATGTGAATGGTTGTCTTTTTTACATATCTCATTCTTTTTGCTGCCAACCATGCTATAATTATATTATTATAATGGAACTCCAAATGCATGCATATGTTTAAAGTTTGACCAGGTAAGGGATTTGTATTTTTTTTTTGCTAAATTTCTGATTCACACACCTTAGTCACAAGAAATGTGTATAATTACCTGATGATTCAGGCTCCATGTACACGGGACGTTGTTAAAAGTCCCTTTGAATGCTGGAATTTTTAGGACATTTGAAACGTCCATTCGGTCGCGTTTGTACCCGCGTTTAGCGGGCGTTTAGCGGCGTTTGCGTTTAGAAGCGTTCCTAGAGGTCAAAAAAATTATTCCCCTTTAAAATGGAAAAACGCGAACGCTAAACACGGGTCATCGCGTTCAGACGCGTTCGGACGCGTTCAGACGCGTTCGGACGTGTTTGTGCGTTTGAAACGCCGGGAAACACACGTTCGAATGCAAATAATTGCGTTCTAAAAAAAGTCCCTGAACGCAACTGCTTGCAAATGACTGTAAACGACCCTGTGTACATGGACAGATAAGATAAAATGTAGATGGGTTCAGGGGCTTCTGAAAAAAACGCCCAACTGCTCCTAAACGGCCATTTCCAGCGTCCCGTGTACATGGACCCTAAGTCCAACTATTTTTGGGTTACTTTTCCTACTTCTTGACCCCCTGTCTGTTGATTGGACTCAGGTGATAATGCTGATTCATTATCAAATGAGAAGGCTGTAGTTGTAAAGTAGACATAGGATAGGTTAGGGATTGTGTAGATGGTTAATGCTTGCTTTTAGGTGCATTCCACATGCATTTGGGATGCGTTTGAGATGCTTCTGAGATGATTCATTGATTGGTACATTTGTCCTGCAGTTGACCTCCTTCTAAGCTGTAACAATTTACATCAAGCAGCATTTGTATTCATTTTTGTACAGAGAGAGATTTAGGTTTTAGGGAACATTCACACCAGAATGCCATGCGGGAAACCCCTGATCCGTGCCGGTTTCCCGCACTGCATTCAAATTGGGTTTGCCCGCACAATCAAAAGCAAGCTTTTTATGAATGGGAAACCCATTCATGACAGCTGAAGCTATTGCTTATACAGTAGAGTTGAGCGAACACCTGGAAGTCCGGGTTTCGCGGGTTCGGCCGAACTTGAAAAAAAATGTCCGGGTTTGTGACCGGAACTTAACCCGAACTTTACCCCGATCCCGAACCCCATTGAAGTCAATGGTGACCCGAACACTTGAGCACTAAAATGGTTTGGAAAAAAAACATGGAAAGGGCTAGAGGGCTGCAAATGGCAGCAACATCTTCTTAAGAGCATGGCAAGTGTTCTGCAAACAAATGTAAATAGGGAAATAACTTTAAAATAACATAAAAAACAGAGAAAAAAAATTATCATCTTGATCTAGGAGGATGAGGCACCTATTGGAGTAGGAGGTTGAGGTGGCGGTGGATGTGGCGGTGTAGGTGGAAGCGGCGGTGGAGGAGGACGAGGTAGCCAACACTGGTTTTTGTTTTTAATTTTATTTCTTTTTTAATTAGGGTACACGCCAAAAGAGTGAGAAAGATCAAAAATAAAACATTGGCTGGGTAAGGCCGGTATACATGTCTATTCTGCACTAGGTATGGACAAGTCCTGTGGGACCCATGCCTGGTTCATTTTAATGAACGTGAGCTTATCCACATTGGCTCTGGACAGGCGGCTGCGCTTGTCTGTGATAACGCCCCCAACCGTGCTGAATACACATTCAGATAATACACTGGCTGCAGGGCAGGCCAGCACCTCCAAGGTGTAAAGAGCAAGCTCAGGCCATGTGCCCAATTTGGAGACCCAGAAGTTGAAGGGGGCAGACCCATCATTCAGTACATGTATAGTACGTAAGGAACGGTAAGGAACGGTAAGGAACTGTAAATGGTATATGGTAAGGAACGGTGATGGCGGCGGGGGGGCTTTTTTCCCCCTTCTGGGTTGAGTCTGGCCTTGGAAAAGGTATGTGTCTGTAACGCTCCTGCATTTTTATTATAGGCTGGATTTGCAGCTGCAAAATCTCCACTCAGTAGTCATGTAGAGATGTGTTGAATACCAGATCCAACTCTCCAGGACTCATCACCGTGGGCCTGTCAGCTTCAACATACAGATATATACACACTCAATGAGATGTTCCTGGAGTGATAGGATGTATATGATAGTATGAAGGTGATGTGCTGAAGGGACAGGTGTGAACAGTGACAAGGATGGTAATCACTTGATAGGTTTTGTATAGGAGAGTTCAAGATGGTATTTAGGAATGCAGATAGGTTAGTATCAAGTATGCTAACAGGTGGTGAGGACAGCAGATGACAAATACAGGATAGACTAACCCAGTGCAAGGATAGATAGTAGTAGACAGGAGAGCTAGCAATCTATGCAGCAGTGCAGATGATAGATGGTAGTAGGCTGAAGAGCTAGCAATCTATGTAACAGTGCAGATGATAGGATAGTATAGATAGGTAGTAACAGTCCTTAATGTGCATAGGTAGATAGTGCAATAAGGTTATGGAGGGTTCCCCTGCAGGGTACTTATCACTTGTAATGTTAGTAGTTTAGAGAGGTCCAGTAGATTAGGAATGGTCCGGTAGCGAGATACAGGGATCAGTAGCAAGGTTCCGGTCTGCTCCAGGTAGAGGGAATAGCTGGAGGTTCCGATCGAGAGACAGGCTTGAAAGCATGTGAATAACAAGGCAGGTTGAACGAACAATGTGAGTGAGACCGCCGGCGGTTGAAATAGCCGCTCTGCGGCGCTCAGCAGTGACATCATCGTTCCTAAAGGTATATGCGTACCACCTGAAGAGAAAGGTGGGACGCATTACAGAGGAAAGTGGTGATTAAGGGTACCGGAGGTACCAGAATCTTACAGTACCCCCCCCCTTAAGGCCAGCTCCGGAAGGCCTATAGGACAGGTTTCTCTGGGTGTTTCGAGTGAAAGTTCCTTATAAGTCTAGGCGCATGAATATCAGAGGTATCTAGCCAGGTGTCGTCTTGGGGTCCATAGTTCTTCCATCTTATGAGATACTGGAGTCTTCCTCTATGGATGCGAGAATCCAAAATTTCATTGATCTCATACTCTTCTCCGCCTTCAACTTGTATTGGAGGTGGAGGCAAGATGGTAGGCCTTATTCCTTGGTTAGGAACATGGGGCTTCAGTAGCGACACATGGAAGATGGGATGGATCTTGAGATCTGCTGGTAGGGTGAGCTGTATTGCAGCTTTTCCGATAAGTTTTTTAATTGGGAAGGATCCCAAAAATAAAGGTCCAAGCTTCTTGCTAGGGATTTTTAATCTTAAATTCTTTGTCGATAGCCAAACAAGGTCCCCAATAGCATACTGAGGAGAAGGTCTTCTACAAAGGTCGTAGTACTTTTTTTGTTGACTGTGAGCGTGTGATATAGGTGTATTGAGTAAGCCCAAAGAGTCTTTTATTTGGGTAAGGTAATCCGAGGCTACTGGGTTACTCGATGGCAGGATGCGTGGTGGAAGAAGAGTGGGATGAAACCCATAGTTCAAGTAGAACGGACTTTGCTTCGTGGTACTGTGGGTTGCGTTGTTGTAAGCAAATTCTGCTAGAGGAAGGAGATCCACCCAATCATCCTGCAAGTATGATGTGTAGCAACGTAGATATTGCTCAATGCACTGGTTGACTCTTTCAGTCTGTCCGTTGGTCTGAGGCTGGTAGGGAGAAGTGAGCTTTCGCTCAATGCGTAAAATTTGACAAAGAGCTTGCCAAAATTTAGAGATGAATTGTGAACCACGGTCGGACAAAAGAGTTTTTGGAATTCCATGCAACTTAAACACGTTTCATCAGTAGTTCTGCTGTTTGTTTAGATGAAGGTAGTCTACGGATAGCAATGAAATGTGCCATCTTTGTCAAGTGGTCCACTGACAATAGGATGGTATTAAATCCTTTAGAGGGTGGTAGTTCTACTATGAAATCTAAGGATACAACTTCCCATGGAACCTGGGGTATTGGTAGACTACAAAGTAGTCCAGATGGTTTTGTAGTGTCAATTTTGGACCTTGCACAGATGTCACATGAAGAAACAAATTTTTGTACAGACGTCTTCATATCAGGCCACCAAAACTGCCTGGTGCGCAAATTAAAGGTTTTCGTTATACCCATATGTCCTGCCATGGGCACATCATGCGATAACTCCAAAATCTTGGTGCGCATAGTAGGGGGTATGTAGAGTTTGTCATTGTAATAGAGGAAGCCTTCTGCATCAGTACTTAGTTGTGGTGGAGGTGAATCCATTCTTATACTGTGCAAAATCTCTTCCTTCAAGGAACGGACAACACCAATAATGCGTTCATAGGGTATTATGGGAATGGAAGGGATTTCGGCGCAGTTATCTTCGGTTAATCGTGATAGCGCATCCGCTTTTTTATTTTTGTCTGCAGGCGTGTAGGTCACTAGGAAATTAAATCTTAAAAAGAATAATGACCATCGTACCTGCGTGGGAGAGAGTCTTGTTAGTCTGGAGGTATTGAAGGTTTTTATGATCTGTATATATGAGTATTGGTAACTGGGTACCTTCGAGCAGATGTCGCCAATTCTCCAGTGCCAGTTTTATGGCAAGCAACTCCTTTTCACCCACTGGGTAATTCACCTCTGGGCTGCTTAGTGATTTTGAAAAGAAAGCTACTGGGTGGAGTGATGAAGTGTTTGTTGGCCGTTGGGAGAGAACTGCTCCTACTGCCATATTTGACGCATCTACCTCTAGAATATATTGGAGGGATGGGTCTGGATGGCGTAGTATGGGAGCAGAAGTAAAGCTTGATTTTAACAAGCAGAAAGCTTGATTTGCTTCTTCTGACCATTTGAATGTTTTTTTTATACTTGTCAGTTGTGTGAGAGGTCTCACAATAGCGGAAAAGTTCTTGATGAACTTCCTATAGAAGTTCGAGAATCCAAGGAATCGCTGTAGGGGCTTACGAGTTGTTGGTATAGGCCAGTCTAGAATGCAGGATATCTTACTCATATCCATCTTAATTCCAGTTTTGGATATGAAGTATCCTAGAAATAATATTTCTTCTTTATGAAATAGACATTTTTTTAATTTCACATATAGTCTGTGTGAGAGCAGTCTGGACAACACAAGTCTTACATGTTTTATGTGTTCAGGCATAGATCGAGAATAAATAAGTATATCGTCTAGGTATACTACAACACAGACATCAAGTAAGTCTCTAAAGATGTCGTTTATGAATCTTTGGATAGCTGCGGGAGCATTACATAGCCCGAATGGCATCACAAGGTATTCGAATAGTCCGATATCTGGTTCTGAATGCTGTTTTCCACTCATCCCCGTCACGGATTCGGATTAGGTTGTATGTCCCTTTCAGGTCTAATTTGGTGAAATAAGTAGCCCCACGTACCTGTTCAATAAGTTCAGGGATGAGCGGCAAAGGATAGCGATCCTTTATCGTAATCGTGTTTAATTGCCTATAATCGATAATAGGCCTGAGACTGGAATCCTTATTGCGGACAAAGAAAAGTCCTGCAGCAGTGGAAGAAGTAGAGGGTCTAATGAACCCATTTGTCAAATTCTCATCCAAGTATTCCTTGAGGTGAGAAAGTTCATCCTGTGAAAGGGGATAAACATGACCGAAAGGCAATTTGCTGTTAGGGAGTAGATCGATAGTGCAATCGTAATCCCTATGGGGAGGCAACACTTGAGCATTTTTCTCAAGGAACACTTCGGACAGATCCTGATAGCATAGTGGTGCAATTTCATCTGACACCACAGACAGAATCTTCCCATAAGATGGGAGGTTACACGTATTCTCACAATAGTGAGAAGGGAAAACCAAAGTCCGTTTTTTCCAATCTATGATTGGTTGGTGTGTGTGTAACCAGGGAAGTCCCAAAATAATAGGAAAATGGGGTGAGGATAGTATGTCAAAGGTGATGGTCTCCACATGTGATTCGTTGGTAGTGGCAAGGAGTGCCTGAGTCTGGTTGGTGATTGGACCAGAAGACAGTGAAATACCATTAATGAAACTAACAGAAACAGGCTTAGATTTTGAAATAATAGGTATTTTATTTAAGGTAACAAAGCGTGTATCAATATAGTTTCCACAAGATCCAGTGTCGACCATAGCCTTGGTGGTGATCCTAGTTTGGTCCCACTGTAATATTAAATGAACAAAAAGATAGGGGTTAGTGAAGGAAGTCGTTAATCCTCCCAGCAAGACATGTGAACACTCACCCTCTTTCTTGCGGACAAGGGGACAGGTGTTTATCAAATGATTCGAGGATGCGCAGTACATGCAGAGATTTCTGGATGTTCTTCTAGCTCGTTCAGTAGTCGTTAAAGGTGGGCGTATAGTTCCTACATCCATTGGAGTAGGGTCAACGGCCGAAATCTGAGAAGGACTAGACAATGGCATTCCCATCTTTTCAGCCCTTCTTTCTCGCAGTCGTCTGTCGATGTTGATACTAAGTTGTATCAAGGCCTCCAAGGTGCCAGGTAAATCCGCTCGGGCGAGCTCGTCTTTAACAGCTTCCGATAACCCGAGTCTGAATTGTTTGCAAAGATGTGTCATTCCACCCTGAATCAAGGGTCCATCTTTTGAACTCAGATACAAAGTCTTCTACAGGTCTCCTTCCTTGTTTTAAGGCCCTTAACTGAATATCAGCAGTACTCTGCCTATTGGGGTCATCGTTTAAACTAGCGAGTTCCGCTAGAAATAAGGAATAGGTGTTGAGAATCTGATCATTACTCTCAAAGAGAGAGTCTGCCCAGGCCCGTGGATCACCCGTCAGGTATGAAATAACGGTACAGACTTTTATTTGATCAGTGGGGTATGTACGAGGTTTTAACAAAAAAAGCAATTGACATGCGTTTTTGAATTCACAAAATTTTTTCCGATCACCTGTAAACACTAGAGGAGGGTTTATTTTAGGTTCAGGAGGCTGAATAGCAGTAAGCCGTGAGAGCTGGGTTACCTGCTGTGTCAGAGTCTGATTTTTTCTTGTACGTCAGTCAGAGCAAGTATTAACGCTTTTACTTGTGTTAATTATGTCACTTGAGTGGGTAATTCTGCTGAATCCATTTTTAAGGTTCGTTCAATCTGTAACGCTCCTGCGTTTTTATTATAGGCTGGATTTGCAGCTGCAAAATCTCCACTCAGTAGTCATGTAGAGATGTGTTGAATACCAGATCCAACTCTCCAGGACTCATCACCGTGGGCCTGTCAGCTTCAACATACAGATATATACACACTCAATGAGATGTTCCTGGAGTGATAGGATGTATATGATAGTATGAAGGTGATGTGCTGAAGGGACAGGTGTGAACAGTGACAAGGATGGTAATCACTTGATAGGTTTTGTATAGGAGAGTTCAAGATGGTATTTAGGAATGCAGATAGGTTAGTATCGAGTATGCTAACAGGTGGTGAGGACAGCAGATGACAAATACAGGATAGACTAACCCAGTGCAAGGATAGATAGTAGTAGACAGGAGAGCTAGCAATCTATGCAGCAGTGCAGATGATAGATGGTAGTAGGCTGAAGAGCTAGCAATCTATGTAACAGTGCAGATGATAGGATAGTATAGATAGGTAGTAACAGTCCTTAATGTGCATAGGTAGATAGTGCAATAAGGTTATGGAGGGTTCCCCTGCGGGGTACTTATCACTTGTAATGTTAGTAGTTTAGAGAGGTCCAGTAGATAAGGAATGGTCCGGTAGCGAGATACAGGGATCAGTAGCAAGGTTCCGGTCTGCTCCAGGTAGAGGGAATAGCTGGAGGTTCCGATCGAAAAAACAGGCTTGAAAGCATGTGGATAACAAGGCAGGTTGAACGAACAATGTGAGTGAGACCGCCGGTGGTTGAAATAGCCGCTCTGCGGCGCTCAGCAGTGACATCATCGTTCTTAAAGGTATATGCGTACCACCTGAAGAGAAAGGTGGGACGCATTACAGAGGAAAGTGGTGATTAAGGGTACCGGAGGTACCAGAATCTTACAGTGTCCCTGTTTGTGGGCCAAGCTCTCCCAAAGCTGTCTAAGTTCGGAGGCCTTCTGGTAGGGACGGGGCTGCACTGGTCTTGCCAGGGACCGGGATTCTGAAAAGCCTGTGGTGTATGTGCCCCTGGAGTGGCAGTCCAGGGGTGCCATAATTCACGGTGGATGGCAACACTATGAGTATGGCACCAAGGTACACAAAGTATGACGCACTTCCGGGCAGCGGAGCATTACGACGTCATTTCCTGTAACCACCGTGGAACGCACGCCGACAGCGGACACGGAAGCGGAGTGACATGCTGTGTTTTGCTTACCAGTGCTGAACATTACGCTACGTTTGTGAGTACTATTTTTAATTTTGATTATAATAAAATCCTACGGGCTTCACTATGTTCGGCTTCTTCCCTTTCTTTTGAAACACATTGTTGGGGAGAGAGAGGAGAGGAACCATTAAAGGAGCCATTTCTAAGAGGTTGCATTTAATCCATCCATCCGGCCAAGGGATATCATATTTGCTTAAGAGGCTGCATTTATCCTTCCATCCGGCCAAGGAATATCATGTCTGCTTAAGGCTCATTTACAACCCATAGGGGGTCTTTTCCTGAAGAGCACTTGGGCACTTATATGGATTTGAGCACCTTTCCAGCACTTTAGTTTCTTTGGAAGAAACCTTTTTTTTTTTTTTTTTGGACTGCACCTTATTATATATTTTGCACTTTGTATATGGTTGTACCATGGACACGTGATGTAACCTATTTCTGCACTTTAATTGATTTTTATATTTAGTGATCATGATTGCACTTTATTCTATATGAATTTTAGTATTTTAATATTTTGATCACAGTTATATGGATTTTTTATATACTCTTTTTAGCACTGTATATATAGTTTTTTGTTTTTTACCTGTTAGCGCTGTCTTATATGTTTTTTAGTTTATGGCACCAAGGACACTGCACTTCCTAACAAACGGTCAAGAGGGAAAAGAACCGCTCAAGTGAGGGGATAGTTCCAAACACATCCAACCCAGGTGCAGGCACGGATCCGCAGTCCTGATAGCAGCAAATGGAAGAGCACAAAAAGCCGCACAACTGGTTGAAGATGCAAAAAGTTAAAATCCAAATTTATTTTGCAGGCAAAAAGATAAAATCATCCAAGATGAAACCAAAACAGTCGGAGACATGGGGGGGGAAAAGGGGAGCACGGCGGTTGACGCGTTTCACGGAGTCTTCCGCTTAGTCGTAACCATGCTGTACAATACAAGACACTGCTATATATAGAGGAAAAGGCATTTCAAATAACATGTACCTCCCAGAATGTGCTTGATTGAGCCCACACAGCTGCAGATACTAAATCCCAATTAAGGGCACACAAACAGCCCAGCAGGAATTGTATGTTTGCTTTTGCTTCACCTTTTGTCCAAAAACGCATAGCAAAAAAGTTCTATAAATGCATATGCGAAAAAGCTTTCAATAAAACTAAGGAAAAAACAGTAGTGATAATATAAAAAGACAGCTGGTAGAAGCCAAAAAACTAACAAAAACAAAGTAAAGGGAGAAAAAAAAAAAAAAAAGAAAAACGAAGAGAAAAAAACGAAGGGAAAAAAAAAAAAAAAGGGGGAAAAAGGGGGAAAAAAAAAAAAGAAAAAACAAGAAAAAGAAAAAAGACAAAGAAAAAGTAAACAGTAAAACGGAAGCATATAGATGTGTTCATACCCAGATGGAACTATGGTATAAAAAGAAATGGTGTATAATATAGTCATGAAGAGCATATATGTGTAAATATATAAGTGGTACACATAAAAATAATAAATGTGTAACCACAAACACATACATCACGTCCATATAGCATATGAAACAAATAGATAAATGGGGGGGGAAATTGTACACATATGTAATAGGTATGAGCACAACAAAAAAACCAAAAACGTATAACCCCATCCATTGAGTGGTATATCTGCAACTGTGTTCACATACATAGGGCAATCCACCCAATCGAAAGAATATAAAAATAACCAATGAGATATGTAAGAACACTAAACATTACCATAAAAATAATAATAAATACATAAATGCATAAACATAGAAATCCTGTGTGTCTTTATCAGCATAATGGTATTATTATCCCCTATAAAGATATAAAAATAGGGACATCTAAATGGATATATACCCAAGACATTGGTAACATCTCAGGCATATCCCACATCGATCTAACAAAAAAAAAAAATATATATATATATATGCTTACGTGTACATGTCGACTTAGATCATACTGAACACAGAGTATAGCATGCACATGTGTGAACCACCGTGCATATAGCACAATCAATATCCATAAAGGAATCAGCCACACATTGCATAAATATATAGCCATGGAGGCAAGCCGAACGGAACAACATGCATATATATCGATGAACACATGCATTCCAAAAAAAAAAAAAAAGATGCAGAGACCGAAATGGGACAAAAGGGAAGGAGAAATGAAAAAAAAAAAAAAAAAAAAAAAAAAAAAAAAAAAGAAAAGAAGAAACAAAGAAACACTAAGACATAGAATGGCCAATCAAAGAAACATGTACCATGTATGTGTATGGGATACAGGTAGCCCTCTCTGTATGTATAGTTAAATGTATGTACCCACGAATAGATACATGAATCATTACTGGGAATAAAAGTGAGTAACATCCCATTCAAAGTTTAAACCGCCAGGTAAGCGGGTCTGGAGTTTATGAATCCAGAAAACCTCCCGCTTACACAGAAGGCGGAACACATCGCCCCCTCTTACAGGAGCAACCACACGTTCGATCACTTGGACCGATATCAAAGACAGATCACCGTCATGTTCTGAATTAAAATGTCGGGCCACATTCGTGGATTTCCTCAATCTGACATCACTAAGGTGTTCCCTAAATCTGTCTTTAAGTTTTCGTGTGGTGCGACCCACATATTGTACAAAACATTCTCTGCAAGTAATGAGATAAATAAGGTATGTAGTGTTACAATTAAAAAACCTGTTGATTTTGTATGTTTTGTTCTCAATAGAGGATTGAAAGTTAACACCCCCTAGAATATGGGGACATGTAATGCAGTCCTTAGCCCCACATCGGAAATTACCTTTCAGATGCAACCATGTTTCTGATGTATTTTTAATTGTAGTGCTAAACAGACTTGGGGATAACTGGTTTCCCAGTGTTTTGGCCCTCTTGGCGACAATATTCACTCCTCCCTCTAAGATCCTGGCACAGTCCTTATCACCATACAGAATGGGAATATGTTTATTGATAATTTGTTTGATCCTGTTAAATTCCAAACTGTATGGGATGGTGAGATTAATGGAGCCATTATTGCCAGAAGTCTTAGATTCATTGAAATGTCTCTTTGGTGTAAGGAGGCTTTTCCTGTCCCTATTAAGGGCAATAGAGTATGCCCTGTCAAGGGTCCATTTTGGATAACCCCTAGCCAAAAAGCGTCTATACAAAAGTGCTGACTCTTTATTGAAAACGTCCAAGTCACTGCATATCCTTCTGATACGAAGGAATTGACCTACCGGTATACCCTTTCGAGTATGAAATGGGTGACTGGAGTCAGCATGTAACAAATTGTTACCAGCTGAGGGTTTCCTATATAGGCTAGTGACCACCTGATTTTGTCGATGCTCAAGGGTAACATCTAGGAAATCAATCCTATCAACATTGAATTGGCCAGTAAATGCCAGATTGTAATCATTGCGATTAAGATATTCCAAAAATAGGTCAAAAGGAAGGCCTTGTCTAGTGATAAAGATCAAATCATCTATATAACGAAAGAATATGACAATTTGATTCCTGTAGGGGTTACTATCTCCAAAAATGTGGACCCTCTCCCACCACCCCATGTAAAGGTTGGCCAGGGAGGGTGAAAAAATAGCCCCCATGGCTGCCCCACACTTCTGGAGATAGTAAACCCCATCAAACATGAAATAATTGTGCCCAAGGAGGTATTCCAAGACCTCCAAAATGTATGTCTTGGCCACCTCAGCCAGATCAGTATAGTGGGTAAGTGAAAAACGTACAGCTACTAGAGCTAGATTGTGGGGAATTGAAGAGTAGAGACTCACTACATCACAAGTCATCCACTGGTAATCTGGCTGCCAACAAATCTCACTGGTGATATTTAAGAGGTGCATAGTATCTCTTAGGTAACTGGGTAGAGTGTGCACAATGGGTTGAAGCTGGCCATCAAGCCACTCTCCCAGTCGTTCATTGAGAGACCCAATGCCAGCGACAATGGGCCTCCCCCGAACCGGGCGTGACCCCTTGTGCACCTTAGGGAGGTGATGAAAAATTGGGGTGATGGGATATTCCGGTATCAGTTTATCAGACTCCTTAGGGGTAAGGATACCCATAGAGGCACCTCTATCAATAAGCTCTCGCAAAATGGCTCTGAACCTATTCAAGGGGTCACCACTTAGTCTTATATATGTATCCGTATCAGACAATTGCCTGAGAGCTTCCATTTTGTATTCACCTTTGTCTAATATGACTACCGATCCCCCTTTATCCGCATTCCTAATAACAATAGAGTCATCCTCCATCAAAGATATTAAAGCATTCCTTTCCTGTACATTCAGATTGTCATTTCTCACCTGTACCTTATTGGGAACCGTTTGTTTCAGTTCAAAAATGTCCTCTTCGATTCGTTTTTGAAAGGTGTCCATCTGGGGTACCCGTGACTGAACAGGATAAAAATATGAGGGTACTTTGAATGAAACTTTGTTGACATTATCCTCTTTCTCCTGTACAGCATCTCGATTTTCCATCATTAAGTCCTCCAGATCGATGGTCGCACAATGTTCTCTAAAAGATCTCGGTGATTCTGGGCCATTATCCCCCAATATTGTCACAGGTTGATCCACACCCAAACCATTGTCCACATCCTGAGAAACCTGTAAAGCTGTATCATCCTTCAGAAAATGCTTGCGTAAGGTCAAGTTCCGGACAAATTTATTAATATCCAAGATCGTGGAAAACGGATCGAAATGTGTATGAGGGCAAAAGTTCAATCCTTTCGATAAAAGGCTCAATTCCCCCACGGTTAGGATCTTTTGTGATAGATTAATCACATTGTTGCTTGTCTCATCCTCATGTTTTATTTCCTCTGAGCTCGCAATGAATAGTGGTGATCCCGTTGGCCTCCGGTGCTTCTTTCCTCCCCTCCTTGTTTTCTTTGCGTTTTTTTCTTTTTCTGGGGCTTTTTCTCCCTTCTCTGACCGTTTTTTGAAAAAGGGGTATTGTACGGTGTACCTCCTGATCTAGGGAGTTGAGCATGATCAGGAGAGCTATCCGAGCCAGGTGTACCATAGGGACTCTCTATGACGCTTGTTTCTGGATCGGAAAAGCTCACTCTTTTCTTAAATTGGTGGCGATTCCATCGCTGCGATTTTTTCCACACATATACATTGTCCATTTCATAATCCACTTTATCACGCTGAAACTTTTCTTTTTTGCCATTCATGATCTCCTTTTCAAATTTGTCAGTTCTAGCACTGAGATTCTGATCAAACTCCGAAAATGAAGGCAAATCTTTAAAAGTGGATAGCTCCTGTTGTAACATTGTTATATCCTCTTGTAGCTTTTTTAATTCCAGGGTTCTAGATGTTATGATTATTTTCATTAGTTCAATAGAACAAGTAGAAAGAGTATCTGTCCACAATTTTTTAAGATCCTGGTTGAAAAGATCAAACGTTGGAAATTTCTTAATTCTCAAGCCACGAGGGATACGCTGAACCTCTACATACTCCGCAAGCGTAGTTTTCTCCCAATAGGCTTTAATCTCTTTAATTATTAGTTTTTCCAGTTTTCTGAAAGAAGCGTCCATAGGGGCCGAGGAATTATCTGAGTCTTCTCTCAAGAGAGATGTTGCTCCTGTTCTGAGGGGGTTAGCGTCATGTTTCCTAAGTGATCGGCCATTCACAGTCTCATCCATGTCTCCGGCTGAGTGGTATAATGATACAAAAATGTCAAGTCTATAGTAGCTCACATATGTAAAAGGGAACTCACCGAGCCGGTATCCAAAAGCGGAAACAGCAACAAACGGTCAAGAGGGAAAAGAACCGCTCAAGTGAGGGGATAGTTCCAAACACATCCAACCCAGGTGCAGGCACGGATCCGCAGTCCTGATAGCAGCAAATGGAAGAGCACAAAAAGCCGCACAACTGGTTGAAGATGCAAAAAGTTAAAATCCAAATTTATTTTGCAGGCAAAAAGATAAAATCATCCAAGATGAAACCAAAACAGTCGGAGACATGGGGGGGGAAAAGGGGAGCACGGCGGTTGACGCGTTTCACGGAGTCTTCCGCTTAGTCGTAACCATGCTGTACAATACAAGACACTGCTATATATAGAGGAAAAGGCATTTCAAATAACATGTACCTCCCAGAATGTGCTTGATTGAGCCCACACAGCTGCAGATACTAAATCCCAATTAAGGGCACACAAACAGCCCAGCAGGAATTGTATGTTTGCTTTTGCTTCACCTTTTGTCCAAAAACGCATAGCAAAAAAGTTCTATAAATGCATATGCGAAAAAGCTTTCAATAAAACTAAGGAAAAAACAGTAGTGATAATATAAAAAGACAGCTGGTAGAAGCCAAAAAACTAACAAAAACAAAGTAAAGGGAGAAAAAAAAAAAAAAAGAAAAACGAAGAGAAAAAAACGAAGGGAAAAAAAAAAAAAAAAAAAAAAAAAAAAAAAGGGGGAAAAAGGGGGAAAAAAAAAAAAGAAAAAACAAGAAAAAGAAAAAAGACAAAGAAAAAGTAAACAGTAAAACGGAAGCATATAGATGTGTTCATACCCAGATGGAACTATGGTATAAAAAGAAATGGTGTATAATATAGTCATGAAGAGCATATATGTGTAAATATATAAGTGGTACACATAAAAATAATAAATGTGTAACCACAAACACATACATCACGTCCATATAGCATATGAAACAAATAGATAAATGGGGGGGGAAATTGTACACATATGTAATAGGTATGAGCACAACAAAAAAACCAAAAACGTATAACCCCATCCATTGAGTGGTATATCTGCAACTGTGTTCACATACATAGGGCAATCCACCCAATCGAAAGAATATAAAAATAACCAATGAGATATGTAAGAACACTAAACATTACCATAAAAATAATAATAAATACATAAATGCATAAACATAGAAATCCTGTGTGTCTTTATCAGCATAATGGTATTATTATCCCCTATAAAGATATAAAAATAGGGACATCTAAATGGATATATACCCAAGACATTGGTAACATCTCAGGCATATCCCACATCGATCTAACAAAAAAAAAAAATATATATATATATATATGCTTACGTGTACATGTCGACTTAGATCATACTGAACACAGAGTATAGCATGCACATGTGTGAACCACCGTGCATATAGCACAATCAATATCCATAAAGGAATCAGCCACACATTGCATAAATATATAGCCATGGAGGCAAGCCGAACGGAACAACATGCATATATATCGATGAACACATGCATTCCAAAAAAAAAAAAAAAGATGCAGAGACCGAAATGGGACAAAAGGGAAGGAGAAATGAAAAAAAAAAAAAAAAAAAAAAAAAAAAAAAAAAGAAAAGAAGAAACAAAGAAACACTAAGACATAGAATGGCCAATCAAAGAAACATGTACCATGTATGTGTATGGGATACAGGTAGCCCTCTCTGTATGTATAGTTAAATGTATGTACCCACGAATAGATACATGAATCATTACTGGGAATAAAAGTGAGTAACATCCCATTCAAAGTTTAAACCGCCAGGTAAGCGGGTCTGGAGTTTATGAATCCAGAAAACCTCCCGCTTACACAGAAGGCGGAACACATCGGAGCACTTTTGTATAGACGCTTTTTGGCTAGGGGGTTATCCAAAATGGACCCTTGACAGGGCATACTCTATTGCCCTTAATAGGGACAGGAAAAGCCTCCTTACACCAAAGAGACATTTCAATGAATCTAAGACTTCTGGCAATAATGGCTCCATTAATCTCACCATCCCATACAGTTTGGAATTTAACAGGATCAAACAAATTATCAATAAACATATTCCCATTCTGTATGGTGATAAGGACTGTGCCAGGATCTTAGAGGGAGGAGTGAATATTGTCGCCAAGAGGGCCAAAACACTGGGAAACCAGTTATCCCCAAGTCTGTTTAGCACTACAATTAAAAATACATCAGAAACATGGTTGCATCTGAAAGGTAATTTCCGATGTGGGGCTAAGGACTGCATTACATGTCCCCATATTCTAGGGGGTGTTAACTTTCAATCCTCTATTGAGAACAAAACATACAAAATCAACAGGTTTTTTAATTGTAACACTACATACCTTATTTATCTCATTACTTGCAGAGAATGTTTTGTACAATATGTGGGTCGCACCACACGAAAACTTAAAGACAGATTTAGGGAACACCTTAGTGATGTCAGATTGAGGAAATCCACGAATGTGGCCCGACATTTTAATTCAGAACATGACGGTGATCTGTCTTTGATATCGGTCCAAGTGATCGAACGTGTGGTTGCTCCTGTAAGAGGGGGCGATGTGTTCCGCCTTCTGTGTAAGCGGGAGGTTTTCTGGATTCATAAACTCCAGACCCGCTTACCTGGCGGTTTAAACTTTGAATGGGATGTTACTCACTTTTATTCCCAGTAATGATTCATGTATCTATTCGTGGGTACATACATTTAACTATACATACAGAGAGGGCTACCTGTATCCCATACACATACATGGCACATGTTTCTTTGATTGGCCATTCTATGTCTTAGTGTTTCTTTGTTTCTTCTTTTCTTTTTTTTTTTTTTTTTTTTTTTTTCATTTCTCCTTCCCTTTTGTCCCATTTCGGTCTCTGCATCTTTTTTTTTTTTTTGGAATGCATGTGTTCATCGATATATATGCATGTTGTTCCGTTCGGCTTGCCTCCATGGCTATATATTTATGCAATGTGTGGCTGATTCCTTTATGGATATTGATTGTGCTATATGCACGGTGGTTCACACATGTGCATGCTATACTCTGTGTTCAGTATGATCTAAGTCGACATGTACACGTAAGCATATATATATATATATTTTTTTTTTTTGTTAGATCGATGTGGGATATGCCTGAGATGTTACCAATGTCTTGGGTATATATCCATTTAGATGTCCCTATTTTTATATCTTTATAGGGGATAATAATACCATTATGCTGATAAAGACACACAGGATTTCTATGTTTATGCATTTATGTATTTATTATTATTTTTATGGTAATGTTTAGTGTTCTTACATATCTCATTGGTTATTTTTATATTCTTTCGATTGGGTGGATTGCCCTATGTATGTGAACACAGTTGCAGATATACCACTCAATGGATGGGGTTATACGTTTTTGGTTTTTTTGTTGTGCTCATACCTATTACATATGTGTACAATTTCCCCCCCCATTTATCTATTTGTTTCATATGCTATATGGACGTGATGTATGTGTTTGTGGTTACACATTTATTATTTTTATGTGTACCACTTATATATTTACACATATATGCTCTTCATGACTATATTATACACCATTTCTTTTTATACCATAGTTCCATCTGGGTATGAACACATCTATATGCTTCCGTTTTACTGTTTACTTTTTCTTTGTCTTTTTTCTTTTTCTTGTTTTTTCTTTTTTTTTTTTCCCCCTTTTTCCCCCTTTTTTTTTTTTTTTTTTTTTTTTTTTCCCTTCGTTTTTTTCTCTTCGTTTTTCTTTTTTTTTTTTTTTCTCCCTTTACTTTGTTTTTGTTAGTTTTTTGGCTTCTACCAGCTGTCTTTTTATATTATCACTACTGTTTTTTCCTTAGTTTTATTGAAAGCTTTTTCGCATATGCATTTATAGAACTTTTTTGCTATGCGTTTTTGGACAAAAGGTGAAGCAAAAGCAAACATACAATTCCTGCTGGGCTGTTTGTGTGCCCTTAATTGGGATTTAGTATCTGCAGCTGTGTGGGCTCAATCAAGCACATTCTGGGAGGTACATGTTATTTGAAATGCCTTTTCCTCTATATATAGCAGTGTCTTGTATTGTACAGCATGGTTACGACTAAGCGGAAGACTCCGTGAAACGCGTCAACCGCCGTGCTCCCCTTTTCCCCCCCCATGTCTCCGACTGTTTTGGTTTCATCTTGGATGATTTTATCTTTTTGCCTGCAAAATAAATTTGGATTTTAACTTTTTGCATCTTCAACCAGTTGTGCGGCTTTTTGTGCTCTTCCATTTGCTGCTATCAGGACTGCGGATCCGTGCCTGCACCTGGGTTGGATGTGTTTGGAACTATCCCCTCACTTGAGCGGTTCTTTTCCCTCTTGACCGTTTGTTGCTGTTTCCGCTTTTGGATACCGGCTCGGTGAGTTCCCTTTTACATATGTGAGCTACTATAGACTTGACATTTTTGTATCATTATACCACTCAGCCGGAGACATGGATGAGACTGTGAATGGCCGATCACTTAGGAAACATGACGCTAACCCCCTCAGAACAGGAGCAACATCTCTCTTGAGAGAAGACTCAGATAATTCCTCGGCCCCTATGGACGCTTCTTTCAGAAAACTGGAAAAACTAATAATTAAAGAGATTAAAGCCTATTGGGAGAAAACTACGCTTGCGGAGTATGTAGAGGTTCAGCGTATCCCTCGTGGCTTGAGAATTAAGAAATTTCCAACGTTTGATCTTTTCAACCAGGATCTTAAAAAATTGTGGACAGATACTCTTTCTACTTGTTCTATTGAACTAATGAAAATAATCATAACATCTAGAACCCTGGAATTAAAAAAGCTACAAGAGGATATAACAATGTTACAACAGGAGCTATCCACTTTTAAAGATTTGCCTTCATTTTCGGAGTTTGATCAGAATCTCAGTGCTAGAACTGACAAATTTGAAAAGGAGATCATGAATGGCAAAAAAGAAAAGTTTCAGCGTGATAAAGTGGATTATGAAATGGACAATGTATATGTGTGGAAAAAATCGCAGCGATGGAATCGCCACCAATTTAAGAAAAGAGTGAGCTTTTCCGATCCAGAAACAAGCGTCATAGAGAGTCCCTATGGTACACCTGGCTCGGATAGCTCTCCTGATCATGCTCAACTCCCTAGATCAGGAGGTACACCGTACAATACCCCTTTTTCAAAAAACGGTCAGAGAAGGGAGAAAAAGCCCCAGAAAAAGAAAAAAACGCAAAGAAAACAAGGAGGGGAGGAAAGAAGCACCGGAGGCCAACGGGATCACCACTATTCATTGCGAGCTCAGAGGAAATAAAACATGAGGATGAGACAAGCAACAATGTGATTAATCTATCACAAAAGATCCTAACCGTGGGGGAATTGAGCCTTTTATCGAAAGGATTGAACTTTTGCCCTCATACACATTTCGATCCGTTTTCCACGATCTTGGATATTAATAAATTTGTCCGGAACTTGACCTTACGCAAGCATTTTCTGAAGGATGATACAGCTTTACAGGTTTCTCAGGATGTGGACAATGGTTTGGGTGTGGATCAACCTGTGACAATATTGGGGGATAATGGCCCAGAATCACCGAGATCTTTTAGAGAACATTGTGCGACCATCGATCTGGAGGACTTAATGATGGAAAATCGAGATGCTGTACAGGAGAAAGAGGATAATGTCAACAAAGTTTCATTCAAAGTACCCTCATATTTTTATCCTGTTCAGTCACGGGTACCCCAGATGGACACCTTTCAAAAACGAATCGAAGAGGACATTTTTGAACTGAAACAAACGGTTCCCAATAAGGTACAGGTGAGAAATGACAATCTGAATGTACAGGAAAGGAATGCTTTAATATCTTTGATGGAGGATGACTCTATTGTTATTAGGAATGCGGATAAAGGGGGATCGGTAGTCATATTAGACAAAGGTGAATACAAAATGGAAGCTCTCAGGCAATTGTCTGATACGGATACATATATAAGACTAAGTGGTGACCCCTTGAATAGGTTCAGAGCCATTTTGCGAGAGCTTATTGATAGAGGTGCCTCTATGGGTATCCTTACCCCTAAGGAGTCTGATAAACTGATACCGGAATATCCCATCACCCCAATTTTTCATCACCTCCCTAAGGTGCACAAGGGGTCACGCCCGGTTCGGGGGAGGCCCATTGTCGCTGGCATTGGGTCTCTCAATGAACGACTGGGAGAGTGGCTTGATGGCCAGCTTCAACCCATTGTGCACACTCTACCCAGTTACCTAAGAGATACTATGCACCTCTTAAATATCACCAGTGAGATTTGTTGGCAGCCAGATTACCAGTGGATGACTTGTGATGTAGTGAGTCTCTACTCTTCAATTCCCCACAATCTAGCTCTAGTAGCTGTACGTTTTTCACTTACCCACTATACTGATCTGGCTGAGGTGGCCAAGACATACATTTTGGAGGTCTTGGAATACCTCCTTGGGCACAATTATTTCATGTTTGATGGGGTTTACTATCTCCAGAAGTGTGGGGCAGCCATGGGGGCTATTTTTTCACCCTCCCTGGCCAACCTTTACATGGGGTGGTGGGAGAGGGTCCACATTTTTGGAGATAGTAACCCCTACAGGAATCAAATTGTCATATTCTTTCGTTATATAGATGATTTGATCTTTATCACTAGACAAGGCCTTCCTTTTGACCTATTTTTGGAATATCTTAATCGCAATGATTACAATCTGGCATTTACTGGCCAATTCAATGTTGATAGGATTGATTTCCTAGATGTTACCCTTGAGCATCGACAAAATCAGGTGGTCACTAGCCTATATAGGAAACCCTCAGCTGGTAACAATTTGTTACATGCTGACTCCAGTCACCCATTTCATACTCGAAAGGGTATACCGGTAGGTCAATTCCTTCGTATCAGAAGGATATGCAGTGACTTGGACGTTTTCAATAAAGAGTCAGCACTTTTGTATAGACGCTTTTTGGCTAGGGGTTATCCAAAATGGACCCTTGACAGGGCATACTCTATTGCCCTTAATAGGGACAGGAAAAGCCTCCTTACACCAAAGAGACATTTCAATGAATCTAAGACTTCTGGCAATAATGGCTCCATTAATCTCACCATCCCATACAGTTTGGAATTTAACAGGATCAAACAAATTATCAATAAACATATTCCCATTCTGTATGGTGATAAGGACTGTGCCAGGATCTTAGAGGGAGGAGTGAATATTGTCGCCAAGAGGGCCAAAACACTGGGAAACCAGTTATCCCCAAGTCTGTTTAGCACTACAATTAAAAATACATCAGAAACATGGTTGCATCTGAAAGGTAATTTCCGATGTGGGGCTAAGGACTGCATTACATGTCCCCATATTCTAGGGGGTGTTAACTTTCAATCCTCTATTGAGAACAAAACATACAAAATCAACAGGTTTTTTAATTGTAACACTACATACCTTATTTATCTCATTACTTGCAGAGAATGTTTTGTACAATATGTGGGTCGCACCACACGAAAACTTAAAGACAGATTTAGGGAACACCTTAGTGATGTCAGATTGAGGAAATCCACGAATGTGGCCCGACATTTTAATTCAGAACATGACGGTGATCTGTCTTTGATATCGGTCCAAGTGATCGAACGTGTGGTTGCTCCTGTAAGAGGGGGCGATGTGTTCCGCCTTCTGTGTAAGCGGGAGGTTTTCTGGATTCATAAACTCCAGACCCGCTTACCTGGCGGTTTAAACTTTGAATGGGATGTTACTCACTTTTATTCCCAGTAATGATTCATGTATCTATTCGTGGGTACATACATTTAACTATACATACAGAGAGGGCTACCTGTATCCCATACACATACATGGTACATGTTTCTTTGATTGGCCATTCTATGTCTTAGTGTTTCTTTGTTTCTTCTTTTCTTTTTTTTTTTTTTTTTTTCATTTTCTCCTTCCTTTTTGTCCCATTTCGGTCTCTGCATCTTTTTTTTTTTTTTTTGGAATGCATGTGTTCATCGATATATATGCATGTTGTTCCGTTCGGCTTGCCTCCATGGCTATATATTTATGCAATGTGTGGCTGATTCCTTTATGGATATTGATTGTGCTATATGCACGGTGGTTCACACATGTGCATGCTATACTCTGTGTTCAGTATGATCTAAGTCGACATGTACACGTAAGCATATATATATATATATTTTTTTTTTTTGTTAGATCGATGTGGGATATGCCTGAGATGTTACCAATGTCTTGGGTATATATCCATTTAGATGTCCCTATTTTTATATCTTTATAGGGGATAATAATACCATTATGCTGATAAAGACACACAGGATTTCTATGTTTATGCATTTATGTATTTATTATTATTTTTATGGTAATGTTTAGTGTTCTTACATATCTCATTGGTTATTTTTATATTCTTTCGATTGGGTGGATTGCCCTATGTATGTGAACACAGTTGCAGATATACCACTCAATGGATGGGGTTATACGTTTTTGGTTTTTTTGTTGTGCTCATACCTATTACATATGTGTACAATTTCCCCCCCCATTTATCTATTTGTTTCATATGCTATATGGACGTGATGTATGTGTTTGTGGTTACACATTTATTATTTTTATGTGTACCACTTATATATTTACACATATATGCTCTTCATGACTATATTATACACCATTTCTTTTTATACCATAGTTCCATCTGGGTATGAACACATCTATATGCTTCCGTTTTACTGTTTACTTTTTCTTTGTCTTTTTTCTTTTTCTTGTTTTTTCTTTTTTTTTTTTCCCCCTTTTTCCCCCTTTTTTTTTTTTTTTTCCCTTCGTTTTTTTCTCTTCGTTTTTCTTTTTTTTTTTTTTTTCTCCCTTTACTTTGTTTTTGTTAGTTTTTTGGCTTCTACCAGCTGTCTTTTTATATTATCACTACTGTTTTTTCCTTAGTTTTATTGAAAGCTTTTTCGCATATGCATTTATAGAACTTTTTTGCTATGCGTTTTTGGACAAAAGGTGAAGCAAAAGCAAACATACAATTCCTGCTGGGCTGTTTGTGTGCCCTTAATTGGGATTTAGTATCTGCAGCTGTGTGGGCTCAATCAAGCACATTCTGGGAGGTACATGTTATTTGAAATGCCTTTTCCTCTATATATAGCAGTGTCTTGTATTGTACAGCATGGTTACGACTAAGCGGAAGACTCCGTGAAACGCGTCAACCGCCGTGCTCCCCTTTTCCCCCCCCATGTCTCCGACTGTTTTGGTTTCATCTTGGATGATTTTATCTTTTTGCCTGCAAAATAAATTTGGATTTTAACTTTTTGCATCTTCAACCAGTTGTGCGGCTTTTTGTGCTCTTCCATACACTGCACTTCCTACACACGTTTTTCACACCTGCCTCTAGGGCCGGGCCTTTCGGTCAGGAGTCAGGACCAGAGGAATTTGTTATTCCTGGCCGAAGGGCCTGCCATAGTATTGCAACGTGGCACTAACCTTGCACTTCTCCACTATCCCTTTCCCCACTGTTATGTGTTGTGTGTCTCACGTTTTGTGTTTTTTATTGTGGCGGTACACTTTATTTTGCACAGCGTGATGGGGTCTCTCATGGGGTCTCTCTTTGGGAGAGCCCTACCTAGTACTTGGGGTGGTCTGTTTCAGCAGACCTCCTAAAGAACTGGGCTGCCTGGTTTCGGCCAGGTTAGCCAGTGTAAGTACCCCAGTCCCTGTCAGGAGCCTTGCGCCCCAGAGGATCAGGGGCAAGGACCATGTGTACACCTTGTGCACTTTTTGTGTTTCACTTTTTTTGGTGTGCACTTTTTTATGCACCCACCGGGTGATAGTCTGAGTGTGTTCACACACCACGGGCTTAAAAAAAAAAAAAAAAAACAGCTGGTGGTCCTGGTTGTTGTGGCGTGCTGACAAATCTTTTCCACATTTCATACATGCTAACCCACCCTTATGAGGTGCTGGCGGTGCCCTGGCTGCATTGGCGACCTCCTCCTCTGCCTTCACCTTGTGCTTCCACTGTGCCCCCGCTGTCAGGTGGGAATGCCACCAGCATCGCTTTTCGATCTTTTGGCTAAGATCAAGTGTAGTATCTGTTGTTATCAGTTATCTGGGTGCCACCCTGCTGTGATCATGGTTCCTCCTCCTCCATCTCCTCCTCCTCCTCATCCTCCACCTCGTCATCCTCCTGAACTGTGCCCTTGCTGGACAATTGTGTACCTGGCGTTTGTGGGTGCAGGAACCCACTTGTGAATGACTGCCCTGAAAGCTTTGGAAATGATCACTGCTCCGGATGCGGAGGCGGTAGAGCATGACGATGAGGAAGCGGAGTAGGAGGAGTTAGCAACAGGAGGCAAACTGAAGCGCCCTGCAATCCTTGGTGATGGAAGGAGAGGCACCAAACAAATTTAAAGGGTGTATCTCACAGTAACATAATCAGCAAACGCTGCAAAATTATTAATTTTCCCCTAAATGGGTGTTTATTGAATAGCAGAATAGAGCAACAGTATCCAAAGGGTGTATCTCACATGTACAGATACAGACTAGGTTGCAATTTAATATTTTTTCCCTATATGGGTGTTTATTGAATAGCGGAATAAAATAACAGTATACAAATGGTGTATCTCACAAGTACAGATACAGACTAAGCTGCAATTTAATATCTTTCTTTCCCCTACATGGGAGTTTATTGAATAGCAGAATAGAACAACAGAACCTAAAAGGGTGTATCTCACACGTACAGATACAGACTAGGCAGCAATTTAATATTTTTTCCGGGGCAAACAAGGGGGATTGATCTTTCCAATAAAATGTCTAGTTGTCTCCATCCCTGGTTATATATGGCAAGAAAAGAAGGGAGTTGGGGACTTTGAATGAGTGCAGCTAGACATGTACGTTTATCTAATCTGCTATTCAAAAAATCACCAATTAAAGGGAAAAAAATGTTTTTTTCATCCATATGTTACTGTGAGATACACCCTTTGGATACTGTTGTTCTATTCCGGTATTCAATAAACACCCATTTAGGGAAAAAATATTAAATTGCGGCCTAGTCTGCATCTGTACGTGTGAGATACACCCGTTGTATACTGTTGGTCTTTTCCGCTATTCAATAAACACCCATTTAGGGAAAAAAAATTAAATTGCAGCCTAGTCTGTATCTGTGCGTGTGAGAAACACCCGTTGTATACTGTTGTTCTATTCCGCTATTCAATAAACACCCATTTAGGGAAAAAATATTAACGTTTATTTAGATGAATAACATAAATCACATATAAGACCCAAAAAGGGGACCTATAGAGAGCTGACATATATTCAAATATATAATTCATAATTCATAATATAACATATATAGATACAATTAATAAATCACATATATAATTCATATAAATGAGAATAAATACACTGATAACATATCCAAAGTAATTATCTATAAATAGCAGATTTATTATGACACCATATTCTCTATAGGTACACAATCTTTCAATATAAAAAGCTTAATAAGACCCAAAAAGGGGACCTATAGAGAGATGACATATAATCAAATGTATAATTTATAATTCATAATATAACATATACAAATACAATTAACAAATCGCATATACAATTCATATAAATGAGAAAAAAAACACTGATAACATATCCAAAATAATTATTTATAAATAGCAGATTTAATATGACACCATATTCTCTATAAGTATACAATCTTTCAATATAAGAAGCTTGAATAAAATGTCTGAGTAATTGTAGGCTCGACACGTTTCATGAACCTCTGTCCATTCATCAGGAGCTTAGAGATAAATTGTGTATCTAGAAATTCAAATCTAAATTATACCAAAATACTAGTATTAGGAGAGGGAAGGGGGGGGGGGGAATATATATATGAGGATAATAAATGGAGTAAACACTACCTTAAGTAGTGTCATGTATCCAAAAAATCCAGTCCTAGGGAGGAGGAGCAGGGTCGAGCCGAGAAATGCCTGACTCAGGGCTGAGGCATGGACAACATCCAGCACATGGGGAGGAGCAGCAAAGAAATGAGAGCCCAATGTGAAATAAGAAAACGGTAAATTGACAAAAAACTTGTCAGGGAGTGATATGGTAGGCACTCTGGAGTCAATGCAATCTGAAATTATATAATATAATATAATATACTTTGTTTAATTATAATTCTTCTTATAAGATAGAAATAAAGCTGACATTGATAGAGAAATAAATCCAGATTCAAAAAATATATATGATGGATAAAAATCAGTGAGCCATATGAAAAAGTGCCAAAAGTGTGAACATCCGGGAAATTAACCAGATAGAAAGTGCCGTAAAAGTGGTAAAGTGACATTACAAGTCTCTAAATGAGGGACGGGTGAAGGTGAAAAAGTTAATATGGTGAAAAATTAGATAGCATGCCAATCTAGGAAATAGATTAAAAATAAAGTGAAAGGTGAAGTCAAAGCAATAGTAGGATATAAGACCACAGTAAAACACATCTATGTCCAACCTGAAGTGAGCCATGCTCAAAAAAGGAGTGCATAAAGTAAATAGGGGAAATAGGATATCAAAATATCTTCTAAGAAGAATTATAATTAAACAAAGTATATTATATTATATAATTTCAGATTGCATTGACTCCAGAGTGCCTACCATATCACTCCCTGATGAGTTTTTTGTCATTTTACCTATTTCTTATTTCACATTGGGCTCTCATTTCTTTGCTGCTCCTCACCATGTGCTGGATGTTGTCCATGCCTCAGCCCCGAGTCAGGCATTTCTCGGCTCGACCCTGCTCCTCCTCCCTAGGATTGGATTTTTTGGATACATGACACTACTTAAGGTAGTGTTTACTCCATTTATTATCCTCATATACATATATTCCCCCTCCCTTCCCTCTCCTTATACTAGTATTTTGGTATAATTTAGATTTGTATTTCTATATACACAATCTATCTCTAAGCTCCTGATGAATGGACGGAGGTCCATGAAATGCGTCGAGCCTACAATTACTCAGACATTTTATTCAAGCTTCTTATATTGAAAGATTGTATACTTATAGAGAATATGGTGTCATATGAAATCTGCTATTTATAAATAATTATTTTGGATATGTTATCAGTGTATTTATTCTCATTTATATGAATTGTTTATGTGATTTATTAATTGTATTTATACATGTTATATTATGAATTATGAATTATAAATTATACATTTGATTATATGTCATCTCTCTATAGGTCCTCTTTGTGTGTCTTATTAAGCTTTTTATATTGAAAGATTGTGTACCTATAGAGAATATGGTGTCATAATAAATCTTCTATTTATAAATAATTATTTTGGATATGTTATCAGTGTTTTTATTCTCATTTATATGAATTGTATATGTGATTTATTAATTGTATCTATATATGTTATATTATGAATTATGAATTATACATTTGAATATATTTCAGCTCTCTATAGGTCCCCTTTTTGGGTCTTATATGTGATTTATGTTATTCATCTAAATAAATGTTAATATTTTTTCCCTAAATGGGTGTTTATTGAATAGCGGAATAGAACAACAGTATACAACGGGTGTTTCTCACACGCACAGATACAGACTAGGCCGCAATTTAATTTTTTTTCCCTAAATGGGTGTTTATTGAATAGCGGAATAGACCAACAGTATACAACGGGTGTATCTCACACGTACAGATGCAGACTAGGCCGCAATTTAATATTTTTTCCCTAAATGGGTGTTTATTGAATACCGGAATAGAACAACAGTATCCAAAGGGTGTATCTCACAGTAACATATGGATGAAAAAAACATTTTTTTCCCTTTAATTGGTGATTTTTTGAATAGCAGATTAGAAAAGCAGTGTTTAAACACTGTATGTCACAGTAAAATATGAAGGAAAAAACGTTTTTTTTTTAAATCCAGATTAGGCAGACACATATGCACTGAGCTTGCATTACATGGCCGCTACACGCCGCACGCTACCCACCTAACAGGTTGGATATTGTTGTTGTTCTATTCCGCTATTGAATAAAAACACATTTGAATGAAAAACTGAAAAATAATGATTTTCCCCTAAAAACTGAAAATAATTATTTTCCCCTTAAATTGGTGATTTTCGAATAGCAGATTAGAACAGCAGTGTCTAAACACTGTATGTCACAGTAAAATATGAAGGAAAAAATGTTTATTTTTTTTAATTCCAGATTAGGCAGACACATATGCACTGAGCTTGCATTACATGGCCACTACACGCTGCACGCCGCCCACCTAACAGACTGATAAAAGTTTTTTTTTTCTCCCTCCTCCTCACTGGGCTCAGGTCAGGGCAAAATGATTATGCACTATCTCTCCCTTATATCAGCAGCAGCAGGAACCTGACCCTACAGTAGTTAGAGCAGAGTGATGTGCGGCGCTACGTGACTCCAGCTTATATAGAGGCTGGGTCACATGCTGCACTGGCCAATCACAGCCATGCCATTAGTAGGCATGGCTGTGATGGCTTCTAAGGGCACACTAGTTAAACGCTTGTTGATTGGCTGCCCTGCAGCTGTTGAAACCGCGCCATTAAAACCGTGCCAAAACATTAAATCCGCGCCAAAACATGAAATAAAATTACCCTACAACGTACTGTATCTCGAATATACAGTAAAATGTTCGGGTCCGTGTCCGGGTACCGAACACCCAAAAGTCCGGTACGATCCCAAACAATGCAGTCCGTGTTCCCTCAACCCTATTATACAGTGATCATCACTGTATAAACAATAACAATGTGCCGCAATATCACAATATGATTTGTGTCACAATTGTATTCGCTATATTGTTTTTTCTTTATTTGCTGATTTTTTTTTCCCACGAAAGTGGAGTTACCCTTTAAATGTATAAGGATTTTTTTCTTTATGAACTGTTACGGTAACTAGTGTGCTAATGTCAGCTCTCAATCAAATGACTTAGTTCCATAACTGATCACATGTGCAGCACCATGCCAGAACTTACAGAGTTCCCTGAATAAATGTTGTGTCCTCTGACCAAAAGTGTATATAAGTTCCAGCCTAGCCTTGAAGTGACTAATGATGTGTACTTATGCCAGTCACCCTTGTGCAAAGAGCTATAATACTTATCTGTGAGATTTTGACTACTCTCCCATTTGCTGCCTGCCAAGACCCTTGCCTGGAGATGACTACTCTCTTGCTTGCTGCCTGCCTTGATTCCTTCTTGAACTTGACTATTCTCCTGCTTGCCACCTAGTGTTCAGTCTTCATGCCATAGCCATCCTTTTTCTTCTATATTCTTGGTGGGGCAATTCTGAGGGCCATTAACTGGTCATGGTTTGCAGCAAAGCAACTGAGACCACTAGGGTCTCCAGCTCATCTTCATCTTCAGGAGCTCTGACGAAGATGAACCATTGCTTTGATCTTGCACCTAAGGTGAATCAGTGTCACCTGCCAAGTGACACCATAACAATGGGTGTAGTTGAATAGGGACAGTCAGCCTGGAGACACGGCACATGAGGCTGCCAGAGATTACAGCTATTACAGCCCATTTACAATTCAATGCTTTTGCATTTTTGCTCCCTACAGCCATCCTAAAATGTATTTATGCAACATCTGATATTTTTCTCATTATTATCCATTATAAAAGCTCATAGGAAAAAAAGAAAAAAAGGGAAAAGTGGTGGACAGCACAGAAAAAAAGTAGGGCAGTGTGAAAGAAATAAACCAACCATTACCTACTATAATCCACTATTTATATGGCGAGTAAGTAGTCACACCGAATTTGGATTTGATTTAGATTTTTTTTCTGTTCACCCACTTTGCATTTTGTGAATTGATGAAAATAAACAATTAAAATATATATTTTTGAAAGCATTCTTACTTTACAGTATTTCTTCACACCTGCCTAAATCTTTTGCACAGCACTGTAAATGGAGCTTAGTAGGGATGTGTAAGTAGAGGAGTACACAAAGTCATGCCAGTTAAACCATTTTTTCAAAATGTTCTTCTGCATGCCCCTCTTGGATGTCCTCCATTTTATTGATCTCCCTAAATTTTGCTAGCCCTGAGGTGATCGAGGGTGCTTGACGCTGTTTCCAGAAAATTAGGATTCAACTTTTTGTTGCGCTCACCAGAAGTGGGACAATAGAGAGTCTATAGGGCTTACTTGGGATTTTGTGATGGTGTAACAGAAACAAACCTGTGTGTGCTCAAAGCCCCAAGTGGGCTGTAACAGCTGGCCTCTGGCAGAACATAATCACCTTTTTCTTTGCTCCCCTACTTCTTCCTTCAGCTTCTCTGGGTTAAGAAAATACCTGGTGCTTTCAGATATAAAGAAGCCTCTGGTATACCTCCTATCCCCTAATTCCTGCTATGCCTCTAGCACAATCTTTCCAAAGTAAGGGCAAATTCCAGCTTTAGTAGATGTTACCAGAACTGGTGTCTCTATAGGAAGATTTTCCCTCTACTCCTGTTCTAGAAGCAACTGTCAAATGTTAGATTTTCCTTAATTTCTGTCCCATTGACAGTCATCTCCAGAGTCCAGAACAGAAAGGGAGAGAAAAGCTTTTAAGCAGGAACAGACAGCGGCAAACTTCTCTATTCTACCCAAAACTTGCTAATGAAATAAATATATATGTATATATATATATATATATATATATATATATATATATATATATATATATATATATATACACACAGTATCTCAAAAAAGTGCGTACACCCCTCACATTTTTGTAAATATTTTATAATATCTTTTGATGTGATAACACTGAAGAAATTACACTTTTGCTACAATGTAAAGTAGTGAGTGTACAGCTTGTATAACAGTGTAAATTTGCTTTCCCCTCAAAAGTGAGTACACCTCTAAGGGAATATGTCCAAATTGGGCCAAATTAGCCTATTTTCCCTCTCCGGTGTCATGTGACTCAGTAGTGTTACAAGGTCTCAGGTGTGAATAGGGAGCAGGTGTGGTATATTAAGTGTTATGGCTCTCACTCTCTCATACTGGTCACTGGAAGTTCAACATGGCACCTCATGGCAAAGACTCTCTGAGGATCTGAAAAAAAGAATTGTTGCACTACATAAACATGGCCTAGGCTATAAGAAGATTGCCAAGACCCTGAAACTGAGCTGCAGCATGATGGCCAAGACCATACAGCGGTTTTAGCGGTCAGGTTTCACTCAGAACAGAATAGTGCAGCCCTAATCACAGAAAATTAAATATAAATATATAGCCAAGGAAGTCCATATATAGCAAATTAAATCCAAGGGAAACAGTAGATGACACCAATGTTCCCAAGAGAGAATCACACACAGATCGAGAGGTGACTGATAATTTCAAAAGAGGAAAGTACACCCAATCTGATTAGGTAATCCCCTTACCAGATCAAAATGACCACTTGATTATACGTGGCTAGAAGCGTCAGAAAAACACTCAAATGATCCAGGGCAAATCAGCATGCAGAGCTGAAACCATCAGTAGGAACCGAACAGCCTGATCAATCATAGGGCAGCAGCTCCTTGGTTAACATCCCCCTCAGTGTGCATGGGAAATAAGAATAAACGCTTCCATAGTGCATTAAAAGTTATGGGTATTAGTGTAAGTCTTGCACTGTCTAGAGGGTATATATGTGTAGTGCGCCTTAATGCTGCATATACCAATTCTGTAGACCACACAGTTTTAGATATAAATAAATGGGGGAGGGGTATCGCGCTTCAAGGGGATGGTATAGGTGAATAATAAATAAATAAATTAGCTAAAATGATTCTTTAATAAAGTAAAAAGAAGTATAACACTCACATATAGTCAGATCAAAGTCAGCATTCAGATAACAGCATTAGGCATATGCTGCGGTGTTCCTGTAGGGTAACTGTCCAGTATCTCCTTGCTTCTGGGCAGAGACGGGGCGGGTAAACCACCGCTACAAGCCGAGAGGCGTGATGTCGTTCACCGTCAGGAGACCAAGCCCTACATGTTTCGTCATACGTGATGTCTTCTGGAGGTTGGTCCTGACGGCACAGCGTCACATCCGCTGAATAAATAGGGCACAAACGCCATATTGACACCTGGCGCGTGCCCTTACTTATGGATAGAAAAAACCCAAGAAGCAGGAATCGTATTGCAAAACCAATCCCGCAGCAGTTAATACAAAACTGGTAGAACGGAGTTAGCGTGAAATCTAGACCTCCCACATCTATTCACTAGACAGGAGGGAAAGACCATAATCTCTCAACGAATGAGATACATATACAAAATGCATAAAAAATATATAAAAATATATATAAAAAAGGGGGGGGGGAACCACATGATCAGTCCCCGAACCATCCCTATAATGGGATCCCTTGCACTAAAAGTATATATTAAAAAATATAAAAAGATGAAAAATAAATGAAACCAGCAAGAACATTTCAACTCACTTAAAATATAATATGTATGTCCAACCTATCATATATTTATGTGTACCAAAATAAATATATATATAAAATATTAAAAATAAAAAGTAAATATAATATGTAGACTGAGAAAAAAAAACTAAGCATTATTAATAAAACAGTTAATATCCCAGTCTACATTAAGACCAAATGGAACAAAGGACCTCATATCAAAAATCCATGTGGTCTCGAGATGAGAAATCGCTCTGATGATATTGGTACCCCTCCAATTAGCCGTTACTCTATCGATGGCAAAAAATGAGGTACCTGCTGTCAAGTTCCTATTATTATGATATCTGTCAAAATGCTTAGATAAGTTATTCCCACTAAAACCACATTTAATAGTCCCCACGTGTTCTGAAAGATGCACGTGTAAATTGTGTTTGATTCTTCCTATATACTGTTTGGACCAGGGGCATTAAATCATGTAGACCACATATTTGGAACTACAAGTGATAAACGCATCAATATCATATATCCTTTGAGAATGCATGGAATGAAAGATGGTGCATCTCCTCCCTTCGAAGGCATTAATTTGACAAATACTACACTTCCTACACGGAAAAAAAGAACAGAGACTGAAAGGGTCTTAGGTGGATCAATAACGTTAGATGCGATCTTATGTCGCAAAGATGGAGCCCCTCTAAAGATGACCGTAGGGCGCTCCGGTAACTAATTATATTAGTTACTATTATCCCTAATTATAGTGATGGTTCAGGGACTGATCATGTGGTTTCCCCCCCCCCTTTTTATATATATTTTTATATATTTACAGTATATATATTTTTTATGCATTTTGTATATGTATCTCATTCTATGCGCTGCACTGATCTGTGTTGATATATTTTCGAAAAGTGTACTGTTGTTCCAAGTGCTAGCAGCTTTCCTCATAAGCGCAGTGTTTATTCTGTTTACTTTCAGTCAGAACAGCCCTCGCCATGGTCGACCAAAGAAGATGAGTGCATGTGCTCAGCATCATATCCAGAGGTTGTCTTTGGGAAATAGATGTTTTTAATTGATGCCAGCAATGCTGCAGAGGTTGAAGGGGTGGGGGATCAGCCTGGCAGACCATACGCCACACACTGCATCAAATTGGTTTGCATGGCTGTCACCCCAGAAGGAAGCTTCTTCTAAAGATAATGCACAAGAAAGCCACAAACAGTTTGCTGAAGACAAGCAGACTAAGGACATGGATTACTGGAATCATGTCCAGTGGTCTGATGAGACCAAGGTAAACTTATTTGGTTTAGATGGTGTCAAGCGTGTGTGGCGGCAACCAGGTGAGCAATACAAAGACAAGTGTGTCTTGCCTACAGTCAAGTATGGGGGTGAGAGTGTCATTGTCTGGGGCTGCATGAGTGCTTCCAGCAGTGGGGCGCTACAGTTCATTGAGGGAACCATGAATGCCAACATGTACTGTGACATACTGAAGTAGAGCATGATCCCCTCCCTTCGGAGGGGGCCAGTATTCCAACATGATAAGGACCCCCAAACACACCTCCAAGACGACCACTGCCTTGCTAAAGAAGCTAAGGGTAAAGATGATGGACTGGCCAAGCATGTTTCCAGACCTAAACCCTATTGAGCATCTGTAGGGCATCCTCAAATGGAAGGTGGAAGAGCGTAAGGTCTCTAATATACACCAGCTCTGTGATGTTGTCATGGAGGAGTGGAAGAGAAGCTCTGGTGAACTCCATGCCCAAGAGGGTTAAGGCAGTGCTGGAAAATAATGGTGGCCACACAAAATATTGACACTTTGGGCCTAATTTGGACATTTTAACTTAGAGGTGTACTCGCTTTTGTTGCCAGCAGTTTAGACGTTAATGGCTGTGTGTTGAGTAATTTTGAGGGGACAGCAAATTTACACTGTTATACAAGCTGTACACTCACTACTTTACATTGTAGCAAAGTGTAATTTCTTCAGTGTTGTCACATGAAAAGATATAATAAAATATTTACAAAAATGTGAGGGGTGTACTCTTGTGATACTGTATATATTTATATTTATTTAAGGTTCTTATATAGCGATGTCAATTTACGCAGCGCTTTACATATACAATGCACATTCACATCAGTCTCTGCCCTCAAGGAGCTTATAATCTAAGGTCCCTAACTCACATTCATACATACATAGTAGGGCCAATTAACCTACCAGCATGTCTTTGGAGTGTGGGAGGAAACTGGAAGTAACTGAAGGAAACCCATGCAGGCACAGGGGGAACATGCAAACTCCAGGCAGGTAGTGTCGTGGTTGGGATTTGAACCAGCGACCCTCTTGCTGCTAGGTGAAAGTGCTAACCACTACACCACTGTGCCGCCCATATATATAGATGGCTCTCTTTTTTAGTCTGAGTGTTTAAATTCACTTACTGTTGACAAAAATAACCTCTTCTGGATATCTGTTCTGAGCATCAACTACTCTTCCACTAAAATAATCCTTTCTAAGGTTAATTTTGAACTTTCCTCCTGCTAGTTTGAGGTCAGGTGCTTTTTTTTTTTTATTAATCTCAGCTGCATATTGAAAATAGTCCCCCCCCCCCCCCGAACCCTATTAATACTCTTAGACCCTTTTCACGTGGACTTACTGATCAGGTTCACATGTCAGTTTGTCAGGTGGATCTGATTGGAAACTCCATGCAGGTCTATGGGCATGTGGATGTAAACTGATTTGTGTCTGTTTACATCTATTACCTTTGAGTCTGTCCAGAAAGGGCAAAAAGAAAAAAAAACTGCATCCTTTTCTTTTTTCCAGACCTAAATGAGACACATCAGAGGTAGCCTGGTGTAAACAAGCACAAGTCTGGTAATATCTGGCGGCCCAAAGATCCAACACGGGTCCGCCACAGTCTACTCTCAAAATGTGGACGAAATCCTGAATGGCACTGATGCCCGATCCTGCTCCGAATCAGTAGGGGATCTGTTTTTAAATCACCATTTTAGAGGAATGGAGCAGCCCTGTGTGAAAGAACCCTAAAGTGGTATCTCCAGTCAAAACTTTTTCCAAAAAGTCCATTCACTATCCAATTTATATTTCCTTAGAAATATTATTTGCTGTAATCTGGCACGGACTGTAATTTGGTGCTCATTGTAATCTAGTATTGAATGTAATCTGGCACTGGCAGTAATCTGGTGCTGGCTATAATCAGGCATCAGTTGTAATCTGACACCGGCTGTAATCTGGTATTGGATGTAATCTGACACTGGCAGTAATCTGGTCCTGGCTATAATCAGGCACCAGCTGTAATCAGACACTGGCTGTAATCTGGCACTGGCTGTAATCTGGTACTGGGTGTATTCTGGCACTGGATGTAATCAGGCACTGGTTGTAATCTGCCACTGGCTATAATCTGGTACTGGATGTATTCTGGCACTGAATGTAATCAGGCACTGGCTGTAATCTGGTCCTGGCTATAATCAGGCACCAGCTGTAATCAGGCACTGGCTGTAATCTGGTACTGGGTGTATTCTGGCACTGGATGTAATCAGGCACTGGTTGTAATCTGCCACTGGTTGTAATCTGGTACTGGATGTATTCTGGCACTGAATGTAATCAGACACTGGCTGTAATCTGCAACTGGCTGTAATCTGGCACTGGCTGTAATCTGGTACTGGATGTATTCTGGCACTGAATGTAATCAGGCACTGGCTGTAATCTGGAACTGGCTGTAATCTGGCACTGGCTGTAATCTGGCACTGGATGTAATCTGGGACTGGCAGTAATCTGGTGCTGCATATAATCAGGTATCAGCTGTATGGGACCAGAGACCGCACACAAATATTAATCTGTTTAATAAATAATACAAACACACCTTTTATGTGGCTTGAATGGCCACGGCCCTTTATTATTGGTATAATAATACATGTCACCAATAATAGGTTAATTATTCCTGACCTATTACATACAATGTAATACTATGTAATACTTGTACTGCTGCCGTTGTTCTGACGACTGTTAAATTTCTTCTTTTTTCTCATAGGTTCTTCCAGTCACCTGACTCCATTGAAGCTTCCGGAATATTTGAATAAAGTCTGACAGGTAAGTGACCAATGCTAGCTTTTAAAATTTGAACTGCCCATTTATCTCGGTTCCTGCTCCCAATGGCAGGGGTCGCTATTGAGCTTCTCCTGCCTTTCATGGGACCAGATAACGCACACAAATATTAATCTATTTAATAAATAACACAAACACACCTTTATGTGGCTTGAATGGCCACGGGCCTTTATAATTGGTATAATAATACATGTCCCCAATAATAGGGTAACTATTCCTGACCTATTACATACTATGCATACACCAAACTTTCCATACCAATAGTTCAGCCATGAAAGCTTGGACTAACTTTATGAAACAAATAAACCAATTTTTTTTCCCAAATTCCAGGCTGACCTACATAGCCTTGCACCCCACCCGGGCCACGGCCAACTCTATACAATTTTGAAAAACAAGGTTTAAAATATCTAGCCCCATTTTCCAATAGATGGATTAGATCAGGGCAATATAAACCATACAGTATATGCCACCCTACAAATCTATATGCCGAATGGAAAACCAATGAACAGTCAGCATAAATTTAGCCACAATCCTGTTTACCCGCTTACAGATTTTGTCCAGATATAGTAAATCCGGATTAACTAACCAGTTCAATCTCTCGGAAAAAATCAGAATTGTCGTAGGCAGCATTGAACGAAGATGTAAGAAATCAATTTTAATTTGCGCAATCAAATCTAAAGTCTTGTGTACCCCTAAATCATTAAATCATCTAAATGTATGATAATTGCAGCAGGTTGAGTACAGGAAGAAAGAAGATTAGACAAAGAACCCTGTAAATCAAACCAAGACATGCCATGAAAGCCATGCCAACAAATAAAATAGGATGCACGGTCAAAGTTCAAATTATTTCCATAAATTCTTAGCGAAGCCCGAATGTAATCCCAATGAACGAAAGAATGTCCATTAATCCAAATAGCATGTGGAGGACCTAAAATGAGAAAAAACACAGATTAGGCCTAATATAAGTTTGGAAACAATCAGACTTCCAAACACCTATATTTTTAATAACAGGGGCTGACAAACCCACCCTGGCCACCTCAGTCGCTGCGACAATGCGAAATGAGTGACTAGTGATATACAAATGCCCTAAACCTAGATAAGCATTTTTTTAAAACAGCAGTAAACTGATATTAAGAGGAAGACTAGATCTGTCAGCAACAAATGACCCAAACAACGGGGATGGATTGTTAAATATTGAGATAGCAAAGAAAAAGCACAGACCGAAAGACCCGGCGAATGACGAATAACTATACATTGGCCTTTACCTAATTGGTCCGTCTTACTAAAACGCAAAAATATTTTTACTACATGTTCCAATAGAACATCAGAAAACATCAAACCACCCAAAGAAGAGGCGGATTTAGGAATTAATTTCCAAAATGCGAAAAGCCCCAAAAAAACACAAGCTGAAAGAAATGCTTCTTCAGTTGAAAAACAAACAGAATAAGGGGCTATCATTAGATGTTGCAAAAGATGTAAGGTGATAGGAACTTGCGTATTCTTGCGAAAACAGCCCTTACGGTAACCCTTGAGGGCCTGCTTAACTAAGAAAAATTCAGCACAAGGGTGTAAACCTTGAATTTTCATAAAGAACGAAATTCCAGCTAAAGTTTTAACCAAGTGTGAATATGAAGAAAGGCATTGCATTAAAAAATACAAAAAGCAAAGAACCAAACTTTCACAAAAGCAATATGCAGGAATACCCTTAGAGTTCAAAAAACCCCACCATAATGACAATGCAGTGTTATAATTTGCCCACGTGGAAGATGCTAGCGAAGCAGAGAAGGCATCTTTCACGGCTGACAAATTATGGACCACAAATGCTCCGGGCAAGGTGAACCGTAGAGATTTGCTAACTTGTGAAATCCATCCAGCTGAAAATGGGACAGGGAATCGACAACAACATTAGTATAACCTGGAATATATTTGACTTTAATCCATAAATTTAGTTCTATACATTTAAAAACGAATTGCCGCAAAACAACTAAAATAGGTAAGGATTTAGAAGACAAACAATTGACCGCATAGGCCACCCCTTTATTATCTAAATGAAATAATAAGCAGGAATTGTGAAAGCGTTCCCCCCAAAGCACCAATGCAACTAATATCGGGAATAGCATAAGGAGGACTATGTTCTTCGTTAAACCTATATTTAGCCAAGATTGAGGCCACGGAACAGCTGACTAGTGGCCCAGAAAATAGGCGCCATAACCTGAACTCCCAGCTGCCTCCGTAAACAAATAAATGGCTGAAGCTGCTTGGAAAGGAGTTTGACAAAATTAGAAAATATTGTAAGATAATAAGAATTCCTTCTAAACCAATAAACAGCTACCAAGGATGACGTTATGCACACAAAATGTCTTTGCGATTTGAAACCAGAAAGGGCTATGTACAGTCTTTTTAGAAAATATTCAATCAATGGGAATAATGCAGGTGGCAAAGGTTGTCAGCCATACTGATTTATCATGGACCAAGGGAACTCCAAAACGCTGACAAGTTAGGCGGAATTCGTTGAAGAGATATAGGCATTAAGCAGAACTAGCTGGACCGAAAAATAATAAATCACCTAGGTAGTGCAGTATGTTATCAGATCCAGTCTGGAAACTCACAGCCCATTCTAAAAGAAAAGGCTTCAAAATAAGTACACGATAAAGAGCAGCCCATAGGGAGGTATTTATTATAATAATAAAATCCATTAAAACAAAAACCCAATGAGTTGAATGCAGCAGGGTGAAGCGGAATGCTGCTTTAATAACAGCTTTGACCATAACTGCAAGTCTCCCTAAATGGTGTGTTTTAAAAACTGCATCATAAAATGTTGCGTAAGAAACAGAACATAAGCAAGGGTCAATATCGTCATTAAGAGAGGATCCTTCAGGATAAGACAAGTGGTGAATAAGACAAAAACTGTTGGGTTCTTTTTTGGGAATAAGACCCAGTGGAGAAACCCGAAGATTACTAAAAGGGGGGGACATGAAAGGGCCCGCTACTCTGCCCTCAGAAACCTCCTTAGCAATTTTATCAGCAACAATGTTAGGGAAACA
The DNA here is from genome assembly GCF_965119305.1 of Pelophylax lessonae. Taxonomy (NCBI): domain Eukaryota; kingdom Metazoa; phylum Chordata; class Amphibia; order Anura; family Ranidae; genus Pelophylax; species Pelophylax lessonae. The sequence goes on along the minus strand of NC_138772.1, from coordinate 434,514,416 downwards.
GTGAACAGAAACAAAGTTGTCACAACAAAAACATCCGTAGCTAGAAAATTGAGGCAGCCGGAAGCCAGAAGAAAACCCCTTAATTAGCATGTCCGCTGTCAGACAGCTTGGCCAAATGTGAAGAAATAGCAGCATGGCGGATAGTTTTACCAGGGTTGCTGCTAGGATGAAAATTATCCTTTGAATGTGATCCCGGGTGAGAATTCAATTTTCTGTAAAAGCGAGAGGCTGGGTGTGCTCCAGAACAAATAGTACACTCATGTCTATAGCGACATGAATTGGGCCATTTACATTGCCCTACATTGAAACTAAAACACAAGCCTTTCCTAAAGGGGGCAGGTTGTGATGACTGAAGAGGCAAAGGAGGTTTACGTGGTATCAGAAGTTTCAACCACAAACCTACGTCCTTAGAACCCCATTTAAGATGTTTATGCACAGCAAGTTTCTGTCTAAATGACTCATTATAAAAGAACCAAGATAAGCCTGGAAAGTTTTTATATGCTTCAAGTATAATTTCAAGGTGTTGGAATAAACCGCTGCATAATTCTGGATGTTTTTTCCCCGACACGCTAGCAAAAATACAAAACTGCGTGTAACCGTTTTACGTTTGTCATCACCGTGCTTGTCTGAATTTTTATTCTTCCAAGCGGTTATCCTTATACGATGGTAAAAGAAGAAGGAGATCAATATAATCACCTTTCCAAATCTTCTCTTTAATAGCGGTTGTCAAATGAAAACCGAGAGGCGAAATCTCACAAGCCAGAGCCTCCTTTCAGGTACTGTATTAGTTAACGGAGGCACAATTGGCCAAACATTAGTATTTTCAGCAGGAGATACTGGAGCCTTGAAAATGATCCGTAGACCCCGTTTAGGAACCGACAGTGAAATTTTTTTTTTAATTATCTGCTAAAGAAGCAAAAGAAGACATCCACAATATTAAAGTATAAAGCAGTTGATCAGACTCACCACCAGGGGCGTCTTGAGACACAGATGTTACCCGGAAGATGTGAGATGTAATTTACCTCAGACAATATTTGGGTTAAATGAGAGTTCTTTGACCATGAGTAAAAGTTTCAAAACAGCAATATTACTTACTTTATATATAATACTTATATATACCTATATATATTTATATTGATAAGTAACCTTGAAGGCTAAATTAATTCACAACTATTTAATCTCTAGTACATACACAAGAAGGAAAATATTCAAAGTTTAACTGAACACATATAGCGCATAGGATTCAAATTATTATGATATGCACTGCAAGACAGACAGCAAACATGTATACATTTGATTGCCAGGAGGTGCCCTGATATTTACCAGTGGTTGAAGATAATATGGGGTCCACTTCTCCTGCCCTGTTCCTCCCTCTGGGCATATCTCGTTCAGGATTGGACAACTTCCTCCTCGCCTAGCTTAGCATAATTCAGCCCATTGCTAACCCCTCCTCTCTGTTGGAGGGAGAATTTAATTATACATGTTGATTTGCTCTGAAACTGAAATTTAAGACATGCAAGGTCATAACCGGAGAACATTGTCCAACCCTCAACAGATGGTCCATCTTCATTGCATATCTTAATGAGAGTTCTTTGATATGGAGGCTGAATTTAAGGGCGGACATGACATGGTCTATTCACCCTATTGCATTGGCCCCAGGATGTCTGGCTCACAGGAACTTAATTAAAGATTGATACTATTTTGCATATCTGCATGTGTAAATAACAGGCCACCTCCCGGCCTTATCCTTTTATATGTTTAAGTGTAGATAGCAGGCTGGCATTTCAAACGGACTTGTTAAATTGGATTAATACTACTGCCGGCCCATCTGGGTTACACAACTTACAAATCTACCATCATATAGCAAATATGAGTTTGAAATCAAAAGTTTGTACATTTATATTTACATCCATCTATTTACAATTACTAATGGAGATTTATACATAAACTCCTCATCAGGCAAAACAGATGTTGTAGAAGCCACTGGACCAGAGGACCCTTGCGGGTCACCTGATACCTCTTGTGTTGATGCAGTATGCTACATATACTGCTTTCTGTACATCATGCCCACTGTCCTTTTTAAGCAGCAAGTACATTGTGCACTGGCGAGCTATTCTGGCTTACTGTTTTTATTTGGCTACTGTTTTTTGGCATTGATCAGAACCCCCCCCCCCCCCTGCAGGATACACCCCTTCTTTTTGTTTTGAGACAAGAGAAATCCAGAGATATACATCCTAGATTATACATCATCATCCCGGATCACAATACTCCATGACTACACATATTCTCATGACTGCGTGCATTTATTTGCATCTAAAATGTAAGATCCCAAATCTCTATGGCTGCATATGTCTCATGACTGCATTTATTTGCATCAAAGAATCTAAGAGTATAAACCTCCATGACCACACATTTTTCATGACTGCATTTATCTGCATCTAAAATCTAAAATATAAGATCATAAATCTGTATGGTTATACATATTTTATGACTGCATCCATTTACACCTCCGAAAGAAACTAGCAGTACCCTCTGCATCCTCTTCCATTTCTCATTGAACCATCACTTTAAACATCACTATACGGTTCTATTATTGTATTATATTATTATTGTATTATTTTATTGCTCTGACCTAAAATATCTTTAGGGGGGAGGCACCCTCCACAATGCATGTGACTTCAACATTGCCCATTGATGAGGTGGGCACACAAACCACAGGAGGAGGGTCTAACCCCAATCTGCGTCTTTGTTTCAAATGTCATTGTATAGTATTTAAGCAAGGGCTTAGACATGCTTTTTTAGGCTCTGAGGAAGAGGCTAAGCCTCAAAACTTGTTAGCCATTACGAATTCAAGGGACAACTTACCCTCGGATCCATTTACTGAGGACTGCGTTCCTTATGTGATATACTTTTAACCAAAAACTCGTTTGTGAGTATTTTTAATCTTTCTACATTTAAATAAACCATCCAAAGGATAATGCACTAGGCCTGTGCGCCCCTGTGTTTGTTTGTTGATGCAGCGCTTGCAAGGGCCATAGTAGAATGAACAGTACCATAATAATCAATACGCAGCCTATTCGAAAACCGAGTAGCAAACTGAGCACCTGTTTTTAAAGGCTGTACTGTTGGAGCAATAAACAAGTCATGTAAAACATTAATATATCATTCACAATGGGCATCATGCTGGAGACAAAACTGCATTAGTAAAGTCAGGATTTCCATTGGGAGCACTAAAAGAGGGAAATGTTCCCCCTACAGATGTTTCTGAGGCAATAGTGAATTATTGGGCTGACTGAGAGTTAATAAGAGTTCCATTACCTTTTCCTTTTTGTATTTTGGTAACAGGAGGCCCCTAAGGTTCGATCCAGCGACTATCTTCAGGCGCTTGGACCGCTCACCACCAGTCTCTACTGCGCAGGTGCTGGTTTACGCCAACATCACAGGGCCTAAGACCGAAGCAGGCCACGTCATCCCTGAGGTCATCGAAGGCGGGGTTTTGATCCCTGTCAGTCAGGGATGAAGCCCATGAAACTTCTGGAGGACACACCAAAGGAGGAGCCTGTAAAGGAAGTGAGGGGCTGGAAGGAACTGAGAGGACCGGAGCAGTGGATGACAGCTGCAGAGCAGAGAGAAGGGAAGAAGAAAGAGGGGGGAGAGATGCTGGAAGGGTCACTGAAGAGAGGCAGAGGCTCATCCATGAAACCCCATCAGGTGCGTTGGCCTGATCCATCACCTGACGCAGTAGATTTTCCATGGTGAGGAGAACGACACAGGAGATGCTTCTTCTTGTACTGCTGCCGTTGTTCTGACGACTGTTAAATTTCTTCTTTCTTCGCATAGGTTCTTACAGTCACCTGACTACACTTAAGCTTCCAGAATATTTGAATAAAGACTGACAGGTAAGTGACCAATACTAGCTTTTAAAATTTGAACTGCCCATTTGTGTTGGTTCCTGCTCCCATAGGCAGGGGTCGCTATTGAGCTTCTCCTGCCTTTTAATCTGGCCCTGGCTGTAATCTGGCACTGGCTGTAATCTGGCACTTGCTTTAATCTGGTACTGGATGTATTCTAGCACTGGATGTAATCTGGCACTGGCAGTAATCTGGTGCTGCGTAATATCAGGTACTAGCTGTAATCTGGCACTGGCTGTAATCAGGCACTGGTTGCAATCTGGGGATGACTGTAAACTGGCACTGGCTGTAATCAGGTCCTGGCAATAATCCGGCACTGGCAGTAATAAGGTGTTGGCTGTTTTCTGGTGCTGGCTATAACCAGACAATAGCTGTAACCAGACAGTGGCTGTTAATAGGTACTGGCTGTAATCTGGTGCTGGCTGTAATCAAACACTGGCTGCAATCTGGCACTGGCTCTACTCTGGCACTTGCTGTATTTATTTTGCTGTTATCAGATGCTGGTTGTAATCAAGGGCTAGTTGTAATCAGGTAGGGGTACTGTGATCAGGCAAGGGGTACTGTGATTAGGAATACTGGGGCACTTTGCTCATGTATGGGCAAATCACTATTGTGCCAATGTTGAAGGACTAGGGTATCTTCCCCATAAAAAAGGAAAAAAAGGAAAGGAAAAAAAAGTGAGGTAAATTGGAGGGACTTTATCATAAGAGGTCAATCAGATATCCACCCCCTTTTAGAAGAATAAAAACAAGGTACATAAGTACCCCTGAATCTGGGTACATGCTGGCACATCGGCTGGTTTTGCAGGAACCGGCCAACTTTCGATCAGTGTGTAAAGCTGTCTGTCTGACAGAAGCCGGTCTAGCAATTAGCTTTTGTCAAAGGGGCATGCTGGAAAACCAGCATCCGATCAACAATTGTCACCAATGGCTGCAAACTCTAATTAGTATATTCAGGTCATGGGGTCCTGTCAGAATACAATAGCACAGTGGGGGAGAATGCCACACTACCATCCTTGTATTAGTACAGTGATCTGTAAGTTTTTTTTGTTTCTTAGGCTTTACCTTGTGCCACAAAGAGCTAAAAGAAAAAAAAAAGACACTGTGAAAAAGTCCTTCAATGAAATGAAACACGCACACATACAAGCTTTTAAAGTGGTTTTAAACTCTCCCAGATAAATTTTCCCCATTTAAATCAGTAATAAGCACTGTACAAATTGCTCTGTATGAATCAATTGTAACTTGCTTCGTTTGCTTGCAATCTACACTTTTAATTTTCATGCGCATATTTTGGTCAATTCACCACACACATTGTGCCGTCAGTCCATTCATTTATATTACATAGTTTGTGAGGTTGAAAAAAGACATCAGTCCATCCAGTTCAAACTATGATGTGTGTGTGTTTGCTGTTACCCGTACATTGTATACCCCTCTATGCTGTGGTCTTTAAGGTGCCCATCTAATAGTTTTTTGAAACTATCGATGCTCCCTTTCTGATACGACTGCTTGTGGAAGAATTCCACATCCTTACTGCTCTGACAGTGAAGAACCCCTTACGTATTTTAAGATTAAACCATTTTTAGTGAGTGGCCACGTGTCTTATTGCATTCCCTTTCTCTGAAAAGTTTGTTCCTTATGCTAGGGTAATCACCAGTACAGTATTTATAGATTGATATCATATCCCCCCTTAAGCGTCTCTTCTCCAGAGAGAATAAGTTCAATGATTGTAGTCTTTCCTCATAGCTGATGTCCTCCATTCCCCTAATTATTTTTGTTGCCCTTCTCTGGACTCTCTCCAGTTCCAGCACATCCTTTCTGAGGACCGGTGCCCAGAACTGGATGGCATACTCTAGATGTGGCTGCAGGGCCGGCCTTTGGGGTGTGTGAGCCGTGCGGCCGCACAGGGCGCCATGGGCAACAAGGGCGCCGTGCGGCCATCACAGCTCGCAGAAGATCAGGCGATTCAGCCCGCACAGCGGGAGGTAAGCGACGACCGCGGCCTGGACAGGGTTAACACAGGCCGCGGCCGCCGCTTACCTCCCGCTGTGCGGCTGTGCCTCTGTCACCTACTGCTGCAGTGAGGCGAGCTGTGTATCACACACAGCTCAGCCTCCGATCCACGCTGACAGTGTGGGCGGGGAGGGAGCAGGGGGAGAAGGGGCGGGGCGAGGAGGAGCTGACGATCTCTCCTCTGGCATCCCTGCAGGGAGGAGAGATCGTCAGCTCCTCCTCGCCCCGCCCCTTCTCCTCCTCCTCCCGCCCCGCCTACACTCCCCGGGAATGTGTGGGCGGGAAGTTTGAAGAAAAAAAAAGCTGCTGACTGTAAGGTAAGTGAGATCTAATTCCTTCAAAAAATGTGAGGGGGGCTCTGTGTGGGGGTTCTCTGTGTGAGAGGTGCTTTGTGTGGGGGGTCTGTTATGTAAGGGGGGCTCTCTGATGTGGGGGGCTCCGTGGGGGGGGGGTGATCTGATGTAAGGGGGCTATGTATGGGGGGTCTGTGATGTAAGGGGGGCTCTCTGATGTGGGGGGCTCTGTGTGTGGGGGGGCTCTGATATAAGGGGGGCTTTGTGTGTGTGTAGGGGGTCTGTGATGTAAGGGGGGCTTTGTGTGTGTGTAGGGGGTCTGTGATGTAAGGGGTGCTTTGTGTGTGTGTAGGGGGTCTGTGATGTAAGGGGGGCTTTGTGTGTGTGTGTGTGTAGGGGGTCTGTGATGTAAGGGGGGCTTTGTGTGTGTGTGTAGGGGGTCTGTGATGTAAGGGGGCTTTGTGTGTGTATGGGGTCTCTGATGTTAGGGGGGCTCTGTGTGTGGGGGGGTCTGTGATGTAAGGGGGGCTCTCTGATGTGGGGGGCTCCGTGTGGGGGGGGGATCTGATGTAAGGGGGCTATGTGTGGGGGTCTGTGATGTAAGGAGGGCTCTCTGATGTGGGGGGCTCTGTGTGTGGGGGGGGCTCTGATATAAGGGGGGCTTTGTGTGTGTGTAGGGGGTCTGTGATGTAAGGGGGGCTTTGTGTGTGTGTGTAGGGGGTCTGTGATGTAAGGGGGGCTTTGTGTGTGTGTAGGGGGTCTGTGATGTAAGGGGGGCTTTGTGTGTGTGTGTGTGTAGGGGGTCTGTGATGTAAGGGGGGCTTTGTGTGTGTGTAGGGGGTCTGTGATGTAAGGGGGGCTCTCTGATGTGGGGGGCTCTGTGTGTGGGGGGGGCTCTGATATAAGGGGGACTTTGTGTGTGTGTGTAGGGGGTCTGTGATGTAAGGGGGGCTTTGTGTGTGTGTGTGTGTGTAGGGGGTCTGTGATGTAAGGGGGGCTTTGTGTGTGTGTAGGGGGTCTGTGATGTAAGGGAGGCTTTGTGTGTGCGTGTAGGGGGTCTGTGATGTAAGGTGGGCTTTGTGTGTGTGTGTAGGGGGTCTGTGATGTAAGGGGGCTTTGTGTGTGGGTAGGGGGTCTGTGATGTAATGGGGGCTTTGTGTGTGTATGGGGTCTCTGATGTTAGGGGGGCTCTGTGTGGGGGGGTCTCGGATGTTAGGGGGGCTTTGTGTGGGGGGGTCTGTGATGTAAGGGGGGCTCTCCGGAGTTGGGATGCTCCGTGTGGGGGGGGGTCTGATGTAAGGGGGCTATGTGTGGGGGTCTGTGATGTAAGGGGGATCTCTGATGTGGGGGGCTCTGTGTGTGGGGGGGGCTCTGATATAAGGGGGGCTTTGTGTGTGTGTAGGGGGTCTGTGATGTAAGGGGGGCTTTGTGTGTGTGTGTGTGTGTGTGTGTGTGTGTGTGTATGGGGTCTCTGATGTTAGGGGGGCTTTGTGTGGGGGTGTCTCTGATGTTAGGGGGGCTTTTGTGTGGGGGGTCTCTGATGTAAGGAGTGCTTTGTGTGGGGGTCTCTGATGTAAGGAGTGCTTTGTGTGGGGGGTCTCTGATATAAGGGGGGCTTTGTGTGTAGGGGGTCTGTGATGTAAGGAGGGGTTTGTGTGGGGGTGTCTCTGATGTTAGGAGGGCTTTGTGTGGGGGGGTCTCTGATGTAAGGAGTGCTTTGTGTGGGGGGTCTCTGATGTGAGGGGGGCTTTGTGTGGGGGGTCTCTGATGTGAGGGGGGCTTTGTGTGGGGGTTCTCTGATGTTAGGGGGGCTTTGTGTGGGGGGTCTCTGATGTTAGGGGGGCTTTGTGTGGGGGGTCTCTGATGTGAGGGGGGCTCTGTGTGGGGGGTCTCTGATGTAAGGAGTGCTTTGTGTGGGGGGTCTCTGATGTGAGGGGGGCTTTGTGTGGGGGGTCTCTGATGTGATGGGGGGCTCTCTGATGTAGGGGGGCTCTAAATTAAGGGGGGCTTTGTGTGGGGGTCTTTGATGTAAAGGGGGCTCTGTGTGAGGGGGTCTCTGATGTAAGGGGGGCTAAGTTATTAGTGATCATAAAAAAGAAAAGTCAAATAAAGTGCAAAAAAGGTGAAAAAAAATGCGCGGGGGGGGGCGCCACAGGATTAGCTCGCACAGGGCGCCTGAACACCTAAGGTCGGCCCTGTGTGGCTGGACCAGAGTCTTGTAGAGTGGGAGAATAATTCCTTTATTTTTGGAGTGAATCCCCTTTTTATACATGCCAGCATTTTGTTGGCTTTGCTTGCAGCAGCTTGGCATTGCATGCCACTGTCAAGCCTGTTGTACCCCCAGGTCCTTTTTCAATCTTAGATTCACCCAGAAGTTTCCCCCCTAGTGAGTAGCTTGCTTTTGTATTTCTGACGCCCAAGTGCATTACTTTACATTTTTCAACATTAAACCTCATCTGCCGTGTAGTTACCCACCCCATTATTTTGTTCAGGTCTGCTAGTAAGGCTTCAACATCCTGCATAGAAGATAATGGCATACTTAGTTTAGTATCATCCGCAAATACCGAGATTGTGCTAAATATCCCCTCCTCTAGATCATTTATTGGTCCCATGACAGAACCTTGGGGGACCCAACTTTTCCACACCCGCCCAATCAGAGTGCTCCCCATTTATCACCATCCTCTGGACTCTCCCCTGGAGCCAGTTCTCTATCCAGGTACTCACCCTATGGTCCATACCTACGTACCTTAGTTTGTACAGTAAGCGTTTGTGGGGAACTGTTTCAAATGCCTTTGCAAAATCCAGATGCACCACATCCACAGGCTTTCCTTTATCTAAATGGCAGCTCACTTCATCGTAGAAGGTTAATAGATTGGTCTGGCAAGAACGATTTTTCATGAAACCATGCTGATTACTACTAATAATACTGTTTTCATTACTAAAGTCTTGTATGTAGTCCCCTAACATCCCCTCCAAAATCTTGCAGACTACTGATGTTAGGCTGACCGGCCTATAGTTACCCAGGATATATCTCGGCCCTTTTTTAAATATTGGTATCTTCTTTATGCATCTTCTCTCTGCGGCACTGCTCCGAGATCCCTCGAGATTACAGTGCTGTTCACAAGTTCCTAAAACACCACATGTGACTTGCAACGTCAAAGGGGGTGTAAACATCAACACATTGCATGGCACACAAGAGCAAGGAGATCAGTTGCATCCAGGGGTCAAGTCCTGGGAAAAAAAGGGTGGGAACTCACCCAAGATTTCTCCCCACCTCAAAAATAAAAGAGTGTGTGTGTGTGTGTGTATATATATATATATACCTTTTGAGGAGCGAGGGCCACTTTAGCGACTTGCTAACCAGTCGTGGGCCACAATGAGCAGAGCGGCAGATGACAGGTCTGTGTCCACTCAGCATATGCAAAGCAGACAGGGACACAGCTCGCTCTACTCTATGGGCCCTCCAATCCTATCCGCCTAGACAGAAGAGGACGGATCCCCTCCTGTTTTTTTAAGTGGATCAGATTGGAGATAGGCGGGTATAAACTGACACAAGTCCATTTACATCTGCCACTCTATAGAGGTGAATGGAGGGTTCGAATGGGTCCACCTGAAGAACAGACAGGCAGACCCGATCGGATGGATTGGGTAAAAGGGACCTAAGGCTGCTTTCACATGGATGCACTGCAGTTTACCGGCACCTCAACTGACCTCAAACTTCACTTTAGCCTCCAGGGCTGGTACTGCTGGCGGGTACTTCTGATGGGTACTGCTAGCTGGTACAGCTGGTGAGGGAACTGCTGGCTGGTACTGCTGATGGGTACTGCTGGCTGGTACTGCTGGTGGATAATGCTGGTGGGTACTGCTGGCTGGTACTGTTGGTGGTACTGCTGGCTGGTACAGCTGGTGGGGGAACTGCTGGCAGGTATTGCTGGTGGGTACCGCTGGCTGGTACTTCTTGTGGGTACTGCTGGCTGGTACTGCTTGCTGGTGCTGCTGGCGGGTACTGTTGACTTGTACTGCTGGCGGGTACTGCTGGCTGGTACTACTGGCTTGTATTGCTGGTTGGTACTGCTGGTTGGTACTGCTGGTGGGTACTGCTAGCTGGTACTGCTGGTGGGTACTGCTAGCTGGTACTGCTGGCTTGTTTTGCTGGCAGGTACTGCTGGTGGGTGCTGCTGGCTGGTACTTCTGGCTTGTATTGCTGGCTGGTGCTGCTGGTGAGTACTGCTAGCTGGTACTACTGGCTTGTATTGCTAGCAGGTACTGCTGGCTGGTACTGCTGGCTTGTATTGCTGGCTGGTACTGCTGGTGGGTAATGCTGGCTGGTGCAGCTGGTGGGTTCTGCTGGCTGGTTCTTCTGGCTGGTTCTGCTTGCTGGTACTGCTGGCTGGTACTGTTGGCTGGTACTGATGGCTGGTACTGCTGGTGGGTACTGTTGGCTGTTACTGCTGGTGGGTACTGCTGACTGGTACTGCTGGCTGGTACTGTTGGTGGGTACTGCTGGCGGCTACTGTTGGTGGGTACTGCTGGCGGCTACTGCTGGCTGGTACTGCTGGTGGGTACTGCTGGTGGGTACTGTTGGTGTGTACTGCTGGTGGGTACTGTTGGTGTGTACTGCTGGTGGGTACTACTGGTGGGTACTGCTGGTGGGAATTGCTGGCGGGTACTGCTGGTGGGAATTGCTGGCGGGTACTGCTGGTTGGTACTGCTTGTTGGAATTGCTGGCAGGTACTGCTGGCAGGTACTTCTGGCTGGTACTGCTGGTGGGTACTGTTGGTGGGTACTGCTGGTGGATACTGCTGGCTGGTACTGCTGGTGGGTACTGTTGGTGGGTACTGCTGGCTGGTACTGCTGGTGGCTACTGTTAGTGGGTTTTGCTGGTGGGTACTGCTGGCTGGTACTGCTGGTGGGTACTGTTATTGGGTACTGCTGGCTGGTACTGCTGGTGGGTACTGCTGGCTGGTACTGCTGGTGGGTACTGTTGGTGGGTACTACTGGTGGATACTGCTGGCTGGTACTGCTGGTGGGTACTGTTGGTGGATACTACTGGCTGGTACTGCTGGTGGGTACTGCTGAATGGTGCTGCTGGCAGCTACTGTTGGTGGGTACTGCTGGCTGGTACTGCTGGTGGCTACTGTTAGTGGGTTTTGCTGGTGGGTACTGCTGGCTGGTACTGCTGGTGGGTACTGTTATTAGGTACTGCTGGTGGATACTGCTGGCTGGTACTGCTGCCAGGTACTGTTAGTGGGTACTGCTGACTTGTACTGCTGGCGGGTACTGCTGGTGGGTACTGATGGTGGGTACTGCTGTTGGGTACTTTTGGTGAGTACTGCTTGTGGGTACTGCTGGTTGGAATTGCTGGCCAGTACTGATGGCTTGTACTGTTAGCGGGTACTGCTGGTGGGTACTGTTGGTAGGTACTGTTGGTGGGTACTGCTGGTGGGTACTGCTGGCTGGTACTGCTGGTGGGTACTGTTGGTGGGTACTGCTGGTGGATACTGCTGGCTGGTACTGCTGGTGGGTACTGCTGGTGGATACTAATGGCTGGTACTGCAGGTGGGTACTGCTGAATGGTGCTGCTGGCTGCTACTGTTGGTGGGTACTGCTGGCTGGTACTGCTGGTGGCTACTGTTAGTGGGTTTTGCTGGTGGGTACTGCTGGTTGGTACTGCTGGTGGGTACTGTTATTGGGTACCCCATCTTGTTTTTCAATTGACAGGGATGGAGACACTGTGCAGTGCTCGCCAGTTCTCATATAAAGTCCCAAATTGCCCATTTCTTGTATCTTGCTAGGGATGGAGACGCTTGCTTTACAGGCGGGTGTCTCACTCCAAGTCCCCATTTGCCTATGGCATCTTTACTAAAGGGATGGGGGTGTGTGTCTCCCAGCTGATCACATTTAGTTTGCACCCCATGGCTTTTTTGTGCAGCCATGCGTTTTTCGTTGCCAGTCGTGGATTGGAGCAGGTGGGGGAGGATTGGGCGTTCTCCAATCCCATCTGTTTCCAATCCACCTATTGGCAAGCATGTACTTCCTTTTGTGAAGACACTTATACACTCAGGTTGAGCAGTGTTATTTAGTGTTAGGTTCTGCAAGAACGCAGGATGCCTTGTCGCTGGCCTTGCAGCTTCCGCATGCATTTGCAAATATGTGTTAACTAAACTCCTGCTTTTAACTTATTTGTTAGACAGGTTTATTTTGGTTTGTTAGCAGACTGGTGGGTAAGTATTTCAAACTAGGGATCGGCTGTTTTTCACACACCCTCATTTATCCCATCTTGTTTTTCAATTGACAGGGATGGAGACACTGTGCAGTGCTCGCCAGTTCTCATATAAAGTCCCAAATTGCCCATTTCTTGTAAACTGTTATTGGGTACTGCTGGCTGGTACTGCTGGTGGGTACTGCTGGCTGGTACTGCTGCCAGGTACTGTTAGTGGGTACTGCTGACTTGTACTGCTGGCGGGTACTGCTGGGGGGTACTGATGGTGGGTACTGCTGTTGGGTACAGTTGGTGAGTACTGCTTGTGGGTACTGCTGGTGGGAATTGCTGGCGGCTACTGATGGCTTGTACTGTTAGTGGGTACTGCTGGTGGGTACTGTTGGTAGGTACTTTTGGTGGGTACTGCTGGTGGGTACTGCTGGCTGGTACTGCTGGTGGGTACTGTTGGTGGGTACTACTGGCTGGTACTGCTGGCAGGTCCTGCTGGTGAGTACTGCTGATGGGAACTACTCGTGGGTATTGTTGGCTGATACTGCCAGCTGGTACTGTTGGTGGGTACTGTTGGTGGGCACTGCTGGTGGGTACTGTAGGCTGGTACAACTGGCTGGTTCTGCTAGTGGGTACTGCTGGCTTGTACTGCTGGTGGGTACTGCTGGCTGTTACTGCTGGTGAGTTCTGCTGGCTGGTACTGCTGGCTTGTATTTCTGGTGGGTACTGCTGGCTGGTACTGCTGGCTTGTGTTGCTGGCAGGCTACTGCTGGTGGGTACTGCACTGGAGGAACAGTAGAGAGCCACACTGGAGGAACAGTAGAGAGCAGAGCCACTGCTTCCAGTATCACTCCTGCACCCTGTCACATGTGGGGTACATTTGGTATCACTCTGCCTGTGTCAGGAGCTGGCGCTATACAGGAAGCATTGGCTCCGCTTCCTCTGGTGCTGGCTCCGTTCCTTCACACTGATGCTCGGGGATGGCAGGTCGGGAACCCACAATCTTGGCTTACCGACCCACCATCCTAGAGCAGAATGTGGCAACGGGATCCTGTTGGGGGGGGGGGGGGGGGCACCAGGACATGGCTGCTAACGCCGTTCCTGCTGTGGAAAAAGTACTGGAACGCCATATTCCCATGCGTTCCTGCAGGACAAGAACACATTAAACAATCAATAAATATATGTTGAAATGCTTGCTTACCTCTCTGTGCTTAAATATGTGGGATATGATTGCTATAGTAATCCGGAATGAAAACGAGGCTTGGCTACAACATTACTTAGCATGTGCGAGGTTACAGCAAGGACAAACAGAAAAACAGGAAGGACGGAAGTAAACTGCTCTTCAGGCTTGAAAGACAGCAAAGATGAAGCTGGCTGCTGCCAGGAAGCATGAATTTCAAATCAACTGGAAAAAAGTAAGAAACATCCTTAGGGGGAAAGAATAATGCAGAATGTTTTGGAAAGCTTTAACAGACTGGATTTATTAACCACTTGCCGACCAGCCACTGCAGATATACGGCGGCAGGTTCCCGCAAATCACCGTACCTGTACAACGGTTCGTGGGAGCGATCTTGGGGGCGCGCACGTGCCCATACGCCAGCAGGGAAGCTGATCCGCGGGGCCGGCTGTTGTAAACACAGCAGACCGTTGTTCTCTCAGCAATCAACACCAAACTCCTGTGTTCCTCCTATTTAGAAAACAGCCCTAGGCTCAGATTTAACCCTTTTTAACCCCTTTCCTGCCAGTGTCATTAGTACAATAACAGTGCATATTTTTAGCAATGATTACTGTAGTAATGTCACTGGTCCCCCCAAAAGTCTCAAAAATGGCAGTTTGGTGTCCGATCTGTCCGCTGCAATGTCTCAGTCCCGCTAAAAATCGCTGATCGCCACCATTAGTAAAAATAAATAAATACGTAAATAAAAATGACATGAACCTTTCCCCTAGTTTGTAGACGCGATAACTGTTGCGCAAACCAATCAAAATACGCTCATTGGGATTTTTTTTAACAAAAATATGTAGTAGAATACAAATTGGCCTAAAATTATGAAAACATTTGATTTTTTTTATTTTTTTTTATTACGAATGTTATACAGTATAGCAGAAAGTGAAATATATATATATTTTTTTGTTTATAGCGCAAAAAATAAAAATCGCACAGGTGATCAAATACCTCCAAAAGAAAGCTCTATTTGTGGGGAAAAGGACATAAATTTTTGTTACAGCATCACATGACCGCGCAATTGTCATTTAAAGTAACGCAGTTCTGAATCACAAAATATGGCCTGGTCCAGAACTGGTTAAGAATGAGCATTTGAGGGTCTGAGTTTACGTCCTCTTTAATATAGTAAAAATAAAAGTTTGCTAATATCCCACCGAAGCAAATCCATGACCAATTACAGCATCCAGTAATGTCATCCACGTCAATCAACATGACCCCCTCGCCTGCCGATCTGTTCATGCTGTACTCCCACCACTGAATGACACCACTGTGGTAATACCGCCAGGTGTTCCTGGTGATGACATTGTCCAAATTTGGTCAATGACATTGCCTAAATTAAGTGTACTTCAACATTTTTTTTTTGCTATTAGATACATTTTAACCCTAATCAGCAGCAGTGGTCTTCACATAATCTGTCACGATCAGGCGCCAGGTTCTAAGACCAGTTGCTATAGCAGTAGCAGGACTTTTACTGACCAGCAGGATAGGCATACAAGCGGGTCACCCTGGCGGGTGACGCAGGCTCACCTGAGGTGTGGGGGTCTAAGAACTAACCTGTGCTCACCAGAGCTCCTGATGGTGGAGATGGATTTAGCTGTGTGTTATTACCAGGTCGCTGTCCTCATGGCTTAAATGAGGAAATTCATTGGAGGAGCAAAGAGTTTAAAGTTCAACAGAAGTCAAAGGCACAAGGCGGGGTTGTCCAATGGCTCAGATTGGTCTAGTATCTCAAGAAGCTCCACGAGAAGAGTACCAGATGTTATTTACTGTGCATCTCTGAAACTTGGCAAGATGACGACCCTAACTAATGAAAAATGATCAATTACAGAGGTTTTTTTTTTATATTTTACATAAAATCACTATTGACTGATGGGGGAAATTCATAAAGGGTGTTATAAACACCCTATAGAATTCTGTTGGGCCATCACACTGAAATGTATGGTTCTTGTACCTGATTCTTATACTTGTCAGAGATAGGCCCATGAATCTGTTGGAGCACGGAGGTCAGACTGTCCATAATGGACACTCCTTCTTCATTGCGATCTCCCTGCAGCCACAACCCAATCATACTAAAAGGCGCATGACCAAGGAGTTTTGTAGTGTGGTGAGAGAAAAGCTTTTCATAGGGTCTCTCTTGCTGTTAATTGATAGCAAATGGCAGTGAGTGGATCTGTAGCCTCTATTCAGACCAAAAGGGGCTTTTTAATCCACTCACTGCCATCCTCTGTCAATCAAGGACAGGCGCTGCAGCTATGGGGACTAGTTACTTATCAGGTCCACCCTCTCTGTAATGTAAGTAATTTCCCAAATTTGGCCATTGCTTTATTTAAATATGACATTACCTGTATCCCCAGCCCCTTGTTTCCCCTTCGGCAACGGAATCTCCTGGCTGATAGCTGAGTATGGCTGGGGATTGAGCCATGTGGGGGAACCTGTGACATTCATGACAGTTTCCCAGTACAGACATGCCCCACTCTGAGCACTGGCATATTGCTGTATGCCATCACAGAGCTGTGTTGGTACTGTTACTGAAGCTGGTGCAAGTGCTTGCCTGAATTAGGCACAGGTAGTTTTAAAGGGAACTACCACCAGAAAAGTTTTGTTAAAGCTTTATTGATTTCCCTAGCTTATATTGATGGTTTTATGGGCTTTATGCCATGTGCATGTCTGTTTCTACAGGCTGGAGAATAGCTGTAAAACAATACTTAGCAAACTGGGGCATTACATCACAGTTTGCTACTGGTTGTGAAAAAATATGAAAACTTTTTACGTCTGTCGTTATTTATGTATCAATACCATATATTTTATCTATTTGTCTTTTTTTGATTTACATAGCTCCAGGTGGTTAAGGTTGAATATCTACAGAATCTATTGTGCCCTGAAAACCAAAGAGGATTTATTGCAGAATGGTCTCGGTGATGGGACCCTCTCCCTGAGAAGAGTATGTCTGAAGATGGAGACCACCTCCTGTTTTCCTGGCATAGATTTCCTCCTAAGGCATTTTTCTTAGACATGACATTTGTCATCTAGATTTCTCTTTCTCTCTTTCCTGAGGCGAAAATATTTTCTGCTCTCGTTCACCAAAGAGAAATCCTATAAAAGGTTCTTGCCAAATTGCTTGTCATAATGTATAAGCACCTCATTCACAAGACAATTGTCCCTTTTCTCTTGCAGTTTTCTTGACCCTTTACATTGAAGTAGCAGTGAATATGACTATGGAAGATGAACTAATTTTGCATTTTATTTTATTGGAATAGCAGTAACAAGACCCAACATAAAAAGTTTGCATGTATATAAAAAAAAAAAGAAAAAAAAAACACGTCTACATTATCTAACACTACACTAACACTACATCGACATATACTGTGTGTGTGTGTATATATACTGTGTATATATATATATATATATATAGTATCTCACAACAGTGAGTACACCCCTCACATTTTTGTAAATATTTTATTATATCTTTTCATGTGACAACACTGAAGAAATGGCACTTTGCTACAATGTAAAGTACTGAGTATACAGCTTGTATAACAGTGTAAATTTGCTGTCCCCTCAAAATAACTCAACACACAACCATTAATGTCTAAACCACTGGCAACAAAAGGGAGTACACCCCTAAGTGAAAATGTTCAAATTGGGCCCAATTAGCCATTTTCCCTTCCGGGTGTCATGTGACTCATTCGTGTTACACGGTCTCAGGTGTGAACGGGGTGTAGGTGTGGTAAATTTGGTGTTATTGCTCTCACTCTCTTCTCATACTGGTCACTGGAAGTTCAACTTGGCACCTAATGCCATAGAACTCTCTGAGGATCTGAAAAAAAGAATTGTTGCTCTACATAAAGATGGCCTAGGCTATAAGAAGGTTGCCAAGACCCTGAGAGCCGGTTCACACGGAGGCGACACGACTCCTTACTACTTCGGGGGCGACCTGTGCATTACATTGCACCACGACTTTGGAGCGACTTGCAGGGACTTCACATAATGGAAGTCTATGCAAGTCGCTCCGAGGTCACCCCGAAATAGTACAGGACCATTTTTCTAAGTCGGAGCGACTTGTGTCGCTCCTATTAGTACGGGTTCTGTAGCGGTCAATGAACCGCGAGGGAGCGCGACTTGTCAGGCTGACAAGTCGCCTGACAAGTCGCGCTAATGTGAACCGGCTCTAAAACTGAGCTGCAGCACGGTGGCCATGACCATACAGTGGTTTAACAGAACAGGTTCCACTCAAAACAGGCCTCGCCATGATCGACCAAAGAGGTTGAGTGCACATGCTCAGCATCCTATCCAGAGGTTTTCTTTGGGAAATAGACGTATGCTGCCAGCATTGCTGCAGAGCAGTGGTGGTTGGTGCTCAAAATTTTTTTTTTGGGGGGGGGGGCGAGCAAACAGAAAAATGTAATAGGCATTGCTTTGCGGCAAAAAACGATGTTAAAAATTGCGTGACTTTGAGGTTGCAAAAGTGTGAAAGGGGCCTTCAGTAATTAAGGTATAGTGTGCCCCATTTTAAATGCACAGTGACCAGCGTGCCCCCTTTCATACACAGTGACCAGCGTGCCCCCTTTCAATGCACAGTGACCAGCGTGCCCCCTTTCAATGCACAATGACCAGCGTGCCCCCTTTCAATGCACAGTGACCAGCGTGCCCCCTTCAAAACACTGACCAGCGTGCCCCCTTCAATGCAGAGACCAGCATACATGCCCCCTTCAATGCAGTGGCCAGCGTACATGCCCCCTTCAATGCAGAGACCAACGTACATGCCCCCTTCAATGTAGTGACCAGCGTACATGCCCCCTTCAATGTAGTGACCAGCTTACATGCCCCCTTCAATGCAGTGACCAGCGTACATGCCCCCCTTCAATGTAGTGACCAGCGTACATGCCCCCTTCAATGTAGTGACCAGTATACATGCCCCCTTCAATGTAGTGACCAGCGTACATGCCCCCTTCAATGTAGTGACCAGCGTACATTACCCCTTCAATGTAGTGACCAGCATACATGCCCCCTTCAATGCAGAGAACAGCGTGCGTGCCCCCTTCAATCCAGTGCACTTACCTGGATCATCAGCAGCAGCAGCGGTGGCGGCAGCGCGGCTTCTCCTCAGTCCCCCGGCGCGTCTCCTCGGGTCCTCCCACTCCCGCCTCCTCCTCGGCCAATGGCATGGGGTTTGCCTTGCGGCCAATCAGGAATCAGCTATTAGACCTGCTCCCTGATTGGCCGGGAGGAGGATCCGTGTGACAATAGCGAATTTTAATTTGCTATTTTCACACAATGGGTGGAGTCGGGATACACTGCTCTGCGCCCTGGGTCCACACCACATCAAAATGGTCTGCATGGCCATCCAGAAGGAAGCCTCTTTTAAAGGTGATGAACAAGAAAGCCCGCAAACAGTTTGCTGAAGACAAGCAGACTAAGGACATGGATTACTGGGACCATGTCATGTGGTCTGATGAGACCAAGATAAACTGATTTGGTTCAGATGGGGTCAAGTGTGTGTGGCAGCAACCAGGTGAAGAGTACAAAGACAAGTGTGTCTTGCCTACTGTCAAGCATGGTGGTGGGCTTTTCTGGGTCTGAGGCTGCATGAGTGCTGTCGGCACTGAGGAGCTACAGTTCATTGAGGGAACCATGAATGCCAACATGTACTGTGACATACTGAAGCAGAGCATGATCCCCTCCCTTCGGAAACTGGGCCGCAGGGCAGTATTCCAACATGATAACGACCCCAAACACACCTCCAAGATGACCACTGCCTTGCTAAAGAAGCTGAGGGTAAAGGTGATGGACTCGCTAAGCATGTCTCCAGAACTAAACCCTATTGAGCATCTGTGGGGCATCCTCAAATGGAAGGTGGAGGAGCGTAAGGTCTCTTACATCTACCAGCTCTGTGATGTCGTCATGGAGGAGTGGAAGAGGACTCCAGTTGCAGCCTGTGATGCTCTGGTGAACTCCATGCCCAAGAGGGTTAAGGCAGTGCTGGAAAATAATGGTGGAGACACAGCATATTGACACTTTGAGCCCAATTTGGACATTTTCACTTAGGGGTGTACTCACTTTTGTTGCCAGTGGTTTAGACATCAATGGCTGTGTGTTGAGGCATTTTTGCACTGTTATACAAGCTGTTCACTCACTACTTTACATTGTAGCAAAGTGTCATTTCTTCAGTGTTGTCACATGAAAAGATGTAATAAAATATTTACAAAAATGTGAGGGGTGTACTCACTTTTGTCAGATACTGTATATATATATATATATATACTGTATAAAAAATATATATATACTATATTGTCAATAGGGATGATCGAACGGTTCGGGTCGACCATCGGTTCGGCCCGAACATTGGGTGTTCGAGGTTCAGCCGAATTTAGAACTTTTTGCCCAAAAAGTTCGGAATTCGGCAACCAGAACCGACCAAAATGCAATGCTTCAGGAAATGGGCTTTAAAAGCCCGTGATTGGACCAGAACCATTAGCAAAAGCCAATTGAGTGGGCAGGGGAATGCTAGGAATGTGATTGGAGTGCCTAGGGGGTCCCTAGACCAATCATTAGTGAATACGCCCCCCAGTATATAAGATCGCCCCCGCCATATTCCTAGCATTGTTATACTGGACATGGAAGAGAGTGGAAGCAGTTCTGTTAATTTTACTTTAAAAGTGTCATTTAGCATTTATTAGTGTGAGGAAAGGGATATCTAGTGTAGTTAGAGTGCTCCTTTACACTTAAGTTAGCTTCAAAAATTTAGTTTCTGTAGGGAAAGTGTTAAGTGTAAGGGGACTGTAGTGTAGTGTAGGGTTAACTGACAGTGACTGCTATGGAAGGGTGACAAAACCCTTCCATAGCAGGGTGACCGCTATAGAGAAATGATCATTTCTCTGAGTTGCTTCGGGACAGGAATATGGCTTCTCACCAGCCAAGCATTTTTTATGCTGCAGGGGCTGCCACTGCCAGTGCTTTTTTGAGGACATGTTTGATGTCAGACATGACATCTGAACATGTGTATAGGGGGTATATATACACATATATGTCTGTATATATGCCCCTAGACATATATAGGTGTGATAGTAGCAGAAATATATGCTTGCGCTAAGAAATCATTTACAGTAATATATTTCTGCTACTATCACACCTATATATGGCTAGGTGTCTATATACATATAATTATGTGTGTATATATACCACTATACACAAGTTCAGATGTTTTGCCTGCCTCAAAAGAACCCAAAAAAAGCCAAAAAAACGCTAGCGTCAAAAAAAAAAAAATGCCCAGGTGTGTTTTTTCTGGCATTTTTTGGGGGGTTTTGGAGGCAGGCAAAACATCTGAACTTGTGTATAGTGGTGTATATACACACATACATATATTTATATACATACCTAGACATATATAGGTGTGATAGTAGCAGAAATATATGCTTGCGCTAATGAAATCATTTACAGTAATATATTTCTCATACTATCACACCTATATATGGCTAGGTGTCTATATACATATAATTATGTGTGTATATATACCACTATACACAAGTTCAGATGTTTTGCCTGCCTCAAAAGAACCTCAAAAAATGCCAAAAAAACCGCTAGCGTCAAAAAAAAAATGCCCAGGTGTGTTTTTGCTGGCATTTTTTGGGAGTTTTTGGAGGCAGGCAAAACATCTGAACTTGTGCACAGTACCACTATACACAAGTTCAGATGTTTTTCCTGACTGCAAAGAACCCAAAAAAATGCCTGCTTTGAAACCGGCAAGGTGTGAAAACCGAGAAGAGAAGCCTACCCCCTGAGCTGAAAGTGTTCTAATACAAACAATCCTTTTTTTTTATGGTTCTGGACATGCTACAGAGCTGAAACTTCACAGGTACACCTTTTAGACCCCCTAGATACGAAATCCAAAAAAAATCAAAAAATCTCTCTTTTTTTTTTTTTTTTTTAATTTTTCAATAATTGGCTTTTTTATCAGAAATGACAATTTTTAAGAACTTTTTTTGTGTGATTTTGTGTCTGGGGGGTCTAAAAGGTGTACCTGTGAAGTTTCAGCTCTGTAGCATGTCCAGAACCAGAAAAAAAAGATCATATAGGTGTAAAAGGAGGGTCCCACATCCCTGTTCTACTGAAAAATTATCTTTTTTTTTTTCATGGTTCTGGACATGCTACAGAGCTGAAACTTCACATGTACACTTTTTAGACCCCCCCCCAGATACTAAATCCAAAGTCAAAATCAAAAAATCTATCTTTTTTTTTTTTTTTTCAATAATTGGCTTTTTTATCAAAAATTACAATTTTTAAGAACTTTTTTTTGTGTGATTAATAGTTAATGGGGCATGACACAGAACCCTAGGGACTTTTTAGGGGCATTTATTTGGTTTTAGGGCTTAAAAATTGTGTTTTTTGATTACCGAAGTTCGGGTACCATTGATTTCAATGGGGTTCTGAAATCCGGGCCGAACTTTCGGGAAGTTCGGATGTTCTGGCCGAACCAAACTTTTCAAAAGTTCGATCATCCCTAATTGTCAAAAGTATTGGGACTCCAGCCTGGCATCCCAGTCTTAGTCTGTAGGGTTCAATATTGAGTTGGCCCACCCAAGGTCCATAAAGACATAGATGAGTGAGTTTGGGGTAGAGGAACTTGACTGGCCTGCACAGAGTCCTGACCTCAACCCAATAGAACACCTTTGGGATGAATTAGAGCAGAGACTTCTGTCCAACATCTGTGCCTGACTTTACAAATGCGCCTCTAGAAGAATGATCAAACATTCCCATAGACACACACCTAAAGCCTTCCCAGAAGAGCTGTTATAGCTGCAAATGGTTGACCAATTTAATATTAAACTTGACAGACGAAGACTGGGATGCCATTAATTGCCTGAAACTTTTGACAATATAGTGTGTATATAAATATACAGTATATATATATATGCAAAAGTTTAAGGCAGGTATGTATAAAAATACTGTAAATTAAGAATGCTTTCAGAGATAAGAGTGTTAATAGTTTATTTTTATCAGTGAACAAAATGAAAAATTAATGAACAGAGGAGAAATCAAAATCAAATAAGTATTTGGTGTGTCTACTCTTTGCCTTCAAAACAGCATCAATACTTCAGTTCTTCTAGGTATACTTGCACACAGTTTTTGAAGGAACTCGGCAGGTAGGTTGTTCCAAACATCTTGGAGAACTAACCACAGATCCTCTGTGGATGTAGGCTGCCTCAAATACATCTGTTTCGTCATGTAATCCCAGACAGACTCTATGATGTTGGGATCAGGGTTTTGTGGGAGCCAAACCGTCACTTTTAGGTTTTCTTTACACTGAAAATTGTTCTGTATGTTTGGCGTGGTTGTCTGACTGCAGAATAAATTTGGGGCGAATCACACACTTCCCTGATAGTATGGCATGATAGAAAAGTATCTGCCTGTATTTCCCAGCATTGATCGTGACCAAATCTCCAACTCCATTTGCAGAAATTCAGCCCCAAACTTACAAGGAACCTCCACCATGCTTCACTGTTGCCTGTAGACCCCTTTTTATTGTACCACTCTCCAGCCCTTCGTGAACAAACTGCTTCCTGCTACAGCCAAATATTTCAAACTTTGACTCATCAGTCCAGAACACCTGCTGCCATTTTTCTGCACCCCAGTTCTTATGTTTCCATGCATAGTTGAGTCGCTTAGCCTTGTTTTCCTGTACTTTGCACGAAAACATAGAAACTGGGGTGCAGAAAAATGTCATATCTGTGTGTGAGTGTGTGTATGTGACATGTTACTGACACACTTGGGACAGAAAGAACTCTGATGTATGTGGGCAGTTTGAACCAAAGGCCACTTTAAACTGTGCAGTTTTACTGTATTGGGGGGGGGGTCAGAAAACCAGTCAGTATCTGGTGTGACCACCATTTGGCTCAAGCAGTGCAACACATCTATGTATTTTAACCACTTGCCGACCGCGCTATAGCTGAATAACGGCTACAATGCAGTCAGCTAGTTCTGGGAGGGCGTCTATTTACATCCTCCTCCTCCTAGGCTCGCACTTCTCGCATAGCCGGGAGTGTCAGTGATGGCTGGGTCCTCGGAGGCCCAGTGCATCACAGTTTGGGGTAAAGGACCAATCCCAGTGGTCCTTTACCACGTGATCGCTCTGTCCAATGATGGAGCGATCACGTTGTCAACAAACCAGCGTCATGTTTGGTTCAGCTCTCTCCACTGATCGATACAGCGTGTGAGGAGAAGAGGGAGACAGACAGTGCAGCAGCATACCTGGGCTGAATTTGCTCATCAGTGCCACATCAGTGCCTTATCAGTGCCCTCATAATGCTCATCCATGCCACATCAGTCCCATCACAGTGCCCATCAGTGACCCATCAGTGCCATCACAGTGCCCATCTGTGCCACAGCCATTACAGTTCTCATCTGTGCCACATCAGTGCCATCGCAGTGCTTATATGTGCCACATCAGTGCCACAACCTCAGCCATCACAGTGCTCATCCGTGCCACATCAGAGCCATCACAGTGCTCATTCGTGCCACATCAGGGCAATCACAGTGTTAATCTGTGCCACATCAGGGCCATTATAGTGCTCATCTATGCCACGTTAGTGCCATCATAGTGCTCATCCTTGCCATATCAGTGCCATCACAGTGCCCATCCGTTCCACATCAGGGCCCATCAATGCCATCTCAGTGTCATAACAGTGCTAATCCATGCCGTTACAGTGCTCATTTATGCCACATCAGTGCCATCAGAGTGCCAATTAGTGCCACATCAGTGCCATCACAGTGCCCATCAGTACCATCACAGTGCTCATCAGTGCCATCACAGTGCCCATCACTGCCACATCAGTACCATCACAGTGCTCATCAGTGCCATCACAGTGCCTGTCAATGCCACATCAGTACCATCCCAGTGCTCATCATTGCCACATCAGTGTCATCACAGTGCCCGTCAGTGCCACATCAGTGCCATCACAGTGCTCATCCCTACCACATCACTGCCATCACAGTGCTCATATGTGCCACATCAGTGCCATCACAGTGCTCATCAGTGCCATCACAGTGCTTATACGTGCCACATCAGTACTATCACAGTGCCAAATAAGTGCCATCACAGTGCCAATCAATGCCACATCAGTACCATCACAGGGCTTATCAATGTCACATCAGTGCCATCACAGTGCCCGTCAGTGCCACATCAGTGCCCTCACAGTGCTCATCAGTGTCACATCAGTGCCATCACAGTGCCCATAAGTGCCACATCAATACCACCACAGTGCTCATCAGTGTCATCACAGTGCCTGTCAGTGCCACATGAGTGCCATCACAGTGCTCATCCCTACCACATCACTGCCATCACAGTGCTCATCTGTGCAACATCAGTGTCATCACAGTAGTGCCCGTCAGTGCCATCACAGTGCTCAATAGTGCCATATCAGTGCCATCACAGTGCTCATCTTTGCCACATCAGTGCCATCACAGTGCTCATCACTGCCATCACTGTGCCATATCAGTGCCATCACAATGCTCATCCGTGCCAAATCAGTGCCATCACAGTGCTCATCAGTTCCATCACAGTGCTCATCAGTGCTACTACTGTGCTATCAGTGTCCTTCAGTGCCATCGGTGCCCCTACAGTGCCATCAGTGCCCTACAGTGCCTCACAAAGGTGTAATAGGTAGTCAGGAGATTAGATGTGTAATTTATGTCCCTAGAACACCTGACAGTGCTCCCTGCATGAAATATAGAATGCAGCGCTGTTAATTAATTCTGTGTATATATAGGACATATGTTCAATTCGGAATAATATTGTAGAACAGTCCAATCCACCAAAAACACCATGGAAGATGAAAAAATCCGTCAACTTGGTACTGGAATAGTGAGAACCTCCACCACACATAAAGTGACCAAATGGCCTCTTACCAGATGCAGGTGACCAATGCTCTCACACTGGTCGCCAAACGTTTTTGCTCAAAAGCAGGACGGTCAGCTCCAAACGGTGTCAGTAGAAGCTCCCAGGATCCATAGATCGCCTCCAAAGGACAGGATCACCCTCTCATATCTCTGTAATGCAGCAGCAGCACGTATAGATGCCCCCTCTAGCAGCTCGCAGCTCCACTGCTCCCTGCATGTTGGCCTCTGTATGTAGCCAGGCTGTGAAAAAGTGTCACACATGTGGTATCCCCATACTCAGGGGGAGTTGCAGAATGTATTTTGGGGTGTCATTTTTGGTATGTACATGATATGTGTTAGAAATATCTTATAAATGGACAACTTTGTGTAAAAAATGCATTTTCATTTTCTTTCCACATTTTCCAAAACTTGTGGGAAAAAAATGACATGTTCAAAAGACTCCTTATACCTCACAGAACATAGGTTGGGGTGTTTTCTTTCTAAAATGGGGACATTTTGTGGGCGTTTCCATTGTCCTGGTGCTCCAGGGCCTTCAAAAATGTAATAGGTAGTCAAGAAATGAGTTGTGTAATTTATGTCCTTCGAACACCTGATGGTGCTCCCTGCATGTTGGGCCTCTGTATGTGGCAAGGCTGTGAAAAAATCTCACACATGTGGTATCACAATACTTAGGATGAGTAGCGGAATGTGTTTTGGGGTGTAGTTGCAAGTATGCATATGCCATGTGAGAAAAATAACCTGTAAATATGACAATTTTGTGGGGGAAAAAAATCTTAATTTTCCAAAGAAAAATGGGAAAAAAATTACAACTTTAAAAAACTCACCATGCCTCTTACTAAATACATTGGGATGTCTTCTTTCCAAAAGGGGGTCATTTGGGGGGTATTTGTACTGTTCTGGCTTGTTAGTGTCTCAAGAAATGAGATCGTAAAGTACATCAGGTGTGATCAATTTTCAGTGATTGGCACCATAGCTTTCAGACTCTATAACCTTTACAAAGACAAAATAATATATATTATATATATATAATTTGGGTTATTTTTACCAAAGAAATGTAGCAGCATAACTTTTGGCCAAAATTAATCACAATTACTATATTGCAGAATTTTAAAACAGAAACAAAGAAAAATGCATTTTGTTAAAAACATTTTCGGCCTTTATTTTTTTATATTGCAAAAAATGAAAACCCAGTGGTGATTAAATACCACCAAAAGAAAGATCTATTTGTGTATAAAAAAAGGACAAAAATGTTATATGGGTAGAGTGTTGCATGAATGAGTAATTGTCATTCAAAGTGTGAGAGCACTGAAAGCTGAAATTTGGCCTAGTGAGGAAGGGGGTATAAGTGCCCAATGGGCAAGTGGTTAATATATACAAATCAAAAAATCATGTGTTTAACCACTTCTGGACCGGAAGATTTTCCCCCTTAATGACCAGGGCATATTGTGCGATTCGGCACTGCATTACTTTAACAGGCAATTGCGCAGTCGTGCAAAGCTGTACCCAAATAAAATTGATGTCCTTTTTTTTCCCCACAAATAGAGCTTTCTTTTGGTGGTATTTGATTACCTGTGCGATTTTTATTTTTTGCGCTATTAACAAAAAAATATATATTTTTCACTTTCTGCTATATAACATTCTCAAAAAAAAAAATGTAAAAATCTAAATTTTTTAACATTTTAGGCCAATTTGTTTTCTGCACAAAAAAAAATTGCAATAAGCGTATTTTGATTGGTTTGCACAAAAGTTACGTCTACTAACTACGGGAAAGATTTATGTCATTTTTATTTATTTTTTTTAAATTAGTAATGGCGGCGATCTGCGATTTTTTGCGGGACTGCGACATTGCAGAGGACAGATCGGACCCCTAACTGACGTTTTTGACACTTTTGGGGGGGACCAGTGACATTACTACAGTAATCAGTGCTAACAATATGCACTGTTACTGTAATAATGACACTGGCAGAGAAGGGGTTAACATTGTGGGTGATCAAGGGGTTAAATGTGAGCCTAGGGGAGTGATTCTAACTGTGGGGGGGGGGGGTGTGGCTTTGAAATGATCATAGAGACCTGTGATCCTATATAGAAGGATCATTCCAGGGAGAAGAACGGTCAGCTGTGTTTACTGACCAGCGGGGTTTTCTCTCTCAGCGGGGAGCGATCGCGGGTTTCAGGCAGCAACCGAAGCCGCCTGCCCCATGCATCGGCCTCCCCTAGCTGCAGGCACGCGACCGACGTAGGTCTATGTTGGTTTGTGCAGGAGGGCCAAACTGCCACAGTAAAAAGGCGGTGGGCAGTAGGGAAGGGGTTAAAGGAGAAGTACAGCCAAAGCTCGTTTAGCTGTACTTCTCCTACGGATCACAGGAGTGCAATTCGTTTTGAACTCCTGTAACCCATTTTCAGCAGAGAGCGGGTTAAAGTCTGCTCTCTGCTGACGTTACAGATGTCGGTCCAGGCACCGCGCCATCACGACAATGAAAGTCGAGATCCACCAGGTGCCTGGACTAACACCCGGCTCTTGCTCTCAGTGAGCAAGGCCATTCCCAGTGCCTCCACAGCCCAGGGCTCCCGTGAGTGAGGAGGGGGCAGAGCAGACAGCGGTGACTGACAGACAGCAGCTCTCTGCTCAGGGAGCTGTCAGAACCGATCGATCGGCGATGTTAGATCACTCGGTTCTCAGTGCAGAGGTGCCGGGGTACAGATCAGGCCGATGCTGCATCCACCTAGGTAAGTATGTAAATGCAAAAAAACCTCTTTTAATGCGGACCTTTATCCCCCAAACTTAAACAACTGGGGAGCGTGCAGTTGTGCATCCTTATCTGTAATCACCCTGAAGTCCTAGCAACAGAGAAAGATTTGATTGCCAACTTACCTTTTTTCCCCTCACGTCCTACTTTCCTTTAGCCACTGGTGATGAAGCCAGGGCCTTATAGATGCACATTGGGAAGCCCAATTTGCCATTGCCTTCCAGGCAAATTTTGTTTCTTAACTGTTGCAAGCTCTTTTTTTTCAACAAAAAAGTGTAATGTTGAATGGCAAATCCTAATCTTGCTCATGCACCATATGTCAATATACTCATCAACATTCAACAATATTGAGAGAATTTGAAAAACATACTTCCACTAGTAGAATGAATGTTGAAATTGTTTGCTTTGGTTGACTTATTGTTGTAATGCCTATGCCATTGCCCCTTCAACTGTATCTGTTTCATGTTTCTTCCTTGCTAAGCTGTCAGTTACACCAGTATTGCCTGTGGTCTGCCTGGTCTTTCACAATTACTAACATTCCATGCCTTCTTCTGCATTATGGCATTGTGTGGAGTCCATCTTGGTAGAGGCAGAGCTTTGTTTCCTCAAGTCAGAACCTCAAACAATAAAAACCGTGAATAGCACAGAAGTGACATCACCAAATCTCACTCTAAATCACCTAAGACTTGCAATGCCCTAGATCTCACATTGCAGATATCGGGCTATAAGGTTGTAGGCTAAGAAGAGACTAAGCACCCTCACATACCGGGAAGTGCACTGTTATTTTTTAGGAAGCATTTAGGACAAAAGGTATGTTTTCTAGGTATTATTAGGTACAACAATATTTCTAAATGTTTCTTATAACATGTGTGACAGAAAGTCAGGTAAATCTGTGGATGTTGTCACAGACAGGAGATACATGTCTGCTTGGTTTAGACAATTCACCAATTACTATAGGGTGTCGGCTGCAGAGGTAGCCAGCAGGAAGGTGTAGGAAGTTGAAACACCTTCAGCTATTCAGAATGAGGAAATTAAGGCCTCTATAATTTGTCCAGAGGAAGTCTATTGATTGCTGCCTCCTGACGCTGTGTGAGTAGAGGAGGACAGTCAGATGTGTGCCTCCCGACGCTGTGTGAGCATGGGAGAAGGAATGCCTCCTGAAGCGATGTGCGCTGAGGAGGGTAAAAAGTGTGAAGAGTTCTCAAGGTGAGATCTTGGATTGTTTCTATGTGAAAAGAAACCAATGGACATTTCCTGTGTGAAGGGGAAATGAATTAAGACTGAAGACTACTCAAGGTGAGGTCTGGGATTGTTTCTATGTGAAAAGAAACCAAGGGACATTTCCTGTGTGACGAGAAAAGGGACATTTGCTGGGTGAAGAGAAAAACAAAGGAATGTGTTCTATGTGAAGAGAAAAGGGACATGTTCAATGGACATTTGTTGTGTGAAGAGAAAAAACATGGTCTATTGAGTGTCTGCTGTCTGCAAAGTCTGCCCAACAGTAGGTTGGGGACAGACTCCTTAGGTAGGTTCCTGTGTGTGAGAAGGTAGCCGCCCACAGTGGCAAGGATTTATTTTGTGTTTTATTTTATTTTGGATGTTTTTGACGCTTGCACTTGTGTGAAGAAAATTGCATGAATAAACCAAATTGTGTTTTGCAACCACTTCTTGGCTATCTCCCTGTGTAACGAACCCCCCCCCCCCCAAAGGGGTCATCCACACCCGCCACCGAGCTAAGCCCGCCACACATGGCAAATGTTTTTTCTTTGTTCAGGCACATGACTTTGTCATGAGAAAATGATGGGGGCCGCCATTGCTGTCTCTCTTTTATAAAGACTAGTTACAATGCAATTTCTGCATTCAATATTTTTGAGTCATGGGTCAGGAAAAGCATACTGTAAATAAGTGTCCGAAAAGAGTCAGAATTCCTTATTTCTATACTTAGGACAGAAAGTGACAGACACCAAAACATTAGCATGACAGCCATGACAACTACATAACATTCTCAAAGGAGAGGTCAGCAGTGGCAGTCCCTACATTTTTTTCATGAATCACTTTAACTCAATACAAATCAACGTAAAACACATTACAGAATCTACAAAAGAGAAAGGACCCTAATGGGACAATATAGTGAAAACACGTTTCCTTCCATAAAAAGGTATTGAAATATATTTACTTTAGAAATATTTCTAATCAACTTTTAAATATGTCACACAATCTATTTGATTAATTTGCTGCTCATATATTACCAACCTTTTATACAATGCCCAAGTTTAGTCTGATGTTTTCTGCCACAGTCACATACAAAGTGAGTAGTCTATTAACCCACCAATATATTTTTAGATTGTGGAAGCAAATAAATGCCATGTAGACATCCTTATTAAATTAAACACAGGACCCCAGTTTTGCCTGATTAATTCTCTATATAGCAAGTTTTCATAAACATTTCCATGCAGATGACAACTGGTTGTTTATGCCACGGCTTTTTTTCTGAAAGAATAGGTGCAGGTACTCTTTCCACCCTACAAAACAAACAAATATCCCTGGGCATGCCAGTGTAATAAATCAAATAAAGTGCTGCTGTTGAAATCTAGGAGTGTAGCACTTACTCCCAAGTGATAAATTGTTATAAAATTAAAATTGATCCAGAGCTACACCTGTACAATAAGTACACAGAAATATATATGTAAAATGCAAATCTATCAAATGTGTAATAAGTTAAATATACAATCCCCCTATGGCCCTTTGGCGGGGGGGGGGGGGGGGGGACACAATTAATAGTCGGGAAATGAAGTGAAAAAAAACAGAAAACTATAGCTGTTCAATTACAATTGTAATCTTCTAAACCGTGCCTATCTTTAAGAGACCTTCACATAATCTGTAACCACCACCATTGGTCACTCACCTCTTATATTGACCTACGGTTAGGAGGTCTAAAGCACTTGCCCCTTTATGGGCAATATCTGAATAGGATCTGATCCTCCTCTTGTCTCCTCCTGGTCTATTTTCTCCAAACTCTCTCATTTTCTGAGCTTTTCATTATAATATCTGCTGTGTCATTGGGAGAAAATAGACCAGGAGAAGACAAAAGGTTGAGGGGCGAGGAGGTGGGCGCCCAATGGTAGTGGTTGCGCATGGTGCAAAGATCTCCTAAGGATATGCACAGTTTAGAAGGTTACAATTAGTAATTAAACAACACATTCATGTGGACTTTTGTCATTCTATAGTTTTTCACTTCATTTCTGGACTAATAATTTTGTCTCCCTGACATAGGGGGGTTGTATATTTAATTAAATACACACTTGATGGATTTGCATTTTACATATATATATATATATATATATATATATATATATATATATATATATATATATATAAGTGTACTTATATGCAGGTGTAGTGCTCGATCACTTTTACTCTGAACACCCTGACCTACCCCTGAACACCTTTCCTTGACTCTGCCCCTTATCCGCCTCCTTGTACTGCTCCTTTTAGAGAATACAGAGCCAAGTATCATTTTGTGGTGTTATGTAATTTTATGGAATTGGTTAATGATAATAGACCCCCGAACTACAATAGACCCTCCCCCCAGGAACAAAATACATCCTCCAGCAACAATAAATCTGCCTCAGCAACAAAAGACTCCTGCTGGCAACAATAAATCCCCCATCAGTCAGCATCAATAGACCTTCCCCCCTCAACAGTGGATGCACCTAATCACTTAAGAACCCCAGAGCAAAATATCCCCCACCGGCAACAATAGATCCCCCACAATGGTATATCTCTCTGGCAACAATAGACACCCCTCGGGAACACTATAACCTCCAGCTACAATAGACCCCTCCCCTCAACAGTGGATGCCCCCAACAACATTAAGAACCCAGAGCAAAATATCTCCCACCAGCAATAATAGATCCCCGCAAGGATAGATCCCTCCAGCCACCATTGACACCCCCCAGCAACACTAAAGTCCTAGCTACAATAGATCCCTAGCAGTCAGCATTATTTTACCCTCCAGCATACCCCAGTCCCCTGTGCCAGTTCATACATTTTGTGCTGGAGGTGCTGGAACTGCGTTCCCCCACATTCCCACTGAAAAAAAGCCCTGGTGCTATCATTCTTTTCAGGAAGGGAAGATTTTGCTTGGAACATTCTTCAATAAGAACACCCAACAGGATGTTAGATGTGCATAGCATAACGTTGCTTACACTGTTTATTTATTTAGAGCTCAGATAAGTTCCAGGATATTTATATTGAAGCTGAATTCTAAACAGATATTTAAAAAAAAAAACTCATCATTTAATACCATTTTGCATATATTAAAAATATGATTTTTTATAGATCCGGCTTTCAAAATATATATTCTTTATCAGTCTCCTGCAATCACCTGCACTGAAAGATTTAGGCTGGAAAGGAAGGGGAAGCAGTGTGAGCCAATCAGGTATATGCTGACTGGAGGAGAGAGTCATGATGTCATTAGCGTGTTTCTTTTCGTGAGCTGTCTAACCAAAGGCTGAAGTAGGTCCTACACCAGGCTAAATTGCTTTTGTGCAGTGAGCCCACAGAGGTTACTTAGGAAGTGCATCACCTGGCTATGGTGCCAGATTCGCAAGAAAAGCTAAACAGAATTACAAATCTTTTCGAAAATGTGACAGTGCACTCAAATGTAATTCAAATTTACAATGTGATTCATAAAGAAGTGTAGCACCCTACAGGTAGGTGCTAGGTAAAGGTATAGTGGGCCTTGTCTTCCTAACAGCCGGGCTGTGATTCATTAGTCAGGGTGTCATGGTTTCCAGGTGTGCCTGCTGAAGGAGTAGTCTTCCCACTGGCTCCTGTGAGAGGCTTCTCATAGGGCGGTGGAGGAAACCCAATCAGGGGACACATCCAGGCTTGTAACTACCCCAGAAGGCAGATTGTGCTGCAAAGGATTCTGGGAGTGGGTATGAGTTTGGGGGTGGCGCATGACACAATGTCTTTGGCGGGAGCAGAGTCCCAGGAGGAGGAGAACGGCTGAGGAGGAGGAGGATCTCGGGGTGCTGCCTGAAGATCCAGAGAGTGCTGAGCTAAGCTGAGGGGATCCGGTGTGCCAAGAACCTGCGGAGAGTCAGAGGGGTCCAGTCCCAGGAAAGTCTACACAGGTTGGGAGTACTGAGGATTGCCCCTGGGTGTCTGCCTGAAGTTAGAGGAGACCACTCCGGAAGAGGTTGGGGGATCCAGTGCCAACTATTGGTGAAAGTGGTACCTAGGTTGAGGACCCTGAAGTGACAGAGGGGGTACATAGTCAGTGGACCCTGAAGAGATTACAGTGTAAAGGGAGCACCTGTGGTGTGGGCCCGGAAGTGTTACTGCACAGTGTGAAGTGTGCCAGTTGAGAGTTGCAGCAGAACAGGAACTTACAAGGAGTTTTCTCAGCCAGTGCAGTGCTGGAGGGAGCCATTCAGCGACTCTGAGCTATTGCAGTGTTACAAGTCAAGCAGTTCTACAGTCCTGGATCTTCTGCACTAAAGTCGAGGATCCAGCACAGTTTGAGTAATTACACAGTGTTCAAGCTTCAGGAAGCGTTGGCTGGCGTTGGCTGGCGTCAAGACAGCGCTAACAGGCATTTTTGCCAGAAAAGTATCTAGATGAGCCTAAAGGAGTATCCCACTCATTCCCTTCTCCCATCCCCTTAAATCCAATAAAACAACAACACAAAGATGCCAATGTCTCAGTGCTCACACCCAGAGCCGCAGCTCACAAGGGCTGGGGGGGTAACCGGTACCGATGGCAGACCCACATCAGGCCACAGACCTGGAAAACCTGCTACAGAAGTATATAGTTTCAATGCACTTTAAAACAAGAACCATGTAAGATATTTTATGTTACCTGTAACAGAATTGTAGGGGAATTTTTAAAGTTTTTTAAAGGCAGTCACAGATGTTCTTCGTGTGCACTCTTATTCACATGACACACATCGCACCAGTAATCCATTTCTG
Source organism: Pelophylax lessonae (assembly GCF_965119305.1). Lineage (NCBI taxonomy): Eukaryota > Metazoa > Chordata > Amphibia > Anura > Ranidae > Pelophylax > Pelophylax lessonae. Next base: position 434,480,153 of record NC_138772.1, on the reverse strand, counting down.
CCCAAATGCAAGTTAAGATATCTGAATCAAGTGCAGTGCTAGTGACAAAAATCAAATGTTTCCATCATTTTAAGCCCATTTGTATTCTGCTACATATTTTTGGTAAAAAAAATCCCAATTAGTGTATATTGATTGGTTTTCTCAAAAGTTATCGCAAACTAGGAGAAAGATTTATGTCATTTTTATTTATTTATTTATGTTTTACTAGTGATGGCGGTGATCAGCGATTTTTAGAGGAACTGCGACATTGCGGTGGACAGATTGCACACCTAACTGACATTTTTGACATCTGATATCTGAACCAAGTGCAGTGCTAATGGCTGTGGTACGCTGTTTTAGCTCCGCTAGATTAACAGGGAGGGGAGGTGTGAATACCTTGTCCTTTAAGTACCCCCACAGGTAAAAGTCACAAGGTGTTAAGTCAGGACTTCTGGGTGGCCATTTGGGTCAGTGACATGTTATAGTTCACGGCTCATTCAATCCATCGGTGAGGAAGATGTTCATCGAGGTAATCTCGTATGTCGCCTGATCAGTGTGGTGGTGCGCCACCCAATTGGAGAATAAAGTTGTCACTATCATCCTGCAACTGTGGCATCAACCAAAGACCTAACATCTAAAGAAAAGAGCCTCCCGTGACAGTTTTCTCGTGAAAAAAGAAGGGGCCGTACACTTTCTTTTTGGACACAGCACAGAACACATTTACCTTAGGTGAATCTCTCACGTGTTGCACTGTAAATCTGTGTTTCTCCGTTCCCCAAAAGCGAACATTTTGCTTGTTTACCTGACCAGTCATGTGTAATGTAGCTTCATTGGTGAAAACTACGTGATCGGAAAACGGTGCTGCATTTCAGAAAAGTGATCGGAAAAGTGATTCAAAGCGGTGCTACATTTCAGGACACGCAATTCAAAGTGCTTTGTCTTGTCAAGGTCAGTGAGACATCTGCACTTTGTATGGAAATTATTTTCAGCTTCTTTCTCATAATTCTCCAGACAGTGGGCTGTGAAATCTGCACTTCACAACTCACCCTCTGCGTTGTGTTGATTTTCCCGGGCTTCGTTGAATGGCGGTGCAAACACTATCAACGGCTTCTTCCGATACACGCGGTCATCCAGGACTTTTAAGTTTGCACAAACAGCCCGTAGTTTCAAATTTTTTTGCCAATTGTAGATAGATTTTCTGGTTAAAGGTTCTTTTTCAAATCGTGATCAAAAATGCAGTTGCACAACAGTTACAGATTCCGTTTTGCTCAATTCAAGAACACAAAACGCCTTCTCCACTAAGGATGGTGCCATTTTGACTGACTAGTCATGTGACACACATGCCTACGCGCTATCGCCTACATCACTTCCCTCAGTAGTGGGACACAATTTTTATGAGTACATCTACCTAACCGTTTTGCAGTTGTGGTCCGTGCCTTCAACTGTTACTGTTTTACAGCATCTGGAAACTGTATACTTCTTTATGAATCCCCCTGGATATTTGGCTGCTTCTTTAAGTTTGTTTTATTTATAGCTGTTCTCATAGCTCAACATTTGTTCCAGCTTTCTAGGTTTCTAGAAGGGAAATAGATAGGAATTTACTATATGCGACTTAAAGAGAATTTTACTATCTCCCCCTATGCTTTTTATTCATCCTCTTTTATGTCAGAGTAAAACTTTTTCTAACCACTTAAGGACCAAGCCTATTTCTGACACGTTGTTTACAAGTTAAAATCAATATTTTTTTGCTAGCAAATTACTTAGATCCCCCAAACATTATATATATATATATATATATATATATATATATATATATATATATATCAGTCTTTCAAGTGCAATTTTTTTTTTTTTTTAAATATACACTTCATAGAATTAAAAAATAAATAAATAAATAAACAGTAAAGTTAGCCTAATTGATTTGTATAATGTGAAAGAAGATGTCATGCTGAGTAAATTGATACCTAACATTACCATTTAAAATTGCGCACACTCGTGGAATGGCGACAAACTACGGTACCTAAAAATCTCCATAGGAGACACTTTCAAAATTTTTATCGGTTACCAGTTTAGAGTTACAGAGGAGCTCTTTTGATAGAACTGTTGCTCTTGCTCTAATAATCGTGGCGATACCTCACATGTGTGATTTGAACATTTGCAGGCGCAACTTACGTATGTGTTTTCTTTAGTGGGCAAGCTCATGGAGACGGGGGCGCTTTGAAAAAAATGTTCATATTTATTTTATTTTATTTTTTATTTTTATCACTGTTCCTTTAAAAAAAACAAACATTTTTGAACACTTTTATTGCTGTCACAAGGAATGTAAACATCCTGTGTGACAGTAATAGGCAGTTACAGGTCCTCTTTATGAACGGATCTGGGGTCTAAAAGACCCCCAAATACCTCCTTTGCACTTAAAAGTATTCAAAACACAGAAACTGGCATTTTTTTTTAATACTGTCACTTTTTTTAAATTGTGGCCGTTGGCAGCTGAATATACCAGAAGTGATGTCCTGACATCGCTTCTGGGTTACTTGATCGGAGACCCAATTGAAGCAGAATCCAGCTTTGTTCGGGACTCTAACCAGCCGGCAGACATGTCGGGTGGTCACTCGGGTCTCCCGGTGGAATGGGAGACCCGGGCAGAGCAGCGGAATGCGGTGGGAGGAGGGAGATGTCCCCTCCTGCTCCATGTGAAAACGGCCAATTAGAAAGCTAACTGCCAGCTCTAAAAACAGTTAATGCCTTCAGCTGCCACTAGCGTCTAGAAGCAGAAAAAAAAAGGCTCAAAAGCTGCTAGGAGTGTTTTTCTAAGCTAGAAAGGCATGCAGCCTTATAATAGAAATTAAAAAATATTGTGGTTTTTTTTTTCCTACATTTTTGGTCTTTTTTGGTTTATATAACAAAAAATAAAAACCCCAATAGTCATCAAATACCGCCAAAAGAAAACTCTGTTTATGTGAAAAAAAAATATAAATTTCATTTGCATGACCAAGCTATTGCCAGTTAAAATAGCATCAGTGCTAAATCGCAAAAAATATCTTGTCATGCAGAGGGTAAAACCTTCCCAAGGTCAAGTGGTAATATTGATGCAGGAAGGGGGTTGCAGGGAAGAAAAGTCCATTTTGGGGGGGTGAACATCTGTTTTAGCCATCGCAGTATTTACCATATGGAGGATTGATAGCACAGTCGTAAAGAATGTCTTTGTAAGAAATCTTATTTGTACTTTGACATTTGATAAATGAGCCTTATATGTTCAGATTGATAGCAGTGACCTTGACAAGGATCAAAAGCCAATGTTAGCGCGAGTGACAGTCTCATTCACAGACAGGAAAGACTTTACATAGCAGCTCACACTGCATAACGTCAGCTTAGTATTAGGATTTCCCCAGTGTACATTGCGACACATCCAACGTGGTGCTACTGAAAAATAATGTTATAACACTCCATCCTGGAATCACTGTCATTGAAACTCTGTACAGATACAGTATGTCAAGGCACGCAATCACAGCAGAGCATTTGTAAATTGACATAACTAAAAGAGAATAAAATGTATCAAAATGTATTAATACCTGTTTCAATTTATTTCACAGAGATGAAAATGTGAGAATTTCAATTATCTAGTTAGCACTATGTTTTTCCACTTCATAATGTATAAAAGTTCAACTAAATTATCACCTTCAGGAGCACTCTTATCATTTTTGCTGACATTGATATCTCCATGGATTTTATCTTAGTGGGTAAACCAAATGGTGATTTTTAAACTGTAATTTATTGTATTTCAGATTTTTTTATTTATTTATTTTTTTATTTCAAGAAATTCCTTAGGCTCTCTCATTGGCCTCACAGACCTTTTGAAATAATAATGTTTATTGAGTTTTCAAGCATAAATATATAAAAAGAGACAAAGAAAATACAGTAGGTATATAGTAGCAGGAAGCAAATCTCATCTCAGTGTCGTTTGCAACATGCACACATCTATGGTCAATACAATGTGATATACAATTTACAACCGGCCATTAACCACTTCTGGACCGGAAGGTTTTGCCCCCTTAATCCACCGGAGGATTTTGCTGTCTTACGTCTGGGCCACTTTTTGCGATTCGGCACTTTGCGACTTTAACTGACAATTGCGCGGTCGTGTGATGCCGTACCCAAACGAAATTTACTTCCTTTTGTTCCCCACAAACAAAGCTTTCTTTTGATGGTATTTGGTCACCTGTGCGATTTTTTACTTTTTGCGCTATAAACAAAAAAAGAGCGTAAATTTTGAAAAAATAACAATATTTTTCACATTTTTTTATATGAAATTCCCCCAAAAAAATGTAAAAATCAAACTTTTTTTAAATTTTTGGCCAATTTGTTTTCTGCTACCTATGTTTGGTAAAACAAATTGCAATAAGCAATTACTAACTAACTATTAACGGACAATCGCGCGGTCGTGCGACGCTGTACCTAAACGAATTTCACGTCCTTTTTTTCCCACAAACAGAGCTTTCTTTTGGTGGTATTTGATCACCTGTGCGATTTTTTGATCACGCGCTATAAACAAAAAAAGAGCGTAATTTTTGCAAAAACAACAATATTTTTCACTTTTTTTTATATGAAATTCCCCCAAAAAAAAATGTAAAAATCAAAATTTTTTAAAATTTTCGGCCAATTTGTTTTACGCTACCTATGTTTGGTAAAAAAAATCGCAAAAAGCGTATTTTGATTGGTTTGCGCAAAAGTTATCGCGTTTACTAACAAAGGGAAAGATTTATGTCATTTTTGGTGTTTTTTTTTTTTAACGAGTAATGGCGGCGATCTGCGATTTTTTTTGCGGGACTGCGACATTGTGGCGGACAGATCGGACCCCTGACTGACATTTTTGACACTTTTGGGGGTACCAGTGATATTACTACAGTAATCAGTGCTATAAATATGCACTGTTACTGTAAAAATGACACTGGCAGGGAAGGGGTTAATTTTTATTGGTGATCAACGGGTTAATGTATGCCTGGTGCTTACTGACGTGTGTGGGGGGAGGTGACTGAGTGACACAGGGACAGATCGCAGGTTTAGCTATGCTGAACCCTGCAATCTGACTCTGCCTGTCACTTAGGAGATCCGCCCGCTTTGTTTACACAAGCAGGCGGATCTCCACACTCGATTCTCTGATGATCGGGGAAGAGCAGCGGCGATCGCCGCTGCTTCTCCCCTGGCCCGACTCCCGCTGTGACTGAATACAAGCCTCCGGCGGCGCGCACGCTGTACCCTAATAAAATTAATGTCCTTTTTTTTCCACAAATAGAGCTTTCTTTTGGTGGTATTTGATGACCTGTGCATTTTTTTTTTGCGCTATAAGCAATAAAAGAGCGGCAATTCTGGAGAAAAAAAACAATATTTTTCATTTTCTGCTATATAGCATCCCCCCCCCCCCCCCCCCAAAAAAATAATAAAATTTTTTCATCCTTTTAGGCCAATTTGTATTCTGCTACTTATTTTTGGTTTGCACAAAAGCTATTGCTTGTTATCGTATGTTTACAGCAGCAGACCATCGTTCTCTCCCAGCGGGGAGCGATCGCAGGTGCCTGGCGGCAATCGCTGCCGCCGGTCCCGTGGATGGGCTTCACCGCTTCATAATGGGGGTGGGCGCGTGCCTCTGGTGGCATGCGCTTGCCCCAAGGAGCACTCCAGCGAACCTGAGCCAGCCTGTCGCAGTATATCTGCAGCGGGCAGTCGGCAAGTGGTTAAATAGACATAAGGTCACTGAAAGACTTTAGAAATTAAGTATTTCATGACATTCGCGAGGAGCATCGATAGTTTCAAAAAACGATTCGATGGCCACTTTAACAACCACAACATACATGGGTATACAATGTATTATTGACATAAAAACTTATACACACACACACTCATCATAGGTTGAACTGGATGGACTGGTGTCTTTTTTCAACCTCACTATCTATGTAACTGTGTAACATCAGAGTGTCACTGTAATGTTTATTTTATAGAAAGCTTACATTTTAAATAACGTCTGATTTGACAATCAAGTACATTTTGAGGATATATCCTTTTTTTCAGTTGAGGATTGAAAAAAAGATATATAGAAAAAATGCAATGCCTTGTCTTTCATCTGGAAGAAGCCTGCACCCTTTCACTCAGAGGTGCCATCAAGTGATAGGGATCGCTGCTTGTCATGAGATCTTTGGAGAAGGTCCTGTCTGAAGAGGCATACTGACAACCACATAAAACATCCTAGCCTCTCTATTGGCCACAGCATTCGAGATGCAGCTGGCTGTCCTCCTCTACTTCTCTGTAAAGCTTGTGAGTTGCTAATCTTTTTTTAGAGTAGTTAAATATAGTGTCTTTATTGCATGAAATCTAAACACGCTTGTCTCCTTTCTATTGTTTTGGTATTATGGATAAATTTAATTTTCTTCAGCTGCTGGATTACATACACCCCTATGAAACACCTGCTGCAGATCTTTAACCAAGTTTGGACACTTTCACCCCCCCTCTAGTCCTGGCCATTTTTCAGCTCTCAGCGCTGTCATGCAACACTGTACCCAAATTACATTTTTATCATTTTTTCGAGACAGTTTTTCTTTGGTGGCATTTACTTACTACTATGTTTTTTTTGTTTTTTTTTTTATGTACGCAAAAAAAAAAAAAAGAAAAAACACATTTTATTTATGTTATAAAATGTTGCAAATAAAAATTCTTTCTTCATGAATTTAGGCCACAATTTATTCTACTCTATTAATATATATATATATATATATATATATATATGTTTATATATAGCCTGTGTAAAAGTTATAGTGTACAAACTCTGGTATTAATATTTGAAAACTGATTAGTCCTGATGTACTGACTGCCTATCGCATTTCTTGATGACCTAAAGTGCAAGGACAGTACAATTACTCCTCAAATTACCTCTTTTTTTGGAAAGTAGGCAGTCCAAAGTATTTAGTAAGAGGTGTGATGATTTTTTGGAAATTGTAAATTTTTGTCAGAATTCTTTGGAAAATGAAAAAGTTAAATAAAATGTGCTTTTTTTCCCCACAGAGCTGCCATTTCATAGGTTATTTCTCACACACAGCATAGGCATACTTAGAATTACACCCCAAAACACATTCTGCTTTGTCTCCTGAGTATAGAAATACCATATGTGTGGGACCTTTTCACAGTCTAAAAAACAGGTAGAAACACCTACAAAAAAAAAAAAAAAGGAAACACCTACAAAATTGCCCCATTTTGGAAAGCAAACACTCCAAGGTATTTTCAGAAAGGCATAGCGAGTCTTTTGAAAATTAAAATTTTTGCCAAAAGTTGTTGGAAAATGGAAGAAAGAAAATAAAAATGTATTTTTTTTTTTACACAAAGTTCTCAATTAATAAGATATTTATAGCATACATCATAGGCATACTTAGAATTACACCCCAAAACACATTCTGCTACTCCTTCCTTCCGAGTATGGTGATACTGCATATCTGAGACTTTTCCATAGCCTAGCCACATAGAGAGGCCCAAAATCCAAAAAGCACCTTCAGGTGTTCTAATTTCTTGACCACTCACAGTTTTGGAGGTCCTGGGGCACAAGGACAGTAGAAACACCTAGTAGAAACACCCACAAAATGAACACATTTTGGAAAACAAATACTCCAAGGTTTTATGAGAGCCATAGTAAGTCTTTTGAAGACTTCAGTTTTTGCCACAGTTTTGGAAAAATTATTATTTTTTTTTTTTACACAAAGTTCTCAATTTAACCACTTCAGCCCCTGAAGGTTTTACCCCCTTAAAGACCAGGCCATTTTTTGTGATACGGTACTGCATTACTTTAACTAACAATTGCGCAAAAGTGCGACTCTTTACTAAAATAAAACGTATGTACTTTTTTTTTCCACAAATAGAATTTTCTTTTGGTGGTATTTGATCACTTGTGTGGTTTTTATTTCTTGCGCTATAAACAAAAAAAGACAGACAATTTTGAAACAAAAACAATATTTTTTAATTTATGCCATGAAACACACCTAATAAAAACCATGTAAAAAATCAAATTTATTCATCAATTTAGGTCAATATGCTTTCTGCTACATATTTTTGGTAAAAAAAATCCAAATAAGCGTATATTGATTGATTTGCACAAAAGTTATAGCATCTACAAACGATGGGATAGATTTATAGAATTTTTATATTTTTTTATTCTTTTTTTACATATTAAGGCGGCGATCAGAGATTTTTAGTTGGACTGCGACATTGCGGTGGACAAATCTGACACAAAGTGACACTTTTTGGGACCAATGACACCAATTCAGTGATCAGTGCTAAAAAAATGCACTAATGACACTGGCAGGGAAGGGGTTAACATCAGGGGCGATCAAAGGTATAGCTGTGCTCCTAAGGAGTGCTTTCTACCTGTGTGGGGGTGGCTTAACTGGAGGGAGACAGAGATCCGTGTTTCTGCTTAGCAGAAACACAAAATCTCCATCTTCCTCTCTGACAGAACGGTGATCTGCCTTGTTTACATAGGCAGACCGCCGTTCTGCCTCTCTCATGAACGGTCCGCAGGTCCCGATGGACATCACATCTGCCGGACCCGCTGATTGGTTCCTGCTGTGTCCAATCACAGCGGAAGCGGGTTGCCGGCGGTGCCCGCGCGCCCCAGACCCAAAAGATGCTGTGACATACCTGTACGTCATTTCACGCTACCAGGCCACCCTGCCACAGTCAATATACAGTGTGCTGTCCGGAAGTGGTTAATAAGATATTTTTCACACACTGCATGGGCATACTGAGAAATACACCTCAACCTCAATACACCGCAAAACACATTCTCCTACTTCTCCCGAGCATGGCGATACCACATGTGTGGGACTATTTGACTGTCTGGAGTGAATATATACCAGACATTGTATTGTTTGTATCACACAAATCAATCAGTTGTGTCAAAACCTATGTACTGTAATGGTCACCTCTATATGAGTGATCAGGGAATATAGATTAGTGCAGCGTCACCTATATCAGTTTGGTCCTATAAGCCAGTGATGACGAACCTTGGCACCCCAGATGTTTTGGAACTATATTTCCCATGATGCTCATGTACTCTGCAGTGTCGTTGAGCATCATGGGAACTGTAGTTCCAAAACATCTGGGGTGTCAAGGTTCGTCATCACTGCTATAAACCAAGCAAGCCTAGCCTACTGGTACAGGGCTACCCCCCAGGAATGATATCTGGAGGCTGAGCCGGCTCTTCTGGATTCTGGCACAGTTTCCCGATGATGCGCTGCTAGGACTGCCCCCTTACTTGTCAGTGAATGGGGTAATGGGCAGGGCTGCCAGTGCCTCTTGGGATATGTACATCACATATCCCAGGAGGCACAGGGGGCACTGACGTTATTTCACTAGTTGAATTATGGAGAATAGGGGACCGGCCAAAATGGAATCTTTAAAAAAAGCGAGTAAACAGAAAAATAAATATTTGTGCTGCGGAAAAAGTGTGTGTGTGTGGGGGGGGGGGGGGGGGACAGAGCAGGATATAGAAGAGCCAATTCTGTGAGAAGGGTGATAATCCCCTTTAGCTCCTGCCTTTTGAGGACATTTCCTATATAGTACTGTACACTTTTTTTGCTGCTTTTGTCTTTATTATGATTTGTTCTACCGCTGCGCTGTCTCTTTAGATGACCCACAGTGCTCTGGGAAGCCTTTGTCATAATGTCATGGAGCAAATTGGATCATCCTTTATAGGGGTTTTTGCCTTATAGGGGTTTTGTGTATTTTTTTTTCCCTTCTATTGGTTGAACTGGATGGACTTGTATCTTTTTTCAACTTGACCAACTATGTAATTACATTTCCTTTAACTTAATTTAATTGAATAGAGTTAAAATAGAACTGACCCAACGTCACTATAATTTCTTTTTTTATTTCAATGTTCTTTAGTAAAAATGGATTTTGTCACAATCATGACTGTCTTTGGATTTGGAGTCTATACGCTGGATGATGGAGCACAGGGGACACCTTTGGACAACAGCATTGTCAGTCTGGGGGAGGGGGGGGGGCGGTATTGCTAGATGTACTGGCAGGTTTAAATGCAAAAAAATGAGGCGAAACTCCAGCTAATACTTTAAGGGTATTTACAGCCCTTAAAGTATTACCTTTTGAAAATAAAGCTTTTACATAAGTAAATAAATGCTAATCGTTGTAACCCCCCCCCCCCTCTAATATTAAATGGTGTGTCCCATCTCTTCTCCTAGAAAGCTTATTGTTTTGAAAAACAACAGACTTATTGGCCAGATCACCAGGGGATAAAAAAGAAAAGAAAGCCTAAAAAAAGAAAATGAATGCAGCAATCACATCTAATGGCAAACTGCAATATAATAAATATTCGCTTTTGGGTTAAATTTTATAATTTTCTTGCCTTCCAAATTGTATTTTCTATGTAATACCAAGTTCATTCAAAGCACTTCCATTTGGATTAATAAACTTGTCTTATCAAGGAGCAGCTTTAGGAACCAACTATATTATGTAATTGTAGCTTTCAAGGAATAATGTTAAGTAAAATGATTTTTGAGTTTTTTGAACAGAAAAGGAAACTGCAACCTTTTTGAATTCATATTTATTTTTGAGTAATCAACAGAAGCCAATCAGATTATTTACAGAAAGCCACATGAAGCTCTCAAAACTGCTTTGTCCATGGACTCCACAGGTGACAACTGAACATAGCTGTGCACACAATAACTTTTAGGGCTCTTTCACACGGTCCGCCTCCGTAGGCGGATCCGTGCTGCTCAGCGGGGATCGATCCGCCGATCCCCGCTGAGCTGGCGGATGGCAGCTCCGTCTCCGCTTGCAGTGCGGAGAGGGAGGTGTCACAGCTCCTGCTTCTCTCTATGGGGGATTGGATGAGAGCAGACCGCCTGTCCACTCTCATCCGATCCGATCCCTGAATGGATTGAAAAATAGGGTTTCCATCCGTCCGGATTTCACGGACAGGATCGGATACGGATGGCAGCGGGTGTCAGCGGAGGTGTCTCCGCTGACATCCGCTGCCCCATAGAGCTGCATGGAGGATCAGATCAGATCCGCCTGAAAAACTGACAGGCGGATCTGAACGGATCGCCCTTGTGAAAGAGCCCTAAGGCTAAGTTCACATGTAGGCGTTTTGGGGCGCTTTTGGGGCATTTTTCTGCTCTAGGATCAGCTCCAAAAACACCCAACAAGACAAATCCTATTCATTTCAATGGCCCCTGTTCACATCTGAGCGTTTTGACGTTTTAAGCAAAACGCCCAACGCTCAAAAACGCCTGAAAAAACGCCTGTAAAACGCCTAAAAAAATGCACATAAAAACGCCTGAAAAAACGCCTGTAAATAGCAATGCCAAATTGTGAAGGTAGCCTTAAAGTATAATGTAACAATAATCTGTACACCGACGGACCCGGCACAACATGTAGCTTATATTGTATATTGTATCATACCTCCCAATGGGACCACCTTCACATGGAGAATACATGATTGGTCAAACCCACAAGTGCTTTTTTTTTTTACCAATACTGTTTGTTTATACTGGCTTTTGTCATTCAAATATGCAACAGTTTAGAAATCGGATGAAAGATTTTAAGATTATGTAAATCCAAATTTTCATATTCCTGATAGACATGTGCATGACAAAAAAATGTGTTTAGTTTCAATAACCTAGTTATTTAGTTTTGTTAAATTTGGTTAATTCGTTCAATTCGCATTCGGGATTCATTTTCAGAATTTGTTTTATGTCTTTTTCACATTTTCTTTGAATTTACAGATTTTTTCCATTTGAAACGTTTGAATCGATAAATTTCGAATCAGCTGAATTTAGATTTTTTTTCTATTCGAATGTGGCAAAGTGAACAAACAAAAGAAAAATCTTCATCAAATGATCACAATGACTCTTTAAATCATCTTTGACTTAACAAAAACAGAATTATTTTGAAATGGTACACCAATAGCACACATAGCCCTTGACTTCAAAAACATGTTTACAGTTCAAATTCAAATGATTTTGATGTAAAATTTGACTTGAATTTCAATTAAAATTTTGTAAATTCGGATGAATTTCATTTTGTTTTTTCGGAGCATTCGGTCAACTTAGTTTATACTGTAATTTGGATATTTGGACATATCCAAATCTCTGGATAAGAAAAAAATTGTCAGAATATTTTTTCGGAACAAAACAAACCACACATGTCTAATTCCTGATTTGTGTCTGCTGTACCATGTACTTGTATGAAAAAAATGATCCTGTTCTCTTTGTATTGCTTCCTTTGTGTGAAATATTTGGTGTTTCTGCCAGTCCCTCTGCTTTCGTATTAAAAACTGACTACACTAAGCAGGAGAGCACACCGTGGTCAGTTCTCTAGTTATGCTGGGAACTCAGCCTGCTCTCCTCCAACGATCAGAGGTGTCCTGACACACACCCCCACACACATCCATTTACTGGGAAGATCAGTGCTCTGCTGTTTCTCCTCTCCCCAGATCGAATGCAGCTGAGAACAGAGGGGATGTGATCATTTATAAAAAAGGTAAAGGAAGTATTTATAATGTTTTTTACATCTATACTCAAATGTTTTGCATTTCACGTCTATTCTAAATAGAATGAATTGTTTTACAAGCTGAAGGTTTACAATCACTTTAACACTACAACACACTTTTTGATAGACATATTGTGCATTTTGTTTTACAGGTATATACAACAAAACACCAAAATGAGGGACAAATGAGGAGGAAATAGGGACAGAGGGACTTTGTTCCAAAAGAGGGACAGTCCCTCCAAATTAGAGACAGTTGGGAGAAACATTGTATGTGTATTTTGGCCCATGACAGATTCCAATTAAGCAGAAGGCATTAAAAATACTGATAGTCCTTTGTAATGATATCTTGAGTTTAAAAAGTAGAAAATATTTTTTTATATTGCTTTAACCACTTGCCGACCGCCGCCCGACTATATACGGCGGCGTTCAGCCCCTCCCAGGCAAAGTGACGTACCGATACGTCACTAAGCCTGGGAGGGAATAGGGGGCGAGCGCGCGCCGCCGGAGGCGCGCTCCCGCCCCCGCTCGTACCCGAAGAAGTCGGCGCGTGTGACCGGTGGACCCGATGTCCGCCGGTCACTCGCAATTGTCGGGTCGAGAGAGAGAAAGGCAGGCGGCTAATGTAAACAAAGCCGCCTGTCACTCTCCCCTGTGTAAAAGCACTGATCACTCGGTCCTGCTATGTAGGACCGTTGATATGTGCACACAAAGCCACATCCAATCACAGTAAGAAACACACCCCTAGGGACACACTTAACCCCTCCCTCTCCAATAAAGTTAACCCCTTCCCTCCCAGTGTCATTTTTACAGTAACAGTGCCTATGTATAGCACTGATTACTGTAGTGATGTCACTGGTACCCCCAAAAGTGTCAAAAATTTCAGTCAAGGGTCCGATCTGTCCGCCGCAATGTCGCAGTACCGCAAAAAAAATTACAGATCGTCGCCATTACTCACTTATTAAAAAAAAAACAGCAAAAATGACAAAAATCTTTTCCTTAGTTAGTAAACGCAATAACTTTTGCGCAAACCAATCAAAATACGCTTTTTGCAATTTTTTTTACCAAACATATGTAGCAGAAAACAAATTGGCCTAAAATGTTAAAACATTTTGATTTTTACATTTTTTTGGGGGGAATTTCATATAAAAAAATGTGAAAAATATTGTTATTCTTGCAAAATTGACGCTCTTTTTTTGATTATAGCGCATGATCAAAAAATCGCACAGGTGATCAAATACCACCAAAAGAAAGCTCTGTTTGTGGGAAAAAAAGGATGTCAATTTCATTTGGGTACAGCATCGCATGACCGCGCAATTGTCCGTTAAAATCGCGCAGTGCCGAATCGCAAAATAGGCCCTGGTCAGGAAGGGGGTAAAATCTTCTGGGGCTTAAGTGGTTAATATTTTTTTTTAATTTACAACACTGATCTTGTTTTACATGTGACAGATTTGTGTCATTGTCATATAGTGTACATGGCAATGTCATTTATTTGTACTGTGTCCTTTTTTAAATAGATACAACAGTTGGATCACAAAGGACTGAGCACATACTCAGCGTTACCCGTTGCCTTAGTTTGATGTTAATAGAGATATTGTTACTATTTAGTTGACCGCAGTAACCTCTTTTCTTTGTTGTGGGCATTCAGAATCTATGACATGACCTCTGAGCACATTCTCGGTGTTCTCTTGCTTTGTTCTACAATGAGCAGATGGTTTCCTTCAGAAATAGAACTAGAGAGGAAGAAAGGATGCTAGGAATCATCCAATGACATGAAGATTCTCATATAGCCTTTGGTCCATTTCCGGGTTTGTTGTGTCATCTCATCCTTATAAGCACACATTGATTACGAAGGAAGGAAGGAAGGGGGGGGGGGGGGGGGTTAAACTGAGGAATACAGCTGTGAGCTAATTTTAGCACATACATTAGAAGACATTGAGTAGACAGGATAAACTGCCATTTATAGCTTATGCATGTTGCATTAGTGACAAGCCAATCGTTACAAAGTAGGCCCAATGCAAAATTGTATATGCTTCCAAATGTGTTCAATGTGTCAAGGCTTACCTGCATTCCTGTATTGTGAAATCTAACCTGTAATTTTTTATCCACACTTTACACTTTAAGACCAGGATTCTTTCTGAAATGTGTTATTTACAAGTAAAAATCCGTATTTTTTGCTAGAAAAGTACTTAGAATCCCCAAACAGTATGTATTTTTTTTTTAACAGAGACCCTAGAGAATAAAATGGCGGTCATTGCAATATTTTATGTCACACTGTATTTGCACAGCAGTCTTTCAAACGCAATTTTTTTTTGAAAAAATACACTTTACTGAATTAAAAAAAAACAGTAAAGTTAGCAAAAATGTTGTTTGTATATAGTGAAAGATGATGTTACGCTGAGTAAATAAATACCTTACATGTCATGCTTTAAAGTTGTGCACGCTCCTGGAATGGCGACAAACTATGGTACTTAAAAATCCCCATAAGCGACAGTTTAAACGTTTTTACAGGCTACCTGCTTAGAGTTACAGAGGAGGTCCTGCACTAGTAGTACTGAATTATTGTTCACGCTCTAACAATTGCAGCGATACCTCACATGTGTGGTTTGAACTCTGTTTACATATGCGGGTTCGACTTACGTGTGGAGTCGCTTCTACCCATGAGCACGGAGGGATGGGGCACTTTGAATATATTTTTTTCTTATTTTTTTTTACTTTTTATTTTTACACTTTCCCTTTATTTTGAATTTTTTTTATCACTTTATTCCTATTTGAAGGAATGTAAACATCCCTTGTAATAGAAATAAGCATGGCAGGTCCTTTTTATTGAGAAATCTGGGGTCAAAAATAACCCAGAGCTCTCATTTAGCCTTATTTTAGCCTTATTTTTTTTTAGTCTTATGTAGCTTTATATTATTTTTATCACTTTTATTCCTATTACAGGGAATGTAAACAGCCCTTGTAATAGATATAAGCATGGCAGGTCCTCTTTATTGAGAGATCTGGGGTCAAAAAGACCCCAGAGCTCTTATTTGGCCTTAAAAGCAAAAGAAAGAAAAAAAAATGTTTTTTGACACTTTGACTACTTTGACTTAAAAAAAAAAAAAAAAAAATTATATCTTTAAGCCTGAGAATCTGTGTTCCGTTAGAATCGGCGACCCGTCCGATTAGGTAATGGAACTGACGTTCCATCAGCTGTGAATGCATCTACCGCTACCAGGTTTGCTAATCTGACAGAACACCTGCAGTCAGAAGAAGACAGAGGACATCTTACTACACCCAACTACGTCTTGAATTTAACAGTAATTTTAGCAAAAAAGTGAGCGTATATAAATAAATATAGTATATTGATATCTGCGATGCTGTTTGCATTTTTAATCTTGAAAGGCTGAAAGGTTTAGCACTAACCAGTGCAGGGTGTACCAACATGGCCTCCACCACCTTCCTACTGCTGGTGTCCAGCTTCTTTGAAAATATAACATCAAAACTGCATCACAGATTTCAACAAACTATATTTATTTATATCCGCTTACTTTATTGCTAAAATTATTGTTCAATTTAAGACGTAGCTGGGTGTAGTAAGATGTCCACTGCTGCCTTCTTCTGACTGCAGGCAGGTGTTCTGCTAGATTAGCAAACCTGATAGCGGTGGAGGCATGCACAGTTGAGGGAACGTCACTTCCGTTACCTAATCTGATGGGTTGCCAATTCTGACGGAACATCAAAAGTGACGTCGGAGGTCACTCCAGTCCTCCAAGGGCATAGAGCCAAGTGGGGGCTATATTGCCCCCAACTCAGCTTCCTGCCTAGCCATTGGCACCCTGGAAGCTTAGAAATGACCAGGAAGTGGCAGGAGGAGGGGGGGCACCACTCTCATCGCCTATAAAAGTGATCTTTTGACGAATCTGCTGCCAGGATCACTTTTATCTGAAAGCCGGCCACCCAAGGGAAAAATGATACTAGCTGCTTCCATAACCTCGGTATTTAAAGTAAAAAACATGACGTATATTCCCAGTTAGGTGGTGGGCAAGTGGTTAATTCAGGAGGTTGATCATAGGCTGATCAAAAAAGAAAAACTGATCTATGTAAGGCCAGTTTAAGGGAAGATGTCCATTACTTGGAATAGAAACCATGAACAAAATTTCCCTTGGGGCGGGACTTTGTAGGCACTAAGTACTGAATAATGTGAATAAAAATCTATTTTAAGTTAGCATAAAAACACCAATGCTTTTTGGACACGGTTGTGCATGGAATGCATTTACATATAACACCAATATTAATAGGTGTATTGATGTCCTCCATCCAACGCATTTTGGGGCGATGCCACATTTTGCACCTTTGGGGGGGAGCGGGTACCTTGTTTTGACAGGTACTTGCTCCCAGTTCCAGTTTATTTTGACCCCCCCTCCTCCTTCCCCCGCAGCCTTCTAGGACACTTCACAGGTCCCTGAAGACCGCGGCCTATTCACACAGCACAGCATAATTCTCGTATACACAGTAGGAAAATAGCTGTGGAGCTGCAAGGCTTCACTGTCAGTTTCCCTTAGTCAAAATAGAGGCGCCAGCACCCGATAGCCGATTGAAGAATTGGCTCAGGTGAGGACACCGCTGGATGCCTGGACAGGTAAGTGCCCTAATATCAGTCAGACTGTCAGTGCTCAGATCATACGCCGCACACTGCATCAAATTGGTCTGCATGGCTGTTGTACCAGAAGGAAGCCTCTTCTAAAGATGATGCACAAGAAAGCCTGCAAACAGTTTGCTGAAAACAAGCAGACTAAGGACATGGATTACTGGAACCATGTCCTGTGGTCTGATGAGACCAAGATAAACTTATTTGGTTCAGATTGTGTTAAGCGTGTGTGGCCGCAACCAGGTGAGGAGTACAAAGTCAAGCGTGTCTTACCTACAGTCAAGCATGGTGGTGGGAGTGTCATGGTCTGGGGCTGCATTAGTGCTGCCGGCACTGGGGAGCTACAGTTCATTGAGGGAACCATGAATGTCAACATGTACTGTGACATACTGAAGCAGAGCATGATCCCCTCCCTTCAGAGAATGGGCCGCAGGGCAGTATTCCAACATGATAACAACTCCAAATAAACCTCCAAGAGGACCACTGCTTTGCTAAAGAAGTTGAGGGTAAAGGCGATGGACTGGCCAAGCATGTCTCCAGATCTAAACCCTATTGAGCATCTGTGGGGCATCCTCAAACAGAAGGTGAAGGAGCGCAAGGTCTCTAACATCCACCAGCTCCATGTTGGCATCATGGAGGAGTGGAAGAGAACTCCGGTGGCAACCTGTAAAGCTCTGGTGAACTCCATGCCCAAGAGGGTTATGGCAGTGCTGGGAAATAATGGTGGCCACACAAAATATTGACACTTTGGGACCAGTTTGGACATTTTCACTTAGGGGTGTACTCACTTTTGTTGCCAGCGGTTGAGACATTAATGGCTGTGTGTTGAGTTATCTTGAGGGGACAGCAAATTTTCACTGTTATACAAGCTGTACACTCACTACTTTACATTGTAGCAAAGTGTAATTTCTTCAGTGTTGTCACATAAAAAGATATCATAAAATATTTACAGAAATGTGAGGGGTGTACTCACTTTTGTGAGATACTGTTTATGTGAAAAATGTCTATTGTCTGCTTATATTATACTAGTTACCTATATTACTCTTTGAAAACAATTTTTGCCTACATATATTATAGAATGTATCCTGCGCCTGTTTGATTTCTATCTTTGTCGTCTTTTAGTTGACTGTATATTATATGAAGAATTTACTGCACTGACTGCAGTTGGAATATACACTTAATATATGAAAACATAAAAAGTGACATTTAGAAGTATTGTGCAGTTATTTATACTTCATACATCTCAGAAAAGACACACTTTTCTGCACACAGTTATGGACAAATCAATCTAGTTTTATCTGTGTATTTTATAAACCAATATAGATGTGAACAAGAAAAAAGGAGTTATGATTACGAAATAAAAGAGATGGAATTCGGAGATTTTTATCAGTTACTGTAGGTCTTCCCTATTGATGAAACGTATATTTTTAGAGGAAAATCAAACATTTTTCCAGTTTTTAAATGTTGAAGGTTAAGTATCTCTTTTGAGTTTTTATTGCTGTCTTTGTCCCCCTTTGGAATTATCGACTATTACTTCCTGCTCTGGTGACACAAGAAGGAATAGACAACCTCCCCAAAGTGAGAGGACATTTCATCTTTTATAGCTGTCACCAGAAGATGCAACCCGATAAGGAGATTGTGCTTCATCTCCTATTCCGATAACTGTGAACTTTTATGATTTTCTTCATTTTTGGTCCTGACATAATGGTAACCAGGATTGAAAGGGAAAAGGAATCCCCCCAATGTGGGTACAAACCACAATAAAACAGACAGTGAATGTAATCCTTCCTCGCCATGCCCAAAAGCAGAAAAAAATGTTGGCTGCAGTTCCACTTCAAATACAGTTGTGCTCAAAAGTTTGCATACCTTTGGAGAATTGGTAATTTTTTTTTTTTACATATTAAATTTTATTAAATATTTTGCAAAGTTACATTCAGAAGGCACATAGTTTGCGACAATATGATCTCATATATTATAGCATTAGTAAAACAGGAGTATGGCACTGCTTCATAATACTTCAAAGGAACCAAAAATAAAACTGGGATGAATATGCTTTAGCACCTGTTTGTCAAGAACATGTAAACTGAGATAACCAGTATTTCCCATGGGCAAGAGATCTCCCCAAGAAAGTAAAGAAAAATCTGCAAAAAGAAAGAGAAAAAATAGAAAAAAAAGAGAATTCCACACATCTATCTATCTATCTATCTATCTATCTATCTATCTATCTATCTATCTATCTATCTATCTATCTATCTATCTATCTATCTGACTGGAGAGCTCTTTTCCGACCAAAGAAATTCCATCCACACTGCCATTTTAAGTCAGGACCAAGCTCGCCATTACTTCCTCCATTTGGATAATTGGTAATAAACAGTGCAATTTTTAAAGAATAGCAAACATTTAAATAAAGGCAGTCAGGCAGTACAGAGGAAGATAAGACCGTGGATAGCCCCATCAGGTCTGGATCACAATAACATAATGTCTCAACTCCTGTCTCATTCCGACGTGTTTCCCCGTAAAAGGCTACGTCTGAGTATGGAGGATCCTAACATTTATCTATTCATCACAATATTTTGTGTAGCACTGTCCCTGTAGGGCTTGCTGAGTGATGACTTGTTGGGCCTCCTCTGATTACCTGCAGACAGTCACTTAAGGTACAGTTTACACATTCGTCCTTACTCCCAATGGCTCTTTACTCAATAAACAGTCCAGGGGTGTTGGTTTTTGGTATTTATTGTGGAACTTGGATGGGAGAAGGGAATAGAGGGATACTCCAACTGGAACTATTTATGGTTGATAAGGATAACTCTCACTTGGCCTCACCAGGTTACTTGTGGAAGCAGTCACACTGCTTAGACCACGCTGCCACATGTATGGAAAGGGTTAGGTCTCCTTGCTCTTTCTCCAGCAACAGACTTGGTGAACTACATTATCTTCAGGATACTCTCTAGCATCCCATTTACTGACACCCATCCACTGACCCTTCTAGCTGCAGGGGTGGCCCCCCTCAGGCCAGGCCCCTTGACACAGATCTGTACTCACTGTATGCAGAATCAGATCAATCCTTCCAGTGTCTCCCTTCCAGTCAGTTCTACAGGACCTCCGGGTTCAGTTCCTCTCTAGCTGTTTAGGCCCTCAGGTCGACCACCTGAGGCTGCATGGCAACTTCTACAAGGGAGGAGGCAGCCACCTCCTCACTCTGGGATTCCGCTCTTCAGCTGAAAGACCCCGAGCACATGTGCTCTTGGCATTTATACAGTATCCCAGCATGCACCAAGGCATTTTCCTCTGCCAATCACCAGGGCTGTACTAAATGCCTGTGCACTCATTTGCCAGGTTTCCTCCCACTGTCCAATATGCCTCCCTACTGGACCAGTGTGAAACACTTCTGACAAACTGAGCTGCACCTGAGCACAATGAGCAGAACTCACTAGCAGATCCTGCTCTCTGATAGGCAGAGAACAATATAGATTTACCTGGCAATCCTGGTAAGCAGAAAAGATCCAAAACTATACTCTCTCTCTAGCACCTACCTAGGAGGGTGCTACATCTGGCTGATGAAACTGGTGCAACCACTGTGACCACTGGCTCTGTTGCTCTATCACGCTTCACTTGTGTGATGTATGGTCCCATGCTGCATGCTCAGGTTTCTCCTGTCAACCTCTATGTATCTGCAGGGCAGCAGAAAGAAGCACAGTTCACACTAGGGCATGTAGACATCTAAAACAGAAGTGTGGGGAATGTGAATATTCTTTAGGCAACCATGGCTCTTGAACAAAGCAAAGATCAGAGAACTTGGCACAGTATAGAGTCACTTTAAATATCTGTATTTTTACAAAAGGGCTTTTATTCCATGTTGTGAATGGAAATATCAAGACTCTATTTAGAATTTTAAAGCTCATTTTGAGGTCCTAAACCTTTTTATTTTGTTATAGTCCTGTTTCTTCTCATTATGATTTTTGACTATTTTTTGCTTGGAAAAGTCTTTCCTATTCTCTGTCTGTTGTACTGTGTGCTTGTGTTAAACATTATCCTGTTCTCTTTGTATTGCTTTCTTTGTGTGAAATACCTGGTGTTCCTGCAAGTCCCCCTGCTTTCCTATTTCAAAATGATCCCACTAGGCATGAGAGCACATCTATTACAGCATGATCATTTTTCTGGCTGTGCTGGGAGCCTGCCTTTCCTCAAATGATCAGACTTGCGCTAACACTACTGCACAGCCTTCACTGGAAAGATTAGTGTAATGCTGTTTCTCTACCCCTCTCCAAGCCCCCTTTTGCAGCTGAGAACAGAGACTGATCACCAATAAAAAAAAAATTAAAAAATAAAATATGGTTGTTTTTTAAGGTAAAGGTTCACATATACTTTAAAGTATATAAAGATAAAGGTTTATACTTACCTGTTCTGCTCCAGGATATTGCACATAGCTGCCCCTTACCTCCTGTTTTGGGTCCCTCGCCATTGGTCTCTGCTTCTCCTCTCCTGAGTGGACCCCTATAGCACTTTTGGACGCAATCCTGAGCCGGGCCAGGTGCATTCACGGACTCACCCAGCGTAACTCAGCCATGTCCCTAATCCCGCCTCACTGGATTTGTTTGACCAGATGGCTCCTGCTGCTATCAGTCTGTCCTCTGAGAAGAGGAAGAGAGACCAGCGCCATATGTTTTTTTTCAGGGTTGTAGTACAGAAGAACAGAAGGGGCGTGCTATAACAGAAAATTTGATGTAGGATATGAAAGAGGAGGTTGTTAGTGCAATGCCTATCTAACTGTGGTGCTTGTGCCCCTGGAGTGCCAGTCCAGAGGTGCCAGAGATTCTCACTGTGGGGAACTCACTTTGAGATTATTATGGTAGCAAGGTCACATGCGTTTTAGCATGCTTTTTTTCACACTTGCCTCCTTGGCTGGACCTTTTTGAATTTGGAATTTTTATACAAGGCCAGCCATTGTATTACACTTTGGCACCTGAAGCACTTTTCCTTTTCCACTTTTTATGTTTTTTCTTGTCTGTCTGTTTTTGCTCATATACACTGCACTGGCACTTTACTCACTCCATACTAGTTTGGTGTAGGCCGTTGGGCTTGCCCTGAAGGTCTTGAGCACATGGCCTTTTGGACAGGTTTTCCCCCTCCCATGGGGGAGCCCTGCCTAATACTTGGGTAGACCTTGCTACGGCAGGTCTCCCAAAGAGAGGGGTCTGCCTGGCTTTGGCTAGATGGACGGCGAGTGCCCCAGTCCCTGTCAGGAGCCAAATGCCCCAGGGGATCAGGGCCAGGGTTCCTACTCTTCAGAGGAGAACCATGTGTACATCCTGTGCACTTTTATGTGTGCTTCACTTTTGTGTGCTTCACTTTTGTGTGCCCACTTTTTTTTTTTTTTTTTTGCTCCCCGGTGTTAATTTCAAGTGTCTACACTGCACACACTGTGACTGTACTGTATATCTATTTCTATGACTTTAATTGGGCTTTTCAAGACAAAGTCTTGTGATACATAACAGACACCAAAAGGGGAATTTACTACCTTTTATTGTACATAAAAGTCTCTTCCTAGGAACTCTCAAATCCAAAGAAAAAAAGCCACAGCACTCTGAAAGATTCAAACAATGACAATTTTCACTGATGTGAACAAAATGAACAGAGATTCCCCAACTGGGGCCTCCTTCTTATAGGGTGTGTAGGACAGAGGATGAGCCCCTGCTGGGTCTCTGGAAGGATGACCCAAGTTTAGACTTGGTAGCAGCACATTTCAAGTTTGATTTACTGTGTCACACTTACTGAACAGTGGAATGGCAATGAAGTCAGGCGAAGTCTGGCCCCAATAAATCAGGGAGGGGTACAAAGAGGCTTTTATAGCTTAAAGAGGTAATAGAACGCATCTTTTGGTTGCCTGATTTTAGGAAAGATCTACTTGAAGCATTTAAAAAGGAGTACAGGTTTGCCTAAATATGGAACAAATGCCAGAATGCCAGAAAAATTATGCTTCAGCCAATACATTTTTGCTTTTTTAATGAACTGATTATTGATGCTAATGGTTGAATCTCTGACTTTGCAAGCATAAATCAGGTGTTGTAATTCTCACCATACTGACCGAAGTCTTCGGGTATTCATTGGTCTTGTACAAAATATTTACCTGCTGACCAGCTGTGAAGGAAGCACACATCACAAATGCATGCTGAATATAGGATAGAGGTATTCACAATTGGCCTATGGTTGTGCAGCAATCTATGGCCATTGGGTTGTAAAAAGAAAAGCAAAGCATGCATCAAATTGAGAATTGTAGCAATGCATATATCTACAACCAGAAATAAGTGTGTGACAATAAGTACGTGGGGCTTTTAAGTCACACCGGGGCTTTTCATTTTACAGGTATAAAAATGGATGTTAGTGTGGCAGTATTACACACAGTAGTAAGTGGCAAGTGTGTCCTATTACTAATAGGCGGCGCAAATGTTGTGGTTCAGTACAGAGACCGTTAATCAAGATGGCAGACAACAGTGTTAGTGTGTGCATGGAATAGCATGTGGTGATGACGGTTCTTGTAAACCAAGGTATGGACCATAAGGTGAGTATCTGGATAGAGAACTGGCTCCAGGGGAGAGTCCAGAGGGTGGTGATTAATGGGGAGTACTCTGATTGGGCGGGTGTGGAAAGTGGGGTCCCCCAGGGTTCTGTCCTGGGACCAATCCTGTTTAATTTATTCATAAATGATCTAGAGGAGGGGATATCTAGTACAATCTCAGTATTTGCAGATGATACTAAATTAGGCATGCCAATATCTTCTATGCAGGATGTGGAAATCTTGCAAGCAGACCTGAACAAAATAACGGGGTGGGCAACTACATGGCAGATGAGATTTAATGTAGAAAAATGTAAAGTAATGCACTTGGGGGCCAGAAACCAGAAAGCAAGCTACTCACTAGGGGGGGAGCCTCTGGGTGAGTCTAGGATGGAAAAGGACTTGGGGGTACTGGTAGACAACAGGCTTGGCAGTGGCATGCAATGCCAAGCCGCTGCAAGCAAAGCCAACAGAATACTGGGTTGTATAAAAAAGGGGATTCACTCCAGAAATAAAGAGATTATTCTTCCACTCTACAAGACTCTGGTCCGGCCACATCTGGAGTATGCTGTCCAGTTCTGGGCACCGGTCCTCAGGAAGGATGTGCTGGAACTGGAGAAAGTCCAGAGAAGGGCAACAAAAATAATTAGGGGAATGGAGGACATCAGCTATGAGGAAAGACTACAAGCACTGAACTTATTCTCTCTGGAGAAGAGACGATTGAGGGGGGATATGATATCAATGTACAAATACTGTACTGGCGACCCTAGCATAAGGAACAAACTATTCAGAGAAAGGAGATACAATAAGACACGTGGCCACTCACTAAAACTTGAGGAAAGGCGGTTTAACCTTAAAGTGCGTAAGGGGTTCTTCACTGTAAGAGCGGTAAGGATGTGGAATTCTCTTCCGCAAGCAGTCGTATCAGCGGGGAGCATTGATAGTTTCAAAAAACTATTGGATGGACACCTTAAAGACCACAACATACAGGGGTATACAATGTATGGTTAAAAGCAAACACACACACATCATAGGTTGAACTGGATGGACTTGTGTCTTTTTTCAGCCTCACTAACTATGTAACTATGTAACTATGTAAAACCCATGGATATCTACAGAAGACTTCTAACACAGTACGGTGATGAGACGCTCAGCCACAGTAAGACATTTGAATGGTGTAAACGTTTCAAAGATGGCCTTACATATGCCAGTGATGATCTCAGCCATGGTGGTTTCCAGCCCACAGCAGTCATTCCTGTGAACATGCAGCGCATGCAAAGCCTGATCCTGAATAATTGGTGCTTAACCTGTCGTGAAATTGCACAAATGATGAATCTTTCTGTGGAAACAGTGAACATAATCATTTACGAACATTTGCATTTTCAAAAAGTTAGCGCATGCTGGGTACCAAGACACCTTTTCACTTTTGACTGGCACAGAAGAGATGAAGTCTGCACTGCGTTGAAGGAGGATTTTGACAGGGAAGGCCAGGATTTTATGGATCGCATCATTACATTGGAGGAAACCTGGACAATCTCGAGGCACCCTTTAAAAATTTTAGACACATAATTACATAATGTAGCAACATTCACACAAAGTAGAACACACATTGTTAGAGGGAATTTATTCTTTCAAAGCAAATACGCTTTTGTAAACTGGTACTGACTGGTATTTCAATGTTTCTCTTCTCCCTCAGTTTTTCCTAATCATTCAGCTAATGTGAAACCAGCACTCATGGAGAGGGGCAGGAGAGGGGGATACAAGGATGCTGTGCAGACGACTGACATGCTCAGGGGCAGATTGGCAACTTTCGGCCCAGGGGGCAAGTACAAACCAGAGGCCCATGGTGAAGCGACTCGGCCCCCTCCCACTTTCCCTCACCGCCCCCCCCCAACTTTCCCAATCCTCCTCCTGACCTACATTCCAGGCTGAAGTCCTCCTCCAGATACTCTCTACTTAACAGCTGAATCTGGGATCCCGACCCTGCCAGCAGGGTGAGGTTGGGGGGAGCTGGGACAGCTCTGTTGGGGCTGGCCAGGACAGAAGAGTCTCCAGTGGGGCATGGAACTGGCCTCTTCTCAGACAACGTTTACACCCTCCATGCTGGGGGGAGGCCTGCGCCTTGTCCTTGTCTTCATCCCGCACTCAGTAGGTCAGCTGTGGGGACATTTTACTTCTCTTCACCAGGAATCCCTTAGGCATGTCTATGGCAGTAGCGGTGCAGCCTTTTTACAGGGCATCAGAGTGGCCCACGGGGCAATTTTACCCCTGCCCCCTGGCCCAGTCCTCCCCTGGACATCCTCTATATCAACTGATGATGCCATTGGTCGTATGCAGGATGTAGCTAGAAGGTTGTAATGGTGCACAATGAAAATCTGTGGCTTGGTGTTTAGACGTACTGACAAACCCTTCTATGCCGAAGCTTTCCATTAGTTAAACACTGGAATAAGTGTTTAAATGTAGCAGTGGAGTATGATGAAAAATAAATACAGTTTCCACTTCTTACAATTTGTTCTTTTATTATATAAACTCAAAAGTCCCGGTTTGACTTGAATACACCCTTCGTAGCTTAAATAGAAATTACAGCAAATTTTCAGTGAATCTTCATATTGCATGATTTTTATACAGTATATCATAAAGAAATAGTAAAGCTCTGAGGGAAACTTTGGCTTTTATTTAGTAGAATAATTTAACAAACTTTCCTCTTTAAAGTAGAACTCTATGCTGACTAACCTGTGTAGGAAAGATGTACTGTATATACTTACCTGCTTTCAGCCTGCTTTGGTCCGATCATGTGATCCAATCATGTGATCCAGCTTCCTTGTGTCAGTCAGCAGCAGCTGCAAGGGAAAGTGACCAGGGAGTGCCAACAACGGATGGGCCATAGGAGCTTTTAGGTGATGTAACCGCTAGAGGCTTTACCAGCCATTGTCAGGTGTTCTCTTCTCTTCCCTGGCTGACAAAAGGGATTATGTAACCGGACCAGAGTGGGCTGAAAATAGGTAGAGTAAAGTACTTTATATACATCTTTCTTACACAGGTTAGTCAGCATAGTCATAAGGAGGGGGAGGGGGGCATTTTTAAGACTAGTTAGGTGAATCCTGGAATTCTTACATACAGCAAACAAAAATAAAATAAACTTCTGTTTATGTAAATTGTTAATATTGCATTAGGCCGGGTTTGTGCATACAAGAATTCACATCGACATTTTCCCAGATTTGAAATCTCAAAAATCTGAATGAGATGGTATGTTGTACATGCTTGTTTAAAGTGGTTCTAAAACTCTGAAAAATGAACAAAGCATATCCTTCTATAGAGTGTACTTGTCTTGATCCAAAGCAACTTATATGAATTCTGTCTGCTCTGCCATTCTTCTGCTCTATGTATGAGGAACTTCTGACAGGCTATGCTGACACCAGACAATCCCAAGAAACAACATGCCCCCCCCCCCCGACACACAGCAGGTGATTGACAGCCTCAGCTGTGCATGCTTACCTATGAGACTGTGTAGAGGGGTGTGTGCCCATTCCTTCCACTCGGGTCTTACAATAAACTCAGCTCCCTGCTTGATGCTGTCCAGTGTCTGACATCATATCCCTACTGCATGCCTTCTTGAGTTCAAAAATGCAGTGTAAAATATGTGCTTTAGGAGCTTGTAGAGAAGATAGGGCAGCAGATAAAAAGGTACAACTTATGTAGGAGGATTTATTTCATTTCTATGTATCACCTGATGCTAGTCACTTTGGTGGGTTTATGTAAGGGTATACAACCTCTTTAAAGTGATTGTAAAGTCTTGTTTTTTTCCTATAAAAATAACAAACTATTCTGTGCTCTTGGCCCCTCCCTCCTGTTCAGTGCCCCCACAGACAGCAGATTGCTATGGAGACCTGTGCTCTTAAATAGGAGGAACACAGGGTCCCTGTGTTCATTATTGACAGAACAGCGGCCTGCTGTGTTTACGTCGGCAGACCTCTGTTCTGTCTCCACAGGGAGCAATCGCAGGGGCCCGATGGATATCGCAGCCACCGGACCCACTGATTGGCTCCCCCCTGTAGCCAATCGGCAGATGCGTGCACCCCTACTAGCGGTTCTGCAAAACTACATACAGTTACGTCGTTTCGCGGGACTGGGCCGACTTGCCGCAATATATGTACTGCTGGTGGTCAATAAGTCGTTAAAGTTGTGAAACGAAAACCTTGAGATATAAGTTGTGTGTGGGGGGGGGGGGGGCTCACAGTTCGGTCTATATACAAAGAGGATATTGTAAAACCTCTATACAAAATGGACTCACTTGAGTTTTAATGAACAATATAATACATTTCTATATCACATGGAATACTTACATAAAGATTATTATACAGTATTCTCATATGTAAGAAGAGGCTTTTTAGTAAGAACTATTTCAGTCAATTTTATCTGAATAATAATGGCTTCTATAAAATCCAAAGTCTGATTCTTACAGACTGGTGATGTGGCCACAGAAATGCAGGGAGCATGCAGTCTGAAAGACACAGATAGAAAGTCCAGGAGTCCTTCATGAACAACAGATGCAGTTCCATAGCATTTACCATCACTTACATAGATTGCAAGCTCTTCTCAGTGTTGTCAATCCTTATTCAACTAGAACTGATCATCTGATGAGTGAAAGAGAAGAAAAACAATTGGTTGGACTTTAGAGGCAAAATAGAACGTATTATTTTAGTAAAATACATAAATATGTAAACACAAACAAAATACATAAATAACATAATAATAATAATAATAATAATAATAATAATAATAATAATAATAATAATAATAATAACAAACATAATAATAAATACATAAAGTAACAAAAATACATAAAATACAAAAATACATAAAAATACATAAATATTATACAAAAATAACAATACATAATCTATTTGTAAACAAAGTATAAAAGACACATAAAAGTGTATCAATTAAAAGCATATACATTTAGATACAGCAAGTTTCTAAAAAAAGCCATAATTTGAGCAATAATATTGTTACATAATATTGAGTGTGCATCAATGTGTTCACTGGTCCGCTTCCTCAGGACAAACAAAAGGGGAAGAAACAGGTTTTACCACACAAATAGAAAAGATAATTATATTATTTAAAAAAAATTAACTAATAATATATAAAATAATTTATTACTATAATTATATTATGCAAAATAGTATATAACATAATTTTGCTCCGCTGCCTGCCCAGGGAGACTATTGCATGTGCGTTTTATCATCCAGGTGGGGTGAATGTGCTACTTTTATGGATCCAAATTCTTGTATATGAAGTTTCAATATTATATGCTTTAATATTTTTGCATAATATAATTAGATATCTTTTATATTATTATTATATTATTATTATACAGGATTTATATAGCGCCAACAGTTTGCGCAGCGCTTTACAATGTGAAGGAAGACAATACAGTTACAATACAGTTCAAAACAGGAGGAACTAGAGGGCCCTGCTCGTTATATTTGTGTAATGAAACCGGTTTCTTCTCCTTTTGTGTGTCCTGAGGAAGTGGACCCGGGAAATGCATTGACACACAGGGGCTCATTCACTCAATATTATGTAACAATATTATTGCTCAAATGATGGCTTATTTTGGGCACTTTTTGCATCTAAATGTATATGCTTTTAATTGATATACTTAAGATAGATTGGTGAGGGTGCGCTGATAGCAATGGGTTAAAGCCGCTACCTGTATTCAGTGCCTGAATATGTGTAAATTATGTGTTAAATTCAAAAGGTGCGCTAAAACAAGTAATAATATTTCCAAAATTATGCAAAAACGACAATTTGGATGAAGGTGAGTGCGATGTACAAAAAAGTCCAGTGTATATCTCTTTAAGTGTCCATAAATGATAAAACAAACAGGTGCTCAACAGCAAAGAAATATCTTCGACTTCAGTGCAATAACGCCCACCACCAGGTGAAATTCCTCCTTACCAGACGGAAAAATAAGGTGTGCACAATTAACATAGGTTTCACTGCAAACGTGAATGCTGACACACTCCGCGTGAACCACCCAAAATGGTCCCTTACCAGATAAAGTAATAAAAAGCGCAGAAATATGGATTCAAAATCCCCTTCCACTTCCTCCGTGTATAATCTACCCCGGGGTGCCTTTTCAGTCAACCACTGGAGAGCGCTCTGGTTCCGAGTATATCCACTAATGGTTCCTTCACTCTGGACCTGTATCCGGGAGGTAGTGATCAAAGGGCCAATACCCTCCAGTTGCGGGGTGCAGGAAATAAAGTCGCGATAGTGTAATATCTTCTAAACCAGTTTAATGTGAGCAAAAATTACACTTACAGTTATGCAGTTCAAATCGGCATGTTGAAAAATTGTGACAGGAATTTCCTATGGGTAGGCTCGTGTCCGAGCAGTCTTACGTGACGGTAACGCCTCCTCTCTGACGCGTTTCTTCCTATTGGACATCGACTGAGATAGGAGTGGCTTGCGTACCGTCACTTCCGTCTTTTAGTACATGCGAGCTCAATACATCACTTCCGGTGTCCGCACAGGATGTCTTAGACTTCTCTTCTCATCTTAGTGCAGATAGAAGTAAATTTCACTTGTAAAATGGGTCGAGGAGTCCAATTTTGAAGCAGGACAACCCCCTCTCTTACCAGCGCACTAGTATAAACTAAATTAAATTCCGAGATAGTGCCCATCCATATTGCCTACGGTGACACCGGAAGTGTTGTTGGTCGCAGTTCCTATTTATCTTTATCTCACTTAAGATAAGTGAGAAGTAAGATATTTCTTTGCTGTTGAGCACCTATTTGTTTTATCATTTATGGACACTTAAAGAGATATACACTGGACTTTTTTGTACATCGCACTCACCTTCATCCAAATTGTCGTTTTTGCATAATTTTGGAAATCTTATTACTTGTTTTAGCGCACCTTTTGAATTGATATACTTGTATGTGTCTTTTATACTTTGTATACAAATAAAATTATGTATTTTACTAAAATAATGAGTTATATTTTGCCTCTTAAGTCCAGCCAATTGTTTTTCTTTCTTTTGAGAGTTATAGTTACAGATATGGCATTGAAATGATTTGGCTATTACCATCTGATGTGTGCTCCCTGCATCTTTAAATACCTGCAAACTCGTGTTGTTAGATAATCCGAAATAGTCATAAAATAAATATATAGCTTAAAAATATAAAAGTTGTGTGACTATTATGGACGTAGTGAGCATATTTGCTGAAAGAACTGGTAGCACTTACAGTATATAAGGTTTTGATGTGTACAACATATTGGCTGCATAGCTCATTAAGATGGAGATCAAACATAAACTAGGATTATTTAGTTATGTTTGTTATTTGCCAGCCATTCTTAACCATGCTGGACATCATAGTATATAAAATGGCCATTGGAGATCAGAATTTATGACCATCCTAGCCTGTGAAATCAACATGTTTGCCGGAATGCTCTTAGTAATGCTGCTTCACTGAATGTTGTGAAATGATATTCAGCTATGGGAACAAGATATTTATCTTTCTGAAAGAGTAAAGCTGTATGAAACTCAATGTTGGGTCCTGTCTGAGTCCTCACTTCATCAAGGTTATCAGTATGTTATCTTTCATCTCTGTGTTCTCTGCTCTGTGCGCCATACAATTCCCAGAATGACTGACATGGGGATCCACCTCTAATGCTTCCCCGATCAATCACCAAAGATAGGCAGTGCACACCCACTGAACAATATCAAGGAGCTCTTTTCTTAGTCATCTCGACAGCAGTCCATTTGGCTCAAGGAACTTCATGGCACTTTCTGAATCCAGCCACCTTATTACTATACACGCCAGGAATTCAATAAATCCCTAATAACATGTTAAATCTATTTAAAACCACTTTAAAGAGCATGCATTCCCTTTGAGGGTTTTTTCATTATTGTACTTTTACTGGCTTATTAAAAATGTTTTAACCCATAGCACCAATCAGAATGTATATATTATTAATCTGACTAAAATTTGATTGTTTATTATGTGTTACTTATAGTACTTTGTATTTTAATTGTCTTCTTTGACCTGCTGTTACGCTGAATATGTCTGTTAAAGATTTACTATTAATATGTTCAGTGAATGTCAAATCTTTACATCTGTAAGAAATATTAAGTAATTTAAAAAAAGTAATATTTTTTTTAATATCTAGATAATTATTTTATGATCTATATGTTTATGTACTATTATAGATACAGCTCCTGCATATTGTTGTTGACGGATTTTGGAAAGCTGATCTGTTTATTTTTAAATCTTTTAGTACTTTAGTTGTGCCATTTTGTTTGAATATCTCAATGTTATTTCAATCTGTAGCTGCACCATTGACCTTGAAAGAAGAGTGGATTGCAGGTGAGGTATTCAGTGCTATGTATCCTGGGATAAAGCACTAGAGTGGTGAGAGATTGGTAATATGGCGTAAAGTAGCAACCCATTATTAGCTGCACTTTATGTTCTGAGTGCTTGTCACTGATCTATATATGTAGAGGCTATGCACTGTTCTGGATATTAGATACTGAACAACACTGTGAGCTGAGCACTGAAGGCACACATACATCAATATATAAACACCAATCACTGTCAAAGTGGACACTTAGGACTTTCTCAAGGCTGTACATTAAAACTACTTTATATGTAAAACTTCTCCTGTGAAATCATCTGAGCAGACTATGAAAGTCATTGGTATCTGCTTTCCTCCTGTTGGCGCACATAGGCTTATTGCCTACTTGGTGTGCAGGTACTATATACCAATGCCTTCTTTCTTTCTTTCGTTCTTTCTTTCTTTTTTTTCTTTCTTTCTTTCTTTCTTTCTTTCTTTCTTTCTTTCTTTCTTTCTTTCTTTCTTTCTTTCTTTCTTTCTTTCTTTCTTTTTTTCTTTCTTATTGGCCAGGAGGCTGGAATATTTGTGTTGTGCTTGATGTATGTATTGAAAATTAAATGTTTGTAAGAAACCAACTAATATATTTATATGGATATAAGCAATGAATGAAAATGATGATTTGCAAAATTTCAGCAAAATGTCGCCATTTTGGTGAAGAACTTAGAAAGTCAATGGACTGTAGAAGGCAAAATGAAGGTGCTTTTAGGAGGTAATGGGCTTTAAATGGTTCCTGGGGGTTGTATTTGTGCTTTATTTCAAATGTATGTGCATTCCATTCAATGTTTTTTCATAAAAATAGAAAAATGTAGAAAATGTAAAAATAATTTTAAGTGACAGTACACTATTTTCATCTTAACAGAAAAATTGAGAAATTAGAGGCAACATTTTCAAAAATCTGCCAAAGATGAAATTGGTAGGTTTGTACCAAAATCAGTTCCACCTAAATCACTCCACTTATCACTGCTAGGGTTACCTGTGTATCCCAAAACTGGTACAATTGATATAAAAGGGCGGCAGCCCTACCAAAAAAAAATTACTTTGTACATGTATTGTGTGTGGTTAAGGTAGCACCTACTTTCACTATTTATATATGCCAAAACTGAGCTGAAAAGAAGTGCTTAAACTGTTATGCTGAGATCCCTGCCTCGTGACCTTGCCATTTGATTCTTGCATGAACTGTATTGATGTAGTCATTTAAAAAAGCTATCATCTCCATAGATGATAGATCACCTAATTAGGTGAAAATTTTATTAAACATGACATCATAGAAGATGCATAAGAGACGCTTAAGGTGCACCTGCCTATCATGAGAGAAATATGGCTGCTATTGCTGACCTGTTATCCCCCATATCTTTAACTTTCTGAGATACAGGCATACAAAAAAATGAAGTCAAGTTGTTAGAACTTCTGATTAAAATACTTTTTCCAGGTCAGTGACCCCAAAAGGTTGGTTTTCTAAAAGTAGTATATAGTCATGCGGCAGTCGGCAAGTGGTTAAAGCAAGCATAGCTTATTTAAATCAGAGCTCCACCCAAAACGGGAAGCTTGTTTGCTTCCCCCCATCCGCAACCACATTTAGCAGCTTTTGGTAATTGTAGCTGCTGACTTTTAATTTTTTCCCCCAGGCTGGAACTCCTCTTTAATAAAAATTGTAAACACTGACTTGAAAAAGTTATGGTACGCCATTATTAATCACTTGCCAACCACCCCACGCAGATTTACTGCAGCAGGGTGGCTCAGCTGTGCATATTCATGTAGATCTACGTGATTATGTGCATGTGGTCTCGGCTGTTAGACACAGCGGGAGGCAGACCGCAGGAGGAGCAGGCGCGATCGCCACCGGCCTCCCGCGATCCTCAGGAAACTGACAGGAGAGCTGCCTGCCTATGTAAACAAAGCAGGCGGCTCTCCTGTCAGTTAGGCACAATGAGATTGTGTGTCTCAGCTAAGCTAAGCGCTGCCGTGAACGAGTGCCTTTGCTTTAAAAATGTCGCCAGGTGGCGCCATTACATAACTGCGCATGATACAATGTCATAAACAATGTCATTATATGATTACGTAAATGCACGGTCACAATGTCGGCATGGCACCATTTTTTTTATGGGCACCGGCTGCCCGTAAAGGCGGGCATTTACAGGCAGCCCGATGCAACACTGATTTGCCGGGACTAGTCCTGGTAGAGTAAATTACCCGTTACAGGGTCCTATTTGCCGGGACTGTCTCAGCAAAAACGGGACAGTTGGCAGCTATGCTATATATGTGATGATGTCCACGCATAGGAGGAGGAGAGCACTGGAGCATACTGTAGAATGAGGTAAGTAAAAAAGGCTATTCCCCCCTTCTCCCCCTCCCCCACACTGCAAGAGTGGACTTCTTTACTTTCTTGGAGTTGGGCTGGGATAAGCCATCCCATCCTTTGCTGTTTATGCTTATATTATTATATATTACTTAAAAGGGTTAGGAATTAGTGGGACTTTTCTGGTGCTCCATAGATTTAATACACATACACATTAGATCTTACTAAAAAGAATGATTTCTAATAAGATATAATGTGTATGTGGAATACATATGTGGAGCACCAGAAAAGTTCCACTAATTCCTTACCTCTTCAAGAAGTTTACTTTCACTTTCAGTAAACCTGCCCAGCAGAGTGCAGGACAGGATTACAGCATAGTATGCAGTACAGAACAGTCAGATCTCACAGTAAAAGGAGATCCAGCCTGCCATCCTTGCTTTAAACACCCTTACTTTGACTGGAGGAGGTCTCCGCTGTGTGTTGGGGGGGGGGGGGGGGCACCAACGATCCGATGTTGCAGTGTAAGATTCTCTTCCTGCTCCACCCACATTTACTGTAGCTGGGACTGTACCAGCTCCGATCTGGGGAGGGGGGGGGGGGGGGAGACTCACAGGAACTCGAGGGAGCCCAGGAGTTTTCTTTATAGAAAGGGGCATCTCTGCTGCAGAAGATATCAGACAGGCAGCAAGTAAGGGTGCATGCAGTTTGTATTTGGGCATACAATAGTGTCACAGCCAGCTTTTGTGGACAGAGTTTTCTGCTCACAACCTGGTGCCCCCTCCCACACTACAGCCAGGGCAGGTGCCCCTCCCGCCAGCCCCTTGTATCAGCTCTGGTCCAGAGTTCAGGTGCAGAGACATTTGGTCCTCTCATTATTTGTAGTCTTGTACAAATGTGTTTATCCATCACCGTTTATTGCTTTTGCCATTCTGGTATTGTTGCCTTGTTGGGTGTATGGTCTAAATAAATCCTCCTTCTTCAGTCCTGGTGTGTCAGAGAGCTTGGCATTGCTGGAAGGGTCATTGTCATCCGGAATCAGGGGACCCATTCATCAGCGGCTCCTTCATGGGTATGCACTGCGCATAGATGCTGTTTCATTCATAGAATCTGTAATATGGCTTCTATGAATGGAGGAGCTGGGAGGAAAGGGTGGGCATAGTCAGGCACTCTCGATGAGAGCCTGTGACAGCTCCTATAGTTCTGTTAACCCCTGTCATAACAGACAATTATGGCATCTGTCACCCATCTGACACAGCCAATCACTGATCAGTGTACCAGTCCACTGCCAGTACCATGTGTTCGCTGTGACTAATCACAGCAGATCACATGACAATAGTAAACAATGGATGGCTTCCTTTCATGCCATCCATTGTGTACAATTGTGTTGCTAGCTGTGATTGGTCACAGTGATAACATGCTACAGACAGGGCCAATCACAGCCCATCTGTACCTTGTGATTAGATGTGGCCGATCACAACAAAGCACACTGGATAAATCAGTTTCATTCAGTAAAAACAGTAGCTTATACCAGTGAAATTCACTGCTATAAACAATCAGAATGAGTAAAAAGAAAAAAAAGAAATCCTGATCACTTCCCTAGAGTAGTAACACTGTTTTGCTCTGATCACAGTATGTAAAAAAAATCATAAAAAAGGTATTAAAAAAAATTAAAAAATGGAAAAAAAATATTAATGAATTTATATAATTTTATTTTTTATCTTTTGCATACTGTCACCAGTCAGTGTCCCTAATCACCACAATGCCCATTATATAATGCTGTACTGCACTGGTGACAGTATATAAAACAAAAAAGAATTCTTCAAAAAACTCGCCATGCCTCACTAAATACCTTGAACTTTCTACATCCAAACAGGAGTCATTTGGGCAATATTTGTACTGCCCTGGTGTTTTTATAGGCCTCAGGAAATAGGCCGTCAGTACATCAGGATTGATCAATTTTCAGATATATACCATAATTGTAGACTCTATATCTTTCCTACAGACTAAATATTATACACTAATTTGGGTTATTTTCCCTAAAAATGAAGCAGAACACATGTTGGCCTTAATTTATGAAGAAAGACTATTTATTTACAAAATTTACAAAAACAGAAACAAAGAAAATGCATTTTGTTTTTTGTGTGCAAAATTTTCTGTCTTTTTTAGTTTATTTAGCAAAAAATAAAAACCCAGTGGTGATTAAATACCACAAAAAGAAAGCTCTATTTGTTTAAAAAAAAATGACAAAAATGTAATTTGGGTACAGTGCTGCATGACTGCAGGAAGGGGGTAAAAGTTTCCTGTATTAAAGTTATTCAAGCAGCTTTAAACCCAAAAACCAATATACAGTGGGTACGGAAAGTATTCATACCCCCTTAAATTTTTCACTCTTTGTTATATTGCAGCCATTTGCTAAAATCATTTAGGTTCAATCTTCTTCCTCATGAATGTACACATAGCACCCCATACTGACAGAAAAACACAGAATTGTTGACATTGTTGCAGATTTATTAAAAAAGAAAAACTGAAATATCACATGGTCCTAAGTATTCAGACCCTTTGCTGTGACACTCATATATTTAACTCAGGTGCTTTCCATTTCTTCTGATCATCCTTGAGATGGTTCTACACCTTCATTTGAGTCCAGCTGTGTTTGATTATACTGATTGGACTTGATTAGGAAAGCCACACACCTGTCTATATAAGACCTTCCAGATCACAATGCATGTCAGAGCAAATGAGAATCATGTGGTCAAAGGAACTGCCTGAAGAGCTCAGAGACAGAATTGTGGCAAGGCACAGATCTGGCCAAGGTTACAAAAAGATTTCTGCTGCACTTAAGGTTCCTAAGAGCACAGTGGCCTCCATAATCCTCAAATGGAAGACGTTTGGGACGACCAGAACCCTTCCTAGAGCTGGCCGTCCGGCCAAACTGAGCTATCGGGGGAGAAGAGCCTTGGAGAGAGGTAAAGAAGAACCCAAAGATCACTGTGGCTGAGCTTCAGAGATGCAGTCAGGAGATGGGAGAAAGTTGTAGAAAGTCAACCATCACTGCAGCCCTCCACCAGTCGGGGCTTTATGGCAGAGTGGCCCGACGGAAGCCTCTCCTCAGTGTAAGACACATGAAAGCCCGCATGGAGTTTGCTAAAAAACACCTGAAGGACTCCAAGATGGTGAGAAATAAGATTCTCTGGTCTGATGAGACCAAAATAGAACTTTTTGGCCTTAATTCTAAGCGGTATGTGTGGAGAAAACCAGGCACTGCTCATCACCTGTCCAATACAGTCCCAACAGTGAAGCATGGTGGTGGCAGCATCATGCTGTGGGGGTGTTTTTCAGCTGTAGGGACAGGACAACTGGTTGCAATCGAGGGAAAGATGAATGCGGCCAAGTACAGGGATATCCTGGACAAAAACCTTCTCCAGAGTGCTCTGGGCCTCAGACTGGGCCGAAGGTTTACCTTCCAACAAGACAATGACCCTAAGCACACAGCTAAAATAACGAAGGAGTGGCTTCACAACAACTCCGTGACTATTCTTGAATGGCCCAGCCAGAGCCCTGACTTAAACCCAATTGAACATCTCTGGAGAGACCTAAAAATGGCTGTCCACCAACGTTTACCATCCAATCTGACAGAACTGGAGAGGATCTGCAATTAGGAATGGCAGAGGATCCCCAAATCCAGGTGTGAAAGACTTGTTGCATCTTTCCCAAAAAGACTCCTGGCTGTATTAGATCAAAAGGGGGCTTCTACTAAATACTGAGCAAAGGGTCTGAATACTTAGGACCATGTGATATTTCAGTTTTTCTTTTTTAATAAATCTGCAACAATGTCAACAATTCTGTGTTTTTCTGTCAGTATGGGGTGCTATGTGTACATTCATGAGGAAGAAGAATGAACCTAAATGATTTTAGCAAATGGCTGCAATATAACAAAGAGTGAAAAATTTAAGGGGGTCTGAATACTTTCCGTACCCACTGTATGTAATATATTACTGTTTTCCAGTCCCTGGATGTGAAGGCTGCATTAAGCTGTCCATTCATTAGTCTGTTTTTTCATTTAACCAGTGGGTTGAATGGAAAAAAAAACAAACAAAAAAAAAAAACGGACCCGATTCTCCCATCCACACATTTAAGGTGTATGAGGGAATCCTCCCCACTGTGTCTTTGTATTCTGATAGTGGGGAGACTTTTTTTTTCTTTTGGAATAGATGAGTAGAAGCTGGCCATTGTAAACACGAGGGAGAGGGGAGAGAAGTGCCAATCAAGTTCTTGGTATAGTACCGTTTGATTAAATAAAAAGTAAAAATATAAAAATAGCCACTCACAGAGGTACAGAGGAAGTGGAAGGCTCAAAACAGTAACGTCCTGCCCACGGGGGCTGTCAATCTATGCCGCAGCGATGGCTCCAGAGTAGGTGGATGTTTTTGTCAGTGGTAAATGGTTTGTCACAACACTAACTGAACAATACCAGACTTACTGACTGGATCATCAGATGTACCTCTGGCATGGTACAGAGGATTCTCCTGTACCATGCCCTCAGCACTGCATCTCCTGTACCATGTCCGCAGCCCTGCATCTCATGCACCATGCCTGCAGCCCTGCATCTCCTGCACCATGCCTGCAGCCCTGCATCTCCTGCACCATGCCCATAACCCCTACATCTCCTGTACCATGTCTGCAGCCCCTGCACAATGCCCGCAGCCCCCGCATCTCCTGCACCATGCCCGCAGCCCCTGCATCTCCTGCACCATGTCCAGAGCCCCTGCATCTCCTGCACCATGTAAAATGATATAAACTGTTAGCGCACATATATCATCCAAAACAGTGACATGTATATAAGTGATCAATCAAATAATCAAATACGTGAACAATAAAATTCAAAAACACTGCCACCAAAAATATATTTGTATATAAATATGAAAAATAAAAATAGTCCAAAAAAGTTCATGAACTAAACTGAAAATCCATAGTGATAAGTATAGATAGTCCGGTGAGATTCCAGTGACTTCAAGATAAACGAAACACCAAAAAAAGGTCCGCCACCTCTGTGTTCCACACCCCTTTGCCAAGTCCCTCACCCCCACTTAATGCCCTCCACTCTCATGGAATGGGCAAAAGACACTTGGATGTTCAACCTTAGATCAAGAGTACACTGGCTGGTAGATCACTGATGCCTAGATAGCCTTCCTTCCGCTCATAGCATGAAAAGAAACAGAAGATACCACTAGTGCAATAACATCTGAAAAGACCTTTTAATGAAATATCAGCTTCCAATGTTTACACCTTCATGGAACAATCCTTGTAAAAACACATAAAAGAATGTCATAAGCGGGGATAAAGGTGCTCACTCAGAGCCCCTTCGAAAAAGTTGCAGTACTGTGATCTATTCATTTTCATCATCTTTTTCATGTTTACTCATATATTGATTTTACATTATATATTGATATCAATATTATTTTTGGAGTAATATTGCTTTTGAGCGCGAGAGCTCCCACTATTTATCTCCTGCACCATACCCAGGGCCCCTGAATCTCCTGCACCATGCCCACAGCCCCTGCATCTCCTGCACCATGCCCGCAGCCCCTGCATCTCCTGCACCATGCCCGCAGCCCCTGCATCTCCTGTGCCATGCCTGCAACCCCTGCATCTGCTGCACCATGCCCGCAGCCCCTGCATCTCCTGCACCATGCTCGCATCCCCTGCATCTCATGCACGCATCCCCTACATCTCCTGCACCATGCCCACAGCCTCTGCATTTCCTGCACCATGCCCTCAGCCTCTGCATCTCCTGTACCATGCCCGCAGCCTCTGCATCTCCTGTACCATGTCCGCAGCCCCTGCATCTCCTGCACCATGTCCGCAACCCCTGCATCTCCTAAACCATGTCCACAGCCCCTGCATCTCCTGCACCATGTCTGCAGCCCCTGCACCATGTCTGCAGCCCCTCCATCTCCTGCACCATGTCCGCAGCCCCTGCATCTCCTGCCCCATGTCCAGAGCCCCTGCATCTTCTGTACCATGTCCGCAGCCCCTGCATCTCCTGCATCATGTCCAGAGCCCCTGCATCTCCTGTACCATGTCCTCAGCCCCTGCATCTCTTGAACCATGTCCACAGCCCCTGCATCTCCTGTACCATGTCCGCAGCCCCTGCATCTCTTGTACCATGCCCGCAGCCCTTGCATCTCCTGCACCTTGCCAGCAGCCCCTACATCTCCTATACCATGCCCACAACCTCTTACATGTCCTCCTGTACCATGTCCGCAGCCTCTGACATCTCCTGTACCATGTCCGCAGCCCCTGAATCTCCTGTACCATGACCGCAGCCCCTGCATCTCCTGCACCATGCCCGCAGCCCCTGCATCTCCTGCACCATGCCCGCAGCCCCTGCATCTCCTGTACCATCTCCAGAGACCCAGCATCTCCTGTACCATGTCCATAGCTCCTGCATCTCCTGTACCATGTCCAGAGCCCCTGCATCTTCTGTACCATGTCCACAGCCCCTGCGTCTCCTGTACCATGCCCGCAGCCCCTGCATCTCCTGTACCATGCCCACAGCTTCTGACATGTCCTCCTGTACCATGTCCACAGCCTCTGACATGTCCTCCTGTACCATGCCCACACGGCCTATGACCACCTCCTGTACCATGCCCTCACTTTTACCACTTTTAACCGGAATTTGCTCTTATACTGTAAATATATATATAGATATATATATATATATATATATATATATATATATATATATATAGATATATATATATATATATAAAGCCCTATATGCTTTCATATCTGTCTTATCTATAATGCACTCTTCAAATGTGCTTTAAAATGCATAGTTTTACCCTTTTATGAAGAAGAAAATAATGATGTTATGCTTTTGGGCTGGTATAATAATGTTATGGGGCTGGTATGAAATTATTTCCAGGGCTGAATTTTATTGCAGTCCGGCCCTGCCCCAAACACCCCTCCAAGACAACCACTGCCTTGCCAAAGAAGCTGAGGGTAAAAGTGATGGACTGGCCAAGCATGTCGCCAGACCTAAACCCTATTGAGCATCTGTGGGGCATCCTCAAATGGAATGTGGAGGAGCGCAAGGTCTCTAACATCCACCGGCTTTGTGATGTCATCATGGAGAAGTGGAGGAAGGCTCCAGTGGCAATCTGTGAAGCTCTGGTGAACTCCATGCCCAAGAGGGTTAAGTTAGTGCTGGAAAATAATGGTGGCCACACAAAATATTCACATTTGGGCCCAATTTGGACATTTTCACTTAGGGATGTACTCACTTTTGTTGCCAGCGGTTTAGACATTATTGGCTGTGTGTTTGAGTTATTTTGAGGGGAAAGCAAATTTACACTGTTATACAAGCTGTACACTCATTACTTTACATTGTAGCAAAGCGTCATTTCTTCAGTGTTGTCACATAAAAAGATGTAATAAAATATTTACAAAAATGTGAGGGGTGTACTCACTTTTGTGAGATACTGTATATTTTAGGTGGTCCAGTTTTCCTGTTCTTATGATGATGGAGATTAACAATGTTCTGATTTGCTGACTTCTAAAAAAAATCCCATTGCACAAGTTTGTTGTTTGTCTTCATCCATGCCATTCTCTACTGAAGATTGGCATTTTGTAATGAAAGGACTGCTGCTTGGATATCCTGTGTAAACAGACTTTTGATTAAATCATTTGGGGATTAATAAAGATAGATGTCTGCCCCCATCAGGAACGCTAAAGCAAGGTATTTATTTCAGCCGATTCTTGTGGGGGTGTTTTTAATGCAGAATTTGCATTGTTTTAACACTACTATTGAAAAAAGAACAATTAAACAGATGGTATCCAGTAACTCTAGAGTAATATGGTAATGTTTATTATTAATTATTTTAATGAGCAATACACCGTGATCCCCTGACATGAATTGCAGAAACAGAACTCAGGACGAGTTTAAAGTGAATGTTGTTTTTATTTATACTGGTAGTGTTAAGTCCATCTCCACATTTCCGACAAATATAATATTAAAAGGCAGGGAATGGAATCATTAACTGTTTAAAGAAGAATGCTGTATATTTAAAAACCCCACAACATTAAGCAAATATACAAAAAAGAAAACCAGATGATTTTTAAGGTGCTAACCCATAACAAAGGCATTTAAAATGACATATTTTATTCACAACATTGGAGATATTGATATAAAATACAAGTTAAACACTGTTCCACATACATATAAACTTCATATACTATCCCCAATATTGTACTCAAGTATATTGTTTAATTCACAATGCACAGTTCCATATTTCATTCAAGTAGGTATGGGTGTCAAACATTTCACAGAATATTTTTGCATTGCAGATTAATGTCCCCTACTTATTCCTGAAGAAGCAGGCATTGACCAGAGAAGTGTGTTGACTTTTTGATATCCTAATACCTACATAAATAAAATAATGGAATTATGCATTGGGAATTAACCAATATAGTTGAATACGAGTATGAAGCTTAAATGTATGTGAAACAGTGTTCAACTTGTATTTTATATCAATATCTCTAATTATGTGAATAAAATATGTCATTTTATATAATGTTGTTATGAGTTGGTACTGTAAAATCTTCTAGATTTTCTTTAGTTCGAGTTTTTTGTATATATTTAATTTGGGATGTGGTACCTTTAATAATATTATAGATATAATAAATATAAAGATATAATTAATGGATAAAAATTTCCTTTTGACAGAATAGTTGTAGCGTTTTTCTAAAGATAAAAAAACATGTTCATTTAAAGTGTTACTAAAGCCAGAACAGTAAAATCAGTGTGTATATGCAGTAAAGCATGCTTGTTATACTCTGCGGATCCTAATGGGTTAATCCTCTGCATTGTGTAAAAAGGCTTTTCAGTCTTGTTTTATTATCATTTCCTTCTTCTACTGTCTCCAATACATTTCCCGATATTTACTAAGGCCAGGGGACGGGCTGCACATGCTCAGTTTGGTGTGTATTGCTAGAGAGTTTTTTTTTTCTTGGGAGAGTGCATGTGATCAGCACAGGGCCAATCAGCAGTGTCCAGACAGAGGGTCAGGGGTCCTGCATTCTCATAGGACAATTAGAGGAGAATGAAAACTCCTACAAGCTTTAACCAGACACTCATAGAAGTCACAAGTCTGTTCTAACTGCTGAAGAAAAAAGGTATATATTGCAGTCTACACTTACTA
The DNA here is from genome assembly GCF_965119305.1 of Pelophylax lessonae. Lineage (NCBI taxonomy): Eukaryota > Metazoa > Chordata > Amphibia > Anura > Ranidae > Pelophylax > Pelophylax lessonae. The sequence goes on along the minus strand of NC_138772.1, from coordinate 434,436,540 downwards.
AAATAATTGCATTTCCATGTCCTGTGTACTGTGGGAGACCAGATATAGTGAATGCAGGGTCCTGGGTTTAGTAGTATTTCCATGTTCTGTGTACTGTGGGAGACCAGATATAGTGAATGCAGGGTCCTGGGTTTAGTAGAATTTCCATGTTCTGTGTACTGTAGGAGACCAGATATAGTGAATGCAGGGTCCTGGGTTTAGTAACACTTTAACATGCAAATATTATTTAGTGTGGTTCATTTTTTTTAATCTTTTTGGTATATATTAGTGCAGGCTCTTGAAATGTTCATGGTTTCCGCTAAATAAAAACTGTTTTGTGCTTGTTTTGTTTAAAACGTTTTGATATAAGTGATAATTGCTACACAAATATTCATGTAATTTAGGCTCCGTTCACACCTGAGCGGTTGGCTGCTTGTAGCTCTGAAATGCTCAACAAGCCAAATCCCATTCATTTCAATAGTCCCTGTTCACATATGAGCGTTCTGTCACCTGAAGCAAAACGCCTGACGTTTTACAAGCATTTTGTCGCTCGTTTTCTGCTTTCTTTTGGCTAAACAAGAACATTTCTAAAATGCTTGTAAAAAGCTGCAAAAAACGCTTTAATAATGTCCAAAAAATGCCAGTAAATTGCTATGCTCAGGTGTGAATGGAGCCTTAGTTATTATAAAAAGAAATTACCTTTCCATTTCAAACTGCAGATGCTGTAATTTCCAAAGGTCAAGATTCACATTGGCATGTTACTTCAAGCCCAATAAAGCACATTACGCATGTTAGTGCGCTGTTAGTTTATTCAGAATGGCATCCAAACTCACCATCCTAATGCACCCGCTCTGCAGTGCTAAATGGCCCTCCAATGCACCTTACCAGCATACCTGCGTTGCAGTGCACCACAATGCATTATAACACACTACTATGTATTGGAGTGAGCTGCATTTCTAAAAATGGTGTATGCACTTTTTTTTGTGCATTGTAGTGCATTAGGCATCCAATTCAAATTAAAAGACAGCTGTACCGCAATGCATGTTAACAACATGTGACATAACATATCAATACAGCACACAGATGGAAAATCTCCCTGAGCAGTGATGTGGAATGGAGCACTGAACAGGGGCATACTGCTAACACAAAGTAGTTGAACCGTTGCTGAAGCAAATAACATGCTTGAAAAAAATAAATAAAAATAAAAAGAAGCATTAGGTTATTACTGTTTATGAAGCCTGACTGCACCACAGTTGTAGGAATCTTCTGCCCTCTACTGTTAGCTTCTAATATCACAGTGTCATGCACTTCCTATCTCCTGTAGGCTGGCTTTAAAACCCCGGAAGGAGGAAAGAGAGAGAGAGAGAAGAGAGAGAGAAGAGAGAGAGAGAGAGAAGAGAGAGAGAGAAGAGAGAGAAGAGAGAGAGAGAAGAGAGAGAGAGAGAGAAGAGAGAGAGAGAAGAGAGAGAGAGAAGAGAGAGAAGAGAGAGAGGAGAGAGAGAAGAGAGAGAGAGAAGAGAGAGAAGAGAGAGAGAGAAAGTCTCAGCCACATGTCCTGTCCATGTTGCAAAATCCAGACCATAAGATACTATTATGTTATTATTTCTGTGTTCCAATTCTTTAACTGCAGCTCCCCATAGCTATTTGAATGTGTTTCTGAATTCTTGGGGCATACAAGAGGTTTATTTACGAAAGCCGAAGAGGGCAAAATCAGGCTCACATCTACATAGAAACCAATCAGCTTCTAACCTTAGCTTTTAAATAAGGCTTTGGCAATAAAACCTGGAAGCTGATTGGTTTCTATGCAGAAGTGAGCCTGATCTCTAGCCTTAGTAAATAAAGCTCACAGAGTAAATCTGTTCTATTGTTATTATCTCACATGCCCAGTGCTAGATTGCTAGGTTTGTGCTACAGTAGGTATGTAGTGGCCCCCTGCTAGTATATTAGTAGGTGAACCTGTTTATTGAAATAGAATGTATATACAGCTCCTGTCATTCTAGGTAACCCTGTCCCTTTTGGTCTGGGATTCTATAGCTAGTTTTAGCTTAGGGCTTGATATTTAGCATAAGTTGGAGCTAGGTTTGTCATCCGACGGCCACTTCTGGTAGTTAGAGCCACCAACACAACCAACACTGATCTTGTCTTTAGGTCTCTGACACAATGACAGATGCCGCATCGTGATCATCCTCAGGGGCCCCTACAACTGGACTTTGCTGCAACATGTTAGATATAACCTTTTTGGGGCTAAACAAAGTACAGGCAGACAGTCTGTTGTTTCACTGAACGCTGCTTTTGTTCGGAGCAGGAACTCTTCTTTATTACTTTTTTGAGGCATAGACAAAACATGAGCTCACAAATGTAACACTGCCATCTAGTGGTCATACAATGTAATAGGCACACAGCAATGACATACAGTGGTTGTTGCTGATTAAATACAAACCTTGTATGCTAACACCCCCACTCAACAACTACTATCTATGTCAATCCCATTTCTGATCTAAGATCCACAAATCTTGGTTCTTCAATTAATTTTCTCACTTGTTGCAAGCTTAATGCAAGCCTGATTGTCCTCAAATAAGACGGTAGGTTCTGATGTTGCTTCTCCAAGATCCTTGAGTAATTGCTGTAACCACACAACTTCTTGACTGGCATAAGCTGCAGATATGTATTCAGCTTCTGTAGAGGACAATGCCACTGACATCTGTTTCTTGCTGGACCATGATATAGGACTGTCTCCCAATTTTAATAAGTAACCACTTGTGGATTTGCGTGTGCTGTGATCACCTGCCCAATCGGAGTCCACATATCCCACGAGGTTTAAACCACCACTTGCTGATAGTTTCAAATTTAAGTCTTTTGTCTGTTTCGGATATCTCATAACTCTTTTGATCGCATTCCAGTCTCTTTGACGTGGTTTATCAACTCGCCTGCAAAGAAGAGACATGCTGGCTGCAATGTCTTGACGTGTAGTGGTTGCAATGTAGAGAAGTGCCCCCACTGCTTGTCTGTATTGTTCATTGGATGTGAGAAGATCATCTCCTTCTAACTTTGGATAGACTGTATCCATAGGTGTGCTTGCTCCTTTCGCCTCTGTCATGTTGAATTGCTGAAGAATAGATTCAATTTTTGCACTCTGATTCAACAGGAAACTTCCATCTTTCTCACGCTGGATGTCAATTCCAAGATAATATGTCACTTCACCTAGGTCTTTAGTTTCAAAGTGCTTGTTGAGTACTCCTGTTAACTTTGCAATTTCATTGTCGTTTTTGTGAGCAATGATCAGGTCATCTACATAAATTAGCAGATACATCCACTCAGTGTATACTTGTTTAGCATATAGGCACGGATCAGCTTTGCTTCTTGTAAATCCTTCATTTAGTAGAACTTGATTAATCTTCAGGTTCCATGCTCGAGCTGATTGTTTAAGGCCATAAAGAGATTTATTCAACTTGCAGACAAGATGCTCTTGTCCCTTTTTCAAATATCCTTCTGGCTGTGACATGTAAATTTCTTCTTCAATATCACCATTAAGAAAAGCTGTCTTAATATCGTGATGTTTCACAATCATTGTACGCATGGCAGCCACTGTCATTAGTGTTCTGAAAGTACTTTGTTTAGCAACTGGAGCAAAAGTAGCATCGTAGTCCTCACCGAACTTCTGTGAGTAACCTTTAGCAACCAGCCTTGCCTTGTACCGACAGACTTTCCCTTCAGAGTTACATTTGGTTTTAAAAACCCATTTACATCCTATGGCATGTTTACCTTGAGGTAGCTCTGAAAGTGTCCATGTCTGGAGATCTTTGAGTGATGTCATTTCTTCATCAGCGGCTTTATTCCATACTTGTTTCTCATGCATTGGCAGTTTCTGCATCTCTTTCCATGAACCTGGTTCAGTTTGAACAGCTCTGCGAGCTATGTAAGATAAACGTTCAGCTGGAACACCTTTATTGATTCTGGTTGATTTTCTGACTGAAGGTATTTCTGGTTCAGTTTCAGGTTTTGATTCTTCTGCAGTTATTTCTATTTCTGTATCACTTCCCTTATTTTCTTGAGTGACTGATGTTGATTCTTTCTCAGTTTGAAAAGTTTGAGTCTGTTGTTCAAACTTTGAGCACACAGAACTTTCATCAATAATCACACTTCTGCTGACTGTTACTTTGTTCGTGTCTTGATGTAAAATCCTGTATCCTTTTTGAGATTCACTGTACCCCACAAGTACACCTTCTTTTGCACATGCATCCCATTTTGTACGTTTTTCTTTTGGAATGTGTACATAGGCTTTACTTCCAAAAATTCTGATGTGTCTTAAATCTGGTTTCCTTTTGTTCCACAGTTCATATGGAGTTTTTATTGTTGCTTTTCCCGGCAAACGATTTTGAAGATGACATGCAGTTGTGATAGCTTCTCCCCAGTATGTAGTTGGCATATCAGCATCAAATAGCATGCTCCTCCCACTTTCACACAGTGTGCGGTTCATTCTCTCTGCAACTCCATTTTGCTCTGGGTTATATGGAACTGTTGTCTGGAACATAATTCCATGCTTCCTGAGAATGGCTTGTGTTTTACCACTTGTATATTCTGAGCCATTATCTGTTCGTAGTACTCTGGGCATTCCGCCAAAAATATTGTTTACTTGAGCGAGATACTCTTCTAATTTCTCTGGCACTTCATCTTTATTGTGAAGTAGAAATACTGTGGTATATCTGGAGTAATCATCAATGAAGGTCAGGAAGTACTTTTTCTTTCCTGGAGTCATAGTTTTCATTGGACCACAAAGATCTGAATGTATTAAGTCCAGAGGATTTTGGGATTTGCTGTTGGTCTGCTTGGGAAAAGGTGTCCTTGCCATTTTTCCTTTAATACAGCTGGTACAAATCATTATGTGATCACATGGATTAATCTTAATACCACTTGCATAGTTATTCTCAACTATTTTCTTTATTGTATCAGAATTTCTGTGCCCCAATCGTCTGTGCCAAGTGTGGATGCAGTTTGAATGTTTATCCTCTTTGGCTATTTTAACCATTTCACTGCAGTTCAGCTGATACAGTTCATCTATGATTTTAGCCTTTGCAAGCAAGCAATCCCCTTTTGTTATGATACAACCTTCACCCTGAAATGTGACTACATTGCCTTGGTTAGTGAGTTTCTTTACTGACAAAAGGTTGCTTTCAAGATCTGGCACATACAGAACATTTCTCATATGGATCTTTTTAGTGATATCTGGAGAGATAGGACAGTATAGAAAGTCATCTCCTATTCCCACTGATTTCATAAATTGTCCATTAGCTGTAGTTATCCCTTCTGTTTTGCTTTCATCAAGCTGAGTGAAGAAACTTCGGTCATTTGTCATGTGACTTGTAGCACCTGAGTCCACACACCATGCTTGCACAGAGGTGACACCATTTTTGGATCCGAATGCATACTCCTTTGTTTCTATGACATTCTTAGCTTGTTGCAATGCACTTTGTTTTTGCATTCTAGCTTTCCGGATTCTACAATCTGCTTTTAGGTGTCCTGGTTTCTTCCACACAAAGCATTCCCGCTTTTCTAGCTGCACGTTACTGTGTTTATTTTTGAATTTTGTCTTTAAAGCTGTCTCTGAACACACACTCACATTACTCATGCTTTCAGTTTTGCGCTTGTATTCATCCACAAGCTTGCCTTTAACATATTCCAGTGTCAGATCATCATCTGGACGTGCATCTAGTGCTGTGACAAGTGTCTCATAACTTTCAGGAAGTCCACTTAATAACACGCTGCAACATGGAAATCTTTTATCTCTTCTCCAATCCCTCTCAGTCTCTCCACCATCTCTAAGGTCTGTCTTATATAGTCCTGCATGTCCTGGTCTTTCTGTAGCTTAGTCTGATAGAGCTTTCTGATTAAATACAGTTTATTGCTGAGATTAACTCTTTCATGTGCTTTCTGTAACTCTTCCCACATGTCTTTAGCAGTCTGACAGTTACATATATGTATGATTTGATCATCATCTATGCACAGGGAGATTGTGCTCTGTGCTTTCTGATCTCTGTGGGCTGTGCAGGTCTTGATTCATTTATACATTTCCACGTACCTTCTCTTATAAGCAGCAACCCATTATGTTTGAAGTTTTGCACCTTGGAGATATATCTCATGCATGGTGGATCTGAAAGGACTTTATTCATCTAAGGACTCACTGTTGTGTTTTACCATTGATTGTGCTTTTTGGTTCATTTGGTTGAGCACATTTATTTATCACTGAGATTTTTCAATATTGATTTAGAGGACTTGGTCCTCTCTGATTATAATAAGGATTACCTATAGTTAGTGAAAATATCTCCTAAACGTGTACAGTTTAGGAGATATTTAGTGTACATGCAGCCAGTGACATCACTTGGCACACAGGTGTCGTTCCTTCCGAGCTCCGTGCCATGAATGGCGGCTCCCGCCTGCATGAAAATGTTAGCGGTGTCAGCGGTGTGCGGGTTTCGTTCTAAGGCAAGTATTACCTAATGAGCTAGTATGCAATGCATACTAGCTTATTATGCCTTTGTCTTACAGGGTTTTTTTTTTTGTTTTTTTTACTGAGTTTACAACCTCTTTACTCTGAACTCATATACTATAGCCTTTTTTATATTAATATGTTCCCAGTTGCTAAGGTAAAATGTTATATAACCCAAAATGTAATATTTTGCAGCTTAGCAAACATTTAATGTTGTGGCTGAATTTTCTGTTTTCACCCCCACTCTAGAAGAAGGAGCAAGGATGCCTTTGGACAGCAGCGTTGTCAGTCTGGGGGGAGGGGAGTGTTAGATGTACTAGCAGATTTAAATTAAACTAACACAATGAAAACCAAACTCCAGCTCACCTTTTTAAGCAGTTACAGCAGTTACAGCAAACCGTTTTGTTCCTTAGGGAATAAAGATTTTACAAAATTCAAAAAAAGCTGACCATTGTAGGCACCCCTGTCAGTGGTAAATAGTTTGACTCAACCCTCTAATTGCTACACCTGCAGGACAGCTTGTTCTGTTGAAAAACAGACTTACTGGCTGGATCACCAGGTGAAAATAAAGGAAAGAAAGACTATAAAGAAAACGAATGCAGCCATCACATCTAAGAATTGGTAAGCTGCAATCCTGAAAAAAAACAAAACAAAGAGAATGTGCACTAAAAGTGTAAATTTTTGAAAAATTACCCAAAAAAGAAAAAGAAAGAAGCAAAGAGCTGCACCCACTAAATATCCACACCTCGATTTAGCCAACATAAATCGAATTGCGTTGCACTGTCACTAACTTCACAATCAACTAAAGTGCTTAACCAGAGATGAGAAATAAAAATAAAAACATAATCAGCAATCATATAAAAACAGCCAATAATGAATGTTAAAAAAAATAATAAAAAAACAAAAATATTCACAATGAATTCATATAAATATTAATACAAAAAAATTAGTGCATACATATACAATAAAGTGCTTTGTGTCAGAAAGTCCATATACCTATATCTTCAATACACAATCCCCATTAAATTTATTAAAGCGTTTGTTACCCTAAAAAAACAAAGAAAATTGACCTTGTTCCCTTAAAGCATGTTATACAGAACAGTGCTTGTGCAGTGTAATTTGGCCCACCGTATCCCCTAAAAAACCTGGCTGATCCTGCCAGTTTCTACTCTCCCCTATCATGGCTGCTGAGCCCTGACACCGTGGTCAGTTTACGTGCCTCCGCAGCTCTCCTGTCCTCCTCTGTCTCCCTCTGTCCTCCTCCCCCCTCCCCTCCCCTCCCCTGTCAGCCTTGTGTCATGGCCCACCCACCCCTCCTGCTGTGTTTTTTTTTTTTTTAAATGCTGTGAATACCTGTATTCAGTGTGCTGCTCAGCAATCACATGACCGGCCGACTTTCTCTCTCTCCCCTCCTCTCCTCCCGAGTGACGTCAGCAGGGGAATCTCGGCCCTGCCCCCTGCAGCTGTCAGATGGGGAGAGGAGAGAGCCGTCGGTCACATGATTGCCGAGCAGCACACTGAAATCAGGTATTCACAGCATTTTTTTTTTATAAAACACATAGACAGAGGCACACAGGCTTATGAAAAAAGAGGATCATAGAAAGTCATGCAAGTGGCTTAACAACCACTTTAGGTGTTCATAAAAGATATAGAAAGTCCCAGATGATAATAAAGTGCTTTGTGCAAAAAAGGTCCATGCACCAAGGGCAGTGATATAACTAATCAAATCTTCCAAAAAGGTGAACAAGTTTTCCACCACTGTATGCACCCACAATGACAAACTGCTTACTAGATCCTCTGACCTCTAAGGAAGGATGGATAAATAATAGCCCTCCAATATAAATGTTACAGCACATTCCCGTAGTCTCGATATGCCTCAAACAGTCCACCAGCCCATCACATGTAAAAGGAAGAAGACCTCCAACGGTATGGTACAGTGGTCTCCAAACTGCGGCCCTGGAAGCGGATGCAACTCTTTGCTTGCCTTTAACTAGCCCATGAGACATTATTCCTTGCACTGACACCAATGATGGGGCATAATTCCTTCCACTGACAACAAAAATGGACACAATTCCTCCTACTGAAACCAACTATTTCTCCCCCTAATACCAAAAATCAGGCATTATTTACTTCCACTGGGCACAGTTCAACCCCCCTAAAGTCTGGGGGACAGAAAACTGGCCCCTTTTTTAGAAACTTTGGAGACCCCTGGTTTAGTATGTAACAACAGTATTTATTTAAAAACCATACTATACCATTGGAGGTCTCCTTCCTTTTACATGTTATGGGCTGGCTGACTTTTTGAAGCATGTTGAGACTGCCAGAACGTGCTGTAACATTTATGTTGGAGAGTGGTGCAAAGCACTTTATTGTCATATGTATGCACTAATTTTTTATGAACACTTATATCAGGGGTGCCCAACCAATGCCCACCCTCTGATGTGGCCCGCAACCTCCTGCTCTGTGATGGTGGGTTGGCAAGTACAGATCGCGGATTGCTAACCCTCCATCCCAGAGCACCCGTGTTGCGAATTAAGCCCGCAGTAGAGGTATCAAGCAGCTGCAGAGCAGAGCTGCATAAACCGATGCTTCGTGTAAAGCGCCGGCTCCTGTCACAGACGGAGTGATCCCAAATGCACTCTGCCTAGGATAGCAACACCTGGCGATACCTGAATAGAAGACTTAAAGGTAAGTTTATTACTAAAAACACAGAGCATATATGGGCATATCTGTTCTGAAGTGGTTACTGGGCTGCTTTCAAACTGATCCACAGGTGCAGCGCAGTGCATGTGCGGGGTACTTGCACTGGTCCATAAACTTCTGTTATTACTTGAGGGTTTGGTGCTCTTTTAGAAAGTGCACCCCACCTGCAGGATATAATAGAAGTCTATGGAACAGTGCAGCTAACCCGCAGGAAAGCTGCAGGTGCACTGTGTTGCACTCACGGTGTGGGTAAACCACAGCTCATCAGTGTGAAAGCAGTTGTAGAAGGATTTCCAGGCATTGAGCCTGATATGGGTCTGCCATTGTTATCGGTAACACCTTCAGCCCGTTTAAGCTGAATACCCAAGTGTGAGATTTGAGACAGTAACCATTCCGGCATCTTTGGTTTGTTTTGTTTATTTTATAATTGGGATTGGAGAAGGTAATGAGTGGGATACTCCTCTGACTCAACTAGGTAAAACTGGGACACTCTGTAGAAAAATGCCTGTTAGCGATGTCTTGACGCCAGCTGGATGCCGACCAACGCTTACTGACGCTTGAAAACTGCTGTCTTGCTGAACTGTACTAGAACTTTGCTTTTAACATTCTGGTTAACTCAAAAGATCCTGGACTGTAGTAAGACTTGACTCTTGACACTCTATTTAGCCTTAAAGTCCTGTATACAGCTCTCTCCAGCCCTTCACTGACTGAGGTAGCTCCTTGTAACTGCTGGTGCTGATGCAACTCTCAACTCTGTACACTGCACACTGCACACTGCACGCTGTACACATTAACTCTTCAGGGCCCAACCGCTGGCGCCCCCTTTACACTTCAGGGTCCTCTCACTAGGCACCCCCTCTGACACTTTAGGGTCCTCTCACTAGGCACCCCCTCTGATACTTCAGGGTCCTCTCACTAGGCACCCCCTCTGACACTTCAGGGTCTTCTCACTAGGCACCCCCTTTTACCGCTAGCTAGCTCCTGGATCCCTTGGACCTTCACCGGAGTGGTCCCCTCTTGCTAGGCGGACCCCCAGGGGCAGTTTACAGTACTCACGAACTTGGAATGCTTTCCTGAAACTGGACCCCCTTTACTCCGCTGGTCCTCGGCACACCAGATCCTCTCTGCAGCACAGCTCAGCCCAGCTCTCTGTCCCCTCAGGCAAGCCGCCTGGGACACCCGATCCTCTGACAGAAGGAGAGACAGCCACACTCTCCCTCCTGGCACTCTGCTTCCCTCCACAGACACTGTGTCATGCGCTCCCTCTAAACTTATACCCACTCCCAGAATCCTTTGCCCCAGAATCTGCCTTTCTGGGGTAGATACAAGCCTAAATGTGCCACTGATTGGGTTTCCTCCACTGCCCAATGAGAACCCTCTCATGGAGCCAGTGGGGAGACTCCCCATTCTCAAATAGCAACACCTGGGAGACATGACAGCCCAGCTGAAAATCATGGCCCAGCTGTTAGGCAGCCAAGGCCCACTATACTTTTGCCTAGCACCTACCTTGTAGGGTGCTACACAGTCTTAGTCCCCTTTTACATGATCGGCCTGACCCAATCAGACCCTCCATTTACCCCTATGTTAAATAGTTACATAGTTAGTCAGGTTGAAATAAGACACAAGTCCACCTGGCTCAACCAATAAAAAACAAAAAACAGTAAAGAAAACACAACTATACAATCCCATTTACAAAATCCTATACCCGCAGTTGATCTAGAGGAAGGCGAAAAACCCCAGCAAAGCATGATCCAATTTGCTGCAGCAGGGAAACAAATTCCTTCCTGATCCCCGAGAGGCAATCGGATATTCCCTGGATCAACTTTACCTCTAAATATAAGTACCCATTTATATTATGTACACCTAGGAAAGAATCCAGGCTTTTTTTAAAGCAATCTACTGAGGTGGCCAGAACCACCTCTGAAGGGAGTCTATTCCACATTTTCACAGCTCTTACTGTGAAGAAACCTTTCCATATTTGGAGACAAAATCTCTTTTAGAGCCGGTTCACACTAATCCGACTCGAAGTCGCCCTGACTTCGGGCGACTTTGAAGTCGCCCTTGCAGCGCGACTTCATCGCGGCTTGCAAACGACTTCTCATAATAGAAGTCAATGCAAGTCGCTCCGACTTCGCCAAAAAATAGTGCAGGAACCTTTTTCTAAGTCGGAGCGACTTGAGTCGCTCTGATTAGAACGGTTCTATTGCACAGCATTGGGAGCTACTTGTCAGGTGACCAAGTCGCCTGACAAGTCGGAGTAGTGTGAACCGGCTCTTCCTCTAGACGTAAAGAGTGCCCCCTTGTCCTATGAAGCGGCTGATGTTAAGGAACTTGTGTCCGTTTACACCTGTCTACCTCCAATCCACAAAAAAAACAGAATGGTATCTGTCCAGTTCCATCTGGGCGGATAAGATCGCAGGGCCCATAGAGAAGAGTGGGCTGTGTCTGTGTCTGCTCTGCATATGCAGAGTGGACACGGCCCTGTCATCCATCTGCTCCGCTCACTGTGGCCCGCGGCCAATTACCAAGTAGCGTAAATGGCCCTCGCTCTTTAAAAGGTTGGGCACCCCTGACTTATATGAATTCATTGCAAAAGTTTTATTATTTTTTTCACGTTCATAATTGGCTGTTTTTATATGATTGCTAGTTATGTATTTATATTGATTTCTTATCTCACGTTAAGCACTTTAGTTTATTGTGAACTCATTGACAGCGCAGCACAATTCGATTTTAATAATAACTAATCCTGCTTTAAATGTGATTGCTGCTTTCTAATACAAGTGCACATCATTGTCTACTGCCCTAAAAAGCATTTTGATTTTGATAATGTTCATCAAATGATGGTTCTTATCAGACCTGTATTTTCCCTTGCTGGATAGACCAGCTTTTAAGACATTTTCCACGTATGTCAGGTCCAACCTGGAATAAGGAAAAATTATTTTCTAGTAAGAGAAGCTATGATTTCCATGTCAGTGGTGATCATATCCTTGCAGATTCATATCAGTAGAGTCATCAAAGCGAATGCCATACAGCAGAGAGGAAATCAAGGGGTGAAGAGGAAGCACTGTGAAAATGATATCACTGAACAGATGATACACTCTTGCTTGATTCTCCGGCTTCAGATTGTTTATTTTATCCTTCCAAATACTACTAAACGATCCTTTACACTAAAGGGCTTTTATTAATCCTTCCTCGTGGATATCGGAGATCCACTGTGCAAAAACATATCTCACATGTGGCAGCTTTTATAATTAGATGTATGTATGATGAATAGATAGCAAGCTTGATTCCATACCACCAGGAGTCTGAGCTACCTTACTTATTTACAGCAGAAGCAGTCATAGGGGGATTGGAGTGTCAGAATGATTGAACCTCTGATTAAAATGCTTTTCCTAAAGAAATTATATCCTTAAAGGGGAACTGAAGCTTAAGATGTATTTTGGATGTATTATAGGCAAGATGTACTATGCTTGCCATATATTTTTGTGCTTAGATGATTGATGCCTTATAAAAGGAAATCAATAATCAGTTCTATACCGGTAAGCTAAATGTGGCAGTATGCCTGAGGAAGGCTTCCACATGCCTAAAGCATAACCTACACACAAAAAAATCACAATCCCAGAATTTTCAATCATATCCCCATATACTGTATGTGTTCTTAGTCCTACAGCTGCCAGCAACCAACCAAGTGTACGGGTTAATGAAGTTTATGCTTTCTTTGTCATCTCTCCTCCCCTAACCTTCTTATTGGACATGGAAGGAGCAGCAGAATAATGATGTCTTCCTGATGCTCTAATCTCCTGTAAGCATGTACTAGTGTTAGGCCGGCAATACATGGTGCAAATTTCTTTCCTGCAAGCATGGGTTTCAGGAATGAAATTTGCAAGACAGGGGAATCCCTCCCGCCGAGCCATTGTCTGCTCCCGGTGGGGGGGGGGGGGGAGGTTATTGCAGGAAGCCATACGCACTGGGAGCAGCCACTGTATAGCAGCCACTAACAATAACCGTAAGAGAATCCAGCAGGCTGGTTATACCCAAGTTGATCGATCCATCACCTTTGTATGTTCAGCCTGCCCATTAATGCTTCGAATCTCGTCATGTTTCTGCTGAAGCGGCCGAGATTTGAACCAAGTATGGCTGGCCCTAGTGTCAGCACTGAGCTAAGCCATAGGGTCCTGACTGAGTCAGTGTTTATTCTACTAGTCAGAGGAGTACATGATTACATTAATTTGGGATTGCAAGAAGAAATACATTTAACGATTTGTAATGAAAACACAAAGGCAATGTACAGTGGTTGTGTATATACAGTCGACCCCCGAAATTCGAGGGGGTAACATTCTTAGAGCACCCGGGAATTGTGAAAAGCTGCAAATTTTGTATATGGCCAAAAAATGTCTATAAATGCCTGTTTTTATAGTTTAAACCCTAAATATGCCCCCAAATATGATCCCAAAACACTTTAATTTCAATTCAAATTCAGCTTAATAAATTACCCTTAAAAAAAAAAAAAAAAAAATGTAAAGGTAAACCTGTGTACTGTTCACCCACTAATGGGGAACGTGAGCTGGGTTAGACTGTCGTGAGACAGGTTCGTTTTACCCTACTGATGATGTGTTGTCGCAATAGTAATCCTGCTCAGTACGAGAGAAGCCGCAGGTTCAGATATTTGGTGTATGTGCTTGGCTGAGGAGCCAATGGGGGAAGCTACCATCTGTGGGATTATGACAGAACGCCTTTAAGTCAGAATCCCCCCTAAACGTGACGATACCGCAGTGCCGCGGAGCCCAGGTTGGCCTGGGATAGCCGGCCCCCACCACCTCTTCTCCGGGGCGGGGGCTGGTGAGTAGAGCCACTGGCCTTGGGGCCGGAGCGCGGACGGAAGTGGGCCGCCTCTCTCCCGGAGCGCATCGCATGTTCGTTGGGAACCCAGGTGCTAAATCATTCGTAGACGACCTCATTCTGGGTCAGAGTTTCGTGCGTAGCAGAGCAGCTACCTCGCTGTGATCTACTGAAAGTCATCCCTTGAGCTAAGCTTTTGTACTGTACAGTACTGCTATGTCTCCCGCAGTACTAGAATGTAAAATACCGATGGTACCCCTATATGTCCTGGTATTCACCCTAGCACGTTTTCTTTGGTATGTGCTGTCGTTTCCTTTGGTATAATAAGGGTTAAAAAATCCACGAACGACTGAGGCCGCACACTCTAAACCACGACTTTGCAAGGGTCGACTGTATTTTCTTTATTTTTTTTTTAAATTAGAATTAACATTTTTATTATTATTTATTTTTTTATTTTTTTGGTATTGCCAAATATTTTTTTAACCATGCTTCTCTTAACCACCTAGGCGGTAATCCCGAGCGTGACTCGGGGTTGATTTTTCATATCAGGAGCGGTAACCCCGAGTCACGCTGGGGGTGGATTGCAGAGAGCGCAGCGGTGTTCTCTTACCTTATCCTGGCGATCCAGCGATGATCTCTCATTGCTGCGACCGCCAGCCGAGAGTCCCGCCGCTCCTCCGTCCTCCGTCGGTGTGATCACTTCCTAGTTCCGTTCAGCAATGCTGCATGGGAGCGGAACTAGGGAGGGAAACTCAAAAAAAAAAAAAAAAAAAAACGTTGCACAAAATACAAAACACATTTTATATTATATATATATATATATATATATGCATATATATATATATATATATATATATATGCGCATATATATATATATATATATACCGGTATATATATATATATATGCATATATATATATATATATATATGCACACACACACATATATATATATATATAAAATTATATTATTGATTCAATTATAATTCATGCATTATATATATTATCTATAGATATATGTGTGTGTGTATATATATATGTATATATGTATATATATATATATATATATATATATATATACACACACACACATATATCTATATATAATGTATAATGCATGAATTATAATCTAATCAATAATATAATTTTATTATATATATTATATATTAAATAATAAAATAATATTATTGATTCGATTATAATTTATCACATCTGGGAATCTTGTTTTGGTCAGGTTTAAGTCAGTAATTACTAAGAATTGTAGGCCTATAATACATAACGCCAAATTTCCATGAAAAGAATTGTACCGCTTTTGGTATGTAATTCCTGACGGAATCATACCGCCAGGGAGGTTAAAGGGTAACTGGAGTTCACTTACTTTTGTCCTCCAGTGACCTAAATTCAGCTGATAGACCCCATTTTCTGATTGACAGCTGGCTTCACCTTTCAGCACATGGCCTAGAGCCGGAGCCAGCTGTGCCCACCCCTCTCCAACCTGGCACTCCAGTGAGGGCTGCAGGAGCAGAACAGAAATTGGGGACTGAGAGTCACTGCTGTCAGCTCAGAGCAGACCAAGAACTGAGCAATCAGTGGTCATGTGACTTGGTCTAAGGCTTGCCATGCATTATACAATTTTCTTATACAATTTTCCTTTAGATTTACCAAAAACCATATAATATGAGGTCAAAGTTAACCAATTCTGGACCGGAAGAATTTGCCCTCTTAATGACCGGGCCATTTTGGCGATTCGGCACTGCATTACTTTAACGGACAATTACACATTTGTGCAACGCTGTACCTAAATAAAATTGATGTCCTTTTTTTCCCCACAAATGGAGCTTTCTTTTGGTGGTATATTATCACCGCTGCGATTTTTATTTTTTGCGCTATAAACAAAAAAAGAGTGACAATTCTGAAAAAAAAAACAATATTTTTCACATTCTGCTATATAAGAAAAAAAAATAAAATTTAAAATCAATTTTTTTTTAACATTTTAGGCCAATTTGTTTTCTACAATATATTTTTGGTAAAAAAAAATGCAATAAGCGTATTTTGATTGGTTTGCGCAAAGAAAGATTTATGCCATTTTTTATTGTTTTTTTTTTTGTTTCGTTTTTTTTTTTACTAGTAATGGCGGCGTTCTGTGATTTTTAGCCAGACTGAGACATTGCAGCAGACAGACCGGACCCCTAACTGACAATTTTTGACACTTTTGGGGGGACCAGTGACATTACTACAATAATCAGTGCTAAAAATATGTACTGTTACTGTAATAATGACATTGGCAGGGAAGGGGTTAACACAGCGGGTGATCAAGGGGTTAAATGTAAGCCTAGGGGAGTGATTCTAACTGTAAGGGGGTGGGGCTTTTGAAATAATCACAGAGACCTGTGATCCTATATGGAAGGATCACAGGCGCTCTATGATCATTCCAGAGAGAAGAATAGTCAGCTGTGTTTACAACAGCTGACCGTCCTTCTCTCTTAACGGGGAGCGATCGCAGGTGGCCAGCGGCAATGGGAGCCCCCGTCCCCGTGCATCGGAGTCCCCGCTGCCGAGTGGGGGCAGGAGCACGCGCTCGCCCCCTAGCAGCAGGAATGCGACCGACGTAGGGCTATGTCGGTTCACGCAGGAGGGGCTGCCTGTCGCGGTATATCTGCGGCGGGCGGTCCAGAACAGGTTAAACAACACTTTCTATGTGTATCCAATAAGGCAGGCCCTTTGACTACATAGTTTAAGGTAAATCTAAAGGAAATTGTACAGAAATTGTACAAGAAAATTGTATAATGTGTGGCCAGCTGAAAATCGAATGCATTTTAATCGAATCGAATTGCTTATAAATGCTGCTTTTTACAGGTGTTTGTTTTTTCTTTCCTGCCTTTAAATGCACCTCCATGTTAGTCTATGTGTCCATATAAGCCTTTACAGGCGAATTAGAAGAGGAGTGTTTACAGGCTGAAAAAAAGCACCACCAGCACGTTCAGGAGAGGAGCTGAAGAGCAGAAGAAAAATGGCAAACATGTCTAAACACATGTAAACTTGCCTAAACTCTAGATGTGTTTAGCGTTTGAGAGTTTATCCATTCCAATGGCCAAAAAAAAAATGAATATTCTGGCCATTGGAATCCATTAAAACTCAAATGCTTAGCGTACCTAAACATGCCTAAACGCAATGAAACGCACGCGCAAATTGCAGCTTTAGGCACATTTTTTAAGCAATTTTTCTCCTGCCAGCAGAAAAGGCATATGGGAATGCTGAGGATTAATCTGCATTCATGAGGCCTTACAGCTGATGTTGGACAGCTACAGCATCACACTAATGCTGCAGCATGGAATAGAGTATGGTTGTATATTGGTTTAAATGCTCATACGCTCTTACTTCTCCTTAAATATGGTCAGGGATAAAAACGACATTAAAAAACACGTTTTTCAACTTTTTTGGGGTCATACAGAAAGCAAGTGGAGCTCTAGTCTCCTTTCTCATTTTAAGCAGTCTAGTCTGATTAGCTCACATATGTTGTTTACAGAGTCCAATAGTTTAAGCTAAAATTTACACAGACAAGTATTGTAAATGATTTTAACCGGTACAAAACTCAGAAGCAAATATTTATTATATAACAGCTTACCAATTCTTAGATATGATGACTGCATTTGTTTTCTTTTGTTAGGCTTTCTTTCTTTTATTTTCACCTGGAGATCTGGTCACTAAAGCCCCGTACACACGTACCGATCGTCGGCCGACCGATCGGCCGTCTTTTGTCCAGGGCTGTCGTGTCTGTTGAAAACTGCAAAAGACTGCACACGAATTTTGTCGGCCAACAACAGCCGACTGCAGAAGTGATGTCATGTGATGGTTAACTTTCCTTGTCTTTTTTCTTTTCTGAGCATGCCCAGTCTTGCAAATCTGCTGTCTGTCGGCCGAAATCTGTACTGACTGGCGAACAATCGGCCGTTCTGGTGTCGGCCTACAAAAATTTTAATTCCTTCACGACAGATTCTGTTCGGCCGAAAGTGCGCTGTCGGAAGCATCATACTAACGAGCCTACAATCGGCCGATCGGTCGTCGGCCGAATCTTTACGGCCGACAATCGGTACGTGTGTGCGGGCCTTAAGCCTGTTGGTTTTCAACAGAACAGGCTGCACTGCAGATGTAGCAGTTTGAAGCATGGGACATTTACCACTGGCAGGGGTGCTTATAATGATCAGATTTTATTTATTTATGTAAAACCTTTATCCCAAAAGAAAAGAAAAACTGTTGCTGTAACTGCTTATAGTGTTAGCGTATTTAAATCTGCTAGTACTAAGAACACTTCCTTCACCCAAGACTGACAATGCTACTGTCCAAAGGTGTCTCTGTTGCTCTTCCATCCAGAGTGGGGGCAGAGGTCAGGCCAGATAAGCAGGTGAAAACAAAGGGGAAAAAATCCTAAGAAAGAAAACGAATGCAGCCACCATATCTAATGATTCGTAAGTTGCAATATATTAAATTTTATGGTTTTGGGTTTAAGACTGCTTTAAAGCAGAAACTCCTGAATAGAGATTACTGTTGGGATCTCTACTTAGAAAACTCTGATGTTTCTGAGATCCTTTGTCACATGTGTAGCCTCTATGAAATATTATATTAAATATTGTTTTCATAAAATACATTAAATGACTCAATTTTCATCTGATTCCTGCTGAATTTGACAAATTCTAGTCATGGGTGGCCCTGCAAGCACCATCCAACTAAACAAAAGTGAATTAAAAAATTGATTGAGCTGGGTGGAATAATAGTATACAAAATATGAATAGTCTTATGGCCCTGATGTAAAACCTGAAAAGGTGTCTTTATATCGCATACCACAATTTTCGACAGTCCAGTTCAGCCCTTAGGATACCATTTCAGCAAAATAAAGTACATTGTATTATGATTATTATTATTATTATTATTATTATTATTATTATTATTATAATTATTATTATTACATTATTATTATTGTTATTTATATTGTTATTATTACATTATTATTATTATTATTATTATTACATTATTATTAGTCATTTGATATTCTGCTTTTTTTTGTAGATGATGTAATGTTGGTAAATACAGGATAGTAGAGGTCATATTGAGCCCTTGGCCACATAGAAAAACGGGTATCTTTTGTACCTAGATCCAATAAATTTATATATTCAGTAAATACATTTCAGTTAAAAAATAAATGTAAAAAAATCAATATGCAGCTAAATATAAAGATAAAAAAACTAAACAGGCTGAGTGAAAAGGTCATGTGGTACGGTCTATAAAGATCTTGGACACTAGATGGCACACATGTATGGTGTTAGAGGCAGCAAAGAGACCTCCATTCTTCGAAACAATAGCCCAATTCAGTGTGTTTTCTTTTTATATCTGTGCATGAATTCATTGGAAAAAAACTATTCTCTTTAGCTAAAGTAGTATTATTTTGTTTAAAAAAAAAATCCAGTGATAACAATGTATTAAAATTACAGAAATATCAATTATTTCTGTGGTTTATATTTACTTTTTGTAGGGAAACCATATTGCACAGAGCTGTCAGCATTTAAAGTATAAGAAAACAAACCAATCACCTAAATCTAATATTAGATTTAACACGTGTATGTAGTTTTAAAAAGTCATTTTTTTATCTTATTAAATCTGCAGATTTTATTAAAATAATACCCAGGGATTTTATTATAAGGGGCCATGTTCAGAAGGCACTTCCTGTTATAGGGTGACTACGCTCTGGTCAACTGTGATCCTGCATTGTTACCCTGTCATTAAGGCTTCCAATGGAGACTACATGTATCACCTCCCAAATGTCCCTCATTTGGAGGGTCAGTCTCCGTTTTGGGATAAAATCTCTCTACTCCCCCTTTCTTCTTGGTTGTCCCATTTTTAGTTTGCATATGCAAATCTAAAAAAATTGACTATTTCATTTCCAGAAGCATTAAAGTACACTAAACCTTTCATCCATCCTCTAAATGATTACGTGTGTGTGTTTTCTTTTTTTTTTTTTTTTTTTCTTCAGTATAAAGGAATAGAAGCAGTAAAAAAAAAAAAAGAAATGGAGGTTTAAACAATCATATTTTGTGTATTTATTCTTAGTGGTGCATGTAACTGAGTGTGTGTCAGGGTTGCGTTCTTTGCCTGGGATCAGCAGCAATGAGATGTAACAAAGCATGAAAAAAAAGATGAAGACAAACATTTTATTCAAACAGTGGACATGATTTACTAAAACTGGAGAGTGTAAAATCTGGTGCAGCTGTGCATTGTAGCCAATCAGCTTTTAACTTCATCTTGTTCAATTAAGCTTTGACATAAAACCTGGAAGCTGATTGGTTTCTCTGCAGAGCTGCACCAGATTTTGCACTCCCCAGGTTTAATAAATCAACCCTACATTTTTATTTTTAATAGCAATTATTTATGATACATGACATTTTAGCAAACTAAATGTAATGTTTATTAATATCACACTGCACTCTCTAAAAAAATGTAATATAGAATAATGCTACTACCTTCCAATTACCAAATAATAAATATAAACCTAAGAAAGCGGTTAATATTCTGTGAATTTTTAGTGTAATATATACATTAAACATATTATTTCACATATGGATAATATATGAAGTGAAATTCATAACAATATGGGGTTGATTTACTAAAAACCAATAGGCTTTTAAATTTGCTAGAAAGTTGCAGTTTGAGAATCTTCTCCAGAGCTTGAATGTGGTGAAGTTTCACTTTGCAATGAATACCCAATCACGTGCATGAAAAATAAAAAAGATTAGCATTTTTGCTTGCACATATTTGGATGGTGGAAGTCCGCACAGCTTCACCTCATTCACTAAACTCTGGGGAAAAGTGAAACTTACCTTGTAAAATTAACAATCTATGTGACTTTAGTAAACCAACCCCTATGTGTGCATCCATGAATCAAAAAGAACAGAAATCTGTTATAAAATGATTCTACAACCATCAGTCGGGGGGGGGGGGGGATGATTCTGCACCACCAAATCTCTCCCCCCCCCACCCGCCTGCCTGCCAGCCCCCCCAGTTTACTTACCTTGTTCCTCCAGAATGACAGGCAGCGGCGGCTTCCCCCTCAGGCTCCTTCATGTCCCTTCTCGGTGGCCATCTGCTCCCCCCTTCTTGGCCAACAGCATGCCTTCCTTCTTTCGGCCAATTGGGAAACAGGCCTCAGGACCCGCTTCCTGATTGGTCGGGAGGAGAATCATTGTGGCAATAGCGAATATTCATTTGTTATTGTCACACAACTGGGTGGGCCCGCGCCCACCCCCGCCCGCCCTTTTTTGAAGCCTATTTGAGCCTCTGGCTCTAATCAGGTGCTTAAAAAAACAAAAAAACATTGGAATCCATGCGTCTGGTGCCCTACATGTAGATTAGGGGGCCGGATGCATGGATGGGGGGGCCGGCCCTAATGGATGGGCCACCACTGTTCACAACACTTCAACAGTAAGTCCACACATATACAACATGGCGTTCATTTATTGAAACTGGCGAGTGCAAAATCTGGTGCAGCTGTGCATGGTAGCCAACTAGCTTTTAACTTCAACGTGTTCATTTAAAGTTTAACTAAAGGCAAAACTTTATTTTAGTTTTGGATAGAGTGGAGAGGGATTCGAACACCTTTCATCAGTTTTTATTGCTGTCTGTGCCCCCCCCCCCCCCCCGCTAGGGATAGTTACCCTCTCTATTTGTCCTGTTTACCTTTATCATTGAAAGTGAAAGTATAAGAAAATCACAAATTTTGTGTTGTCCCCAGAAAAGTAATAGAGGGGAAATCTTCCAATTAGGACACTAGTTCTGGTGACCTGGAAGTTCCAAAGAATTCCCTGAATTTGCAGGGAATGCCTCTCACTTCCTGTTTGGCTACAGGACAGGAAATGAAGGGAAATCTCCCCGAATGGGGCACAGATGGTGAAAAAAAAATCCCGACAGGGGTTATAACCCTCTATTGCTCTTTCCAAAATTAAAAAAAAAAAAGGTTTTGCCTTTAGTTCTACTTTAAGCTTTAACTGATTGGTTTCTATGCAGAGCTGCCCCCGATTTTGCACACCCTGATGTAGTATTTTTTCTTCATCCCCCATCAACTTGTTTTAAACAAAATCAACACAAAAGTGCCACCACCCAGAGGAAAACAACGCACCCTCTTTTTTGACCCCCAAATTAGAAATTTAACCTGCACCCAGAACGATCCATTAAACAAACACTGCTGCACTATCTATAAACCTTATTCCTCATGGCAGACATCCAGTATATATATATATATATATATATATATATATATATATATATATACATATATATATATATATATATATACGAAGAAATAGGATAAACTAACAACAGTGAAAGTACCGGTATAAGACATTTATTATATAAACAAAACCAAATGTACATATGTAATCTAAGCATAAGACAGCGCTATTACAAACATTTCCGTGTATCAGAACACCCTCAATGTCCGCATGATGATGTCACCAAGAACTGCCCAACACCTACACGTTTCATCTCTGGACTTCCTCAGGAGCTTTCTGTCATTCATTCTGTCGGGGTATATGCATACTTCAAAGGGGCCGTAGTATCTAGATAAACAAAATGCAATAGTTCTATAGGACAAGATCACTCTACTGTTGGTGTATACTTTTCTAACATTCATGGGAAAAAAAGAGACACCTGAAACTTGAGAGAATGAAAGATTTATTGATTATTATTATTAATATTATAATACATTATTTATATAGTGCTGACAGTATATGCAGCGCTTTACAATTTAAGGAATAATTTATTATATTTTATTATATATTTTTTCCTTTGCCCAGCTCAGTACCGCACAGTTACAGTACACTGTATGTAGCACACTGTCTATTTTATGTTTAGATCAGTAAATAGAACTGATATACGCCTGCTACTATAAATATATTAATCAAAGATCTACTGAAAAGTGCAGATTTTGTTTTTCCATATTTGGAATATAATGTACAAAAAGAGAAATATATTTAGAAAAATAGACAAGGATCCCTTCTTGCTGTAAGTGGAGCTCACACTCTACCTTCTTGCTGTAATCTCACAAGCACTCTGGGACCTGTTTAATCAGACCCCACACAGCCTGTGACTATGGCTTTTGTACCGTGGGAAAAAACAAAGCACCAAAGTCAGTATTTATGCAGATAGTTTCTAAGCCAAGACTCCAGTCTTGTAAAGGAGTGATTGCTAACGACTGAATCAACATAATGCCGGTGACAAGCTGCCACAAAACACTTAAAGTAAACCTGTCACAAACCTGAGCAGATCAAAAGATGACAAAGTATAGCAGAGATTGCTTTTTATGAAAACTCAATCCTTAAAAAGAGAGATTGAAGCAGATAAATGGAAATTTGGATTATTTTTCTCTTGAACTTGGGTCCAACCCCTCTTACTTCTCAAACTTCCTATTGGTCCATGAAACTGCTGATCACATTAAAGGGCCAGTAAGGAGAATAGAGAAGCCAGGCTACCCTTGATTCCACAGAAAAAAAAAAGGACTTAAAGGGGGGGGGGGGGGGATTTACTAAAACTAGAGCGTGCAAGATCTGATGCAGCTTTGCATTGAAGCCAATCAGCTTTCAGGTGTTATTATCAAAGCTTGGTAGCATGGTAGCCAACTAGCTTTTAACTTCAACGTGTTCATTTAAAGTTTAACTAAAGGCAAAACTTTATTTTAGTTTTGGATAGAGTGGAGAGGGATTCGAACACCTTTCATCAGTTTTTATTGCTGTCTGTGCCCCCCCCCCCCCCCCGCTAGGGATAGTTACCCTCTCTATTTGTCCTGTTTACCTTTATCATTGAAAGTGAAAGTATAAGAAAATCACAAATTTTGTGTTGTCCCCAGAAAAGTAATAGAGGGGAAATCTTCCAATTAGGACACTAGTTCTGGTGACCTGGAAGTTCCAAAGAATTCCCTGAATTTGCAGGGAATGCCTCTCACTTCCTGTTTGGCTACAGGACAGGAAATGAAGGGAAATCTCCCCGAATGGGGCACAGATGGTGAAAAAAAAATCCCGACAGGGGTTATAACCCTCTATTGCTCTTTCCAAAATTAAAAAAAAAAAAGGTTTTGCCTTTAGTTCTACTTTAAGCTTTAACTGATTGGTTTCTATGCAGAGCTGCCCCCGATTTTGCACACCCTGATGTAGTATTTTTTCTTCATCCCCCATCAACTTGTTTTAAACAAAATCAACACAAAAGTGCCACCACCCAGAGGAAAACAACGCACCCTCTTTTTTGACCCCCAAATTAGAAATTTAACCTGCACCCAGAACGATCCATTAAACAAACACTGCTGCACTATCTATAAACCTTATTCCTCATGGCAGACATCCAGTATATATATATATATATATATATATATATATATATATATATATACATATATATATATATATATATATACGAAGAAATAGGATAAACTAACAACAGTGAAAGTACCGGTATAAGACATTTATTATATAAACAAAACCAAATGTACATATGTAATCTAAGCATAAGACAGCGCTATTACAAACATTTCCGTGTATCAGAACACCCTCAATGTCCGCATGATGATGTCACCAAGAACTGCCCAACACCTACACGTTTCATCTCTGGACTTCCTCAGGAGCTTTCTGTCATTCATTCTGTCGGGGTATATGCATACTTCAAAGGGGCCGTAGTATCTAGATAAACAAAATGCAATAGTTCTATAGGACAAGATCACTCTACTGTTGGTGTATACTTTTCTAACATTCATGGGAAAAAAAGAGACACCTGAAACTTGAGAGAATGAAAGATTTATTGATTATTATTATTAATATTATAATACATTATTTATATAGTGCTGACAGTATATGCAGCGCTTTACAATTTAAGGAATAATTTATTATATTTTATTATATATTTTTTCCTTTGCCCAGCTCAGTACCGCACAGTTACAGTACACTGTATGTAGCACACTGTCTATTTTATGTTTAGATCAGTAAATAGAACTGATATACGCCTGCTACTATAAATATATTAATCAAAGATCTACTGAAAAGTGCAGATTTTGTTTTTCCATATTTGGAATATAATGTACAAAAAGAGAAATATATTTAGAAAAATAGACAAGGATCCCTTCTTGCTGTAAGTGGAGCTCACACTCTACCTTCTTGCTGTAATCTCACAAGCACTCTGGGACCTGTTTAATCAGACCCCACACAGCCTGTGACTATGGCTTTTGTACCGTGGGAAAAAACAAAGCACCAAAGTCAGTATTTATGCAGATAGTTTCTAAGCCAAGACTCCAGTCTTGTAAAGGAGTGATTGCTAACGACTGAATCAACATAATGCCGGTGACAAGCTGCCACAAAACACTTAAAGTAAACCTGTCACAAACCTGAGCAGATCAAAAGATGACAAAGTATAGCAGAGATTGCTTTTTATGAAAACTCAATCCTTAAAAAGAGAGATTGAAGCAGATAAATGGAAATTTGGATTATTTTTCTCTTGAACTTGGGTCCAACCCCTCTTACTTCTCAAACTTCCTATTGGTCCATGAAACTGCTGATCACATTAAAGGGCCAGTAAGGAGAATAGAGAAGCCAGGCTACCCTTGATTCCACAGAAAAAAAAAAGGACTTAAAGGGGGGGGGGGGGATTTACTAAAACTAGAGCGTGCAAGATCTGATGCAGCTTTGCATTGAAGCCAATCAGCTTTCAGGTGTTATTATCAAAGCTTGTTTGAACAAGCTGAAGTTGGAAGCTGATTGGCTACTTTGCACAGCTGCACCAGATTCTATGTGCTCCAGTTTTAGTAAACCTGCCCCAAAGTGTGTTTCCATTTTTGCAACCAAATTGGTATAACTTTAAAAACATGTTTAAAAATGCATCATTCCTTTTTTTCAGGTGCCCTATTTCAGGTGCCCTTTTTTGATCACTTTTATTCCTATTACAAGGAATGTGAACATCCCCTGTAATAGAAATAAGCAGGAAAGGTCCTCTTTAATGTGAGATCTGGGGTCAAAAAGACCTCAGATCTTACATCTACCCTTAAAAGTAAAAAAAAAAATATATATATTTTTTTTAACAAGAATAAAAATGAGCTCTTTAAGGCTGTTGGGCTGAAGCAACCTATGGCGTCACTCCGGTCCTCTAAGACCATCGAGTAGAGTGGGGGCCATCTTGCTCTCACTAGACTTCCTATCTGGGACTGCAACAGACCAGATCATTTTCCCCGCTACCGATGGCTCCGGTAAGCAGGGAAAATGACTGGGAAGCAGCGGGAGGGGGGTGGAACCTCTTCCGCTGCCCATAAAATTGATCCCGCAGCTAATTCAACACTGGGTTCACTTTTATGTGAAAGAGGAGCGCAAACCAAGTAAGAAAATACCAGGGTTATGGCACCAGGATCACTTTTATGGGCGACAGGAGTGGTCCCCCCCCCCCCCCTCCAGCTGCTTCCCGGTCATTTTCCCTGCTTACTGGAGCACTGTACTGTGCAGCTAAGTCTTCATTATCAATTGGGTTTATTTACTTAAATTGGAGAGTGCAAAATGGGTGAATCTCTGCATAGAAACGAATCAGCTTCCAGGTTTTTTTGTGAAAGCTTAACTGAACTAGCGGACATTAGAAGCTGATTGGCTACCATGCAGAGCTGCACCAGATTGTGCACTTACCAGTTTTAGTAAATCAACCCCAATGTGTAACTATGAGGATAGATTTGGGGAAGGCTCACATTATTCAAAAAAACCTTGAAGTCAGCCATAACACCTACTTCTGAGAAACTTCTAAAATGTAAGTACATTTTTTTAACATTTTTTAGGCATGCTGGTAACACATAAAAACATATATTGGGCTTTTCTCACTGCAACTGCGAAAGTGGAAATACACGTTAAACTACAGGCAAAACTTTTTTTTTTTGTTTTGCATAGAGTGGAATCCATGCGTCCGGTGCCCTACATGTAGATTAGGGGGCCGGATGCATGGATAGGGGGGGGGCGGCACCCCTGCACCCCCAATGGATGGGCCACCACTGTCCATAACACTTCAACACTCACTAAGTCCACACTTGTACAGTATGGGGTTGATTTATTGAAACTGGCGAGTGCAAAATCTGGTGCAGCTGTGCATGGTAGCCAACTTGCTTTTAACTTCAACGTGTTCATTTAAAGTTTAACTAAAGGTAAAACTTTTTTTTACGTTTTGGATAGAGTGGAGAGGGATTTGAACACCTTTCAGTTTTTATTGCTGTCTGTGTCCCCATTAAGGAAATTCACCCTCTCAATTTGTCCTGGTTACCATTATCATTCAAAGTGAAAGTAAAAAAAAATAAAAAAAATTTCGGTTGTCCCCAGAAAAGTAACAGTTGGGAAATCCTCCAAGGGGGGACACTGGTTCTGGTGACCTGGGAGTGTAACGTTAAAAAACCCTACCCCGTGAAAATTCCCTACCCTCGTCACTTCCTGTGCACATACGTCATTGAACAGCTGAGCAGCTTCCCACTGCGCATGCTCACAGCTGCGGAGGGTAGGGAATTTTCACAGGGTAGTGTTTTTTAACGTTACACTGGATCAGCTGTTGCTGCGCATACATTAAATCATCTCCGCTCTATCATTAAATCATCTCTGCTCCAACCCCTCAGACTTCCCTGATCTCAGCTCCATAATGTAAAAGCGGGGGCGGAAGTATGAAAATATAAATCACGGAGCCGAGATCATGTGGGACGCCGCACCCGCTGATGAATGACGGGCGCCCGCAGGGAAATCTCAGGGTTGGAGCGGAGATGATTTAATGTATGCGTGATAACAGCTGATGTGGTGTAAGGTTAAAAAACACTACCCTGGGAAAATTCCCTACCCTCCGCAGCTGTGAGCATGCGCAGTGGGAAGCTGCTCAGCTGTTGAATGACATAGACAGGAAGTGACGAGGGTAGGGAATTTTCACGGGGTAGGGTTTTTTCTCGGAACAGGGGCCCCAATAGATTTGCTTAATTTTCAGGGATTTCCTCTCACTTCCTGTTTGCCTATGAGACAGGAAGTAAAGGAAAATCTCCACAATGGGACAGAGATGGCAAAAAAAATCTGATAGGGGTTATAACCCTCCCTTGCTCTATCAAAAATGAAAAAAAAAAACCATGTGTTGTCCATATATCTACTTTAACTATAACTTTAGCTGTCCATATCTTTCGGATTTGTTCACACTGTTTGTGTTGCCATGCATTCTGATACATCAAACACAGAAAGAAAATGCTCAAAAGGACCAGCACTCTTCTCACTAGGACCAATTGACACCACTTTTTCTGTGTTTCAGTGAGTTGTGAAAAAGTCATATTAAGCTGATTTTTTAGTTCATTATTTATTTAAGTCAGTGAAATGAAATCCTTAACCCAACTTCAACCTGTCTCAAGGCACAGCAACACAATAAATGGCAACACAGGCATTTGTAATTTGAACCCACATATCAAGGCAAAATTTAGAAAGAAAAACATGTGGTACATCTCTGCAATGCATTCTCTTTTTCCCATGTTTTCCTTTCAAAGACCCTTCAAGTACAAAAAAAAAAAATACCTGTTGATCTGCCAGAAGTACACTCAGCTCCTAATCCCTGATGTAGGCTGACTGTGTTTTGCTCTTATCAAACAGATATAACAAAATGCTTCCACTGATATATTAAACAGACCAAAAGGAAGCAAATAAGAGAAGATCATTGACCGGACTTACATGCACTTTAAAAGTATGTATATTAAAAAGTGGTAGATTTGGCATTTATGTACTCTTTGAATTTTACTGTACATATATTATATATAATATTTATACTGGAAATTCTTTTAACTAGTCATACAGCTGCTGGAAACTGTAACTAGACAAATATTTGAGAATGATTATTAATAAAATATTAATAATAATTAATAAAAATAATAAGTAATAACAATATTATCGTTTTACAAATTAAGGGAGCTAGTACAGTTACAATCCAATCCAATACAAAAGGGTTAGGAGGGCAATGATCGTAAGAGCTTACAATCTAAAGGCTCGTACACACGATAAGAAAATCTGTAGGGAAAATTTGTCCGACGACCGATCTGTTGATTTTCGGATTGTTAGTATGGTGCTTTCGACAGCCAACTCCGACTTTTCGGCTGACAAAATCCTGATGTGCAGGCTATAAAATTTTTGTCATCCGTCAAAACAACGTCCAATTTTCATCTCATTAGTACAGATTTCGAAAATCTTTAGAGCAAGACTAGGCATGCTCAGAGAGAAAGAACACATACAAAGCAATCCAACACATGACATCCACTTCTGAAGTAGAATTCTGTCGTACGGAAAATTCGTATGAAAATAACCTCTTCACTTTCCACATCAGACTAGCATGCCACAAAAAACGAACGACAGATCGTTCGATAATCTGATCGTGTGTACGGGGCTTAAAAGGGAGGTGCAAGTGATACAAAAGGTAAAAACGAAAGTAAAAGTACAGTTTCTACGTGGAGGTAGGGTAGGCTTTCCTGAACTCTCCATTTACGAATGCAGTTGCCATTAAATAGTAAATGCATTAATAAATTGGGGAGGCCTGTTTATTAATTTGTGTTTGTTTTTTTGTTAATTTTCCACCCCATTTTAATATTAGGTAGGCAATTTACAAGTTCAGACATTTGAGGTTGGAAAATCTACTTGCCGATTTGGGACTGACACATCTCATATAAATATCTCAATATTCCCAGCAGGTACAACATGCACAGAGATAATAAAGGGCCCTCTGCACTATGGTACACACACACACACAAATATATATATATATATATTATATTATTTTTCCTGAGGCCTGCTTATTCATATCCAGAACTAAAGCTTGAGTGCCACGTGTGCAGTTTTTAGTTGTTCCCAGGTTGACGAAGGATAACCGCTCAGCACCCAAGGATGAATTTCCTCACATCTAATGAAAAATGCATCCAATCAATAGCTCCACTATTTTGCTTTAATCCTAATTTTGTCTTTCATTTGTTATAAATTGAATATAGTCTCATGGTAAAGATCAGGACCATACACTAAATTCACGTAAGTGTTCACAGAATTTTTACACCAGATGTAAATGTATACGTTTTTGTACAAAATATTGTAAAATCACTGAAAGTAACTGACCTAACCTTGACCTTCTAATTGGAATTAAATTTTGCTTTTATATTCTGCGATCTGAGACAGCCCAGCTTTCTGGGACAGTTGCCTTTTTACGTTCTATTAAAATAAAAGTGCAATTAGACATAACCTCTGGGGTCATTAGACATAAAACTGCCATGTTATACTCTAATGGCAAAACCACTTCTGATAAGCTGGTTGTAATGAGACAAGAGGAGCAGATCTATTCCCAAGCACCTGACAAAAGGTATTTCAGAAGTCCTAAGAGATGCACTTTATAACTGGAAGACAAATAAGTCAAGTAATAAGAAGCTTTTTCTGTCTAGATCGGACAGGCCACCTGTCACGGAGCTTCAAGTTCTAGCAATGGTAGACTTTCTTGATTCTAGCAATGTTAGTCTTAGAATGATTTTTTTTTCAGCCACTGTGAGTTTCAGTCTCCATAAAATTGACAAGCAGAGTAAAATTTAATTTTGTTTTCCTTTAGTACGTCGTTTTCTGAACAAATTTCACCTGTTATCTGGTACAGTTATATGTCTGTTCAATAGAATAAAGATTGCAGCATCTTGGTCCAATATTTATTAAAGCCCAATTGCAGGCAAAACTTACTTCTTTGTTTTGGATAAAATTAGCGAAGAGCTTGAACCTATGCCACATTTTTGTTGCTACGGGTCTATTCTTTTTTTTTTAGATTTCAATATTTCTATAAATTTTATGTGCAAAGAAAAAATACACAAGAATGCGTACAGTTAACATCTGCAATGAAAAATAACACATAACAATATTGAACAGTCGACATAGCCCACGAAGGAGCGCATGACAAGGGCATACATGGCTAGAGAACTCCCTTCCGGTAGTCCCCGGGACCGGGGCGATGCCAACCAGGCCCGTGCCCGCCCCCCTCCGGCGCCCCCAGGGGAACACACTGCGCCCCAAGGAGGGAAACGGTCACCCAAGCCCCAGTCCACTGCAGCATCTCCAGCTCTGGGGAGCCGAACCATCTGCACTGGTATACCAAAGTAACTAACATGGCAAATTAAGGCATAAGAGCCGCTTTAGGCGGCAATAAAAGATCTATAATAATCCTATGAGGACCACATCTGCATAAATCCCTTTGCAGTAAAGAGAAAGAGAGTGTGTGTAGGAATGAGGGGAGACAAAAGAAAGGAGGTAAGGAAGAAGAAATGGGGAACAGAAAGGAGAGAATAAGGGACAGAAGCGGTAAGAGGTTGGTGTCCAGGTCTGCGAGAGAGGGGTCCAGATAGCTCCAGAAAGCCGTCCGGATACTATTCTTTTTTTTTTTAATCTAAAATAACAGGGATCACTGGGACATGAAGTAGTAAAAACCTGACAGAGGCTTTGGGGTTGATTTACTAAAGGAAAATAGGCTGTGCACTTTGCAAAGTGCAATTGCACTCTGCAAGTACAGTTGCTCCAGAGCTTAGTAATTGAGGTAAAGCTTCAACTTGCAAAGTGTACCCAATCAAGTGCAGGGGAAATAAAAAAAAAAAACAGCATTTTTGCTTGCACGTGATTGGATGATGCAAGTCAGCAGAGCTTCTGCTCATTTACTAAGCTCTGGAGCAACTGCCTTTAGTAAACCAACCCCTTTATTGGTTTGTGCTCTATCCATTTTTGTTGCTCATTGGAGAGAACTTTTAATAGATCCATTAGCTCTTAACCCCTGTCACAGGGATCGGGAATCAGGATAAATCTCCTTAAACAGACATGGGCAGCTAATAAAACAGAAAAAAGGATCTAAACCTTCCACAATCTAAACAAAACAACAAAAAGTTTGGCCCAGTTTTATTTCTGTGACCATGTTGTTAGGAAATGTAGGAATTTCTTTCCTAGAATGTTATTATATATTTATTATATTTTTATATTTATATTTTATTTTCCATAGAATGTTTTAAGGAATGGACATATCAAGACCAAATTCTTATTGTTGAGAATCATTTGTTTGCAGTTATCTGCTCCATATCCAAATATTGCCGTTACAGCAAAAAAAAAAAAAAAAAAAAATATAGAACAAAAAAAACCCACTGGTAAGGATAGGCACACCAACAAAAAGAGGCACTGTAATAATTTATTGGAGAGCAGATGGGCCTGATTTACTGCAATAAATGATACAGAGCAGGAATAAATCAAGTAACCTATCTACCTGATTGTGCACTGATGTCCAATGCATAGTTTACAGATGATATTGAACATTTAAATAACATTGCCGTTGTGCCTTCTGCTCCTAAAAGGTACACCACAAAATATGCACACATTTATCTGGAAAATGTATTTAATTGAAAAAAAAAAACAAATGTAACTGGATTTTTGAGCAATGAAACATGCATGCACCAAATAGCATGTTAGTAACACCCCATACAATATAATGTTGTATTATAAAGTAATTGTATGAACATTTAGTGAACATTTGAACTTGTGTGCCAAGTAGCAGTATATGGAATATCAAAGGATTGTTCATTCTTCTGGTTTTACTTCTAAACGATATGTGCAATTAAAATGGCTAGCAGCAGTTAGACCCAAAGATTTTTATTTCAGACACACTGGGGAAGATCTACTAAATCTGAAGCACTCAGAATCTGGTGCAGCTGTGCATAGTAACCAATCAGCTTCTAACTTCAGCTTGTTCAATTAAGCTTTGACAATAAAACCTGGAAGCTGATTGGTTTCTATGCAGAGCTGCGCCAGATTTTGCACTCTCCAGTTTCAGTAAATCTCCCCCACCCTGACTTAGCTGCTGTATTTAGACCTTAGATTGTGCATTCCTTAGAAAATCACCCTTGTTAGGGAATTATGCACATGTGTGTTGTAGCCTGTGCGTGTACATTCATGCACAATACACCATAAGCATTTGATTTGCTTGCTTGTGTTAAATTGATGCATGATTATACAAGCATATCCTTTAGCAAATCAAACCCCCATAATATTAAACTTCATGAAATGTTAGAGATGCAGGTGAGCTAAATAAATGTCCATGTGTTATAACATGAAAGGGGTCACAAGAAAATAGCAGATTCCATTTAACAAAATATTGTAGCAATAAAAACAGTGCAAGAATCATTAGAATAGTGTGAGTCTTTTTCCCAAGATCACACAATAAAAAAATTTGAATGCTTGTATGTCAAAGTGTAATTCTACTTTTGTTGAGAAAACTATCTCCTCTGGGTGATCAATGTACCGTATATTGCAGGATCTTTTACAAACTTTGTTGCAGTGTTCTACCTTTTTCTACTCTGAAGAAAAGCCATGTCCTTTGCATGCTGATTTAGAGCAGGAAGGACTGGTCCATTATAATCACCTGGTGCACTATGTGAGGTTGATTTACTAAAACTGGAGAGTGAAAAATCTGGTGCAGCTCTGCATAGAAACCAATCAGCTTCTAACTTCAACTTGTTCAATTACGCTTTGACAATAAAACCTGGAAGCTGATTGGTTTCTATGCAGAGCTGCGCCAGATTTTGCACTCTCCAGTTTCAGTAAATCTCCCCCACCATGACTTAGGGCTCTTTCACACAGGCGGTCCGATCAGATCCGCCTGTCAGTTTTTTAGGCGGATCTGATCGGATCCTCCATGCAGCTCTATGGGGCAGCGGGTGTCAGCGGAGACACCTCCGCTGACACCCACTGCCATCCGCATCCGATCCTGTGCTGAAATCTGGACGGATGGAAACCCTATTTTTCTATCCGTTCAGTAATCGGAGCAGAGCGGATCTGATGAGAGCGGACAAGCGGTCCGCTCTCCTCCGATCCCCCATAGAGGGCAGCGGGTGCTGAGACACCTCCCTCTCCACTCTGCAAGCAGAGACGGAGCTGTCATCCGCCCGGCTCAACGGGGATCGCGGATCGATCCCCGCTGAGCAACACGGATCCGCCTGCGGAGGCGGACCGTGTGAAAGAAGCCTTAGCTGCTGTATTTAGACCTTAGATTGTGCATTCCTTAGAAAATCACCCTTGTTAGTGAATTATGCACATGTGTGTTGTAGCCTGTGCGTGTACATTCATGCACAATACACCATAAGCATTTGATTTGCTTGCTTGTGTTAAATTGATGCATGATTATACAAGCATATCCTTTAGCAAATCAAACCCCCATAATATTAAACTTCATGAAATGTTAGAGATGCAGGTGAGCTCAATAAATGTCCCTGTGTTATAACATGAAAGGGGTCACAAGAAAATAGCAGATTCCATTTAACAAAATATTGTAGCAATAAAAACAGTGCAAGAATCATTAGAATAGTGTGAGTCTTTTTCCCAAGATCACACAATAAAAAAATTAGAATGCTTGTATGTCAAAGTGTAATTCTACTTTTGTTGAGAAAACTATCTCCTCTGGGTGATCAATGTACCGTATATTGCAGGATCTTTTACAAACTTTGTTGCAGTGTTCTACCTTTTTCTACTCTGAAGAAAAGCCATGTCCTTTGCATGCTGATTTAGAGCAGGAAGGACTGGTCCATTATAATCACCTGGTGCACTCTGCATAGAAACCAATCCAGGTTTTCTTTTTTTTTGTCAAAGCTTTATTGAACAAGCTGAAGTTAGAAGCTGATTAGCTATCATGCACAGCTGCATCATATTTTGCACTCTCCAGCTGTAGTAAATCAGCCCCTTATGTGGGCCATACATGGGTCGAATTCCGAACAAATTTTCTTTCGATTATCAAAAATTTTGTACGTTTTGTGTTTCGATGGTGCCACCATTTATTTCAAAATTCGACCAACCAAGCCTTCTATTTCACCTCATTTTGCTACAGAAAGCCATTTTGCGGGAATCTTCTTTTCTTTCCGGGAATTCTCTTTTCTTGAACTCATGCACATGTCTTTTTTGATTATATTTCTTGCATGATTCTCCTATTATTGATTAGCAAATTGTTTGTTTTTCAAAAATTTCTAACATGCCCAATCACTCAAATTTGATGGCTGCACAAAAATCAGCCATTGCTGTGGCCCACTAATGGTGTGAAATTCAAACTAAAAATTCTTAGTCATGATTTTCCAAAGAAAATTATTTCGGAATTCGACCCATGATTGGCCAGCTTTAGTGTTCAGATGGGAAAAGCTGCATGGTATGCATCCCTTTAGGCTTATCCTTTTAACCCCGTTTGGTGTAGAGTATCTCATCAAAACTAAAATTCTTTCGGAATTCGACCCATGTAGGGCCGGCTTTAGTGTTCTGATAGGAAAAGCTGCACGGTCTGCATCCCTTTAGTCTTATCCTTATCCTTTTAACCCCATTTGGTGTAGAGTATCTCATCAAAACTAAAATTCCTTTAGCAGAGAAAGCTTAAAATTTGACTTGTTTCGTAGTACAGACTTCTGGGAAAATCAGTGAGCTCATTGCACAAGCAGAAAATGAAATTTTTGGGGGTGTCTAGTACACCAGCAGTGTACAGAACAACTCTGGGAAACCTATTACATTGAATTGTACAGAACATTACAGTGGCTGCTGATTCCAATAGAAAGGTAATATTTAATAACATTAAATTACAATATGGCTTGTGTAGCACTTGTATATGCTATATTATTTTTTATTTTCTATATTTTTTTTCACAAAAGTGAAGTTATCCTTTAAAGTCATTTTTAACTTTGACTTCTTTTCGTCTAATTTTAGGCATACGCTTATTTTCATAATATTACTTTTTTTGTCCTTCAACATTCATAAAAAAGCTCATTCTCCTTTAAAGGTAAACATAAATGTATAATTTTAGACCTGCAGCAGTATTTCCTACATATGTTAAGAAATCAACACATACTCCTAAATGATCTAAATCAAATGATGGTTCATCTAAACAAAACTCATATAGAGAGAGCTTGTCATTACCCTCTGCCATATTTCCAGGTTAGAACTCACCTATTTCTATGTAAACATGTCACTGTTAGCGTTGAGCTGACGAGTTCAGCGGGAAGACAGCGATGTCCCCAGGCCATATTTCATAATCAGGACCATCCTAATGACTCAGTATGTCAGATAATAATGTGGTATGTCTAATGATATAGCAAAGTGGCACGAAATATCACTTTAAACAACAATTTTGGTAATTACACTGTACTTATTTAGCTTTGGTTAAAAATAAATGCAATCATGGAAGTTTAACCCTCTGTTTTCCCTAGGCATCCCTAGTCTAGATGGCATTTAAAAAGGAATGCACCTGTTTTATGGAATGCACCTGTTTTATTTTTCATAGGGAAAACAAATCACTGATTAGCTGTTGGATAAAAAATGCCTTTGGGCAAAACGTGGCAGCCAGAGTATACTTTGTACATGGCAGGTTTTATCTCTATCTGATTCTAGCAAAGGTTTGTGAAAATGGTGTCAGTTTATATATACATGAAAAACAATTATGTACAGATAAAATTTGCACAATTAGTATGTTTTCTTTTTTTCTGACTTTATTTTACATCACTCACTTCTTTGTAATGGTACAGTAACAATGACTATAGCAGATAAAAGAGTGATTGGGTCTCTTGTGAATGCAATGCTTGTAGTGCTACCTTCTCAAAGTAGAACTAAAGGCAAAACTTTTTTTTTCAATTTGGATAGATTAAGGGAGGGTTATAACCCCTGTAAGGCCCCTTTCACACCAGCAGACCGATCGAGTCCGCCTGCCTGTTTTTCAGGCGGACCAGATGGGGCCATCCATTGTCCTCTATGGGGCAGCGGATGTCAGCGGACATGTGTCTGAAGACACCTGCCGGGCATCCAATCTGACAATCCCATCCGTCCAGCGGCTCCAAGCGAATGATAATCGGATGGAAATGGACATATGCATAGCAGAGTGGACACAGACCTATCATCCGCCTGCTCAGCGGGGATCAGCAGAGAGATTCCCCACTGAGCAGGCGGATTCCGTTTGAATGGATCCACCCCATGTGGTAGGGATCTTAGGCTTATTTTTGTGATGTCCTAGTGTGGAGATTTCTCTTCCCTTCCTGTCCCATAGCCAAAACAGAAAGTGAGAGAAAATCCCTCCAAGTAATGGAATCCTTGGTTGTCAGCAGTGTCACCAGAGTTATTGTCCCCATTGGAAGATATCATCACTATTCCTGTTCTAGGGACAACCCACAATTAGGGATTTTCCTTAATTTTCACTTTCGGGGATAACAGCAAAAAGAACAAATAGAGAGGGTCAATCTCCCTACAATATAAACCCGGCGTGCTCTCCTCCCTCTCCACTCTATCCAAAACTTTAGGTATACTTTAAAGGACAAGGGGCAGCACTGCTAGCTGGACAAGCTCTTTTGCATAGCACTGTGGGTTTGATTTACTAAGGGTTCGTTCACGCCATACGTGCATAAAAAACGAAGGCCCCTTTCACACATACGGTCCGTTCAGTTCATCAGTTCAGTCACGTCAAAATGTATCAGTTTTTTATCCGTTTTTCATCTGTTTTTTTGTCAGTTGTCATCCGTTTTTCGTCAGTTGTTATCCGTTTTTTATCCGTTTTTTGTCAGTTGTTATCTGTTTTTCATCCGTTGTCATCTGTTTTCATCTGTTGTCATCCGTTTTTCATCCGTTGTCATCCGTTTTTCTTC
The DNA here is from genome assembly GCF_965119305.1 of Pelophylax lessonae. NCBI lineage: Eukaryota > Metazoa > Chordata > Amphibia > Anura > Ranidae > Pelophylax > Pelophylax lessonae. Next base: position 434,398,836 of record NC_138772.1, on the reverse strand, counting down.
CGATCCGTTTTTTTGACGGATGAAAAATAGGGCATTCGTCCATTCAAAAAAACAGACATTGACAGAAGCAGATGAAAACAGATGTTAACTGATGATCATCCGTTGTCATCCGTTTTTACATAGAGATACATTGATGTCTGTTTTTCATCCGTCAATGGATGGATGAAAAACGGACAAACGGACAGCATGTGTGAAAGGGGCCTAATGGGAGAACCACGTCGATTTCACTTGCAGAGAGCAAAGTTACGCGGCAAAGTCACACGACAGTGTTGCCTCAAAGTTGCGCAACTTCCAGGTCATACAAGTGTGAAAGGGGCCAAAATAAAATCTGTGTGGTTTTTCTCATCAGTTCCCATCAGTTTTCATGCACATATGGTGTGAACAAGCCTTAAAATTGATGTCAACATGCGTAAAAACTCACTGAAACTGATGTAAACTCTCTGTAAGGCCTCTTTCACACTTGTGCGACTTGTCCTGCAACTTGGGACTGCAAAGTCGTACCCAATGATTTCCAATAAGTACAGTTCATTTCTGTGAGACTGCAAGTCGCAGCGACTTGAAAGTAGTCCCTGCACTACTTTGGTCCGACTTTGATGCTACTTGAGGTCTACAGACCTTAAAATTACACAGACATTGCTTTAAGTTGCTGCAAAGACATGCAGCAAAGTTGCGTCAAAGTCGCACAACTTTCAGGTCGTACACATGCAGTTTTCCCATCAGTTCCCATCAGTTTTCAAGCACATATGGTGGGAATAAGCCCTAAAACTGGAAAGTGCAAAATCTGGAGCAGCTGTGCATGGTAGCCAATCAGCTTCTAACTTTAACTTGTTCAATTAAGTTTTGATAAGAAAAAAAAAAAAATGAAAGCTGATTGGTTTCTATAAAGAGCTATACCAGATTTTGCACTCTCCAATTTTAGTAAATCAACCTCTGTCTGTCTAGTCTACTACTCGGGATGTGCTTTCAGGAAGGGAGAGCAAACCTCATTAGCATGCGATTGTTCGTTATTGTTTATTATGACTTGTGTGTCCTAGATTAGGCTGTACTGCTTTGCGTCAGAGGAAAAAGTGACATCAGTAACTTGGCAGAAGGACTTGGATCATAAAACTGGCTAAACAGAGTTACACATATTCTGGAAGGTAAGGCAATTTACATACGTGTATTTCAACTGCATTTTCAGTTAATGCAATTATAATGCTGAAGAATCTCAGTTAACAAACATCTACAATACATGAAACGTAGATTCATGAAATACCGGTAGTTATCCATCATTTTCTACTTTGCAAAGATAGTTTGTTAAAGTATGCACAGCTATATAAGTTTATTTCCAATACATACAATCATCTCCAGCACAACTTATAACTGATGTGTAAAGTATTGGTATATTTTAAATGGTAACACAGCAATATAGTAGGTTGTAAAAAAACAAGGACTCTAATCATAACCATCGTTATGTTGGAAGAGGACAGAAACTATGGGGTAGATTTACTAAAACTGGAGCACTCGGAATCTGGTGAAAGTGTGCATGGTAGCCAAGCAGCTTCTAACTTCAGCTTGCTCAGTTAAAGCAGAGTTCCGGCCACAAATTTTTTTTTCAATAAAAATACCCCCCAGACAGTCAGGGCTAGTACATTCCAGAATGGATAGCCTCTGTACCGTCCCGGGTCGCACTTACCTTTTAGAATAAATACTTACCTTGAAAATTTCTTCTCCAGCGCTGCCATCTTGGATGTGGGCAGCTGAAGCCAGCGTGTCCTCTTCTGCGTCTTCTTCCGTGTCCTCTTCTCCCAGAATGCGCCTGCACCGGCCCCGCTCGTCACTTCCAGTGTGGGTGCGCCATCCCTCCACAGCTTCTGGGCATGCCCAGAAGCTGTTTAGCAGGGAATGAGGCGCCGCACCGGAAGTGACGAGTGGGGCCGGTGCAGGCGCATTGATTCCTGGGAGCGATGACGTTCAGCTCCCAGGAATCATCGCAAAGAGGAAGTGACAGCGTGGGGCACGGCCGCAGAGGGAGGGAGTGGAAGAAAGGTGAGTATATTTTTCTTCAATAACAAGGTAAGTAAACAAAAAAAAAATCGTAACTATCCATTTCTTTTTCAGGTGACCAAAAGCAAGCAGATGGCCTAAAATCGATTATGTCCATTTTGTAGCCGGAACTCTGCTTTAAGCTTTGACAATAAAACCTGGAAGTTTCTTTCGTTTCTATGCAGAGTTGCACCAGATTTTGCACCATGGAGTTTAAGTAAATAACCCCCTATATCACTGCTTCCTTAACCACTTAACCCCCGGAAGATTTACTCCCCTTCATGACCAGGCCATTTTTTGCGATATGGCACTGCATTACTTTAACTGACAATTGCGTGGTCATGCGACATTGTACCCAAATACAATTATGTCTTTTATTTCCCCACAAAACACTTTTTTGGTGGTATTTGATTACCTTTGCAGTTTTTATTTTTTGCGCTATAAACAAAAAAAGAGCGACAATTTAAAAAAGAAATATATATATTTTTTATTTTCTGCTATTTAACATATCCAATAAAATATTGAAAACATCTAATTTCTTCATCAATTTAGGCCAATATGCATTCTGCTACAAATTTTTGGTAAAACAAAATCCTAATAATCATATATTGATGGTTTGCACACAAGTTATAGTGTCTACAAACTATAGGATTTTTCTTTTTACTAGTAATGGTGGGGATCAGCGGTATTGCAGAGGATAGTCGGTCACTAACAGACACTTTTGACACTTTTTGGGGACCAGTGACACACTGCCTAAAAATATGCACTGTCATTGTACTAATGACACTGTCTGGGAAGGGGTTAACATCAGGAACAATCAAAGGTTTAAATGTGTGCCTAGCCAGTGTTTTACTAAACTGTGGGAGGTGCTTTAACTAGGGGAAGGCATAGATCAGTGTCCCTGCTTTACAGATACACAGGATCAACAGGATTCCCTACTGACAGAATGGCGATCTGCCTTATTTACATAGGTAGACCGCCATTTTGCCTCTGTACCAAAGGATCAGCGGGGGCTGGCAGACATCCACGGTACCCCCTGATAAGCTCCCGCTGTGTATAATAACAGCAAGAGCATGCCGCAGGTGGCCTGCCTGCGCGCCCTCTACAGGGAAGTGTTAGATCACATACTAGGTATGTGATCCAGCACAGTAGAGCCGCCTTGCCATCATATATCTTAGTGATACGATGATACGGTCGGCAAGTGTTTAAAGATGAATTCCAGGTATGGATATTTTTACATAGTTACATTGCGCCAACTGTGTATATACCAGACCTGTGGGATCTCTCTAGAAGCTGAAAATCACTGCAGTAGAGACCACTACTCCAGTGATCTCCACTAGCTTCTGGGTCCCATGCTGAGCTGCTGCCTTGCTGCATTGTGAACACAGGAAATCAGTCGCTCAGCACAGGCTCCATTCAGAGATGCTTTTCATTTTCTCAATCAAATGGAGGTGATTAGGTGGGGAGGTGACATCACAATCTCCGCCTAATCCATTAAGTGTTGGCATTTTGGCAAATGGACTGTCACTGTGGTAACCAGAGAGGATAGGCTTTTTGTCTTGAGGCAAAAACATGGACTCTTAGTGTGGTCGCTAGCATTAGTCCCAGGTGCGGAATGTTCGTTGAAATTTTCAATTCTTAACACTACTGTAAAGCTCGGTTCACACTGGGGGCGGCTTTAAAGTCGCCCGACTCTGAAGCCGCCCGTGCAGCAGCTTGCAAACGACTTCTCTAATAGAAGTCAATGCAAGTTGCCATCGAAGTAGTGCAGGAACCTTTTTCTAAGTCGGAGCGACTTGAGTTGCCCAGATTAGAAAGGTTCCATTGCACTGAATGGAGCGCGACTTGTCAGGCGGCCGAGTTGCCTGACAACTTGCCCCAGTGTGAACCCAGGCTAACTGTACTGTAACAATATGTAATGTAACTTTGACTATTGATGCTTGCACAGTTCCATCTAGGAATTCTGTGGGGAAGGGTTAGAACCTCCATCGTGCTTTAACTGCAATCTAGGATGCAGATAGCAAGATTTCTCCTTAGTGTGTATCTTGGGGGTCAGCAGGAATGAATGTCATACAAGACATGAAAAAAAGTAACAGAGACATTAACCTTCCCTCACTCTATTCAAAAACATATTTTTGTTGTTTGTCCTTGTTCTGGTTTTTCTGTACCAACTAATAATTGCATATTTACTATGTCTTCCTAAGAATATTTCAGAATTAACTAATGAATCTACAGTTAACACATTACAGGTCACTATAGAATTATGAATTTTACAATGCACAATTTTATTTAACACCTTTGAATGTGTTTACTTTTATTTCCAAAGAATCATGCTGTACAGAAAGAGTATTTCTCGGTTGGCTGACGTTGGACTAGTTAGTAAGCTGGGCTGTGCGCACTTGTTCGTAGATTTAGCCAACTTCCTTAGTCATGTCCCCATCGGCAATTTATTTGTACATTTACTCTCATAAAGAAAAGCAGCTCTTCAAAGAGGGAAATCTGCCAAGGTGACATCAGGTAAAAGTATTGGCTCCCTATAATATCCCCCCCCCCCCACCCCAACACACAAACACACTATACAACAGTCTTGCCAGTAATCTGAATTGTCCTGGAATTTTCCTATACTTTTTATTCGCAGGGTGAAAAGTTTGATAATAATTTACATGAATAAGGTGGATTAATCGGGAAGTAGTGACTTAAGGTCTGGGGTGGGAAGATTTGTGTTTATTTTATATAAGCTGACACACATTTGGAACATTAATGTTAGGCTTCTAAGAGCCCATTCACATTAGCGCGGCTTGTCAGGCGACTTGTCAGCCTGACAAGTCGCGGTATGTCGCGGTCCATTGAGTAGTACAGGACCCGTTCTAAAAGGAGCGACACAAGTCGCTCCGACTTAGAAAAAGGGTCCTGAACTACTTTGGGGCGACCTCGGAGCGACTTGCATAGACTTCCATTATGTGAAGTCTCTGCAAGTCGCGCCGAAGTCGCGGTGCACGCGACTTCACAGGTTGCCCCCCGAAGTCGTGTCGCCTCAATGTGAATGGGCTTAAATTGTACACAAAGGCAATTCAGATAAAGTAATGATAATGATTTTAATGTTTCTTTCTGACAAAGCATTATGCCTATCCTTTAAGGTAAGTGCGTGGTGAAAAATCAGCAGATATGTATTTCAGAACCTGGAGAACCATGTAATGCCGTTGAGTCTAAAAATGTATTTATAGTTATTTATTTACCTTTTTATATTGTTTTATGTGTACTGAAAGAAACAGGTTTGAGAGAATGTGGTTTTCAAGCAAGATAATCAGGATACATGCTTGGCTGGTCTGTAATAATGAAGCCCCTCGGCATGGAGTCAAATGCCCATAGCAAAGCATCATGGTCAAACAGCATCCCCAGAGCAAACTTTTAATTGATCATTGACAAAGAAACATAAACAGGTCTACGCAACATGGGAAAATCACAGGAATATTTCGGAGGAGGACATATTCCCACTGCAACTCACATCATTTCTGTAAACAGCGCTGCATGATATTGAAGATGATTTTCAAAGCAGAGCAAACCTTATGATTAAAGAGGTAGAAAGTACAATTCTTGTTGCCCCAAGCAACCTCCTTCGTCTTTTTGAGTGTAGTATGGGAGCATGAAAGTGAACTATGAGCATCAAAAAGCTCTTCTGTTCTGAGATGTTTGCGGATGAAGCCCAATTTCTTACAGGTATTATATGACATCACATCAGGGCCATAACTATATGGTCTATTTATAATTGTGGATACAATGGAATTAAATTAGAAAAATGTATGAATCATGGGTGAATGTTGTGTAAATATTGGGTGTAATGGGGTCTCGTAGCAAAACTTCTCGCTTTAATCTCCAAGTTCTCTAGAATGCAAATTGTTTTCATAGCAGTTGTATAACAGTTCCGGGAATTCATATACACCAAAAGTATTGGGACACCTGCCTTTACACGCACATGAACTTTAATGCTATCCCAGTCTTAGTCTGTAGGGTTCAATAATGAGTTGGCCCACCCTTTGCAGCAATAACAGCTTTGACTCTCCTGGAAGGCTGTCCACAAGGTTTAGGGGTGTTTCTATGGGAATGTATGACCATTCTTCCAGAAGCGCATTTGTGAGGTCACACACTGATGTGGACGAGAAGGCCTGGCTCCAAGTCTCTGCACTAATTCATCCCAAAGGTGTTCTGTCAGGTTTAGGTCAGGACTTGTGCAGGCCAGTCAAGTTCCTCCAACCCAAATTCGCTCGTCCATGTCTTTATGGAGCTTGTTTGTGCACTGGTGAGCAGTCATGTTGGAAGAGGAAGGGTATAAAGAAAAAGAAGGAATAATCGCGCTAAGTAAAAGGAAAAAAGCAGCAGCTTCAAGTGTGACAACACCAAAACTGTACATAAATTATAACAAGCTGCGCGGAAAACAATAATGCGTGCTATGATCACACGTGTGTATAAAGTCCCAACAGTCTCTTGATACAAGTGTATTCCTCAATATACAAGGATATTCGACAACTATAGGACCTTCTCTGGTGATACAATCTGCTTACCAGATATTGGTGAATAATGAGCCAATTTCAAAGGTTAACTGTCAAAACACCAGAATGACTCTCTCGTGACTGATGATCCGCTGTGTTCCCAATACCTGGATCATAGGACCTCAGCCAGTGTTGGATAATACATGTGGAAAAAGAAAAAGGGGTCCCATAGCGTAATACTGATATAATATGTAAACATAAAGGGAACCCAAAAGTACAAGTGTATATGTTGAAATCACACCAAAAATCGTGAAAGGACCAAAGGAGTAACGCAAGAAAGTACACCAAATAGCCCACCACCAAGTGTACCAACTGCTTACCAGATAAATAAATATATTAGCCGAGATACAAATTATGGTGAGTTCAAATATCAGAATGATGACCACCACCGAAAGTACGAACTGCTTACCAAAATTAAATTAAAAGCAGCAGGATAGAAAATATATGGACCATCCAGAAATGAACCAGAGTCCACCAAAAGCAGGCTGTACCGTCACCCAATAATGCCAACCGCTTACCAGATGCCGGTATAAATGTAGCCAATCAGCAGGGGATGATTCTAGATCATATATAGTCCGGTGTTCAGAACCCAGTGATTCAGATAACCGGACTATATATTTATTTATCTGGTAAGCAGTTGGTACACTTGGTGGTGGGCTATTTGGTGTACTTTCTTGCGTTACTCCTTTGCATGTAAAGGCCAGTGTCCCAATACTTTTGGTATTATAGTGTATAATAATTTTATCCCCTCCTTTCAGCTGTACATCAAATAACTGTCCAAATTTTACCATATATATCCCTGCAACGTTTCCACAATTCCCCCCTTTGTAACCAATGACACCACAAAGCTTCTAATCCACTCCCTTGTTATCTCTCACCTCATCTATTGCAACTTCTTCCTTGTTGGCCTACCTCTACATAGGCCCTCCTTTAGTCTATCATGAATGGTGCTGCCAGACTCATCCCCCCTATCCAACTACTCAGTGTCAACCAACTTTCTCTGTCAAACCCTCCACTGGCTTCTGCTTACCTAAAGCATAACATTAAAAATACTATCTACAGCATAAAAAAACATCCACAACTCTGCCCCAAGCTCCATCACCAGCCTCATCTCAAAAATCACCCAAACTGTCATCTTCACTCCTAATAATCTTCACTTCCTGCTCTCTAGCCTCCTTCTCATCTCCTCCCATGCTCATCTCCAGAGCCTCTTCCTTCCTCTAGAACTCCTTACCCCAGTCCATCAAGCTATCTTCTTCTCTGTCCGCCTTGGCGATCCTTGGTAAATCATCCCTTTATCTCACCTTTACCTAGCAACTGGAAATTTACTTTCTCCATCAATGCATCCCCCAACAGTTATTAACATTTTTTTTATCACTTTCCTCTCCCTTTAAATTGTAAGCCTTCAGGAGCAGAGTCCTCCTAAGTCCCTTATGTTGAATTGTATTTTAACTGTACCATCTGCCTTATTTTGTAAAGGGCTGTTGGTGCTATATAAACCAGGAATATTATTTTTATTATTATCAATAATAATAATAACAACAATAACTAAAAAGTATTTTCCAAATGCTAAAGCTACATGCATTAACCACTTGCTGACCACCTAACGTACATTTACTGCGGCATGTCGGCTCTATTGTGCAAAATCACATACCTGTAAGTCATTTCGTGCAATAGCCACTACGGGATGCGCGAGCGCCCCGGAGGCGCGATCATGCGCTGATTGAACAGAGACCGATATCCGCCAGCCACAAGCAATCATTCCCGAAGGAGGCGGAATGGCGGTCTGCCTATGTAAACAAGGCAGATTGCCGTTCTGACAAGAGAGAAGATAGAACAAGAGGATCGAGGCTGTTGCACAGAGCAGGTAAGCATCGGGTGTCAAAAAGACCTCAGATCTCACATTTACATTTAAAAGCAAAAAAATGTTGCCTTTAAGAGGAAAAAAAAGAATCATCCATTTAAGGCTGGAAGGCAGAGGTGACGTCGGACGTCGCTCCAGTCCTCCAAGGGCATAGTGACAAGTGGGGGCTATCTTGCCCTCAATCGGATTTCTGCCCAGGCACCCGGCACATTGGATTGACTTTGGGCTAACCAAAAGGTCTGATGGAGGGGGGCACCTCTCCCGCCGCCTATAAAAGTAATGGCGTGGGGAATCTACTGCTTGGACCACCTTAATTAGACACAGAATCACCCGCAGTACAAAAAAATATCGGGGTTATGGCAGCTAGCTGCTGCCATAACAATGGCATTTGACGTCAAATTAATGACGTAAATGCACTGTGGCCGGTCTTGAAGTGCTTATCACTAACTCATACTGTTTTTCTTTATTTTTGGATAGAGAGGTAAGGGTTAAAACATATGTCAGGCTTTTTGAGGGTCTCTCTGTTGCCCATTGGAAAGATTTCCCAGTTCTTGTTGCCCAGAGACACAACAGGAAGTTTTTGCAAATATCTCTTAGACAGCTGTCTCCAGGACAGGTGTTATTAATGGGAAGTTTCTCCTCTATTACTATTCCTGTAAAACAGTAACATTTTGGATTTTCTGTCACTTCTTGTGCCAATGATACTGGACAAAATGTGGACACAAGACAGGTAATAATAATGCAATATATTATCACGTGTCACAAATTGTGCATTATTATTATTATTATGTTCTTTTTAAGGGTCACACTTAAAAATGTTTTTGTAGTTATGGTATCAGTTGTAGTATAATATGCTCTTTTTTATATGGAAGTATATATTGTACAAATATAAAAAGAAAAAATGTTGTGCTGTCATTAAGGGTTCTTAAATGCTTAATTAAAATCACACAGAAATAATGAAATTAAGTGCTCATAACACCAATATGCATAAAGTGCAAAGAAGTGCTTAAAAATGCATAAAGAACAATCTATTAGGTATAAATATACTACATAAAAAAACATTAAACTGATAATAAATAAATAAATACATAGTTAAAAGCAAAGTTCCTAAAGTTTGTGCAGTCATGCTAGAAATATTGTGCCAAAGTCCAACAATATTGTACACTGGACGACATTATGTACCGAATGCCTGTTGTTTTATAAGACTTGTGAGTATATGCCCTATTTTTAATAGTTACATAGTTTACATAGTTAGTCAGGTTGAAAAAAGACACAAGCCCATCTGGCTCAACCAATAAAAAAAACAAAAAACAATATAGAAAACCCAACCGTACAATCCCATATACACAATCCTCTAACCGCAGTTGATCCAGAGGAAGGTGAAAAAACCCCAGCAAAGCATGATCCAATTTACTAAAGCAGGGGGAAAAATTCCTTCCTGATCCCCCGAGAGGCAATCGGATATTCACTGGATCAACTTTACCTATAAATTTTAGTACCCATTTATATTATGTACACCCAGGAAAGAATCCAGGCCTTTTTTTTAGAGCAATCTAGTGAGCTGGCCAGAACCACCTCGGAAGGGAGTCTATTCCACATTTTCACAGCTCTCATGGTGAAGAAACATTTTCCGCATTTGGAGACAAAATCAATTTTCCTCTAGAGGTAAAGAGTGCCCCCTTGTTCTCTGTGATGACCTTAAAGTGAATAACTCAATACCAAGTTAACTATATGGACCCCTTATGTATTTATACATGTTGATCATATCCCCCCTTAATCTCCTCTTCTCAAGAGAGAATAAATTCAGTTCCTCTAATCTTTTCTCATAGCTGAGCTCCTCCATCCCTCTTATCAGTTTGGTTGCCCTTCTCTGCACTTTCTCCAGTTCCCTGATATCCTTTTTAAGAACTGGTGCCCAAAACTGAACTGCACATTCCAGACGAGGTCTTAATAATGATTTGTGCAGGAGCAAAATGATATCTTTTTCTCTGGAGTCCATGCCTCTGTTAATACAAGAAAGGACTTTGCTTGCTTTGGAAACCGCAGCTTGGCATTGCATACTATTATTAAGCTTATGATCTACCAGAACACCCAGATCCTTCTCCGCTATGGATTCCCCCAGTTCTACTCCGCCTAGTATGTATGATGCATGTATATTCTTAGCCCCCAAGTGCATAACTTTACATTTATCAACATTAAACCTAATTTTCCACATAGTTGACCAATGAAACAGTGCATTGAGGTCAGCTTGTAAGTTGGAGACATCCTGTAAGGAAGTTTTTCCACTGCAAAGCTTGGTGTCATCTGCAAAGATTGAAATGGTACTTTTAATCCCAGACCCTATATCATTTATAAAGATATTAAAAAGTATGGGTCCCATAACTGAACCTTGGGGTACACCACTGATAACTTTAGACCATTCAGAGTAAGAATCGTTAACCACTACTCTCTGAATTCTAACTTTTAGCCAATTTTCTATCCGTTTACAAACTGCTCTTTTCAAGCCTGTAGACTTTACCTTACACATTAGCCGTATGTGGGAAACTGTGTCAAACGCTTTTGCAAAATCCAAGTAAACCCAATCCACAGCCACCCCACTGTCCAAGGTTTTACTTACCTCCTCATAAAAAGAAATCAGGTTTGTTTGACAACTTCTGTCTTTCATGAATCCATGCTATCTGTTGCTTAAAATATTAAAATACAGCAAGAACTCATCAATGTTCCAGTATCTTCCCGACTATAGAAGTTAAACTCACAGGTCTATAGTTACTTGGCAAATACTTTGATCCCTTTTTAAATATAGGCACCACATTGGCCCTACGCCAGTCCAGTGGTACTATTCCAGTCCTTAACGAGTCCCTATAAATGAGAAACAAAGGCTTTGAAATAAAAGCGCTCAATTATTTTAGGATGAGTGGGTGGATGCCATCTGGTCCAGGCGCTTTATCCACCCTTATTCTGACTAAATTTTTCTGGATCATATCACTTTTGAGCCATTGTGGATCATTTGGGGCTGTGTCAATACCATCCTTATTATGGTCATGAGCTCCCCCATGCTCCTTTGTATACACAGAACTGAAGAACGTATTTAATACATTTGCCTTCTCTTTGTCTCCAGTCACCCACTCCTGATTATTTTGTAAAGGGCCTACATGCTCAGACTTAACTTTTTTACTATTGATATATTTGAAGAATTTTTGGGGGTTTGTCCTACTATCTTTTGCAATCTGTCGTTCATTTTGAATTTTTGCATCCTTGATTTCCTTTTTACATATTCTGTTTTTTATCACAATTAAACAATGAGTGTGTTCCTTCATTTTTATATTTTTTAAAAGCTCTTTTCTTAATCTTTATAGCTTTTTTAACTTTGGCCTGTGAGCCACATACGTTTTATTTTTAGCCTTTTAAACTTATTGCCCATTGGAATATACTTTGCAGTGAGTTTGCATACAGTCTTTTTAAAAAATTCCCATTTCTGTTCTGTGCTCATTGATGCCAATATTCCCTCCCAGTCTAAATCCTGGAGAGCAGCCCTCATCCTTGGAAAATTTGCTCTCTTAAAATTAAGTGATTTATATTTCCTGTATGCGTTTTTTGCTTACAGCTAACATTAAATGAAATCATATTATGGTCACTGCTACCCAGATGTTCTTTTATATGAACATTATTAATAAGCTCTGCATGGTTTGAGATTACCAGGTCCAACAGAGCATCATTTCTAGTGGGGGCCTAAATAAACTGTACCATAAAGTTGTCTTGTAATAGGTTCATACATTTTTTCCCTTTAACTGTTCCAGCAGTGCCATTACTCCAGTCAATGTCTGGGTAGTTAAAATCCCCCATTATTATCACTCTCCCAGCCCCTGCAGCCCTTTCTATCTGTGCCATGAGCTGAGTCTCCACATCCTCATTAATACTGGGAGTTCTATAACAAATTCCATTGATAATCTTTGAATTACGCACACCCATGTACATTTCCACCCATACTGGTTTTAAGTACATAAGTTATATATTTATACTGGTTTTAAGTACATAAGGTATAATTTTAAGTACTTTTTTTTATGGACGTTGCGCAATGAGTGTTTTTCTCCCTCTTTTCACATGTGCCTTGCTCTATATGGTTTGATGTGACAATTTATCTGTGGAGGGATTTGGAGATCCTTACTAAGGGACCAATCACCACATGGGCCTTCCTGAGAGTAGTTACACTCCATATCCACGGTGAGGGGTGTTCTCACTGAGGTGAGGTCAGACCCTGTAATAAGGTCTTCATGCTTGGTAAGAGGCTGTTTTTTACATTGGCGTGGCGCACAATTGGGTAGAGTACTAATCAAATAGGGAGCTTCTCGGCCTTTTGGCTAAGATCAAGTGTAGTATCTGTTCTTATCAGTTGGTATGGACCTCAGCTAGTACCGGCATAACCAAAACCCGGAGCGCCCAGACGTCCTTGGGGTATGGGGAGTAGGTCATCCGGGAAAGCATGTGGGGACAACCGCCTTCTGATTTGAATGGGTTGAACTGTTCTAACCAGTTTGCAGGGAGCAAGAAAGCCGGTCTGACTGGGTGGCCGGTGGAATTGCTCCTGGATGTAATGGGCTGAGGAACAGGATGGCGATGGGAGGGCTTTCTCTCCTGGGTTTTGATTCTGGCCTTGCAAAAGGCCTGTCCCCAGTTGAAGGTAGGCTCTCCCTAAGCTGTCCAGGTCCCGATGTCTGCTGGTGGGGATAGGCTAAACTGGTCTGGCCGGAGGCCGGGACCAAAAAAGCCAGTGGTGTACGTGCCCCTGGGGTGCCTCAATTCTCACTGGTGAGAGGCAGCTCACCTGAGTTTTTTGGCACCTTGGTCACTGCACCATCACACTTTTTCTGCACCTGCCTCTTGGGACGGGCTTTTTGGCCAGCACCAGAGGAATTTTTTATTCCTGGCTGGGGGGCCTGTCAAGGTCTTGCACTTTGACACTACCCAGCACTTCCCTTTAACCCACTCTGTTTTTCTTTGTTGTGTGTCACGTTTGTTCCCTTTTTGGTTGTACTGTCACTGGCACGACAAGTATGGCGTAGGTCCTCGGGCCTGCCCTGAACGTCTTGGGAGGGGGTGGATATGGCCTTCTGGCTTAGTTTGCCCTCTCTCATGGGGTCTCCCTTCGGGGGAACCCCACCAAGTACTTGGGGTGGGGCTGTTTCGGCAGTCCCCCTGGAGAATGGGGTCTGCCTGGCTTCGGCTGGGCAGGCCATAGTGAGTACCTCAGTCCCTGTCAGGAGCCTCGCGCCCCGGGGGATCAGGGTTAGGGCCCTTCCTCTTCGGAGGAGGGCTATGTGTACGCCTTGTGCACTTTTTGTGTGTCTCACGTTTGCGTGTGTGCACTTTTTTAGGCACCGGGTGTAAGTCTTTTGAGTGTGTTTCACACACCACGGGCTTAAAAAAAAAAAAGACTAATCAAATAGGGAGCACCGTTTTAATAATATTATTGCAGTTGAGATTTTATGTTTTTTGTACAACATTTTTGGACTTTGGCACAATATTTCTTGCATGACAGCACTCATTTTATGAACTTTGTTTTTTTAACTATCTATACATTTTCTATTAATTTGAATTTGATGATTGTTTTGCTGTATATATATATATATATATATATATATATATATATATATATATATATATATATGCAATGGATCATTGTTTATGAATTTCTTAGGCACTTATATGCACTTTATGGATATTGGTGTTATGACAGCACTTAATTTCATTATTCCTGTGTGATTTTAAGTAAACATTTAAAGCAACCTTAATGACAACACAACATTTTTTCTTTTTATATGTATTTTGATATTGATACATGCAATACAGGGAGTGCAGCTGCTGAAAACATCAAATATTTAGGTATCTGGGTAGTTACACTTAGTGCAGATAGTATTTTTTTAGCACATATTGTGCAGTAAAAATATTGTATGAATGAAGAGAGATATGCAAATACAAAATATCGATCCTACATGTTCGAGTCAAATATTTGCAGTTTTATAAATGTTAGTAAAATGGTCACTGGATGCCTCGCCTTCCTGCCTGGGAGCCCATTATTTCTCAGCTTGCTATAGATTTTGAAGGATGACATGGAAAATGTATGATACTATTGAAGTCCTATGATGGAATGTTCTAAGTAGGTTGCAGAGGCCAAAATCATTTGACCTGCGCTGTGCAGACTGGGCTGCCAATAACAGCTATCTGTTCAGTTGTTTCAAATGTCAAAATCTTCCCTTTTTGCAGCAAAATGGATGCTGGACCTCAACATTTCTCATGTCATTATTTCTATTTTGTACTGAAACAAAAATTCCTACCAGCCATGATATAATGACAATTAAACTGCCGGTAGGGTAAAGCTGCTAATAGCGTGCTTTAAGGAAAAAGCCACAGAGGTTTTGTATTCATAGGCACGCGTGCGATACCTGACACATAGACACACAGGGATGAAGTTGACCTGTCCCCTGCTTCTGCTGCTGTTTGTTTGTCTCTCACCAAGCTGCTCAGCGTTCACGTTCACCCCCTGACAGGCATGTTGAAGTCATATCCACCTCCTCCCCATTCCCTCACGAGCTGCTTGGCTGCAACTAATAAATCACATTGTCTTCTCCTCATCTTCAGTGAACAGAGAGCCACAGGAACCCAAAAGAGCCTGTCAAGGGTGGTGGTGTATGCCGAGCTGCTGGGACAACCCTGCTGAGCGGATGGAATACTGGACATTTGGTGAAGCATCGGGATGTCAGCACACCCGAGTCAAAATTTAGCAGTGACTTTAAAATTCTGTAAAAAGGACATTCCATGTATATGTAATTATTATTAACTCAATGAATGCCAGTAGTGTCTGTCATACAACTGCTTGGGGATTCAACAAATTAAATGCGTCTGCCAACCAAATCTAAATTTTAGATTTAGATGGAATATAACCTTTCATTACTTTTATAAAATAATGCGTATCCTCCTTTCTGAAATTAAAAATTGGAAAGCAGATCTTTACTCTCTTAGGCCTCATTCACACGGTCATAATGAACAGACCTTTGGTTAAGATTTTGAAGCTTTCCAAACACTTGGCTGTTCTGTAAGACAAGGAGAAAATTGTAGTACACACACATTAAAATCAGACTATACCATGTCACTATACTTCATGTTGTTTTTGATTTTTGCACGCTGGCTGATAAGTGAGCTGGGAATTTTTGATTGTTTTTTTTTACATGCGTCGCCCTTCCATGTGCTCCTTGCTGTAAAGGCCAGTTATAGGTTGGGGTGGTTGCTATTTGTTTTTACTGTTGGTCAATTGGTGAGGGAATGCACTGAATATCTTCTCTGCCATTGCACTATTTGCTGGGTGTCCAGTGCGTCCCTATACCTTTAAGAAGGGGTGGACTCCCTCCAGGCATATCTGCCCTCAAGCTATCAATTATCATATATGTTCTCCAACTTTGGAGACTCTAAATTTTTAGAGTTAAGACTGCAGTACACTAGGGTGCAGTGAAGTGGCCCTGTAGCTTAAGAATACATTTGCAAATGTGTGCAAACTAAACCCTAGGTTTTAAAGTGAACTGTTATTCAGGACAGTTTGGTTTGTTGCAGGCTGGCAGGTAAGTGAGCTGGGAGTTTTTCTTTGTTGTTTTTTGACATGCATCGCCCTTCCACATGCTCCTTGCTTCAAAGGCCAAATATAGTTTGAGGTGGTTGCCCTTTGTTTGTACTGTTGGTCAGTTGGTGAGAGGATGCACTGGATATCTTCGCTGCAATTGTGCTATTGCTGGGTGACCAGTGCATTCCTATACCTTTAAAGCGTAACTCCACATTTGTTGAGAAAAAACATTCCCCTCTGGGTGATTAATGTACATTATTACATAAAGTGTAAATTTGCCACACAAAATTAAAAAAAAGCAAAAAGTAAACAATGCGATGCTCTGAAACAGTGTATTGCGCCATCCTTTACCGCACTACACAATGGACACCAGCCTACAGGCTAGAACAAGATGCTTTATCATGTAGCTGGTATGAGCATTCCCTTAACCACTTGCCGACTGCCTAACGACGATTTACGTCGGCAGTCAGCCCCTCACAGGCAAAGTGACGTAGATCTACGTCGCTAGCCTGAGAGGGCCTAGGGAGCGAGCGCACGCCCCTGGAGGCGCGTTCCCGCATGGTCACGGCCCCCCCCCCGCGCGTGTGACCGGCGGACCCGATGTCCGCCGGTCACTCTGCGATTGCCGCTGCAGAGGGAGAAAGTCAGGCGACTAGTGTAAACAAGCCGCCTGTCATTCTCCCCTGTGTAGAAACAATGATCACACGGTTCTACTATGTCAGGAAGGGGGTAAAATCTTCCGGGGCTTAAGTGGTTAAAGCGTAACTCCACTTTTGTTGAGAAAAAAAAAATTCCCCTCTGGGTGATCTCTGTACATTACAAGGATTTTATCAAACTTTGTTGCAGATTCCTACCTTTTGTTATTCTGAAGAAATCATTGTTTGTTCCTCTTTACCTCTGTGCTGAGTGGGTCAAATGGGAGAGTTTTCATAACTATCAGCTGTGGCAGCTGTAGGGCTCTAATGAGGGAAGCTGCTGGGCCTGCATTCCTTTAGATGTGTTCCTATTGGGAGTATATCACCGAAAATTACATTTTTGTTGCAGGGGATGTCAGAAATCTGACTTGTATCTTAGTGCAGACTTCTGGGAAAATTGGTGAGCCAATCACACAAGCAGGAAATTATGTTTCTGGGGTGTGGTCACATTCTGCATTTTCAGAAAATTACAATGGCTGCAGATTGAAAAGGAAAGGTCATTTTTAATAACATTCAATCACAATATGATTTATGTTGCAAATGTATAAGCTATATTGTTTTTTCTTTGTTTGTTATTTTTTCCCTCACG
This sequence comes from Pelophylax lessonae, assembly GCF_965119305.1. NCBI lineage: Eukaryota > Metazoa > Chordata > Amphibia > Anura > Ranidae > Pelophylax > Pelophylax lessonae. The sequence goes on along the minus strand of NC_138772.1, from coordinate 434,381,507 downwards.
AAAGTGGAGTTACCCTTTAAGGAGGGGTGGACTCCCTCCAGGCATACCTGCCCTCAATCTATCCATTATCGTATACTGTATGTGCTTCATCTTTGGATACTGTCTAAATTTATAGAATTTGAACTGCAGTACACTAGGGTGCCATGAAATGGCCCTGCAGCTATGCATACATTTGCAAATGAATGCCAACTAAGCCTCTGGTTTTAACGTAAACTGTTAGACAGGACAATTCGGTTTGTGGCAGGCTGGCTGGTAAGTGAGCTGGGAATTTTTCTTTGTTGCTTTTTGATCTCACCTGCAACCTTTGGCAGTTATTGGCAACTTTAAAATTCACATGCCCCCTATTCGGGCCAATGGCAGTGTGCTGCAAATGCGCTAGAAGCTCATAAGACATTTTGCTCACCACTCACACAGTTGTCTACCTTAACCTCCCTGGCGGTATGATTGTTTCGGATTTTAGGTGCTGAAAGCGGTACCATTATTTTGCATGTAAATCTTAAGAACTATTTACATTTGTTTTTTTTTTTCTGTGCGTTCTTCTTTATAACATCTTGGGTATGATAAAGTTTGAAACACAAAATCATAAATTATAATATAATAAAAAAATATAAATAAGTTAAAGTATGTATGTATGTATACATATATATATATATATATATATATATATATATATATATATACACATATATACATATACATATATATATATATACATATATCTGTATATATATATATATATATATATATATACAAATATACATATATATATATATATATATATATATATATATATATATATATATATATACAGTGCCTTGCGAAAGTATTCGGCCCCCTTGAACTTTGCCACAATATAAAACTGTAATTTTTTGTGAAGAATCAACAACAAGTGGAACACAATCATGAAGTGGAACGAAATTTATTGGATATTTCAAACTTTGTTAACAAATAAAAAACTGAAAAATTGGGGGTGTAAAATTATTCAGTCCCCTTAAGTTAATACTTTGTAGCGCCACCTTTTGCTGCGATTACAGCTGTGTGTCGCTTGGGGTATGTCTCTTCCCTGTCCCTGCTGAAGAAAAGCAGGCCCAAACCATGATGCTGCCACCACCATGTTTGACAGTGGGGATGGTGTGTTCAGGGTGGTGAGCTGTGTTGCTTTTACGCCAAACATAACGTTTTGCATTGTTCGAATTTGGTTTCATCTGACCAGAGCACCTTTTTTAAGAAATGGCTTTCTTCTTGCCACTCTTCCATAAAGGCCAGATTTGTGCAGTATGCGACTGATTGTTGTCCTATGGTCAGAGTCTCCCACCTCAGCTGTAGATCTCTGCAGTTCAGCCAGAGTGATCATGGGCCTCTTGGCTGCATCTCTGATCAGTGTTCTCCTTGTATGAGCTGAAAGTTTAGAGGGACGGCCAGGTCTTCGTAGATTTGCAGTTGTCTGATACTCCTTCCATTTCAATATTATCGATTGCACAGTGCTCCTTGGGATGTTTAAAGCTTGGGAAATCTTTTTGTATCCAAATCCGGCTTTAAACTTCTCCACAACAGTATCTCAGACCTGCCTGGTTTGTTCCTTGTTCTTCTTGATGCTCTCTGCGCTTTAAACGGACCTCTGAGACTATCACAGTGCAGTAGCATTTATACGGAGACTTGATTACACACAGGTGGATTCTATTTATCATCATTAGTCATTTAGCTCAACATTGGATCATTCAGAGATCCTCACTGAACTTCTGGAGAGAGTTTGCTGCACTGAAAGTAAAGGGGCTGAATAATTTTGCACGCCCAAACTTACATTTTAACTGACAATAGTCAGTTAAAGTAATTCAGTGCCGTATCGCAAAAGATGGCCTGGACAGGAACGGGGGTAAACCTTCCGGAGGTGAAGTGGTTAAAGTGAAACAATGAAAAAATGAAAAATTCCTTTAAATAAAGTGTCTGGGGATTCCCCTCAGTTTGCCTGTAAAGTTGCGCATCTGTACCGTGTATTGAACCTGCTGCATAAAAAATTACATTTATCGCCAAGGAGCAAGTGGCTGACGCTGTGTTTAAATAACTCAGCTGACTCCTCCACACCTCATGCTGGGGCTATGGCAGGAATAGCTGTGGACACGGAGGCAGAATAAGCCACTCTGGCAGCTGGGGTGGACTGTGCACTAGTCTCTGCTTGGGTAATAGAGGATGAGGAGGATGAGGATGGTTTAGTAAGCCAGACCACCACCTCCTCTGCATGATGTGGCTGGATAGAACAGGCAAAATCACTAAACAGAGAAAATGTTGCCCTGCCTGAGGACTGACCACATCCACCTTTGCCTGTGGACACAGACGCTGCTGGCCCCCTCACAGTGCCATGGGAACGTCTGCCTCTCCTTGTTGGCCTCCCGGACATGATAGGAGAAGGTTTATAACTGAAATGTGATAGAGATGGAGAAATGTGTACTTGGGTGCACTTTATTCAATAGAAAGTGGTGTTTGGTGTACTTTAAAGGAGTTGTAAAGGCAGAAGGTTTTTTTATCTTAATGATTTCTATGCATTAAGATAAAAAGCCTTCTGTGTGTGTAGCAGCAGCCTCAGCATCCCTTAATACTTACCTGAGCCCCATCTCTATCCAGCGATGTCAACGAGTCCCTCGGCTGTCCGGGACTCTCCCTCTTGATTGGCTGAAACACAGGAGTGGCGCCATTGGCTCCTGCGGCTGTCAATCAAAGTCAGTTAGCCCATAAGGAGAGGGGGGGCAGGACCAAACGGCAGCTCCATCTCAGAATGGACACAGAGCTGCAACTTGGCTAGGATGCCCCAATAGCAAGCTGCTTGCTGTGGGAGCTCTTGACAGAAGGGAGAGGCCAAAAGCAGTGAAGAGGGACCCAAGAAGAGGAGGATCTGGGCTGCCCTGTACAAAACCACTGCACAGAGGAGGTAAGTATAACTTGTTTGTTATTTAAAAGAAAAAAACCACAAGACTTTACAATCACTAACTTGAATACTCAGACACACTCCACTGACAAACTGCAATATACTGCAGTAAAACTGCACTGACGCACTTCAATATACTGCAGTAAAAGTGCACTGACGCACTTCAATATACTGCAGTAAAAGTGCACTAACACAGTTCAATATACTGCAGTAAAAGTGCACTAACACACTTCAATATACTGCAATAAAAATGCCCTGACACACAACAATATACTGCAATAAAAGTGCCCTGACACACAACAATATGCTGCAGTAATACTGCCCTGATACTCTACACTGCCACACTTCAATATACTACAGTAACACTGCCCTGACACACTAAACTGACACTACAGTATAAATGAATGGTTGCACTACACTCACACTGCACTATCACTCTACTCACACTATACTGATACTTTACATTCACAATAGAATCACAATAGCACACTATAGCACACTAATTCACTGGCAGCAATGAACAGAGCCCTGTTCTATCTATCTCCACTCCAATATAACACTGCAAATGGCTTCTCTGGGGAGGAACCTTTTATAGTGTGTTGTGGGACTATGAGCAATGAGCCATGATTGGAGAGAGTCATCATGACTGTGCCCAATCATGGCTCTGACAGTGCTTTGTGCCCTAATTGGGTAAAGCCTTCATTGCTTCAGCCAATCAGGGCTTCCAATGCACTGTGCGGAGTGCAGTGCATTGTGGGGCGTTTGGCGGGCTGAACAAACGGACGAACACCCAACAATTCAGGTGTCCGCTGGACAGGCGAGTGGCCAATGTTCCGGCCAAACTTATGCTCAGCTTGAACTGTTCACTGTTTGTTTTTGGTGCTCAACTCATGGCACAGGTAGTGATGACATTAACTCTACCTGTAAACCTAACACTTCCTTATGTAAACTTAACCCCTTATTTTCACACTAGTGCTGGGATTCTAACCCCACAATCCCAGCACTGGTATCTTCTGGCACTAGAAGTGTTATTATTTGACACAGGTGAGTGTGAAAACAAGGAGTTAAGTTTACATAAGGAAGTGTTAGGTTTACAGGAAGTGTTAGGTTTACAGGGAGCCACCTGCACAGCCCAGGACAGCGCTCAAGGAGCCAATGTGTAGCGGGACAGGATCAGTATTATCACAGAGGTGCTCAATGATTGAAAAGTGTTTTTACTACATTTGTATGTAAGTTGCCAATTTTATTAAATAAACTGTGGATAATTGCTACTACACTTAGATGCCGCAGTTTTCTCCTTTCTATTCTTTTTGTCTACATGCGAAGTCACTTCTAACTCTTTGAATTAGCTGTCACTGGGTACGGTTCCTGCATTCACTCTTGGACTGATCACAAGGACTTTTTACTGCCCATATCATAGAGACTTGTTTTAGGTCCCCCTTCGTGGTGCGCAATAAAAAGTCCTCTTTTTTACCCCAACCAATAGATCTTTCACTGAGGCATCTATTCCCAGACATACATACATTCTTGATTTAATTATACACAGGCAGATCAAATAAGTATTGCCTTATGTCCACCATTACTCTAAATTGCTTTTAGTGTAGATACCAACAGTCTCTTGGTGAAGACTCATTATCTATCTGTCTGAATACATGCTACCTAGTATACTTGAAACAAACATGAAACCAAGCAAAATTTGCCTAATTTATATTTTTTAAGTGCTTGATTTTCCGTTTTGTTTGTGACTTCCCATGGCTTGCAGCAATTTGTCAATAAATAATTAAAATGTGGCCCACAAGCTGGCAAAGGTTCATCCCTCTGCTAGAGACAATGATAGTTCTGCAAGTCTTCCCCAGCTGGAAGACACTGTGGCAGTCATCACTTGGTTTGAGGTTGAGAACTGGTAAAAGACCTTATCATATTAACTAGATGCTACACAAACCACAGATGGAAAATAGGTTGCTTAGAAACAAATTGAAGTCCCTCATTTACCTGAAAAATGCGTGAAACAGGACAATAGGTTTGGCTTCATTAGAGCAGGAGCACCTGAAAAACGAGACAAATAGGATATTTACTGTGTGAGTAAAAGAAAGGGTGCCACCATCAGGCTACAATAATGGAGATAATACGTTATATCAACAGAACTACATCCTAAATTCAGTTCTGAATTATTCTATGGGTATTAGTAAATCTGTAACAAACTTGAATATTTTCAATCTAAGCATATGAGGGAAAATGCAGAGGTGGGTTATTTTTAGTAAAAAAAAGCATGTCAAAAGAGAATATTCAGAAACATAGACAGCCCTGCCCATCCTCTTGACCTTCCTAATGATTTTTTAATGTTCTTCTTCACTGACTAGTGGGGAGTCTCTAGAGGTAGGATTCTCAAACTACGGCCCTCCAGCTGTTGTAGAACTACAAATCCCATGAGGCATTGTAAAACTCTGACATTCACAGACATGACTAGGCATGATGGGAATTGTAGTTCCTGAACAACTGGAGGGCCATAAATTGAAGACCCCTGCTCTAGAGGTAGTATGGGGAAGAGCCAACCTCAGCTTTACAAGAAAGTTATGGGTAGAACATTAACTGCCTGTACTCTATTTCTGGATCTACTGATGTTAGGTCTCCATTGAAGGTATCCTCTTATTCGTTTATTTGTTATATACTTTTAGAAAGTAAAATGTGTTGGTTGTTTCTTGACCTTACACCACCTACCTAGGCCCCGTTATCTATGTGATGGCCCCGCATTGCACCAAGCTGTGCAGATGAAGTCTGTAATGCTGTTATTCCAAAAGCATTAATTGGATGGTTTGCATGCCTCTATTCAAAATCCTAAAGTTAGGCTTAGGCCGGCCATAGACAGAATTATTTTTTTTTTTCATGCAACCATGGGTCAACATCAAAACAGAAGGAATCCCTTCTGCCAAGCCATTGTCTTCTCCCGGAGGGGGGTTGGGGTAAGCCCTCCATGCCGTAATAAAAAAAGTGATTATTGCTAGCTGCTATAACAGCCATTAGCGATAATTGCATTTAAAATCTGGCAGGCTGGTTGTACCCAAGTTGATCGATCAATCAATTTGGGTACCTTCAGCCTGCCCATACATGGTTTTAATCTCGGCCAGTTCCTGTTGAACCGCCCAAAAATTGAACCGTCTATGGCTGGCCTAAGACATGCTGATAGTTTCTGTTTTAAGAAGACTCTACAGTGCTTTGCACTGGTTTAATGGAGGATTTTTGTTTTCTTTTTGCCCACCCCACTATAACCTATTTGGTTATACTTTCTCATTTAGCCTCTATTCTAATACTTGTAGAGCAGCCTTTCTCAAGCTTTTTAACATGAAGGAACCCTAGCAATAACTTTTTAGCTCCAGGGAACCCCCCGCCAATAAATTCATAAATGAACAGCTTATGGTACATAAGTGCAATGGTTAGCTCCTTACATGTGTGGTTAGTTGGAAGAATGCTCCTTACATTTTATGGTCAGTTGGAAGAATCCCCCCTTACATTAGTGGTTAGTGGGAAGAATGCCCCCCTTACAGATAGCTAACAAGATTATTGGTGTCAGTGGTTACTCATCTGAGGGGGAGAAATCACATATTGCTCAAGGAACCCCAAGCAACCTCTGGAGAAACCCTAGGGTTCCACTGAACCCTGGTTAAGAAGTCCTGGTGTAGAGATTCTTTATTTACTGTCAAGTTTCTGTGCTTTCCGTTTTACTTTTCTAGTCAGAACTTCAGTTTACTCAGCCTAAGCCTAACTTGAATATATATTAGGCTATGGTAATAAAAACAGTCAGTGCTGACATCTTCAGTAGCTAATGTCTGACATTTGCTTTTAACGACCTCAGCTGACAAAGTCATTAATCCTGCTCCTTCCTTTGCAAGTATTATCATGTAAACCTTTAATTCTATGCTCCAAGTGCTGCATTTCTAAACTAAGAATGTAATATAACTTAAGGCTTTTTTTGTAAAACTAGAATGGACTGTTTGCTTTTCAGAATAAAGTTACTAGCTGGAATGACATAGGTTGCTCAGTACAGCATGCATACTAAATCAATGAACGCTTGCACTTGTACATGTGGATTCTCACACACATGTTGTTCAGATTCCTTGAGCATTAATCTTTGATCTGTTTAAAGTCAGAGACTGACCACAACGATGAATTCTTTTCTGGCAGGTGAAATACAAATCAATGAATCTGGATATCTGAATAGTAAAAAGGTTACAGAAGCCAAGACAGGAAAGAATGTGGAGAGAATGTTGACTGACCACATAGAAGGGTTTGCTGAGCAACACGGAAATTAGTATTTATTTAATATATTCTTGAACCTAGTGCTGACAAATTCTCTGGTACATACTGTATATACAGTAATTCATACACGGCCTGGCCCTAGAAGGATCTTATAATTAATGTGCAACTAAAGGCTCCTGTATGAGAATCTAAGCAAATATCAAATAAAGTTACCAAAAAATGTCTTTACCTCCCCTGACTGCCAAATCCTCCTTCATTTATGTCTTGCATGATCCTGCTCCCAATCACTGCAGCTCACAGTACGAGAGTTTAAAGTGGTAGCAAACTCTGTTACACCACTTGTACCTACAATTAAGCCTATAATAAGGCTTACCTGTAGGTACTGTGAATATCTCCTAAACTTGCACAGTTTAGGAGGTATTCAGAGTGTAGCCAATGACATCACCCACACATGCGCTCTGAACGTCCAGCTTACAGTGCAGTCATCGCGCCCCCGGCCACTCATGTAGTCGGAGGCCACAAACTTGCCAAGCACAGGAAATAATACAAGAATGCGCCTTTTGTTGCCTTACTTAACTCTAATTAATTTGCTGCCTTATGCAGAAAGTCCCGTTTATTACTGGATGGTGCTGCCATTTCAGAGTAAATAATAGTCAGCATCATTCAATGTACTTCCTGTGAGTCCAGACTGTCATGGACAGACCCCTTGGGGTGCGTCACCATGCCAGCCTTGGCTCACAGTACTGCTGCATTAAATGGCACTTACATGTCATGATGTGAGGGCCATTCAGTGCAGCAAGGACTGTCCACAGCCACACAACAACAAGAAAGATCTATGATGTCATTGGCCCGGCCATAATAATGCTGGATTGAGGATATATTTTTCATCTGTGTTAGGGGTGCTGTGAGCAGGGGGGAGATAACAGGGGGTGGGTCATTCATAAAAGTGAAGATTTGCTTTAAGGCAAGGTGTGGACAAGGACAACATTTACGTATGTTTTGGTGGGTACCAGTGGGTTAAATTACGGATCCATTCTCATCTCTATGGGATAACTGATTGGCAAGCTTTCTTTGCAGTAAATAGTGTCACCTCCCCTGCCACAAGGCCACAAAGAAAAGTGTTGCAGTCTTGTAGTCAGATGTCCCAAGTACAATATGTGTTTATTTTACCTTTCTAGTCTTATAATGGATATAACACCTGAGAAAAACTCAAAATTATTGGAGGGGTATACTGCCTCTGGAGTCCCTAAAAGACATTTTCATATAATAATTGTACTTTAATAGGCACTATTAAAATACGACTATTGTGCAACACCCTGTATGTAATAGTCAACTGCCTCACAGTTGGGTCTAATGCCCATCTCCTTCTCGTCCATTCTATTTATTGACACCTCAGGTACAGACTAAAAAAGACCAAAGGTATTATTTCCAAAGTATAGTTAACTCTTTTAGACATATTTATATAGAAGTTTCCTTTGAAGTGCAGGTCGAAATGGGAGGTGGTGGTTGGCCCTATTAAAAACAAAGTATTGGACGATACTCTTCAATCTGCGCAAATGATTAATTTGCCCCCCTCGCAAAAATTGACTCAAAAATGTTTCTCCATCATATCTATCATATCCCTTTATTCTTCATTAAAACCCCAGCAAGAGCTGATTCTTTCTGTAACAGATGTGGGCATACACATGGATCTTTTCTACATATTTTATGGCCCTTCCATAAACTAAAGAGATACTGGACTGAGATAGTGGGTTCTTTAATCAGTCTCTGATATCAATCTACCACTATAACCCCTTACATCTTTGTTAGGCCATTTGCATATGTTCTTTATGGACACGCATTCAACAGTTACTTTTTTTAGAGCCTTGTTTGTTGCCCGTAGAATGATTGCTTTGAAGTGGACCTCATCCTAACCACCTTGAATTATTGAGCTTAATATATGCATTTTTGAAAAGCATACTTGCTACTTGCACAACGTCGTGTCTAAATTCAAAGCTATTTGGTTTCACTGAACAGATTATATGTTTTCAGTTATTACTCGAGTAAAGAGTTGCTGCAATTTATTTCACTTTGACAGACACAATAATATTTATAGCTGTATGTATTTTTCAGTATGTACTACCATATGAATGTTTTAATGGGATGCTATGAATGTACTGCACTGGTATGGCTTGTGGTTTTTTTTTTGTTTTTTTTCTTCGTGTGTTGCCACTTTTGATGGTTGTTTGTTTCTTTGTTGTGAAAAACTTAGCATTATCTTTAAAGAAAATATGTTTTTAAAAGAAAATACAAACAACTGCCAGGCTACTTGACTGACATTTTTCTTTTTTTTTTCTTAATTTTGAAAAAGGATGGAAACTGTAAATTTCTAGAAAATGGCAATGGCTTACTACCTTGCCATCACACAAATGAAGGCAGGTGGCAGCTGCATTCGTTTTCTTACTTCAGGCTTTCTTAGTTTAATATCATGTGTTTTCTTGCATTCGCCTGGGAATATTATTGTTGTTTCTAATATTATTAATATTATACAGCATTTACATACTATATAGTTTGTACAGCACTTTATAAACGACAGACAGTACAGCTTCAAAACAATTCAATACAATACAATATTACGCTTCCTGTCCTTGGCTACATCCTTTGCTCCATTGTAACTATTGAGAGAGTCATGGCACCACAGTTAGACACCTAATTTGTCTGCTTTTGTTCATCTCCACTTCATGGTGGCTGATAAGTCAGAAGTTTACATTAGAAAAATAACATTTTTTTTTCTTCGGTTCAGTAAATAGGAAGTGACAAAGGCAACCAAATTCTGTCAAAACCAACAGGTATTTTCTGTACATGCTGAAAATGTTTTTAGCCCCAAAAAAAGAAAACTATTGCAGTCATCAAATCTAAGGACTAGCAAGCTGCAATATATTACATTTTTTTTCATAGGTTTATACTTTAGGGGAACAATCATTTTCTATGACACCCAGGTCTCCTTGTCTTTATAAATCCCTGTCCAGCAGAAGGGCGGTATTTTCTCTTGCCCCGGTCACTGCTGCAAAAATGTAGATGGTCTACATGGGCTTTACAATGACAATGTTTGCTACAGTCTAAAAAAGGTATCAATGACCCAACATGAAAAAACTATCTTCTAACATTGGTTTTCATTAGTGTAGATAGTTGTTGCATGTATAACATGGGCAGGGCTCAAAATTTAAAGTCATGAGCTATTAGCCAGGCCTTAAGAGTTACTCGCCACTTGTTGCCCCACCCAAACCCTACCCTGCTCTGCCCCTAAACACGCCCTCGTAAAATATCTCATAAAATTACACTTTTAAATGTTTTATTCAGAGTTAAGTTACAAAAAAATATTAACAACATTATTAACCACAGTGTGCCCCCTTTCAATGCAGAGTGACCACAGCGTGCCCCCTTTCAATGCAGAGTGATCACAGCGTGGCCCCTTTCAATGCAGACTGACCACAAAGTACCCCCTTTCAATGCAGAGTGAACACAGCGTGCCCCCTTTCAATGCAGAGTGACCACAGGGTGCCCCCTTTCAATGCAGAGTAACCACATTGTGCCCCCTTTCAATGCAGAGTGACTACAGCGTGCCCCCTTTCAATGCAGAGTGACCACAGCGTGCCCCCTTCAATGCAGAGTGACCACAGCGTGCCCCCTTCAATGCAGAGTGACCACAGCCTGCCCCCTTCAATGCAGAGTGCCCACAGTGTGTCCCCTTTCAATGCAGAGTGACCACAGTGTGCAGAGAGACCAGTGCACTTACCTGATGCAGCGGCGGCTTCTCCTCAATCCTCCGCGTCTCCCGAGTTCTCCTCCTTGGCCAATGGCAATTGTTCGCCTTTCGGCCAATCAGGAAGCGGGTCTCAGACCTACTTCCTGATTGGCCAGGAGGAGGATCAGGAGGAGGATCCGTGTGACAATAGCGAATATTCATTCGCTATTGTCACACAATAAGTGGGCTCAGGGCGCACTGCTCCGCGCCCCGGGTCCACCCTTTTCTGAAGCCAACGCGCCGGCCGCCACTGTTGCTCATGCTGCGAGCCTGTGAGGAGCGGAGACATTCAGGAGGTGGAGAGGGGCGGTCCCAGGTGCAGGAGGTGGAGAGGAGCTGTACGAAAGAATGCAGGCTGTGCTGTGAGCGGCGGCGGCAGGCACTAATACATTCCCCATACAGCACATCCCTTACTCGCCATCCTCATCATTCCACTCGCAAAATGCGAGCAGGCGAGTGGAATTTTTGAGGGCTGACATGGGGATTTTTAAAAAGGCATACATGTCTTTTTTTGTTTATCATATTCATAACACTGAAGAACACTGAAGGAATTACACTTTGCTACAATGTAAAGTAGTGAGTGTACAGCTTGTATAACAGTGTAAATTTGCTGTCCCCTCAAAATAATTCAACACACAGCCATTAATGTCTAAACCGCTGGCAACAAAAGTGAGTACAACCCTAAGTGAAAATGTCCAAATTAGCCTTTTCCCCTTCCTGGTGTCATGTGACTGGTTAGTGTTACATGTCTGAGGTGTGAATGGGGAGCAGGTGTGTTAAATTTGGTGTTATTGCTCTCACTCTCTCATACTGGTCACTGGAAGTTCAACATGGCACCTCATGGCAAAGAACTCTCTGAGGATCTGAAAAAAAGAATTGTTGCTCTACATAAAGATGGCCTAGGCTATAAGAAGATTGCCAAGACCCTAAAACTGGGCAGCAGAAAAGTGGCCAAGACCATACAGCAGTTTAACAGGACAGGTTCCACTCAAAACAGGCCTCACCATGGTCAACCAAAGAAGCTGAGTGCACGTGCTCATCGTCATATTCAGAGGTTGTATTTGGGAAATAGACATATGAGTGCTGCCAGCATTGCTGCAGAGGTTGAAGGGGTGGGGGGTCAGTCTGTCAGTGCTCAGACCATACGCCGCACACTGCATCAAATTGGTCTGCATGGCTGTCGTTCCAGAAGGTAGCTACTTCTAAAGATGATGCACAAGAAAGCCCGCAAACAGTTTGCTGAAAACAAGCAGACTAAGGACATGGATTACTGGAACCATGCCCTGTAGTCTGATGAGACCAAGATAAACTTATTTGGTTCAAATGGTGTCAAGCTTGTGTGTTGGCAACCAGGTGAGGAGTACAAAGACAAGTGTGTCTTGCCTACAGTCAAGCATGGTGGTGGGAGCATCATGGTCTGGGGCTGCATGAGTGCTGCCGGAACTGGGGAGCTACAGTTCATTAAGTGAACCATGAATGCCAACATATACTGTGACATACTGAAGCAGAGAATGATCCTCTCCCTTTGAAAACTTGGCTGCAGTGCAGCATTCCAACATGATAACCACCTCAAACACACCACCAAGACGACCACTGCCTTGCTAAAGAAGCTGAGGGTAAAGGTGAGGGACTGGCCAAGCATGTCTCCAGACCTAAATATTATTAAGCATCTGTGGGGCATCCTCAAACGGAAGGTGGAGGAGCACAAGGTCTCCAACATCCACCAGCTCCGTGATGCCGTGATGTTGTCATAGAGGAGCGGAAGAAGACTCCAGTGGCAACCTGTGAAGCTCTGGTGAACTCCATGCCCAAGAAGTTTAAGTCAGTGCTGGAAAATAATGGTGGCCACACAAAATATTGACACTTCCGGCCCAATTTGGATATTTTCACTTAGGAGTTCACTCAATTTTATTGCCAGCAGTTTTAACATTGTTGGCTGTGTGCTGAGTTATTTTGAGGGGACAGCAAATTTACACTGTTATACAAGCTGTACACTCACTACTTTACATTGTAGCAAAGTGTCATTTCTTCAGTGTTGTCATATAATAAAATATTTATGTTATATAATAAAATATTTACAAAAATGTGAGAAGTGTACTCACTTTTGTGAGATACTGTATATTTGTGAGTAGGGGACAGTAATAATTATAATTTGAGGATTTAATGCATATCCTATTTTTTTCCTTAAAATGAAAATAAACCCTCAAGCACTTTCAGCAGCTGATTTAATCACTTAGAGAGTATGCAAGTTTTCTTTTTTTATTAATCCTTGCCCGTTTTTTGGTTTAACCTGGTGCCATAACCACCACCCTAGGTTTCCTTTTTAAAGGTGGCACCTTTCTCTTACAACTGCCTTTAGAACCACCCTTTCATATATGGACTACAGTTATATTCCCCTATACTGTGTGCATCAATAGCAACACACAGCCTCATAGTCTAGGATGGCAAGGCATTTCCCTGCTCCTCCCGCCTCCTTACCCCTTCCTTCTCTAAGCTAACAGACGGACTCAGATTGCCCTGTTCATTGGTATCTCTTTCTAGTGAAGACCTGAAGTTTTGATAAGTAGCACTGTGAGAGCTAGATGCAAGTGTTGGGGTTAGAATCTGTACAATTAGTTACTATGGATTTTTTTATTTTATTGTGCTTAATGTGTTAAGATAAAAATGCTGAGGGTTTAATATTACTTAAACAGCCTAAACAGATATCAATTTTTTTTAACCTCTTTTCATGTACCTGTGGTAGCAAAACACGCACTATCACAGATAGCAAGGATAACTTTCTACCAATTTGTGGCAGTGTTGAATTGTAAGTCTGTTAACTTGCTGCACATTTTCACTGACAAATTGTACACTTGTAGAGCACTTGAAACACAAGTTCTATCTGACACTTTTCCAAATTGTAGCAAATTTGCAAGGCAAGTCTCTGGCAAGAGCAAAGTTGAAGTGATAAGTCTACAGCAAGAGCTCTACAAGTCACAGTGACCCCTGTGGTGGGATGACTATTGCACAGCATAATTAAACCAGAACTTGCAGCAGACTTGCAGAATGTTTGAGTCTTGCAATGCGGACTTGCAGCAATTGTGCAACAAACTTGTTACGCCAGGCAAGCCTAGCAATAGCTTACCTAGTCATTTTCAAACTTGCAGCTCATCATGCAGGGATCATGCAGGAAAATACAAAACTGTAAACAGATCCTATAGTAGTAATATAAGAAGGAATCTTCATTCATATGTTGCATTCAGTGAGTAGTATTATTTAGTGTATAGTAAAAGGATGTATAGTCTTTCTATTTCTATATAAAGTCCTATTTCTTAGTATTCATTGTGCATGTGGGTTGTTGTGCTAAGAGCCCATTTACACCTGTTCTTTTTACCATATGGAAATGAATTTCAAATAGAAATCGTTACCATTACTATGCAGTAGTTCACATCTTTGTGCTGAGCTTAGCACATTTGTATTTTCAAAATAGGACATATAGCATTTTTGTTCACGCATTTAACAACGGAAAAAAAACTATTATGCATTTCATTCATTTTAGCACATCTGTGCCATGCCATAAAAAATGAATTTTAAATAATTTTCCCAGTTTTCATGACCCTAAAACATAACATGTGTTTAAAGTGATTGTAAATTCTCAGGTTTTTTTTGGTAAAAATAACATGTTATACTTACCTGCCCTGTACAGTGGTTTTATCTGGAGCAGCCCCAGTCCTCCTCTTCTCGGTTCCCCTTTCTGTGCTCCTGGCCCCTCCCTCCTGTTGAGTATCCTCACAGCAAGCAGCTTGCTATGGGGGCACCCGAGCTGAGTCATGGCTCCGCGTGTCCCTTCAGACACGGAGCCGCTGCCCCGTCCCTTCTTTTTCCTGGATGGCTAACTGACTTTGATGGACACCAGCAGGAGCCAATGGCGCCGCTGCTGTGTCTCAGCCAATCAGGAGCAAGAGTCCCGGATGGCAGAGGCAGTCGTGCACATCGCTGGATAGAGATAGGGCTCAGGTAAGTATAAGCGGGGCTACTACACATAGAAGGCTTTTTATCTTAATGCATAGAATGCATTAAGATAAAAAATCTTCTGACTTTACAACCACTTTAAAGCGGAGTTCCACCCAAAAGTGGAAGCTCTGCTTATCTGCTTCCCCCCCCCCCCTCTGGTGCCACATTTGGCACCTTTCAGGTGGGAGCAAATACCTGTCAAAAACAGATAACCGCTCCCACTTCCATGTAAGGGCGCGGCGACAACTTACATCATTTGCGGCCCCTCCTCCTTTTCCCCACTGCCTTCTGGGAGGCACATACAGGTCCCAGAAGACAGTGGGATCATTCAGAAAGCACAACGCAACTCACGCATTCCCAGTGGGAAACAGGTTGTGAAGCCGCAAGGATTCACAAATATACGAAGCAAATTCCCCATCCCTAATTAAGGCGAATTTTAAAAGCTCAAAAACCATACCAAACTAAGAATACAGCCTGGCAGGCCAGGAAAGGGGGGACGAGCGAGGCCCCCCCCCCTCCAGAACCATACCAGGTCTCATGCTTTCGAGATGGGGTTGCTTTGGGGAAAGGGAGCCCAGCCTCCTCCCCCAAAAGTACCTTGTCCCATGTTGATGGAGATAAGGGCCTTTTCTCCACAACCCTGGCTGGTAGTTGTGGGGGTCTGAGGGCTTATCGGAATCTGGATTGTACCCCTACTCATTCATTAAAAAAGTGTCAAAAATAAATAAAAACATAGACAGTTTTTGACAATTTCTTTATTTAAAAAAACCCCAAAAAACAAATCATAAACAAATCAAAGTAAACTCTGCCACTGCCGATGAAAGAAAAAAAAAACAGTTCTGTACCTGTCGCTGGCTCCTGCCATCTGACAGTTCTTAAATAGCTAAGAAAGCTAAGGTTCATTGTTATTGATGCTGGATCTACACCAGGGGACATTTTTTTTTTTTTTTTTTTTTTTAATAAAGGAATTGTCAAAAACTGTCTCTGTGTTTTTATTTCTTTGTGAAACTTGTTTTAATGAATAGGTAGTGGAACATTGTACCCCATACCCATTCACATAGAGGGGGCCAGAAGCTAGGAGGTCCCCTTGTTAAAGGGGATTTCCAGATTCCAATAAGCCCCCTGTCTGCAGATCCCCACAAGCACCAGCCAGATTGTAGGGAAGAGGTCCGTGTCCCCATGTTGATGGAGACAAGGTGCTTTGAAGGGAGGGAAGAGCCAATGGCCTCTTCCCCACAACCCTGGCATTTGGTTGTGGTGATCTGTGGGCAGAGAGTTTATCTAAATCTGAAAGCCCCTTTTAACAAGGGGACCCCCAGATTCCAGTGAATGAATAGGGGTACAATCCAGACTCCGACGAACCCCTGCCCGCAGTTAAAAACACATCTAATTTGTATATATGTGAACATAGCCTTAGTGTGTAGTGCCCTCCCAAAGTAAGAACTAAGACACCTGCAGAGATGAGTAGTAAGACCTTCGTGTACACATTTGTGTGCACGCACACAGGTATGCGAGTGCGCATTGGCACACAGGTGGGCTATTTAGACTGCCCTAATTCCTTGTGTCAGTGCTGTTTGGTCCATGATGTTCCTGAAGCACTTTCCTGTCTATCTGTTCCTGTATCACTCTTCCATTGCCGGCCCAATCTGCTCCTGACTTTGCCTGAACTCTGCCTGCACCGACCCTGGCTTGTCTCTAAACCACATTCTGCCTTACCCTTCTGCTCAGCTGCCATGTTGTTACCGACCCCGGCCTGACTCTCAGCTACTCTTCTGCCATCTGCCTGTATCTGATCTGCCTGCTTGTTGCTGACCTGGACTGTCTGACCTTGCATTGGTTCTTCTTCCTGCTCCATCCATAGCTGTGCCCAACATCAGTTCCTGCTCTTCTGCCAGCATGCCACCAGCCAGCTGTTCCTGCATATCCTGACACACATCAGCATTCTCCAGCAGAAGTCTTATCAGGCACTCCTGCCACTCTGTGCTCTGGCATTCCCTTTTTCTCTATCAGGGCTCCTGAGCCAGAGCTGTAAGAGAGGCCTTTCTGTAAACTTTGGGCTCCATCACCCGGTACGTTACAGAAGTTCATGGGAGGAGCAAAGAGTTCAAGCCTCACCAGAAACAAAGTACAAAGCAAGAGTTGTCCAAGGGAGGGAGCAATACAGCATCTCAGGTGGCCCAGCATAAATAGCTTCAGCTAGACACTGCAGAAGTTGCAGGTTCAGATCCAGTCCCTGACAGTAGTCCCCTCCTTCCATGATGGCTGGATGTCTTATGGCCAGGTTTGTAAGGAAACTTCTGGTGGAACTCTTTTGTCAATCTGGAAGCATGACCATGCTCCTCAGGTTCCAATGAATTTTCCTCTGGTCAATATCCTACACACTGAATCAGATATTGTAATTTGTTCCTAAACATCCTGGAATTAAAAATGATTTCAACCGCACATTCTTCTTCATCCTGTACCTCAACATGTGAAGGATGTGAAAAAATGATTTCAGGAAAAGGATTTTCATGAAACGGTTTGAGTAGTATTACATGAAAAACAGGGTGAATCCTTATTCTGTCAGGAAGTTTTAGGCGAAAGGTAACTGGGTTGATTCGAGCAATGATCTGCAAAGGTCCCACAAACTTTTGAACCAACTTAGCAGATGAAACATGAACCTTCAGAATTCTGGTAGATAACCAAACTGTAAATCCAACATGAAAAATAGGGAGTGATCTGCAATATCTGTCAGCGGCCTAATATTCCTGAGTAGTGAAGGGCTAAACACTCCTCGGTTCGGTTTCGCACCAGAACTTCCGAATATGTAAAAAGTTCGGACCCGAGCCGCAAACTCTAATAATGTCTATAGGATTTGAAAAATCAAGTAATCGTTTTGAAGACTTATATGCAAGTGATTGGCCATAAAAGGGTGTGGGGGCCCGGGTACTGTCTGGGGGACATGTATCAATGCAAACATTTTTTTTTTAAAAATATTGTTTTTACAGGAGCAGGGATTTTAATGATTCTTAAAGTGAAACAATAAAAATGAAAAATTCCTTTACATATAATGTCTAGGGGGGGAGTCCCCTTAGTCTGCCTGTAAAGTGGCGCATCTGTACCGTATAAAACCTACTGCAGCAAAACTGACATTTAATGTATAAAGAAAAAAAATACATTTAAATTGCTGGCAATACAATACTATTGCCGGCAATACAAAAATGTTTAAAAAAAAGGGGTGCCCCCCAATCCATACCAGGCCCTTTGGGTCTGTGGGCAGGGGGCTTATCGGCATCTGGAAGCCACCTTTAACAAGGGGGTCCCTAGATTTTGTCCCCTCCAAACACACAGAGTTTTTGACAATTCCTGTAATAAAAATAAAAAAACATGTCCCCCGATGTAGATCCATCATAAATCATGCAGCCCACCACCACCATCCGCCACGAAAAAAGAAAAAAAAAAGCTGAGAAAGTTTTTAAATAGGTAAGGGGCGGAGTCACCTGGCGACGTCACATTGTGACACCACCCCCCTGTGACGTCACTGATAGGTGCATGCTGGGTTGGTGATGTCACATGGGGGCAGTGTGATGTCACCAGGTGGCCCCACCCTTTACCTATTTAAGAACTGTCAAACGACGGAGTAGCCATTCGGAGGCAGAGCTTTTTTATTCCTTTTTTTGGGTCTGGTGGTGGCGGCGGACGTCATGATTGACAATGAATGTTCATCAGGGTTCATTGTTTTTTTATTTTTTAATAAAAGAATTGTCAAAAACCGTGTTTGTTTTTTTATTCCTTTTTGACACTTTTTTGGTGAATGAGTAGGGGTACTATTTATCCCCTACTCATTCACCTGGGGGGGGGGGTCTGGGGGTCCCTTTGTTAAAGAGAGCTTCCATATTCCGATAAGCCCTCTGCAAGCAGACCCCCACAACCACAGCCCAGGGTTGCGGGGAAGAAGCCCTTGTCCCCATCAACGGGACAAGGTGCTTTGGGGTGGGGGAGCAGAGCCCCCCTGCCCCAAAGCATCCCCCCTTGTTGAGAACATGTGACGTGGTATGGTTCAAGAAGGGGGACGCTTGCTCGTTCCTTCCCTTTCCTGACTTGCCAGACTGCATGCTCAGAAAAGGGTCCAGTATGGATTCTGGGGGGGACCCCACACTGTTTTTTTTTTGGCATGGTCCTTTGGGTGTGGTATCGATTTGGGTGGGAGACGTTCTTCTTTTTTTCACATTTTTCTATTGCCGGCAATGTTTCTTTTTTTATTCAGCTGTCAGCGGGGAAGTCCATTGACAGCTAATGACTCATCACAGGATGCTGTGACTGGCTTCCCGACCCGCTCCTTAGTAACAAGCTATTCACTGTGCCCTCATTTAGCAAAGATTTGTGCAGCGTGCAGTGCATTGTGGGGCACTCAGTGGGCAAACATCCCGCTGAGCATCCTGCAAATTTGGGTGTTCGGCGAACAGGCAAACAGGGGATGTTTGGGCCAAACTTTTGCTTGGCTTGAACCCTTCGCCCAACTCTATTCCTGAGCTTCAGCAGGAACTGGAGTGGTGATAGGGAGATCAGGAAAAAAAACTGGATGATACCTGTTATTTAGAAAAAAAGAGCTTTGGGAAGTTTAGCTATGTTAGGAATTGTTATAAGCAAACTCTGCTGTAGGAAGATAGTCTGCCCAGTCATCCTGAAGATAACTGACAAAACATCGAAGGTGCTGCTCCAAAGTTTGATTGGTCCTCTCGGTCTGACCATTTAATTGTTACACCTAAAGCTGAGAAAACATTTTTCCAAAATTTCAAAGTAAACAGTTCTCTTCTGTCAGACACCACATCATTAGGAACTCCATGTCGTTTGAAGACTTCTTAAACCATCAACTCCACAGTTTGTTCAGCAGAGGGTACCCCCTTAACATGTATAAACTGAGCCATCTTAGTGAGACGGTCAAAGACTACCAATATAGTCATCTGTTTTGAGGGAGGAAAATCAACCTCAAAGTCCATAGAAATTAAACCCATGTTCATGATGGAACAGGGAGTGGCTGGAGTAATCCTAAAGGAGAAGATAGGGGTGTCTTACTGTATGAACACTCAAGGCACGAGGTCACATAGTTCTTGACATTTTTCTTGTAACCAGGCCACCAAAAGTAATAAGTGATAAAAGTTCTTCCTTCTTAGAAACCCCAAAACACCCCGCAAGTTTAGAGTCATGCACCAACCTAGGGGCTTCTACCCGAATGGATTCAGGTACATAGAGACAATGCGCTTGAGTCCAAAAGCTCTTCTTGTACTTTAGGTTAATATCCTTAGGAAGATGATTGGGAAGTGAGAAATTCTCATACCCCTGTTTGAGGAAACTTGTAGTTCCTAGAAATTTCTTTTGAGGCAGGATTGTACATTCAGAACTGCCTTCCTAGGGAGGCTCAGACAACATCATCAGGCATATCGGCCTAACCATTCCTTGACCCAGCTCAATACGAGAGGAGCTAAACCAGTGTCATCACGTCACACCCGAAGGTTCGAGGTCGGCCATTTTCTTGGTGGGAACCGAACACCGAGAGCCTCCTCTACACTGCAGCATTATATATATGTATTATATGCCTGATTTTCTACGTTTTGGGTGAGTGTATTTCCTTATATCTTTCAATAAAATATCCATGAGGTAATGCACTATGGGCTCGCCCTGTTTTTGTTTGCTGTTTCCCACCTTTATGAGATAACCTGAGGAGTTTTCTGAGTGAGATCTTGAAGTGAAGTGTGAGCTTGAACATTCTGGGAGCTGCTTTGCTTGGAAATAGGCTGGAGTAGTCCTGAACTACCCGAGGCGCTTGTCTCTCTGCTTATTGGTAAGAGGCTGTGTGTGGTGGCCGGGATCTCACATCGTCTGTTATCTCCGTTTTTCACCTGGGTGGATGAAATTTGCTAAAGATTTGTTTTGAACTGTTTTTTGCACCTTTGTTTCACAATAATATGAAGATATCTCTTTATAACATTTGCTTTTGGACTGCCGCTTCCAGTTTTTGACAGAATTGGATTAAGTTACTAACTCATACACTGTTCGACAGTTTTCCCATTGTTGTGTATTTTACCATTGGTGTGTGCTCTCAACTTTTTCTCCGTCAGTGGGGATTATGTATGAATTTTTGCTTTAGCGCAACTCCCTTTTGTATATATGTCAATACGAGTAAATAAAATTGATCCTCAAAAAGAATAGACACCAATGTGCTTGTCTAGAAGACAATTTCTTGGCAGAACAGTTACTGGTTGATTAGCCCCTTCCAGCAGATGCTTCCATACAGGAAAGGCTTCCTTAATCACCAGCAATATTTTATTTCCAATGTCATCACTGTTTTCCTCTTCACTGAGAAGGGATAGCTCCTATAAACTAAAAGGTAGTTCAGTATCGGGATGTACTAATATAGTGTTTACCTTGCAAAAGGCAGTCTGTGCTTCAGGTGAGGACACAAAGGGCATTCCTTTCTTTGTTAACTGTGTAATTGGTGCTTTCACCTTAAGAGAAGTTTTTTATGAGTTTTCTATAGAAGTTGGCAATTCCATCCAATCAATGTATTTTTTTAACATTTCTAGGGGCAGGCCAGCCCACCACTGCTTTAATCTTCTTGGGATCCATGCTCACTCCTTCACCAGAAATAATGTATCCCAAGAAATGGATCTGGGTTTGTTCAAACGTTAAACATCTGTTAATCCTTCCAATAAAACAATTGCATAGGCACTTCCTTTAATAGGATGACAACGCTCTTCCTTCTACAGTAAAATATCTTCAGCATCGTCACCCTTGCTGCTGCTGCTGCTGTAGCTGCTTAAATGCTGTCACCATTGAGCTTAAGGAAAAATGTAAAAACCTTGCATATCCTCCCCCATCCTCTATCAGTGCAGAGAAGAAATCCAGCTTCTCGTTTGAATTTATTAATAATAAAGGGGTAAATTGCATTTACTTCTAAGACGTTTAACTTATATTGAAATTATTTGTTTTTTCACGCTGAAAGGAAAAAATAACTAAATCCTTGCTGCCCAAAGCTTGTCCCAGGTAAGGGAGGAAAAAAAACCCAATTAAATGGAAGCCAAGATAGTGTAAAACTATTACTTTATAAAGCAATTAGCAAAATGATAGTCACTGACAATAAAAGTCCTTTGCCAGCACTGAGGAAACTCTCACTTAATCATGGAGGAGGTGCCACTTCACTGACCACCATCCCTGTGGTCGCTCCTTCATACAATGTCACAGTGCAAAGCCCTCCCGACTTCTGTTTTATCAATGTTGATCTCTGTCTTCAACAGAGGTCTTCATGATTTATCATCTCATTTCCATTTATTTTGTTCTGTTGACTAATGTCATGAGGACAAAAACAATAGTAAGAGCTGTATGGACGTATGCCATAGCCTAATAAACTAATGGACTTTAAACTTTCACAATTTTTCAAGGTATAAGTACCTCATGGGGCAGGAGCACCAGGAAACTTCCTAATGGGCACTTTGAAGATCTTGTACAAGAATATGTTTTAAAAAAATCTATGTTGAACTGTTATACTTACAAAACTTCAGTAAAGAGTTCAATTTATTTATACCTTGGCCTGGCCTCAAGTTACTTCAGGATAATTTAAAGGGGTGCATGCAGGGCGAGAACAGGGTTCACCTGGGGACAAGATGAGATAGAGAAGATGCAGTACAGATGTCTAATGTGCAGTGAAGCTCATTTGGAGGAAGCTATATTGTTGTTACTAATAACTACAGTACTAGTGTCGAGTGCATAATCAACTAGTCAGTCAGGAAGCGGTGTGACCTGGTGTAGGTGACAGAAGGCCCTGGTAGTGAAGGAGATTGTGTGCTTAGGCTCCTTTCCTAGCATTCAGAACCCCACCACTGGGCCTGACTCACAGCATGGGGCCTCCTAGGGACCCAGCCTGGAAGTCACGGGAAGATGAGTGAGTCCCTGGAAAAGAATAAGCACGAGTTATGTACAAAGAGAGCTTCTTAGTATTCAAGTGTAACATATGGATCAATGTCACTGGGATGAGGTGACACGGTACAACAGAAGAGAGAATAATAATGAAGAACTGTTCTCTGTAGTGTGCAATGTAAAGGGTTACAGATGTTGGACCATGGATTACAAGCAGTTAATTATGTCTGTGTGGAGAAATGCCACTTTTAATAATAGAGTGCTGCCTTTAAAGCTATTTTCTTTAGGTAACAGCTTTAGGCCACCTCTGGGGCACTAGCAAGCACTCTCTCCCGGTCCCCGTATGGACACTGGCCACAATCAATTTTTCATTGTGGTGTGTAGGCATGTTGCCTATTGCAGTTTAGTTTAGTGCTGCCTCAGCCAGGAGAGTTATTTAAAGGGACAGGAGCCCGGATCCCAGTGCCGTTCATTTCCATTATCATCTTCACTACCAATGCCGATGCCAGAGTCTGTCCTACCAGTCTGCTGTACCATGCCAAGTCCAGGGTGCCTGCTGAAGAAAGACTGGTTTCAGGAGCCTTCCGCAGCATAGGGAGATTGCTGGGACCTGCAGTCTGCCCTGAAGACACCAAGCCTGGACTTTGCCAAAAATTGGGTCTTACCCATGCAGGTGCACTGGGGCAGCCACAAGCCTAGGGATTTGTTTAGGGGAAAACCATTGCTTTTGTTTTACTGTCATGCCTAAGGCATTTGAATAAAGCTGTTGAAACATTGCCTTTGCCTGGTTTGAAGTTACTAAAGAGGTGCAATGCAAGTAACCAGCACACAAATTCTACATCGTGGGTCAATTAAAGCACATTGGTGAATGAAAACAGCTTCATAAGAATTAACACAGTGTGGAGTAAAGCAAGTGGTTACCAAGGGTATCAAAGGTTTCATAAGCAGTCTGTAGTTAAGCATGTGCCTGTGGCAGATGGGACAGCTTCTTGCAGGAGGAATTGTTGTCTGCACTCTCTCCGTAAGCGGGCCATTTCCAATAGCAATGGGAGAAAACCTTCACTGCAGAGGTCCTAAGCCTGTGCATAGGTACCGAAGAGGAAGAGTTAAGTGAGTGCACGCATGAAGTCCATGCTAGGTGCACGGCGGGACCCCATTCCATTACTGGGAGTAAGGTAGCGGAAATACAATGGACAGGTGGAGAGGGCATAGGTTCTGCATGTCTCTTCTAAATGCAACAGTGACCGTAGTGGTGCAAATTAACATCAAGAGAGTAAGCTAGAGTTCAGTCATCTGTTCAAGAAAAGGTACCCCATGTGTAAGGCAGTGACCCTGTTCAAGGTACCTAGTGTAGCCCAGAAGAACCCACCCAGAGTAGGCCTCTTATGTGTTCCACACTTAGCACCAAATAAAGAGGGGAACATGGAGGAAGTGTCACCTGCCTTCTCCAACCCTACAGGTTTGCAGCAGTACAGGTGCATGCATTACGACTATAATAGTGTGTTAAGGTGCATTTTTTAAAAAAAAATTGCACCACACTATGCTATTACAAAAGTTCTGTAATTTATAAATAAAAACAGGGCTTCCTCTGACTGGCTGAGGTGGAGATCCTGATATCACCTGCCCTCCTTTCCTCCTCAGACAATCAGAGGAAGCCTCCATTCATAAAATACCATGCAAATGACTGAGCACAAGAATAGGGTGGAAAGTCCTTCTACCATTGCCGCAGCACAACGCTGCACACTGTATGTAGCTGATGATAAAGTGGCCACATGTATTGATAATATAAGTTAGACTTTCGGAAAAATCCAGACACAACCAGCTCAAATGTTTCTATATATACTGTACATTCGGCAAATTAACCGTATTCATAAAGCAAACACACTGCTGTGTAAAGATACAAATAAAGTGTCAATTTGCCACACTTCAAAAAAATTTAAAAAAGCAAAAAATAAACAATGCGATGCTCTGAAACAGTGCATTGCACCACCCTTTACTGCACTAGACAATGGACACAAGCCTACACGCTAGAACAAGAAGCTTTAGCATGTAGCTGGTATGAGCATTCCCTTAAAGCGTAACTCCCCTTTTGTTGAGAAAAAAACTTTCCCCTCTGGGTAATCTCTGTAAATTACAAGGATTTTAACAAACCTAGTTGCAGATTCCTACCTTTTGTTATTCTGAATAAATCATTGTTTGTTCCTCTGTGCCTCTGTGCTGAGTGGAAGTGGTTTCATAATTATCTGTCAGCTGTGGCAGCTGCAGAGCTCTAATGAGGAAAACTGCTGGGCCTGCATCCCTTTAGGTGTGTTCCTATTGGAAGTATCTCACCAAAAAAGAAATTTTTGTTGCAGGGGATGCCAGAAATTTGACTTGTATCTTAGGCAGACTTCTGGGAAAATTGGTGAGCCAATCACACAAGCAGGAAATTATGTATCTGGGGTGTGGTCAGTACACATTCTGTGTACAGAACAGCTCCAGGTAGCCATATTGCATTTTCAGAGAATTACAACAGCTGCAGATTGAAAAGGAAAGGTAATTTTTAATAACAATAAATTGAATTACAATATGATTTGTGTCACAATTGTATACGCTATACTGTTTTTTCTTTATTTGCTATTTTTTGTTTTCCCACGAAAGTGGAGTTACCCTTTAAGGGTTTTACCTCCTTACTTTGCAGCAAAGAAAACTAGACATTGTAAAAAATGGGTCCACTTTCTCTACTACAACACACTTTACATAAAATAAACTCCTATAGCATCATAGGAGTGGACCTTTTCTTTTCTTGTTTAGGTCTTTATTATTTTTAATTCTTCCAGGTGTTTAAATGCTTTCAATTTTTTTGTTAACAAGGATCTTAGTATTCCTGAAATTGCACTGTGACGTGTCACACGGCCAATGTTCAGTAGAGTTCTTCTTTACACACAGTTGAATATTGATAATCAGCAGCAACACAGTTAAAGGCTCTAAATAAAAGAAAACCCAGTTGGTGTTGAAGCCGGCGAAGGCAGTAGTGTATTATGTATAAAACCAAAGCTTTGGAGCTATTTAGCTTTCCTTAAATAAAAACAAAAAAATGAGTGCACAGTCTAAAGTTGTGCTTCCAGCTGTTAGGCCATTGCATTATAATGACTATGGGAAGAGGCCGGGCGGAGGAGGTTGCATTTCCCCAAAGCCTGCTGTGCCTGAGCCTTCCTGTCCCCTCCTGCAAACGCATTCATATACACAAGATGCCACTCCCCTATTGTTTTCACTTTAACTGGTTTTGGCATCAGCTCCTTAGCACATTGAAAGGGTGTTCATTAGCACTGGGACCAAATCCAAAGCAAATGCAGAAAAATGAACACATGGCCACACTTGTTCTTACGCTAAATGACAGCTTTGGTTGAAAAAAAAACAACAAAAGCGACAACATGCAATCAAAACAAAATAATAAAAATGGAGCAAAGATAACACTGTGCATATGACTAGCGAGACCGAGGATTTGAGAAAAATAAGAGTTGTCAGCCAGCAATGTGTTGTGCAGTAGGGGGGAGGTGCAGCTTCAGTTCTTCTACCTGTTATGTAGGGTCATTTTGCTCAACAAGCATAGAAAGGAAATTGCATTTGTGATGAGCAGTGAGCTGACTGACCTTCAAATCTAAGACACCTTTCAAGGGTCTACTCTGAGGAAGAGTGTGAAGGCATATATAGGAAGCATTATTTCTTGATATTCACTTATTATTATTTTGTGATTATTGCCTGAGGGGTTGGAATGACACCTAAGATGCTATTATTTAGTATCTATCTATCTATCTATCTATCTATCTATCTATCTATCTATCTATCTATCTATCTATCTATCTATCTATCTATCTATCTATCTATCTATCTATCTATCTATCTATCTATCTATCTATCTCACCATTACTATTATTAAAATGATCATTAACCTCTTTCTGCCCACCAAACACATATGTTCGGCAGCAAAAAGGGTGGACTTTAATGCACACATGCCGTACACATGCGTCCATGGATGGCCAAGGTTTCTGTGCTAAATGGTTGCTTACTATGAGTTCCCGGCCCAGTGACCAGCTTTCATATATAATTCTCGCTCCCTAGTCATGATTGGGGGGGGGGGGGGGTCTGGTCATGTAATCACTGTGACAGACAGTCACAGTAGTCAAGTGATTGGGAAGTCAATTGTCCCCCCACCCAGGTGTAAAGAGTAAAGACCCACCAAAAGGGACGCTGGGCCTGGGAGGAAGGGGTTGATATTATTGTATGGTTATTATTACTTGTCTAAGAAAGGTTCATTAGGGCTCGTTCGCACCAGAGTACGGTGCAAGAAAGGTGCATTTCTATGTGTGTTTCCTGCACCGCACAGGAATGCGCTGCCTTTGTTAAATGCAAGCGGGTGCCATTTATTGGTAATGGCACCCCAAAACACATCTAACAAACATGTGTTTGAAACAACCAAACCCCATGGCATGGTAGCACCATTCAGTTTGGTGCGGCGCGATTTTGAAAAGTCTAGAGCAGTGGTTCTCAATCAATTATTAGGCTGCCAATGCATCCCAACATGCTTAAAGTTGCATATGACCCGTTTATTCATGCAAAGTTCAGCAACACATGACCATGAGTTACCATGCTTTGCAGTACGCTGCAATGCAGGTGCGTTGCCCCAAATTGAATAGCACCAAAATGCAGCAATGTATATTACATGTTTAAAGATAATCACCTGCAACGCCACACAATCAAGTGAAAGATGAGGTCTGTGCTATGATAAAGGAGGCTGTTAGCAGAAAGGTTGCTATACAAAAACTCTATGGAACCATAAAAATAATCACCTGCAAAGCCACACAATCAGAGTGCAATATAAGGGCTGCGCTATGATAAAGGACTCCTAGCAAAAAGTTCTGGCGCTTCTCCAAGATTGGAAAGTCCTGGGATGTCCCTTCACAGAGAGTGCACAAAGGCATATATAATAAAATATATGTTGGTATATATATATATATATATATATATATATATATATATATATATGGCAACACTGTTCGCCCAATCCCAAATACAGGACAGTATGAAAATGAACTTAGGAGAAAAAATGAGGGATGGCGCTCAGATGTGCATATGACTGGTAAAGAACCCCAATGCAGACTTGGATGGATAGTCTCATGAAAACATTTTCTTTATTGTATTGATCCAATGGTTAAAACATGATAAGGGTTAAACAGGAACAGTCCTACCGCTCCTTGAAGCCTCTGTACCTTCTCACCAATGGTATAGGGAGATCCTTTGGGACCCGGTGACTGCTGTGGGAAACCGGCTGTGGGGGACCGAATCTGCCTCTCCATCTGCCAGCCGGTTTCCCACAGCAGTCACCGGGTCCCAAAGGATCTCCCTATACCATTGGTGAGAAGGTACAGAGGCTTCAAGGAGCGGTAGGACTGTTCCTGTTTAACCCATATCATGTTTTAACCATTGGATCAATACAATAAAGAAAATGTTTTCATGAGACTATCCATCCAAGTCTGCATTGGGGTTCTTTACCAGTCATATGCACATCTGAGCGCCATCCCTCATTTTTCTCCTAAGCTATGATAAAGGAGGCTGTTAGCAGAAAGGTTGCTATACAAAAAAACCCTATGGAACCATAAAAATAATCACCTGCAGCGCCACACAATTATAATGCGCTACAACATAGGTGCGTTGCCCCAAAATAAATGGCACCACAATGCAGCAATGCATGTTATGTTTGTCAATGACCGCTGCAGTAAGGCAGGTGTTACTGCAATATGGTCATGCAAATCGGTCCTCAATCAAACGTTTATGCATTCTTTTATACTTATTTAATATGGAAATGCAAAATATTAAACGTGCAATTTGTTTTGGTCTGTATACAAATTCAGACAAAATTTTTTTTTTTTATTCAGAGGTTCGGATGTATCCGAATCTCCAAAACTAAATTGTAATGAATTTCCTTTAAATTCAATAAAATTTGCTTTATTTATTTGTTTTCTATCAAATTCCAAATTTTTGGAACAATTACAATCTGGCTCGGTCGAAAAATGATTGACCGATTCAAATTCTGTGTGAAGAATAGCTGGTTTTTAAGCAGCGGGCTGGGAAGCTGGCCACTGCGTCCTTAACCACTTGCCGACCGCCGCAAGTACATATACTGCGGCGGTCAGCCCCTCCCTGGGCAAAGTGACACATCGGTACGTCACTCGCCGCGAGCCAATAGGGGGCGAGTGCGCGCCACCGGAGGCGTGCTCCCACCCCCGCTCGTTCACCGCCATCCCCGCGCAAGTGAACGGCGGCTCCGATGTCCGCCGGCCACTCGCGATCTCCCACTGGAGAGGGAGAAAGGCAGGCGGCTGATGTAAACAAAGCGGCCTGTCATTCTCCCTGGTGTAACAGCAGAGACTACACGATCCTGCTATGTAGGATCGCATGTCTCTGTGGTTACATCAAAAGCCACGCCCCTTTACAGTTAGAAGCACGCCCCTAGGGACACACTTAACCCCTGGATGTCTAATAAACTTAACCCCTTCCCTGCCAGTGTCGTTTTTACAGTAACAGTGCATATGTATAGCACTGATTACTGTAGTAATGTCACTGGTACCCCCAAAAGTGTCCAAAATGTCAGTCAAGGGTCCGATCTGTCCGCCGCAAAGTCGCAGTCTGGCAAAAAAAAAATCGCAGATCGCCGCCATTACTAGTTAAAAAAAAAAACAATAAAAATGTCATAAATCTTTCCCGTAGTTAGTAAACGCAATAACTTTTACGGAAACCAATCAAAATACGCTTATTGCAATTTTTTTCACCAAACATATGTAGCAGAAAACAAATTGGCCTAAAATGTTAAAAAAATTTGATTTTTACTTTTTTTGGGGGGGAAATTTCATATAAAAAATGTGAAAAATATTTTGGTATTTTTTCAAAATTGTCGCTCTTTTTTTGTTTATAGCGCAAAAAGTAAAATCGCACAGGTGATCAAATACCACCAAAAGAAAGCTCTGTTTGTGGGAAAAAAAGGACATCAATTTAGTTTGGGTACAGTGTCGCACGACCGTGCAATTGTCCATTAAACTCACGCAGTGCCGAATTGCAAAATAGGCCCTGGTCTTTGAGCAGTCAAATCCTCCGGAGCTTAAGTGGTTAACAACCACTGATTCCTCAGCTGTCAGCTGAAATGTAAACAAAACAATAACGGCAAAAGAAAATTATGAAAAAAAAAGACTGTGTGGTCCCCCTTCCCCCAAGGGCCTGGTATAGATTCTAAGGGGAACCCCATGCCAAAAAGAAAAGAAAACTGCGTGGCATCCGCCACCAAAATCCATACCAAACATGCAGCCCAGTGGGCCAGGAAATGGGGGGAATGCGTGAGCACTCCCCTCAATATGGGGGGGGGGTGGTTTGAGTCAGTGGGAGCTCTGCCCCCCCATCCCAAAGCACCGTGTCCCCATGTTCACTTTTTACACTTTTTTGGTGCATGGGTGGGGGGGGCAGACTCTAAGCTTCATGATTCTGATAACCCCCACCCGCAGATCCCCACAACTGTAGCCCAGGGTTGTGGGGAGGAGGTCCCCATCAATTAAGCAGCCCCCCCATGTTGAGGGCATGTGGACTGGTATGGTTCAGGAGGAGGGGTGCTTGCTTGACAAGCAAGCAAGCGTCTATCCTCTTTCCAGGCCTGCCTGGCTGCATGCTCGGATAAGGGTCTGGTAAGGATGTTGAGGGGGACCCCCATGCCGTTTTTTTTTAAATTTTTGCATGAGGTTCCTCTTAAAATCCATACCAGACCTGAAGGGCCTGTAAAGGATGCAGCAGCCGGCTTCCCAGTCTGCTGCTTAACAACCAGCTATTCTGAATCTTCACACAGTATTCGTATTGGTCAATCATTTTACGATCAGAATTTGAATTGTTAGTAAATTTGGAATTCATTTGAAAATGTATAAACTAAACAAAATTTACTGAAAACTAAATGAAACTAAATAAATTCTGAAATGAATCAACAAAGTCCTACTCCCGTATTGAGCAAACTGTCGGCGCTATATAAATCCTGTATAATAATAATAACAAAACAAAATTGGTAACATAATGAATCTACCTGAAACATAAGGAAACTAAAATTTCCGTTCTGCACATGTCTACAAAATATGTATTCCCATACTTTTATTGTGTGAATATAATTTTTTTTCACCCACCTAGTGCCTACTATGCATTAATGTTGATTTACCTTTCAGTCATACAATCAATACATGACTGTTAGGTATATTAATAGACATTTATAGCAGGCACTAGGCAGGCGACACATCTTTCCATCTGCAGATCACTTACCAGTGCTACACAGGTGTCACTTAGTGTAGATCTCCCCACTCACCCACGTAGCTGCCAACTCTTCCAGTCTCAGTGCTGCTCCTGAGCTCTGCACCTTCTAACACCGCGGGTGTGCACTCCCAGCAGTAAGATGCACAGGGCTATCCTAGCTGTAGACTCTGGAGCAGCCCAGTGGATGAGAGTCACTGATCTAGATTAAACCAAATACACAGATTGTATTCATTCTGTTTTCTTTGGGCTTCCCCTAAGTTTGGTTTAATGGTTTCTTTTGCCTGCTATTGATGAGAATCTCTGCCAATAGAGTAAGATACAGTATTTTTGAGTTAAAAAAAAATAAGGCTGCCAATCCTGCTGCCTGGGGTGGTCCAGAAGAAGGGACTGGATTTGAGGCCTGAAAGGATTTGTTTTACCTTGCTGGAGCATCTGGGAAAGATGTATCCTGCTGTATAGTGTCCCGGAAAGCTGGGTACAAGCTGCTGCAGGGGGATATTGCAGGGGAGTCCAATCTACTCACTGCAGAAGGTATTTGCACTGTTTAAAGCTACTCAACAGTCTGAAGAGTGCACATTGATGGTCTTAAGAGACCATAGCCTGTACTGACTGTTGCTAGCAGAGATGCCTGGAGTTACTCTTTTACTGCTTTTGGGTATACTTCGTCCTAACTCATTCTTTGTGAAGTTTAAAAACTCTCTTTAATGTTCTAAATTTAGAGGATCCCAATTTGTTTCACCCCAAAAAGAGTCAAGGATTCTACCTTGAAATGCCAGCCAACTGAGCTACAGTGGGTCCTCATCCACCTCCAATGGGTAATGAGTGCTACATGAAGTATAATTTAACAGAAAATTATAGCAGTATTGCACTGAAATTGACAGACATTTAGATGTTCAATTTTGTCCAATTATTAATTATTTAGCAAGTACAAGCAGCAGCAGCATGCTTTTTTGGCTATGGGAAGCTCACCTGGCATGAACTGAACAGTGTATGTCCAAATAAGAATGAGATCTTCTGAGGCTTTGATCATCTGTACATTACAACAATACATATGGCTCTCTTTCTGTGTGCCTAAGTGAACACCAGAGCTGGCCGGACACCTGTTAGTCTGGCAGCTCAGTTGGAACTTTGATAAGTTTAGTGCTGGCCACACGCATCACTTTTGCTGCATTTTTTATCTATCAGGATTAATATATTGAAAACATTTTTTTTTTGAGATATCACACACATTTGCTCTTTTTTTGGTTTCATCCTAACTGTGACCTGCATGTCTATGTAATACAGAAACATTTTCATTAGATTTCATTAGATTTTTTTTTTTGTGCATGATCTAAAATGACAAATGATAAAATTCATTCAGTTTACCAAGCAAGTTACAACTGCATAAAAAAATAAATAAAACTGTTCTTCCTTTCCTCTGTGAGTCAACCTTACAAAAACAGATATATCCACACACATTTATTTTTACCATATGAACAGAGTATAAAATGATTCGATAGACATGTATGGGCACCTAAAGACCAAACCTAAAGCTTACAGAAATTTGAAGCATAGAAAATAACATGTATGTATCCGCACCTCCCCATTCACAAGTACATTTGCTGACATCCTACATACTCAAACTAGGCAGACAGGCACTTGAACAGGTCAGTGCTGGACTTCAATAGAGATGTCGCAAACCTAAAATTTGCCGTTCGCGAACGCGAACCTACGCAAATGTTCGCGAACAGGCGAACCGCTATAGACTTCAATAGGCAGGCGAATTTTAAAACCCACAGGGACTCTTTCTGGCCACAATAGTGATGGAAAAGTTGTTTAAAGGGGACTAACACCTGGACTATGGCATGCCGGAGGGGGATCCATGGCAAAACTCCCATGGAAAATTACGTAGTTGACGCAGAGTCGGGTTTTAATCCATAAAGGGCATAAATCACCTAACATTCCTAAATTGTTTGGAATAACGTGCTTTAAAACATCCAGTGTGTGTATACGATCAGGTATGATGTTGTATCAATCAGGTAGTGTAAGGGTTACGCCCGCTTCACAGTGACAGACCAAACTCTGACAGACCAAACTCCCCGTTTAACGCACCGCAAACAACCGCAAACAGTCCATTTGCAGTGGGTACAGTACAGTCTGTGGACCTGACACTCACTGGCAGGCAACTATAAAAAATATATATTTTTTTTTGATTTGCAAGGTGCTGTGCCACCGTATATATGAGTGGTGGGCACTGCAGTGGGCACAGAACACTCTGTGGACCTAACACTCACTGGCAGGCCAGGCAACTGCAATTATAAAATATACATATTTTTTTAATTTGCAAGGTGCTGTGCCACCGTATATATGAGTGGTGGGCACTGCAGTGGGCACAGTACACTCTGTGGACCTGACACTCACTGGCAGGCCAGGCAACTGCAATTATAAAAAATATATATTTTTTTATTTGCAAGGTGCTGTGCCACTGTATAAATCAGTGGTGGGCACTGCAGTGGGCACAGTACACTCTGTGGACCTGACACTCACTGGCAACTGCAATTATGACAGAGGAAAAAAAATATATTTTTTAAACTGCAAGGTACTGTGCCACCCGATATGAGTGTGGTGTGCACACAGTACAGTCTGTGGTGGGTCTGTGGCCTCTCACACACGGCGGGCAGGCAACTGCACAATAGATATATATATATATATAAAAAAAAAATTGACTGAAATACCAGCCCTAAAAAGGGCTTTTTGGGGTGCTGTCCGGATGCTGTCCTTACAGCAGGAGTGGACCGAGAACACTATCTAACAACTGTCCCTATTAACAGCAGCAGCAGCACTCTCCCTGCTCTCACTAACACACTGCTTCAGAATGATCTAAGATGGATGCTGCCCTTGCTTTTTTATAGGAGGTGGGAGGGTGTGGGAGGGAGGGTATGCTGATTGGCTGGAATGTGTCTGCTGACTGTGAGGTACAGGGTCAAAGTTTGCATCAATGATGAAGTATAGCGGGCGGACCAAACATCGCATATGTTCGCCCGCAGCGGCGGACGCGAACAAGCAATGTTTGCCGGCGAATAGTTCGGGACATCTCTAGACTTCAAAGGGAACCTGTCTTATGGAATACATGCAAAAACTATCATTATAGCTGGAGATCAAGCATCAAAAGGTGCCTACAAGTACCTTTCAAATGATCTAACGGCTCTTTCACATGAGTTCAGTTGAGTTGCATTGATTTGCACAGTTTAACACTAGAAAATAGTTTTGTGCTCTTTTCACACTACAATGTTGCCTTGAGGTGGGTTTTAGTGTGTTGCATATAAATACAGACTTGTTGGATTTTTCTGCAATGCACTACAAGTCACCTGATGCCACTATAAGGCTTCATTTACACGTAGCCTATATTGACCACCAGCCACGGGAAAACACGACAAAATCACACAGAGATTTTACCTTGTTTTGCGGCCGGCGGTCAAAACCTTTCTAGCCTGAACGCATACATGGACACATAGGCTTTTGTGGAGT
This sequence comes from Pelophylax lessonae, assembly GCF_965119305.1. Lineage (NCBI taxonomy): Eukaryota > Metazoa > Chordata > Amphibia > Anura > Ranidae > Pelophylax > Pelophylax lessonae. Next base: position 434,346,840 of record NC_138772.1, on the reverse strand, counting down.
TGAGTTTAGGAGCTTTGGCAAACAAAAATGCCAAAGTTTAGGAGCTGTAGTGTACATGAGGCCTTCTTTGCTGCAGCATTGGTCTGATGCTGCAGCTATCCCACGCTGGCTCAAAGCCTGAGAACTGATCGATCACATGTCCGCTGATCAATAAGTTCTCAGTCAGTTCTGAGCAGAGAATGGTGACTGTTAGTCACCGCTCTCTGCTCTGCCCTTTCAGCACTTACTGGAGCGCCAGGCAGGTGAGGGGCACGAGCCGCTGGCTCCAGCTCTAAGTCGCATGCTGAAAAGCTAAGTAGGCTGGGAGGAGATCAGCAACACTGCGAAGCAGCAATAATGAAAAAAAGGATCAAAGTATGATATTTGTAACTGGTTGAGGTCACTGAATGTGATACATCAAGTCATCAAAGTATACAGGTTGTATGTTGTTTTTCCAGTCCTCCTGTCCTGTTTCCACACCACCCCCAACCACATATGTTTGCAATTATTGGCTTAAAAAAATATGTAAACCCAACATTTCATATTCCTGATATGTGCCTGCTGTACCATTTACTTGTGTGAAAAGGTTTTCTGTTCTGTTTGTATTGCTGCCTTCATGTGAAATCCCTGGTGTTCCTGCCAGCCTGTCTGTATTCCTATTAAAAACTGACCACGCTAAGCAGGAGAGCACATTGTGGTCAGTTCTCTAGCAATGCTGGGAACTCAGTGTGCTCTCCTCCAATGATCAGAGTTGCCTTGGCACCCCCTCCCCTTGCACAGCCATTCACTAGGAAGACCAGTGTACTGCTGCTGCTTCTCCTCCTCCAGATCTTATGCAGCTACGAACAGAGGAAATGTGATCACTTATAAAAAAAGGGGGAAAAAACAATATTCATAATGTTTATATATATATATATATATATATATATATATATATATATATATATATATATATATATATATATATATATATATACTGTATATATTTATATATATATATAAACAAGCATTTCATTTTTATTTTAAACTAAATGGAGCTGATCATTTACAATTAAAAAGCAAGGAGTTTCTGTGCAAATACAGCAGCTGCTGCAAAAAAAAAAAAAAAAGTTATCTGACAATGTTAAGCAACATTACAACGTTAATAAACCCTGTCAGATAACTTTGTTTTTGACAGCAGCTGCTGTATTTGCACAGCAACTCCCTGTTTTTTTTTTTTTAAGTAATTGTAAATGATCAGCTTGTGAAACAACCCTTTTTTTTTTTTTTTTAAACAAATTTTATTGAAATTTTTAAAGATTACAAAAGTACAAAACCATAAAGTCAAGAAAATACAAAACAAATAAGCAATAATATCACTGTAGCATATTGTGATAACATTTCAGAAATTATCAAGCTATAATCTGCATATAGCGGGGGAGGGGGGTGAAGGGAAAGGGGGGGGGGGGGAACCACTGATTTTGAAAAAAATAATAATAGGCATAGTTTTTGGATGAATCAATTCTAAAGAGTGTGAGTTGACTGAGAACATACTCTATATTAGTTTAAGAACTGTGAGGTTCAGTATAGAGACCTCTACAGGGGGCACCATGAATATGTATTGATTGTAAAACCTCTGGGAAGATTGAAAAAGGGGGGGGGGGTGACAAGGGGTTGGCGTCCATATCAAAACAGCTGCACTATAGGTGATGGTAAAGAAGAGAAGGGGGGGGTGGTGATGAAGGTGGAGTGGCCACCTTAATATTTGAGTTAAGTTGACACTGGTTCAAACTGTATGACTGGTTCAATGGTAAATGAAATTTAGTGAGATAGGAGTCCCATTTGGATGAAAACCAAGAGGAGGATCCTGAAGAAAATTGAATGTCTAGATTAGAAGGTCTCTGCTGAGCAGTTTTGTTAATTCAGTTTGTACATCCTTGAGCGTGGGTGGGATGGCGACCGTCCACTTGCTGAGAATGGCTCTTCTGGCCAACATGAAGCATGTGGAGACCCAGGCCTTGTGGTAAACAACCCATTTTGTATAGGTAGATACAAATTGGCATTGTTACTTTTGTATCTACTCTGTTTTATTCCTCTGGAGAGCAAAGGAATACGTTTTGATCTTCATATAATTATTATTATACAGGATTTATATAGCGCCAACAGTTTGCGCAGTGCTTTACAATATGAGGGAAGACAATACAGTTACAATACAATTCAATACATTAGAGGAATTAGAGGGCCCTGCTCGTTAGAGCTTAATGTCAGTTTTTTTTTTTTAAATGCCTCTATTCAACCCCTTATTCACTCTTAGTTTATCATAATCAGTCCTAATTAAAGCAGAGTTCTGCCCCTCCCCCCCCCTCCAAAAATTAAAAGTCAGCAGCTACACATACTGTAGCTGCTGACTTTTAATATTAGGACACTTACCTGTCCTGGAATCCAGCGATATCCGCACCACAGCCAATGTTTCCATCCGCCGTCGGGTGCTGCCGGCCGGGTCCCTACTGCGCATGCGCGAAGCTAGCTGCGCTCAGTAACTGGCCTGGAAGCAAAGGGAGGAGGAGGGTGGAGGAGAGAGGAGGAGGGGGCCGAAATTCTGACATACCCAACAAGTACCTGCTCCCCCCCCCCCCCCCCCGAAAGGTGCCAAAGGTGGCCCTGGAGGGGGTGAGGAGACAGATTATATTACTATTGTTTTCCTGCAAAAATTTTTTTTTCGTTCTTTTCAACTTAATAAACCATCATTATTATTAATTTTTTTTTTTTTATTTGTTTTGTTTGTCAGCTTTTTTAGTGTCACATAAAAAAAGTGCAAAATTAAAAATGTTTGCATCAGAATAATCATTTTAGTCATTTTAAACAGGATAAAGTATAGAATCAAATAAATTGTTTTTAGACATTTTTCAACAGTAACAGTGGTCAAAAAATTAAAAAGGGTTATTTTAGTTTGTTCCTTTTTTTGAAGGGTGACATTAAAAAAATTTGCAAGACAAGATGACAAAAATAAAGTCTTGTTTGTCCTTAAAAAAACAGTATATGCATTACTTTTTTATTTTAAAAAATAACAAAGTTATTGCCGAATAAACAGGTCCATAATAGAAGTGTAAAATTTGCTCTGGTCTGTGGGGGATTTACAAGTGTGAGAGCTGAAAGGTAAAGAAAATTTTTATGAGTGCTTTAGCAAACTAAATGTCATTCAGTTAGGGTTTACTACTATAAGAATCTATTTTAAGCTAATGCAGCACAATTTTGGTAAATGGTACACACAGAAGAGAAATTCTGCAGGTTCCCTTCTCTTATTGGCTGAATTCACTTTAATTTAACAATGAGCAGCCCCCAACACATTGTGAATTACAGTAGCTCAATGCAGCAAGTATCCCAGTTATTTGTACCTACTGCAAATAATTTGCTTTGCTATTATTTACTGAAATTCCATTTTTGTGGGTGCCTATTGCAAAATTCTGTTGTTTTCCTTAGCCAGATAACTTCTGCCCAGACTCTGAAACAGGTAACTTTAAAATGACTTAGACATTCCATTTCCAATTTATTACCACTCAATTTCTGAGATTAATAATGATGTAATTTATTCGAAATGAAACATAAAATAATCTGCCATAAACAGCATATTTAGAGTGTAAGGGCTGGAAATATGTTTTCCCTATCTATGGACTGCAAATCCCCAATGGAGCAAATCCCCAGAGCAAGCATGTTGATTTTGGCAGACAAACACACAGTCCCTCAGTTGTAAAGATGAGCTGACACGTGCAGATTCCCAGATTAGCTGTTTCAAAAGGCTAATTAAATATTACCGCTGTTTTCCCAGCTAATAATGTGAGTTCTATTCTTTCTCTGTCAGCATAGTGACTGGTTTTATCCATTATCATTAAAAAACTCAAAGTAAATGCCTGCTCCAATTGCAACCCCAAGCTTCCTTCCTTACAAACATGGAACGATGACATAAAACGTAAGCACCAAATTAATGTAATCTCTCTTTCCTGTAACTATTCTTATCGAGAGCAGGAAATGATGTATCAGATGAGAGCTGTTTTATATCTGAACTTAGAGAAATTCCGCTGTATTCAAAGAGCTCCCATAAATGTGTTCACTTACTGTCCTTACAGAGATTCCCTATTGTTTAATGCAATGCACATTCAGCCATCCTTGTGCTAGTGTGGGTATAGCCAAAACATTTTTTATGTTTGGATAGAGTTGGGAAGGATTAGAACCTGTCAGTTTGTTTGCCCTCTGTAGCCCAAATGGGGAGATTCAACCTCACTATATGTTCTGCTGACCCACCATTGTCTCCAGGACAGAGAATAATGGGAAACTCAAAATTTAGGGCCCATTAACATTTATGCATTATGGTGCTCTATGCCATAAGGTGCCATTTATTAAAAAGAATGATGCCCCAATGCACAGTACAGTAGGTATAGCCCTACACCACAACGCAGATACATGCATTCTGATGTTCTTCCAGAAAAAAGGGGGTTTCAAAAAATAGCATAGGGGTTGGCACTGACCTGGGGAACATGTTCCAATGCAAAAAAAAAAAGTAAAAAAAATGCCAAGTTCTTTTAAAAAAACATGCCTGAAGGGTGTCCTAATCTTTCCTGTGAAGTAACGCATCTCTGTGATGTGCAGAAAGTGCTGCTGCAGCACTGATATTTACAAAGGAAAAGGGTGTTTAAAATTGCGGGCAAATGGCAAACTGCTGGCAAACTTTCGAAAATACAAAAAAAACCCCATCAAAACAGCTCAAAGAACCCTCTTTGTGCCCTCTTTGTGTATTTTTTTGTGGATGATTTGCGGATATAATGTAAGTCAATGGCATTGCGGATGTCAGCGAAATACCACCCGCTGACATCCGATTTTCATCCTTTCAGTTCTGTTCTGTTTTTTGGAACGGAACAGAACCCTATTTTTCCTCCGTTCAAAAAACGGAAAGGAAGGAAAATCGGATGTCAGCGGTGTCATCCGCTGACATCCACAATGTCCATAGACTTACATTATGTCCGCATATTATCCGCAAACGGATGGGATGATATGCGGACATACGGAGCGGATGACACAAATGTCATCCGCTCCGTGAAAAAAAAAAGTGCCGGAGCGGATCGCAATGCGGTCCGATCCGTGTGAAAGAGCCCTAAGGGTCTATTAGGTATTTTGAGGGACCTTTGGAGGGGTCTGTGTGTTGTTTCATTTATTTTATTATTGTTTTTTTGAGACACAATTAAATGTAATTTGCTGGTAATTGAAATTGTATCTTTTTTTTTTATACAAATGACCTTTTGCTGTAGCACATCCTACAACAAGAATGAAAAAAAATGGTGTAGAATCCCTCCAAAAATACATACCAGGCACTCTGAGGCACAGTACCAGCTGGTTGTTAAGTAGCGTGGCCAGGAAGCCGGCCGCGTCATCCTTAACAACCGATGAGTCATCAGCTGTCAATGAGCTTGCCCAATGACAGCTAAATAATTTAAAAAAATTGCTGATAAAAAAAATTGTAAAAAAAAATAAAATAAAATGGCGTGCCCCTCCCCCCTAAAAAAATCCATACCAGCCCCCTATCCAAGCATGCAGCCTGGCAGGTCAGGAAAGGGGGGGGAAGAGCAAATGGCTCCCCTCTCCTGAACCGTACCAGGCCACATGCCCACAACATGGGGCAGTGGGTGCTTTGGGGTGGGGGGGCTCTCGTAATCCGACACTTCCTGGTAGGGGGTGCATGTACCCTTCTGCCGGCCTGCTCTTGCTGTGATTATACACAGCGGGAGCTGATCAGAGGGTACTGCGTATTCAATGTCCATGGAGCAGTGGGTGCTTTGGGGTGGGGGGGCTCTCGTAATCTGACACTACCGGGTAGGGGGCACGCATGCACCCTTCCGCCAGCCTGCTCTGACTGTGATTATACACAGCGGGAGCTGATCAGAGGGTACTGCGGATTCAATGTCCATGGAGCAGTGGGTGCTTTGGGGTGGGGGGGCTCTCGTAATCTGACACTACCGAGTAGGGGGCGCGCATGCACCCTTCCGCCAGCCTGCTCTGGCTGTAATTATACACAGCGGGAGCTGATCAGAGGGTACTGCGGATTCAATGTCCATGGAGCAGTGGGTGCTTTGGGGTGGGGGGGGGGCTCTCGTAATCTGACACTACCGGGTAGGGGGCGTGCATGCACCCTTCCGCCGCCCTGCTCTTGCTCTGATTATACACAGCTGGAGCGGATCAGAGGGTACTGCGGATTCAATGTCCGCCAGCACCCGAACGATTGTTCGGTACAGAGGGAGAACGGCATTCTGCCTATGTACACAAGGCAGATTGCCGTTCTGTCAGTAGGCAAGGCATGGATCCTGTGTTCATGCAAAGCAGGGACATGGATCTATGCCTTCCCCTAGTAAAAGCTGCCCCCACAGTACACAAAATCACCAGCTAGGCACACAGTTAACCCTTTGATCGCCCCTGATGATAAACCACTCTCAGCCATTAATGTCCAACCCCCCGCTGCAATATCGCAGTTCCAATATAAGTCGCTGATCGCCGCCAATACTAATAAAAAAATAATGAACTAAATATATAAATAAAATAAAATAACCCATAGTTTGTAGACACTATAACCAACCAATTGGGATTTTTTTTTTACCAAAGTTATGTAGCAGAATACATATTGGCCTAAATTGAAGAAGAAATTGTTTTTTTTTTCCTATTTTTGTTATTGGATTGTTTTTTTTTTTTTTTTTCAAAACTGTAGGTCTTTTTTCTTTTATAGCACTAAAAATAAAAACCACTGTGGTGATCAAATACTACCTAAAGTAAGCTCTATTTGTGGGAAAAAGGACATAAATTTTATTCAGGTACAGTGTCGCACAACCGCTCAACTGTTAGTTAAAATAACGCAGTGCCGTATTGTAAAAAAGGGCCTGGTCAGGAAGGGGAGGGGGGGGTAAATATTTTGAAACTGAAATGGTTAAAGAGGATCTCCATTAAAAAAAAAAAAACAGTAAATCCTTACCAGACCCTTAATTCAAGTGGGGATTATTGTAATATGGAATCCCCCAGATACCACCCAGCACAGGTGAATGAATATGTACCCCTACTCATTCTCAAAAAAATGATGTAACCTTCAAATTAGGATGTTTGACCAAGTCCTTAATAGAGAAATAGAAAACCCCCAAAAGTGCCTCATTATAAATCTATTTTAATCAGAATATCCCACTCAATCGTACTCAACTATAAAAGCAAACTGTTGGGGATACGAGTGATTGCTATGCCCTTTGCTTTTCTTCCATGGCCAGGGAATCTCAGCCATGTAAGCAACGTGCCATGATGTCAGCGGTTCCTGGGCATACACTTGGTGAAAGCACCTGCTGCTTCCTTAAGAACCAGCAACAGTAGGGAGCTGTCATATATAGAATCGGTAGAAATATTGTTTCTATGTAATGCTCAGGTCCCACTGAACAGAGGGCCAGAAGGGCAAACGTTTGGCTGTTCGTCTGACTTTTCTTATTTCAAATAGGTTTTGCATTCCCATTCAAGTTTTGAACTGATGTCATTGACACAAGCTCAAAGCCTGTCGACACAGTCACTTAAAGCGGTATTACACCCAAAAGCAAACCATTATTACATTGCAGCTTTCTTAGATGTGATGGCTGAATTTGTTTTCTTTTTTAGGCTTTATTTCTTCTATTTTCATCTGATGATCCAATCAGTAAGTCAGTTAATATACAGGTTTAAGAACACTTAGAAAATTAACAAGTAATACAGGCCCATCATTTAATACTCTGTATTTAAACTGCTCTCTTCCAGGGAGCAGTAGGCCAGTAGAAGGAGCTGTGAGCTCCAAGCGCGTAGCCTTCGCCCCCTTGTGGTTTTACCAGTGATCTGGACTTCCGCCCCGCACCGGCGACATTACTTCTGCTTCCCCATTCCACGCAGCTTAGCATGGAGATACTCGGCTGCATACCCGGAGTTGACCTCTTCCTGGTGTTTGGGGTCTGCTGAAGCTCACAGGACCACCATCTACATCAGGACCACATCCACAATGACGGGCCTGTATTACTTGTTAATCTTTTGAGTGTTCTTAATTCTGTATATTAAATGGTATATTTTAACTCTACACTTAGTGGCACCTCCCCCCTTCTTGTTTTCCACATGTCTTACAGAGCTTCTGGACACACACTGAGGGTGGCTACCTAACTGGAAATATATACTGTATTCCCATTTACCTGTACAGCAGACTTTCACCACACCTATCTAAACAGTCCAGTCCACCAAAGACATTTGAACTATTGGAGCGCCAGTTACCTATTGTGTCTTTCAAAAGAACAAGCTCTCCACAAGAATGAATCACTTACAGAGATGAGAAAAACCATTTAACACTAGCAGGGGTGCTTACAATAGTGAGTTTTTATTTAGTTATATAAAACCTTCATTCTAAAAGGGAAAAAAAAACAGTTTCATGTAACTTCTTGTAATGTATTAGCTGGAGTTTGGCTTAAATTTGTTAGTGAATTTAAATCTGCCAGTACAACTAACATTCCCCTCCAGACTGTGAATACTGTTGTCCAAAGTTGCTCCCCGTGCTCATTCATCCAGAGTGTGGGCACTCTAATACAAGAAGTGTGTTACCTGCCAGATGACTGGGAGAAAAAAGCCAACACATCCCTCCCTAATCAAAACCTAATTTCTCTTCCTTGCCTCAGTTCCATGGGACAGAGGACATGGGACCGAGGAGGAGGACATGGGATGGCAGAGGAGGGGGGCATGGGATGGAAGAGAAGGAGGACATGCGATGGAGGAGGAGGGGGGCATGGGATGGATGAGGGGGACATGGGATGAAGGAGGAGGTGACATGGGATGGAGGAGGAGGAGGGGGGCATGGGATGGATGAGGGGGACATGGGATGGAAGAGGAAATGGGATGGAGAAGGAGGACATGGGTTGGGGAGATGAGATTGTAAGAGAAAGACATGGGATGGGGGAGGTGAGGTTTTAAGAGGAGGACATGGGGTAGGGGAGATTGGATTGTAAGAAGAGGACATGGGATGGAGGAGGAGGATGTGGGATGGAGGAGGAGAACATGGGATGGGGGAGATGAGACTGTAGGAGAAGGACATGAGATGGGGAGATGGGACTGAAGGAGGAGGAGGAAGAGGACATAGGAAGAAAGAGGAGGGGGACATGGTATGGGACTCGTGGGATGGTCAGTGAGCGGATTCGGTAGGACAGCCAGTGGGAAGACCCTAGGGAATGTTGGTGGTCAACCTAAGGCTGTGTAAGGGGCCCCAAAATTTCTGATGGCTGCCCTGCTACTGGGCGCGCAGCATCGCTCTCCCACTGTGTTTGAGTGACTAGGGTATCACGTGATCACAATGTAAACACAACTGTTATGAGTGGATTTCATTCATAGCAGCTGTGCTTAGTATTGTGATGTTGTGATTGCCCACTGCTATCAAATGGTATCTGGGCCAATTACAGCAGCCTGTACCATGTGATAGCTGTGGGCTAATAACAGCACACAATAGTAATCACAGCTGTAACCCACTCATGACAGTTCAAAACATTGCTGTTACAGTGATCATCACTGTAACAGCAAAGTGCAGGAAAAAAAAAACCCTGATCCCTCACCACCTCCTGCCATGCTCAAATCAAAGGCCCTCTTCAGAGCTTCTCCCATCCTCTGGAACTACCTACCCCAGTCTGTCCAACTATCTCATCTAAAGTCCCACCTAGTCGAGGAGGGGAGGGGGCGGTCCAAGATGGCCGCGTGAACAGGGAGCTCCTCACTCCGTCGGCTCTTCCACAACCTTTCCACAGCTACAGGCGAGATAGAGGCCAGCCCAGCCCAGCCCGACACGGCGAGACGGACTAAGTGTCTAAAGTGCCTAGCCTGACACGGCGAGATGGGATTCAGCTCAAATGCCTAAACTCAGCCTAAATGCTGCCTAAGTGCCCAGCCTCACCTGTTTAGCCGCCGGCTGTTTGTCCGCTGTTTGCCGCCGATGCCTGGTTGACTGCCCCGACCGCTCCGCCGCTGGTTGCCGTCGGCTGCCTCTCGCTGCCTCCTCGCTGCCTCCTCTGCTCCTGGGCGCCTCGGACACTGGAGGGTGGATCGGGCGAGCTGGGTGCCTCGGTTACTTCCTTGTAGCCGTCTCGTCCACACGAGCCCGCCGCAGGAGCCCGCTGCGGGAGCCTTGTTTCAGCCACGTTCCAGCTCGCTGCAGCCCCATCCAATCTGCGCTCCAGTCTGCTTGCCGAGCCCACTGAGCGGAGTGTGGAGCGCAGAGTGCAGAGCGGCTAGTATTGGGAGACACCACGGGGGACAGGCAGGGTTAGTTCTGATCTACCCCATTCCCTCGCAGTGAACAGCAGCCTTGGACAAAGGGCACATATCGAGTCTGTTTCACAGTAACAGACATATTTAGGCTACGGCTATACTATTAAAGGCAGCATATTATTTATGGATGTTTATGGATATTAGGGGGACATCAGAAGACACATAAGGACACATAGGGAACTTTGTGTTCTCTATACACTGCCCTGTCGTGAGAAACTCGTTTTGGCCACATATTCGCTTTTGCTGCATACCGGTCTGCATAGAGTGGCTGGACTTTGAGGAAATTGACTCACCTACTTACCTACCTACTTACCTATTCCTCTGTAGCCAGCTGTCCACTATATACAGAGATCACTCATCGGAGGAGGCATTTTGGGCTTGTTTGCCATGCCTAGACGGAAAATAACCGCCGTGAAATTACGCAAACTATCTGAGTTTTACCCGCAGGCACCGCAAACAGCGGCAGGACTCCGCCAAAATGGCGGCAGGGGCGTTAACGGCTCACAACCATCTCGCCCTCTAGAGATGACACCAGAGGCAGGACACACAACAGCCCAGAAGTTGGCAGACAGTTCACCTATGAGAGTAGCACGTTCAACAGATTCTTCCCCCGCATCACCTTCAATGCAGAGTCCTGCTAAATCTAAGCCAAGGAGGGAGGAGGAAGCGCAACAAGAAGACACCCAGCTTCTTACTAAAGGTACCCAGCAGTATAGCAATTCATCTACGGAGATGCGCAGCAATGTCATAAAACCACAGGGTGATTGGGCTTTTACACCACAACCAGATCCCTTCATACATCTCCCCACTACGGGTCAACCAGTATCAGATACGACACTGAAGGAAATGTTATCAATATTTCACACATCTATGCAAAACAACATTTTAACATCAATTCAGTATTATCATAAAGAACTGCACCAGATGGGAGATAGAGTGGATGTAGTTGAGACAAAAATGGGAGAGCTTGTTGAGTCTCACAACGCTTTAATTGATTCTCATCTCTCATAACAAGAAGACATACTGCGCCTGCAAACCAAAATAGCAGACTTGGAGGATAGATCGAGGCGTAATAATCTCAAGATAAGGGGAATCCCTGAATCTATACAAACGTCTCAACTATCAGGGTTTGTACACGATCTCTTCTCCAAAGTTATGCCCGATCTCACGGACTCTGATCTTACCATAGATAGGGTACATCGCATCCCGAAACCCTCTTTTTTATCCCAAGAGATCCCCAGGGATGTATTGGTGAGAATTCACTTTTTTTTAGTGAAAGAAAAAATCATGGATACCTTTAGGAAAAAGGATCATCTTCCTGATCAGGCTGCGTCATTACAGATCCTTCCGGATCACTCCCAGCACACCCTCCAACTGAGGCGTAATCTTAATACAATTACTAAAGCTCTTCGTGACAACAAAATATTGTACATATTGGCTAAGCTATGTGTGACCCATTTAGGATCAACTGTTCAGATTACTACTAAGGAACAAGGGCTAAGAAGCCTTCGCCAATGGAACATCCTCCCGGACAAAATCGACTTGCCGGAAGACAGTGACGATCAGAAACCACAACATTTGCAACCAGATTGGCAAGTAGCCAATCGTTCTTCCAGATCTACTCAACGTCACAAATGAGGACTACCATTTTTTCTTTTTTTTTCCTTTTTTTTTGAGCTGGACGGAGTGAGACTCCCTGTCTTTGAATAAACACCCTACATCGTGTTTTCTTTTTTTTTTCCTTTTGAATAGCACTCTACATCGTGCTTATTTTTTTCTCCCGTTGAAGATGCAGCTACAGCTGCGCACTTGGTCTGCTTGGGCCTTGTTTTTTTTTATATATGTAGTGTTCGTCTGTATGATAGTTTGTATGCTTATATGCTGGTTTTTCTTCTTTCCCCTTTATTCTTCTCCTTTTACTCCTTTTTGCTCTTGTTTTGTTTTTGCAGAACAGGTTTACGAGGATTATGCAAAGTTGTATGCCACGATCGATATGAGGCACCATCATGCTCTGGTCTACCCTTCAGACCGACACTTAAGATCGGACGAACGGTATTTTTTTTCTTACCTTTTGTCCTACGCGGACCGAATCACCTCAATTGCAATTTGGCACTGCCCAGAGGCTATCAAACTTAATACACATCTAAGGTACTATTCTTTTAACATATATCTACAAACCCATGTTCCAAAACGGAATGTACTATTATGTCTCTACAATTATTATCTTTGAATGTTAGAGGGTTGAATCACCCTGTTAAGAGGTACTCCATGTGGAAGGAAGCATGCTCTCATAGGGCAGATATTCTTGCAGACTTGTATAAAGTACTCGAAATTTCTACTTGAGTAAAAGTACAAGTGCTCGATCAAAAAATTACTTGAGTAGAAGTGGAAGTGCTCGCAGAAAAAGTTACTTAAGTAGAAGTACTAAAGTATTCAACATTTTTTATACTTAAGTATTGCAAGTAGTTTTTTCAAAAAATTTGCTACTTAAGTACTAAAAGTAAAAAGTACCAGTAGTTTTGAAAAAAAATTTCTACTCAAGTACTGAAAGTAGAAGTACAAGTACTGTGTTATGTAGTTATTAAAGAAATAAGTCAAAAGTTTGAACATCATATTGTTTTTATTATTTCAAATGATTTATTCAAATGATTAACCTGTGTTTGTTAGTAGTTTCTTGATGCACTTCAAGCGCTGTAGCACCATTTATTTGTTTGTTTCATATTTTCTTTTTATTGGAAAGATTTGGTATAGCAGCTTTTATTATACACAGCCTTTATTTTCGTATGCGCTGATTTACAAATAACATTATACACATTTTTTTGAGCTTTATGCAACCTGCCATCTAGTGTTCTGGCAGTGGTCATTTTTTTAAAAGTAACGAGTAACTATGCAGCACAAAAAAAAAATACTTGAGTAGAAGTATCGAAATCATCGAAAAAATGTAGTGAAGTAAAAGTAGAAGTAGGAGAAAAAAATTCTACTCTAGGAAAGTACAGATACCGCATTTCGGTACTTAAGTACAGTACTTAAGTAGTTCTACTTCGTTACTATACATCTCTGTATTCTTGCTATCCAAGAGACACATTTTCGGCTTGACCACAGCCCGAGATGCTCCCACAAGGATTACCCGCACATTTTTCAATCCTCAGCAGGGGAAAAAAAAAGAGGAGTATTGGTGGCAATTAGAGATTCAGTGTCCTTCACCTCCAATAGGGTGGTATTGGACACAGAAGGTCGCTATATTATACTTAACTGCACTATCGACAATTGCCTATACACCATAGTAAATGTGTATGCCCCCAACACGCACCAATTGAGGTTCTTCCGTAAACTGTGGGTAAAAATTAACAAATTTAAATCAGGAAGATTAATTGTTTGTGGAGATTTTAACATGGTGGCAAACCACGGTATGGATGCTTCATCCAAAGGAAGATCATCGGGTTCTTCCTTGGCTACATTCATCCATGCTGAGGGGCATCCATGTGTGGCGCTACCAGCACGCAGAGGAGAGGGATTATTCCTACTTTTCTGTGAGCCATAATTCCTACAATAGAATTGACATGTTTCTAGTTGACATACAAACACTATCGTATGTCACTCGTACATCTATTTCTCCGATAACATGGTCAGACCATGCAGCAATCCACATGTCATTGTCTCACCGCCCTGTCTCCCCGACTACATATATATGGCGATGTAACAATTCCATTTTTTCAGACCCTGAATCCCTTAAATCTTTGAAAGTCCAGATGGAGGAATTTTTTTCTATCAACAATACACCGGATATAGATCCGGCATTGCTGTGGATCACACATAAGGCCTTTGCGAGAGGACTCCTCATTCAGCTAGGGGCTAAGCTGAGGAGGAGGTTCAATCGCAAAATGGAAGATCTTATTCGCGATATCCAAGTCTTGGACACTGCGAATAAAAAGACTCCTTCTTTATCCAATGCTTCTAGACTGAGTTCCCTCCGTGTTGACCTTAGAAGACTCTTGTTGGAACGTCATGAAAACATGCTAGCACACCTTCATATGCAGTATTATTCTGCACATAATAAAGCAGGCAAATTTCTGGCATCTAGGATTAAGAAGAAGAGAGTTAAAACCAGGATCGAAGGTATTGTGCATCCACATACGGGTAACAAACACTTACACCCACAAGAGATAGCGGATGCGTTCGCTGATTACTACAGCACCCTATATAGTCTTAAGTTGGACAAAGACACCCCTCAACCGACGGACGCATCCATCCGCGATTTCTTACATAACCTTCACCTTCCGACTTTGCCGACCGACAAATTAACACAATTGAATAGACCATTCACTATCAAAGAAGTGACTGATACACTTGCAACTATGCCCCTAAATAAGTCTCCAGGCCCTGATGGATTCACAAATGAATATCTCAGGTCCTTGCAAGATCAATTAGCACCCCACTTGTTGAATCTTTTTTCGAGTACGGTTAAGTTGGGCACATTACCCACTGAAATATTACAAGCTAATATAATTACAATCCCTAAAGTTGGTAAATCTCCTTCTGATCCTGCCGGCTATAGGCCGATATCTCTTTTGAACAGTGATATTAAGCTATACGCTAAACTTATAGCCAACAGGATCTCATTAATTCTACCTACTTTGATAAAGGAGGACCAGATGGGGTTCGTCAAGGGGAGACAGGCCCCTGACGCTACAAGGCGAGTTATTAACCTGCTCCATCAGGCAGAGCGCACTAAAACGCCTTCTCTGCTCTTATCAATAGATGCAGAGAAGGCGTTTGATCGTGTTCATTGGGGGTATATGAGGGCAGTATTGAGAAAGTTTGGTTTTATTGGACCGATTTTTTCGGCTATTATGAGCTTATATATATCACCAACCGCTCGAGTGCTCTCTGCGGGCACCCTATCTAAAACTTTTCCAATATTAAATGGCACGCGCCAGGGGTGCCCACTTTCCCCTTTAATATTTAACTTACTGATCGAGCCCTTGGCGGAAACGTTAAGACAAAATTCTAGGGTCTCTGGCTTTAAAATTCAGCACCTACAACATACCATCACGCTTTTTGCGGATGACATAATTTTGAGCTTGACGAACCCCATCGTGTCCTTACCTGCTGTCCATGATATTTTGCAGACATTTAGTAATATTTCCTACTATAAGGTTAATTTTGATAAATCAATCATCCTAAATATGGGTATACAGGGCCACGCACTTAGCCATCTTAAGCAAAACTTACCCTATACATGGACCCCCCAAGTTTTGCAATACTTGGGTATAACCTTGACATTTCCAACTTCAGGGCTACAGACACTTAACCTGCGATCACTGATAAATTCCATTTCCAATGATACTAATAAACTAAAGAAGACGGAACTATCATGGGCTGGAAGAATAGCTGCATTTAAAATGACGTGCCTCCCTAAGATAGTGTATATTTTTCGCGCCCTTCCGACCCATATTCCTAAACACTATATCAATTCGCTCAACAAACTCCTGCGCACCTTTGTTTGGCAGGGGAAACGTGCAAGGTGTGCATATCTACATATGATACGACACAAATCAGTTGGTGGATTGGGACTACCATGCCTTGAGGACTATTATCATGCATCTCGTTTGGCTCCTTTACAGTATTGGTTTACCCATAGAACCCATAAAATATCTCTTCCGTGGCTTCCGATTGAAGCCGCATTATCTAACTCACAGGATCTATATACATTACTTCTGGCAGATATGTGGAAACCTATAATAATTCAGACTCTTCCGTTAACAGTAAGAGCTTCTTTACAGTCTTGGCGTTATCTAATTGCTCAATTACAGTTACAATCACAGCCAAATAACATATCAGTTCCCATACCCCTATCGACAATGTGCATTTTGCTCCCTAATGTCCATATTAATAAATTGGTGGCAGCAGGTATTGACACAGTGACACAACTATACCAAAATAATGCTATTAAGTCCTTTGCCGCCCTTCAACGAGAATTTTCACTCACCTCTCAGGATGTTTTTGTTTACATTAGTATAGTGAGCTTCATATCTAAACACCCACTCCCTAAACTTGAAATTCCCCAACCACTTTGGAAATATCTTACAGACCCAAATTCAAAGCTTAAAGGGATATCGGTGTTTTATAGTCAACTACAGCAGAAACTCACTTTTTCTAAATCATCCTATATGATGAAATGGGAAAGAGACCTCGGTTTGTCCTTCTCCAATGAGCAATGGAGATGGGCGATACGAATGTCTTATAAAGCAACACAATGTGTAACACATTGGGAACAATTCCAAAAAATAGTTACTAGATGGTACCTGTCCCCTTACCGTCTGTCCTTAATATACCCTAAATATGATCCATTGTGCTGGCGTGAGTGCGACCAAACTGGCACAATTTTTCATATATTTTGGTCCTGTAAAAGCCTTATTAGTTTTTGGAGGAAAATTTTTGAAGTACTTTCTGAAGTTTCGGGCATACTGATCAAACCTGAACCCGCAATAGCGTTACTATTTTTGGGTATTGAAAACATACCATTTGATATCAGAACAGTATTTATACACATACTGATAGCAGCTAAAACGGTAATTGCTAGATGTTGGAAACAACCTATAGCCCCTTCTCATATAGAGGTAATAGGTTTAGTCAACCAGCACTATTCTTTGGAAAAGGCATATGCCTATTCAGTGTTTCGCAGTAATAGATTTCACACAGCTTGGCTTCTCTGGCAACAAAGTCCCTACTTCCACAGTGTCTAATGGAAGAATTGAGGTAAGCGGATGGTGTGACTCAGAGCATGATGGTGCTTCCTACGGTATCTTTCTTGGCATTTTTAGTTCTTTTGCTCTTTTTTCTATTTTTGGGGTATCTCCATTGTATTTTCTACATACTTTTTAGGTAGTCTCCTGGGCCCTGAATGTATACAGTATTGGCCTTCTTTGTTTCCTGTTCTTGCTATATATAATGTCATAATGTACTGTGATCAACATATTACATCAATTGTTTTTCTTTTCTTTTTCCTTTTCTTTTTTTTTTTTTTTTTTTCTTTTCTCCCTTTTTTCTTATTATTAATTTGCGTTAATTTATTGTGTTTCCCACGTGTTTGTTTCCTTTTTGTGAAAATCAAATAAAAATCAATTGAAGTAAAGTCCCACCTAGTCCAATATGTTTAAGCAACCAGGGATGGAGACGCCTTGCTCACAGCTTGGTGCCTCATTTAAAGTCCCACCGTGCAATTTTCGTGCGTTTTTGGTGGATGCAGTTTTGATTTGACCTTAGTGTTTTCCGTAGACAGGGATGGAGACCAATAGCATGACCTGCTTGTCTCACATAAAGTCCCAAAAAGGAAATTAGGGATTTCAAAGGCAGTGTGCTTTACAGGCCATGCCCCATACATAAAATCCCTTCCTATCTATATACTGCATCCACCAAGGGGATGGAGGTGTAATGCTTTTCAGCTGGTCTTTTCCAGTTTGCACCATGGTTATAACCTAATTATTTGAGTCTTTGAGACAACAGCCAGTCGTGTATGGGGATGGGTTGGGGGAGGTTGGGCTGTCTCCCTCTCACCTGTTCCCCCATCCACCCATTAGCGGCCATGTGCCTCCAGTGTGAGGACACTAAATTAAGAGTGTAGGACTGCAGATTTAAACAGGGTGCCGTGAAGTGGCTCTGCAGCTTTCACATGCGTTTGCAAATGTGTGTCAACTAAACCCCTGTTCTTTGTACCAAGAGACAGGTTTTATTTGGTTGGTGACAGACTGGAGGGTGAGTACATCATACTGGGGGCTGGCTGACTTTCATGCACCTCTTACAATCCTTCAACCTCTTTTTTTCTTGTTATAGGGATGGAGACGCCGGGCAACACCAGCTTGGGTCTCATCTAAAGTCCCACCTAGTCCAATATGTTTGTCCAACTATCTCTTACCCTGTAGGTCTTTAGTCGGTTGCTAAAAACTCCTCAGGGAAGCCTATCCCATCTAAAAACCGAACCTTCTCCATCAACTCATCCCTCCACAGTTAGTTCCTTTTGTATTACTTGCCCCTCCCTTTTAACTTGTAAGCTCTCTCAACCTGAACTTTCCTAATCCTGTTGTCTTGCATAGTAC
The DNA here is from genome assembly GCF_965119305.1 of Pelophylax lessonae. Taxonomy (NCBI): domain Eukaryota; kingdom Metazoa; phylum Chordata; class Amphibia; order Anura; family Ranidae; genus Pelophylax; species Pelophylax lessonae. Next base: position 434,328,454 of record NC_138772.1, on the reverse strand, counting down.
TTTAACTGTACCATCTCCCTTTATTTTTTAAAGTACCATATAAATCATGTATAATAATATAATACCAATAATAATAATGTCAACACATGGAAGGCAGCAGAAAGCCTTACCTCAGACTCAATCAGAAGTCAAGTTTTAAGGGTTTAACTGGTTGCTAGGGGGTAGAAGGAAAAATGAGGGGAAGATGGCCTGGAGACTCCTGTAGAAGAACAAGAATGGCTGAGCATGAACATTATTGCTATTGTGGCACTTGTGCTTCTCTGAAAGGAACTGGAATACATGCGTTGGATATCAGTTCAGGAAACATTAAACCTCATTCTCAATCAAAGAAATTGTTTGTATTGTCCATGGCAATTACATATGGAGAATAAAAGCAGTAATCTAATTCTTGTTTGCAATCTGAACATTTCTGGGGCAAAAACAAAATTATAAACCGGAATGTTGCTATTATTATTCTCTCAATGGATATTTTAAACTGGATAAAAACATACATAAATAAGCAAACTCCTCATTCCCAGCAATCCATTTTTAAAAACTCAGAATAGAAGAGGTGTTCAGGAAAAATCTAGAGACGCTGACTGAATTTTACTGCTATGTTTATTCTAAATTAAATTAAAAAGATTAATTCTGCACATAGCATGGGCTGCAAATTACAATATAAAGCCTTTGTGAAATTGATGGCATAAATAATGCTGAGATGCAGCATAGAGGAAATGCATACATTTGTTTTATATAATGCATACCCCTTATTGAAAGTTATAAAGATGAAAAAGTCACCTTGGTCTGTTTATTTCTTTCTATTCTACCAGCTTGATGTCCTGTGCTTGGTGACATGAACCTTACAATGGCATGCCATGAATTTGTTTCAATGGAGAGATTTGAAACAGGAAAGGACCAGAGGCCTACTGGGAAATCACATCATTTCATGCCACCTAAGCACAATAGAACGCATTCGATGCCACTTTGTGTTCTAGGTAGAATGTCAAGTCCACCCACTACGGACTTTTTAGTTTATGCCAGAAAATTACTAACTGACAAGATCTACGTTCTGGAGTTATTGTCTGTGTTTTATTTGAAGTTGATTTTACTGTCTATATGTTTTTTTTTTTTCTCTTATATGATCTTCTCCTTGGAGTTACACACCATGCTATGCCACTTTCATCTATAGCAGTGGTCTTCAAACTGTGGCCCGGGGGCCAGATGTGACCCTTGGCTTGCCTTTATCCAGCCCTTGGGACACTTTTCCTCCAATTGACACCAATGGTGGGCACAATTTCTCCCACTAACACCATCATTGGGGCATTATTTCTCTTACTCATACCAAGAGTAAGGCAGTATTCCTCCCACTAAAACCAATGATGGGGCACTGTTTACTCCCAATGACATCACAGTATTTTCCACTCCCATTGGCCACAGTCCAGCCCCCCTAAAGCCTGAAGGACAGTAAAATGGCCCTTTGTGTAGAACGCTTGGAGACCCCTCATCTATAAGCTGTGTGAGGTTCTTATTCTCCACTCTATAATCCTCAGCAGAAGAGAGACAGCGGGTGGGCACAGCGTGGTACACCCATTCTATGGCACTTATTAGCAGCAGAGGAGGGGGCGCAGTTTCCCATCTTTACCCTGGGCGCTAAATAAACCTGTACTGATCCCCAGCATCCAGCTGATGGCTAGCAAGAGTACATAAAAAGAAATAAACTAATGATGCTCAAATACTATGACAGTCCCTGTGACCATAGATAAAATTCATACCTTCCCTTTTCACCTGCCGATTTTTTTGTGGAGATAGAGCTAAGAATGAATACCATCATGCAACAGCTACACAAGGCACATAAAAATGTGTATTATGGGTTGCAAAATTGACTAATACTGGAGTTTTAATGTAGCTTTACCAGACAGCCACTACTGCCACATCTCTGAGAATGTAACAAAGTCCAGATGAACCACTTGAGTCACCAGTGACATTTTAAAATTGAAGAGTGGCTATTCATCCAAGTGCAATTTTAAAAAGCATAAGGAATCAGCTGCTGCTGTGGGTCCCAGCAGAAGTTCAGGCTGCAACCACTGGCCATCAGTGACACCCAGCACTAAGCCCAGGAGCTGTAACTATCAACTCATGTAGGATAAATGGTCCTAAGGAAAGGCCAAATATAGCGCTTGCTATTAGATAACTAATGGATAGCGATATCCATGCCAATCTTTTTGGTGAATGTAAATATACAATCAAATAAATATGTCATAAATAAAATCAATAAATAAAAATATATATATAAATCATGAAAAAAATCCCAATAATTAATTACATAGGTGCCATAAAGTGCATAAGTGACTTGGTGTATGACATAAAAAAATATATAAATGCAATCGACAGTATTAAAATATAAATGAGTTATGAACAGTCCAGAGTAAACGGTGACTTTGTGCTCAAAAAAGTAATGTCCTTAGTGAAAGTGAGTCTTCAAAATTCGAGGGGTGAAAGTGCTCAGGCTTGATTGGCCATATCATCGATTTCTTGTCCCGAGTGAATGAAAAAATTGGATCACTTACCGGATCTAGTGGGTCCTATATGCCATATGGCATTAAAACCATTCGAGCTTAATAGCCCCCTGGGCTAGATAGGTTCCCCTTTGTGCTCCTATGGGCTGGTAGCGGCTCCTTTAGGCTCCAGGGTAAACAACTAAATGTGGTAGGGAAGGAAAAAGAAAGCTCCAAATAGTGTAGTATTATTAGATTTCAAATAGTTTATTACCCATATGTTGGGTTCTAGATGTAGAACAGAAATAAAATGTCACTGGTGGTCAGCAGTGCGGGCTGCACGTCCTCCTCACGGAATGGGCACACCTAATAGTAAGCAGCCATTTTTATGATTAGATGTAATTTTTAAATAAAGCTACAGTATTACACTATTCTTGGCTTCTTATCTGTCTCCCTGCATATGGGCTTTATACATACCTACGTGAGGTAATTAATGGAGGAGGAGCACAATATTTTGTTGAATAATTTTACAAATATCCAAGTGGAGAGGAGGTGTTCCTATGGTTTGATCCACCTAAGGAAAAAGGGATCACAGGTGTTTGGGGTCTGTGTGACCCACCTGTATCTGGTAAGAGGCAACGATTACCATCTTTATTCACTGGAGCACCTCATATTCAATCAAACACTATCCTGCATGAACTGTTTTGGATCACGGTCCACCATTTGAGCACCTTATAAGCACTTTACCTGAATAATAATAATATTTTTTCTCAAAAAATTAATTTATTCATCCACTAATGTTCTATATCTGAATTTTTAATAAGTTATTACATAGCACTTTATTTGCCATTTACTGCACTTTTCAGCACTGTATATATTATTATTTTGCTTTGTGCCTTGTGGCACTAGAACTTCTTAACATTTGAGTGATTTTGTATATGATTATTGGTTGTATTTTTTAACCTATATACATTTTTTATTACACTTGATATAAGAGCTAGTACTTTATATATACTATTTTTTGCCACTGTTGCACAATTGTAATTGCACTTTACCTTTGCGTAGAAAAATATCACTCAGGGATACCAGCGCCTTTTTACCATTTGTTATCCAGCTCTTATATTGAGTAAGATGTTAGCAAAAAGAACCATAAGACCTTATGGCATGCTGGCATGCTGGTTTTAGATTCTTAGAGTTGGAGTGAGGAGGACAGCTATTTTACATTGTTCTATAAAGGACCCTGAACCACGTTTCTTTAAGCCCTGCTCCAAAAGAAACTAACACCGCAGAGCTCACAGGGTGATTGAGGCCTTTAACCACTTACTCAAACCTAATTTTAAGCTTTGGGACTTGTTCATTGAGCTGAAGAGTGACTGATCATGTGCCTGGCTGTGAGGCAACTGGTGGGAAAAAGGAACCCTGGGCATCTTTCTAGCGGCTCCTTCAGGGAAAGTGCTACAATTACATTGTCTTAGTCTAGACAAAATGACTGCAGTAAAGATCAAGGGTGCCTTTTTGTTCATAAATGGTAGAGCTTAAGTGAAAATGTATAGTGTTGTATATTGAGACATATCATGAATTTATCAATGCAGACTTGGAATTAAAATGAAAGGTCCACTACAAAAAAGAAAGTCATATTTATATTCAAGCCCATCTGCAGGAATTTGGCCAAATCTTAAATGCTCATTAAGTCTGCAGGGAAATGAAAAGGCTGTAACACTTGCCTTACCCCAGTTCGAGCTGGCTCCAGCACTCTCCTCTTCTCCAAGTGATGCTCCAGATTTGGGTGCCCCCTCTGCAAACCCAGGAGCACCTTAGAAAGAAGGCTTTTCGGGTTTGGTTGCCCCACTGGTGTAATACTTATTTTTTCTGCACACCAGGACTGAATAAGTAGTTGACTGGTGCAGGAAGAGGGCTTTTTAAAGGAAGTAAATGAAAAAAACAGTGTAGCGCTAAAAATAAAAAACTCTCATATAAATTACATAAAACAGTCCATAATGAAGTTCATAGATCAGGTAAAAGTCCAAACAGATAAAGTCCAAACAGACAGCCCTCAGATGTGCAATGAAATCCTGATATAATAGATCAAATGGAGCCAAGTGCAGATAGAAGGAAATACTTCACACAGCCCTCCACCTTCCAAAATGGCCTCTCACCTTAGATCAATATATACAGGCAATAAAGTAATCACATTCCTCGGACAGAAGGCAAACCTCTGGGACCAGGACTCATGAGCTTAAAACACTTCCAGGGTTAAATCTCCTCCGTATTGATGGAAAGCATAAGAGACAAAATAGCCCAATAGTGTAAACCTGATAGACTTTTTATTAAATCATAAAGTATAGCAGATTGGCCTCTTACTCTTACGATGCAAGAAACAGCGGTGTAGAAATGAATAGCTCCGGCGGGAGCAACGAGACCGGCTCGGTCCTCGCCGGGATCCTCAGTAACAGCGGGTGACGTCAGACACTTCCTCCTCCCCCCACACGCGTATCACCTCCGTGGGTGGAGGCTTCCTCAGCGGTTTTTAAAGGAAGAGTGTGTCTAATTTCTGGTACTAGGCTTTAAAACTAAACTGAGCTCAGTTAAAACAAGCTCAAAGCAAATGTGCATGAAAGCAAATGCATCAAAGCAAATGTTTTTTTTTTTTTTTTAATGCTCCACAGTTTTCTTTAGCAGGCATTGTCTAGAAAAAGCCTAGAACAAAAAAAAAACTGTTCTCTGCCAATATGCTGCTGAAACTAACCCTTGCTTTTTGTGTGGAAGCAGTGGTCTACCCACAGAGGTCCTACATACCCTATGTAAAAACAGAAGTTGAGTTGTGCTGATTGCTCAGCTGGGTCAGCAGAGAGAAAACACAGAGAGCATAGGTCCTTCTCTGCAGCATGCTGGCAGGGAACAGGCTTAAACAAAATTATAAACGCAACACTTTTGTTTTTGCCCCCCATTTTTCATGAGCTGAACTCAAAACTTTTTCGATGTATACAAAAGGCCTATTTCTCTCAAATATTATTCACAAATCTATCTAAATCTGTGTTAGTGAGCACTTCTCCTTTGCCGAGATAATCCATCCACCTCACAGGTGTGGCATATCAAGATGCTGATTAGACAGCATGATTATTGCACAGGTGTGCCTTAGGCTGACCACAATAAAAGGCCACTCTAAAATGTGCAGTTTTATCACACAGCACAATGCCACAGATGTCACAAGTTTTGAGGGAGCGTGCAATTGGCATGCTGACTGCAGGAATGTCCACCAGAGCTGTTGCCCGTGAATTGAATGTTCATTTCTCTACCATAAGCTGTCCCCAAAGGTGTTTCAGAGAATTTGGCAGTACATCCAACCGGCCTCACAACCGCAGACCACGTGTAACCGCACCAGCCCAGGACCTCCACATCCAGGATCTTCACCTCCAAGATCATCAGAGACCGGCCACCCGGACAGCTGCTGCAACAATCGGTTTGCATAACCAAAGAATTGCTGCACGAACTCTCAGAAACCATCTCAGGGAAGCTCATCTGCATGCTCATCGTCCTCATCGGGGTCTCGACCTTACTGCAGTTCGTCGTCGGAACCGACTTGAGTGGGCAAATGCTCACATTTAATGGTGTCTGGCACTTTGGAGAGGTGTTCTCTTCATGGATGAATCCCAGTTCTCACTGTATAGGGCAGATGGCAGACAACGCGTATGGGGTTGTGTGGGTGAGCGGTTTGCTGATGTCAATGTTATGAATCAAATGGCCCATGGTAGTGGTGGGGTTATGGTATGGGCAGGCGTATGTTATGGACAACAAACTCAGGTGCATTTTATTGATGGCATTTTGAATGCACAGAGATACCGTGATGAGATCCTGAGGCCCATTGTTGTACCATTCATCCGCTACCATCACCTCATGTTGCAGCATGATAATGCATGGCCCCATGTTGCAAGGATCTGTACACAATTCCTGGAAGCTGAAAACATCCCAGTTCTTGCATGGCCAGCAATACTCACAGGACATGTCACCCATTGAGCATGGTTGGGATGCTCTGGGTCGGTGTATACGACAGCGTGTTCCAGGTCCTGCTGATATCCAGCAACTTCACATAGCCATTGAAGAGGCGTGGACCAACATTCCACAGGCCACAATCAACAAACTGATCAACTCTATCCGATGTTTTGCACTGTTTGAGGAAAATGGTGGTCACACCAGATACTGACTGGTTTTCAGACCCCTCTGGACCCCCATCCCCCCCAAAACAGTAAAATTGCACATTTTAAAGTGGCCTTTATTGTGGCCAGCCTAAGGTACACCTGTACAATGATCATGCTGTCTAATCAGTATCTTGATATGCCACACCGGTGAGGTGGATGGATTAACTTGGCAAAGGAGAAGTGCTCAATAACACAGATTTAGACAGATTTGTAAATATTTGAGAGAAATAGGTCTTTTGTATACATAGAAAAAGTCTTAGATCTTTGAGTTCAGCTCATGAAAAATGGGGGCAAAAACAAAAGTGTTGCGTTTATAATTTTATTCAGTATTTATTCAGGCTGTGGCTGCTTTCTAAAGAAAATAAATTGTTAGGCTTGGGATTGAAGCATCTGTTTTCCTGCACCTGGAGCAGCTGCATCTTGACTGATTTAAACTTAAAGTTGAATTAGGTTTTAATATAATAAACCATTAGAAATAAAAAATCTTTTAATTGCTTATCGCAAGGGGGAAGGGGACTGTATGGAAGATTTTTAGGTAAACTCGTAGCAAACCATTGTCATCTAAAGGGCTAATCTATAGTGAAAAGTATTTCCTTTTGTACTACATCATTTTGCTTAAAAAATAAGCACAGGATGGAGCAATAAAAGCAAAATATTGTCAATCAATCGGTGAAATATTCCTGAATTTAGATTTTGTTAATTTATTCAAAATGTTCTTAATCATTTGATTTATTCTCTACTTGCTACAGTTTTCCAGACAGCAGTTTACAGCAGTAGGTTAGCGGCGGTGAATGGTCTGTTAATCTCTTCCACACACGTTATAATATTTTCAAAATAAAAACCCATTGTCCAAGAGACACAGACTCAGCAAAACCCTGTACTTTGTTATCTTAAATTGGTTCCAGCATCTGGAGCATGATTAATAGTATATGATGTTGACATGGCTTAATGGTTGTGTAGTCAACTGGTAGCATCAGGGGGTACACTGCAACCAAGAGAAGACGCAGGACCACATGAATAAAATTATTTAAATGGCTTTGGTATATAGCAAAAGGTCAGTATTAATGGATTGTCAGACATGATAACAGATGAAGCGTAAGCTATTATTTCTAAATTCTGTACTTAGGGTGGGAATAGTAGGTAAATAAATAACGGTGGTGTTCTCTTTATTTGTTTAACCAATTTACAGCCATACAGTTTGCCTTAAAGACTTAAATTAAACCATTTTCAAAGGAATAAAAACTAGGAGCTTTATTCAAACTGGTTGAAAAAGACAGAAAAACGAATGTTTGAGATTTTTTTGTTGTTCAGCCTGCTGGCTCTAACATATTCCTCCTTCCACACTATACGTCATGGATAGTGTTGAGCGAACACGGACTGTATTATTCGTGTTCGTACCGAATAATTGGATTTTTTTTACCCGAACACGGACACGGACACTTTACTGTATGTTCGGGTAAAAATCCGTGTTCGGTCGTTTTATTTCCGGGTTTTGCATGCTTTGGCGCTCTTTTCATGGCGGGCTTTCAACAGCCAATCAACAATCGTTTAACTGGTGTGCCTTAAGCCATCCCAGCCATGCCTGCAAATGTCTTAGTAGCTGTGATTGGCCGTCTGAAGCATGTGACCAAGTCTTTATAAGTTCGAGGCAGCCGCCACAGCAGCGTCATTCTGCTGCTTAGCTAAGGGACAGAGCACACATCAATGTGCTGGCTGCTGATTAGGGAAAGATAGGCAGGAAAAAACCATTTGTGTCCGGATAGAATTGAGGGACAGGTCGGAGTGTTTAGGCAGGGCGAGTTGTAGGCATTTTAGGGATAGAGTCTGCTGAATTATAGGGTCAGTGTCTTCTACAAACTACAATCGATATTGCTGTGTGGGGGGTGGGGTGAATCTGCACTCAATCCTGATCTACGATCTCTTCTCAATCCTGTTAGGGACAGAGTCTGCTGAATTTTAGGGAAACTGTGTTCTACAAACTACAATCGATATTGCTGTGTGGTGTGGGATTGGAGATAGGCAGGTGTCAGTGATCCACATCCATTTTTCTGTGTGTGAGCTGCAGTGAACACAATCTTTTTGGGCTGCAGTGAACACAATCTTTTTGGGCTGCAGTGAACACAATCTTTTTGGGCTGCAGTGAACACAATCTTTTTGGGCTGCAGTGAACACAATCTTTTTGGGGTGCAGTGAACAAAATCTTTTTGGGGTGCAGTGAACACAATCCTTTTTGGTGTGCAGTGAACACAATCTTTGTGGGGTGCAGTGAACAAAATCCTTTGTGGGGTGCAGTGAACACAATCTTTTTGGGGTGCAGTGAACAAAATCCTTTTTGGGGTGCAGTGAACAACATCCTTTTTGGGGTGCAGTGAACACAATCTTTTTGGGGTGCAGTGAACAAAATCCTTTGTGGGGTGCAGTGAACACAATCTTTTTGGGGTGCAGTGAACACAATCTTTTTGGGGTGGAGTGAACAACATCCTTTTTGGGGTGCAGTGAACAAAATCCTTTTTGGGGTGCAGTGAACAAAATCATTTTTGGGGTGCAGTGAACACAATCTTTTTGGGGTGCAGTGAACACAATCTTTGTGGGGTGCAGTGAACACAATCTTTTTGGGGTGGAGTGAACAACATCCTTTTTGGGGTGCAGTGAACAACATCCTTTTTGGGGTGCAGTGAACACAATCTTTTTGGGGTGCAGTGAACACAATCTTTGTGGGGTACAGTGAACAGAATCTTTGTGGGGTGCAGTGAACACAATCTTTGGGGGGTACAGTGAACACAATCTTTTTAGGGTGCAGTGAACACAATCTTTGTGGGGTGCAGTGAACACAATCTTTTTGGGGTGGAGTGAACAAAATCATTTTTGGGGTGCAGTGAACAACATCCTTTTTGGGGTGCAGTGATCAAAATCCTTTTTGGGGTGCAGTGAACACAATCTTTTTGGGGTGCAGTGAACAAAATCCTTTGTGGGGTGCAGTGAACAGAATCTTTGTGGGGTGCAGTGAACACAATCTTTGGGGGGGTACAGTGAACACAATCTTTTTGGGGTGCAGTGAACACAATCTTTGTGGGGTACAGTGAACAGAATCTTTGTGGGGTGCAGTGAACACAATCTTTGGGGGGTACAGTGAACACAATCTTTTTGGGGTGCAGTGAACACAATCTTTGGGGGGTACAGTGAACACAATCTTTTTGGGGTGCAGTGAACACAATCTTTGTGGGGTGCAGTGAACACAATCTTTGGGGGGGTACAGTGAACACAATCTTTTTGGGGTGCAGTGAACAACATCCTTTTAGGGTGCAGTGAACACAATCTTTGTGGGGTGCAGTGAACAACATCCTTTTAGGGTGCAGTGAACACAATCTTTGTGGGGTACAGTGAACAGAATCTTTGTGGGGTGCAGTGAACACAATCTTTGGGGGGTACAGTGAACACAATCTTTGTGAGGTGCAGTGAACACAATCTTTGTGGGGTGCAGTGAACACAATCATTGTGGGGTGCAGTGAACTCAATCTTTGTGGGGTACAGTGAACACAATCTCATACTTCTGAAGATTTGAGGGTGCTGCCTGTTCCATACTCCCCCTACTCCTCATCTAGCCTTTTAGGGGTACAAACAATAGTAATTGGGGCCTAGTGTGGTTGTGTACGTGTGATATACATACACTTTTTTTGGATCATATTTTCTATTCCGCTATTTAATCAAAAACCTTTGGGGATCAGTTAAATTGGGGGATAGTCTGTGTTGGTACGTGTGAGAGAGATCCACCTTTCCAAGTTGTTGGGGTTCATCTCATACTTCTGAAGGTTTGAGGGTGCTGCCTGTTCCATACTCCCCCTACTCCTAGCCTTTTAGGGGTACAAACAATAGTAATTGGGGCCTAGTGTGGTTGTGTACGTGTGATATACATACACTTTTTTTGGATCATATTTTCTATTCCGCTATTTAATCAAAAACCTTTGGGGATCAGTTAAATTGGGGGATAGTCTGTGTTGGTACGTGTGAGAGAGATCCACCTTTCCAAGTTGTTGGGGTTCATCTCATACTTCTGAAGGTTTGAGGGTGCTGCCTGTTCCATACCCCCCCTACTCCTCATCTAGCCTTTTAGGGGTACAAACAATAGTAATTGGGGCCTAGTGTGGTTGTGTACGTGTGATATACATACACTTTTTTTGGATCATATTTTCTATTCCGCTATTTAATCAAAAACCTTTGGGGATCAGTTAAATTGGGGGATAGTCTGTGTTGGTACGTGTGAGAGAGATCCACCTTTCCAAGTTGTTGGGGTTCATCTCATACTTCTGAAGGTTTGAGGGTGCTGCCTGTTCCATACTCCCCCTACTCCTCATCTAGCCTTTTAGGGGTACAAACAATAGTAATTGGGGCCCAGTGTGGTTGTGTACGTGTGATATACATACACTTTTTTTGGATCATATTTTCTATTCCGCTATTTAATCAAAAACCTTTGGGGATCAGTTAAATTGGGGGATAGTCTGTGTTGGTACGTGTGAGAGAGATCCACCTTTCCAAGTTGTTGGGGTTCATCTCATACTTCTGAAGGTTTGAGGGTGCTGCCTGTTCCATACTCCCCCTACTCCTCATCTAGCCTTTTAGGGGTACAAACAATAGTAATTGGGGCCTAGTGTGGTTGTGTACGTGTGATATACATACACTTTTTTTGGATCATATTTTCTATTCCGCTATTTAATCAAAAACCTTTGGGGATCAGTTAAATTGGGGGATAGTCTGTGTTGGTACGTGTGAGAGAGATCCACCTTTCCAAGTTGTTGGGGTTCATCTCATACTTCTGAAGGTTTGAGGGTGCTGCCTGTTCCATACCCCCCCTACTCCTCATCTAGCCTTTTAGGGGTACAAACAATAGTAATTGGGGCCTAGTGTGGTTGTGTACGTGTGATATACATACACTTTTTTTGGATCATATTTTCTATTCCGCTATTTAATCAAAAACCTTTGGGGATCAGTTAAATTGGGGGATAGTCTGTGTTGGTACGTGTGAGAGAGATCCACCTTTCCAAGTTGTTGGGGTTCATCTCATACTTCTGAAGGTTTGAGGGTGCTGCCTGTTCCATACTCCCCCTACTCCTCATCTAGCCTTTTAGGGGTACAAACAATAGTAATTGGGGCCTAGTGTGGTTGTGTACGTGTGATATACATACACTTTTTTTGGATCATATTTTCTATTCCGCTATTTAATCAAAAACCTTTGGGGATCAGTTAAATTGGGGGATAGTCTGTGTTGGTACGTGTGAGAGAGATCCACCTTTCCAAGTTGTTGGGGTTCATCTCATACTTCTGAAGGTTTGAGGGTGCTGCCTGTTCCATACTCCCCCTACTCCTAGCCTTTTAGGGGTACAAACAATAGTAATTGGGGCCTAGTGTGGTTGTGTACGTGTGATATACATACACTTTTTTTGGATCATATTTTCTATTCCGCTATTTAATCAAAAACCTTTGGGGATCAGTTAAATTGGGGGATAGTCTGTGTTGGTACGTGTGAGAGAGATCCACCTTTCCAAGTTGTTGGGGTTCATCTCATACTTCTGAAGGTTTGAGGGTGCTGCCTGTTCCATACTCCCCCTACTCCTAGCCTTTTAGGGGTACAAACAATAGTAATTGGGGCCTAGTGTGGTTGTGTACGTGTGATATACATACACTTTTTTTGGATCATATTTTCTATTCCGCTATTTAATCAAAAACCTTTGGGGATCAGTTAAATTGGGGGATAGTCTGTGTTGGTACGTGTGAGAGAGATCCACCTTTCCAAGTTGTTGGGGTTCATCTCATACTTCTGAAGGTTTGAGGGTGCTGCCTGTTCCATACCCCCCCTACTCCTCATCTAGCCTTTTAGGGGTACAAACAATAGTAATTGGGGCCTAGTGTGGTTGTGTACGTGTGATATACATACACTTTTTTTGGATCATATTTTCTATTCCGCTATTTAATCAAAAACCTTTGGGGATCAGTTAAATTGGGGGATAGTCTGTGTTGGTACGTGTGAGAGAGATCCACCTTTCCAAGTTGTTGGGGTTCATCTCATACTTCTGAAGGTTTGAGGGTGCTGCCTGTTCCATACTCCCCCTACTCCTCATCTAGCCTTTTAGGGGTACAAACAATAGTAATTGGGGCCTAGTGTGGTTGTGTACGTGTGATATACATACACTTTTTTTGGATCATATTTTCTATTCCGCTATTTAATCAAAAACCTTTGGGGATCAGTTAAATTGGGGGATAGTCTGTGTTGGTACGTGTGAGAGAGATCCACCTTTCCAAGTTGTTGGGGTTCATCTCATACTTCTGAAGGTTTGAGGGTGCTGCCTGTTCCATACTCCCCCTACTCCTCATCTAGCCTTTTAGGGGTACAAACAATAGTAATTGGGGCCCAGTGTGGTTGTGTACGTGTGATATACATACACTTTTTTTGGATCATATTTTCTATTCCGCTATTTAATCAAAAACCTTTGGGGATCAGTTAAATTGGGGGATAGTCTGTGTTGGTACGTGTGAGAGAGATCCACCTTTCCAAGTTGTTGGGGTTCATCTCATACTTCTGAAGGTTTGAGGGTGCTGCCTGTTCCATACCCCCCCTACTCCTCATCTAGCCTTTTAGGGGTACAAACAATAGTAATTGGGGCCTAGTGTGGTTGTGTACGTGTGATATACATACACTTTTTTTGGATCATATTTTCTATTCCGCTATTTAATCAAAAACCTTTGGGGATCAGTTAAATTGGGGGATAGTCTGTGTTGGTACGTGTGAGAGAGATCCACCTTTCCAAGTTGTTGGGGTTCATCTCATACTTCTGAAGGTTTGAGGGTGCTGCCTGTTCCATACTCCCCCTACTCCTCATCTAGCCTTTTAGGGGTACAAACAATAGTAATTGGGGCCTAGTGAGGTTGTGTACGTGTGATATACATACACTTTTTTTGGATCATATTTTCTATTCCGCTATTTAATTTAACTGGGCCTCCATGCGAGACCTGTGTGCCTTGTTGCGCTGTTTTGAGTACTCCACCAACATGGCCAGTGGCAATGACGCGTTCTCAGCTTAACTATCCCACTTCTATGCCTCCTTGAAAAAACAATTCGGGCGATGATGGAAGAGGATGTGGCACAGGATGAGGAGGAGGAGGAGGATGAAGAGGTAACATTTCCAAGGCTTTCAGGGCAGTCATTCGCAAGGGGCTCCGAGGGTGGGTTCCTGCACACGCAAACGCCAGGGACGCAATTGTCCAGCAGGGGCACAGTTCTGGAGGATGAGGAGGATGAGGAGGAGGAGGAGCTGGAGGAGGAGATGGAACCATGTTCACAGCAGGGTGGCACCCAGGCCAGCTCATGGCCATCACTGGTGCGTGGCTGGGGGGATACAGAGGACACGGACGATACACCTCCCACAGAGGACAGCCTTTTGTTGCCTCTGGGCAGCCTGGCACACATGAGCGATTACATGCAGCAGTGTCTCCACAACGACCGCCGAGTTGCCCACATTCTAACTTGTGCTGATTACTGGGTGGCCACGCTGCTGGATCCCCGTTACAAGGACAACGTACCGTCCTTAATTCACTCACTGGAGCGCGATCGCAAGATGCGCGAGTACAAGCGCACGCTGGTAGACGCCATGCTGCTGGCATTCCCATCTGACAGCGGGGCCACAGTGGAAGCACAAGGCAGAGGAGGAGGAGGAGGAGGTCGCCAACGCAACCAGGGCACCGCCAGCACCTCAGAAGGCAGGGTTAGCATGGCCGAAATGTGGAAAAGCTTTGTCAGCACGCCACAACAAACAGCAGCACCAGCAGCTCAGATGGAACGTCTTAGCAGGAGGCAGCATTTTACCAACATGGTGGAGCAGTATGTGTGCACACGCCTACATGTAGTGAATGACGGGTCTGCCCCCTTCAACTTCTGGGTCTCCAAATTGGGCACATGGCCTGAGCTTGCCCTTTACGCCTTGGAGGTGCTGGCGTGCCCTGCAGCCAGTGTATTATCTGAACGGGTATTTAGCACGGCTGGGGGCGTTATAACAGACAAGCGCAGCCGCCTGTCCAGAGACAATGTGGACAAGCTCACGTTCATTAAAATGAACCAGGCATGGATCCCACGGGACTTTTCCGTACCTTATGCAGAATAGCAATGGATACCGACCTTACCCACCCATTGTTCCATTTTTGCTCTTTCTCACTCTTTTGGGGTGTACCCTCATTTAAAATTTTTGAAAAGAAGCAGTGTTGGCTACCTCGTCCTCCTCCTCAGGGCCAGATTAATGTAGGGGCTATTGGAGCTGCAGCTCCAGGCCCCTACCTTTTATATAGGCCCCGGGTTGGCCATATTCACTGTTACCGCTCTTCTGTCACTTGTAAACACAGAAGTCTGGCTTCTATGCTCGCTTCCCCAGGCAGCACCCTCAGAACCTCCCCACACAGCGTGAAGGCCGGACAAGGAGGGACAGTTGGCGATGCATGGATGTGTTTATGGGCTTCAGAGACAGCATCCCATGTTGAATTAGGCATGCATGGCTGCACCCTTCCTCCTCTGGGTGCATGGCAAGGCACGGCCCTTAAGGCCCTTCAAAATCCTCAGCACCAAGCCCATGATGCTGTTAATCCGGCCCTGGTCCTCCTCCACCGCCGCTTCCACCTACACCGCCCATAGGTGTGCGCAGCCTATTGCATTAAGGTGTGCACCCCAAAGTTGAAATACACATGCATGTGTTTGCCAGCAGGGAGAGTAATGTATCGGGGCCATGTACCTGTAGGCAAGGAGAAATAGAGCAGAGCAGGTCCCAGGGAGATCTTTCCCATCTCCTCACTGGCAATGCTATGTGCCCTAGGTGATTAGGGTGTGCCCAGGCACACCCAGCACACCCTGTGCGCACGCCTATGTCACCGCCACATCCACCACCACCTCAACCTCCCTCCTACTCCATATGGGCCTCGTCCTTCAGAGATGAAGAAGAACATTGTTTTATTTTTCTGTTTTTTTTTGTTGTTTTAAGTTATTTCCCTATCCACATTTGTTTGCAGAGCACTTGCCATGCTCTTAATTACGTTTTGCTGCCATTTGCAGCACTCTAGCCCTTTCCTTTGGTGTTTTAGAGCCATTTTAGTGCCTTAAAGTTCGGGTCCCCATTGACTTCAATGGGGTTCGGTGTCCGGGAAAAGTTCGGTAAAAGTCCGGGACACGGACCCGGACTTTTTTTTAAAGTTCGGCCGAACCCGTCGAACACGGACATCTAGGTGTCCGCTCAACCCTAGTCATGGATGGATGAATCTTTCACTGTGGCTATTGTGTTCTGACAGTCAGAACCAGTGGCTTTCAGAATACCCAAACAGCGGTTGCATCTGATTGGATGCAGCCACTGTTCGGCTGAAAAATTGCCGTTCCGCTCCATCGATTGAAAAATATTGGACAGAAGGGTGGTGGCCAAATGTACTGGGAATTCATATACATTATCTCACAAAAGTGAGTACACCCCTCACACTTTTGTACATATTTTATTATATCTTTTCATATGACAAAACTGAAGAAATGACACTTTGCTACAATGTAAAGTAGTGAGTGTACAGCTTGTATAACAGTGTAAATTTGCTGTCCCCTCAAAATAACTCAACGCACAGTCATTAATATCTAAACTGCTGGCAACAAAAGTGAGTACACCCCTAAGTGTAAATGTCCAAATTTTTTCCAGCATTGCCTCAACCCTCTTGGGCACTGAGTTCACCAGAGATTCCCAGGTTGCCACTGGGGTCCTCTTCCACTCCTCTATGACGACATCACGGAGCTGGTGGATGTTAGAGACCTTGCGCTCCTCTACCTTCCATTTGAGGATGCCCCACAGATGTTCAATAGGGTTTAAGTCTGGAGATATGCTTGGCCAGCTTCTTTAGCAAGGCAGTGGTCATCTTGGAGTTGTGTTTGGGGTCGTTATCATGTTGGAATACTGCCCTGCAGCCCAGTCTACGAAGGGAGGGGATCATATTTTGCTTCAGTGTGTCACAGTACATGTTGGCATTCATGGTTCCCTCAATGAACTGTAGCTCCCCAGTGCCGGCAGCACTCATGCAGCTCCAGACCATGACACTCCCACCACCATGCTTGACTGTAGGCAAGACATACTGTTCTTTGTATTCCTCACCTGGTTGCCGCCCCACACGCTTGACACCATCTGAACCAAATAAGTTTATCTTGGTCTCATGAGACCACAGGACATGGTTCCAGTTATCCATGTCCTTAGTCTGCTTGTCTTCAGCTGTTTGCAGGCTTTTTTGTGCATCATCTTTAGAAGAGGTTTCCTTGCCATGCAGACCAATTTGATGCAGTGTGCGGAGTATGGTTTGAGCATTAGCAGGCTAACCCCCCACCCCTTCAACCTCTTCAGCAATGCTAGCAGCACTCATACGTCTATTTCCCAAAGACAACCTCTGGATATGACACTGAGCATGTGCACTCAACTGCTTTGGACAACCATGGCGAGGCCTGTTCTGAGTGGAACCTGTCCTGTTAAACCGCTGTATGGTCTTGGCCACCGTGCTGCAGCTCAGTTTCAGGGTCTTGGCAATCTTCTTATACCCTAGGCCATCTTTATGTAGAGCAACAATTCTCTTTTTCAGACCCTCAGTGAGTTCTTTGCCATGAGGTGCCATGTTGAACTTCCAGTGACCAGTATGAGAGAGTGAGAGCGATAACACCAAATTTAACACACCTGCTCCCCATTCTTACCTGAGACATTGTAACACTAACGAGTCACATGACACCGGGGAGAGAAAATGGCTAATTGGATTCAATTTGGACACTGTCACTTAGGGGTGTACTCACTTTTGTTGCCAGCAGTTTAGACATTAATGGCTGTGTGTTGAGTTATTTTGAGGTGACAGCAAATTTACACTGTTATATATTTACAAAAATGTGAGCGGTGTACTCATTTTTGTGAGAAACTGTAGTATATGGCTAGCTCTACTTTCAGACTTCTCTCTTATGTCAACAGTCACTGTAGACACTTCCACTGTTAGATTGATCTAAAATTGTTTGGTGGAAGCCTCTGAGGAGAAGTCCTGGGAATCCCTATGTTCTATAAATCCATGTGTAGGCAACATGCTGACCAAGGCGATCATACTGCTTTAGTGGCAGTCATTCATTTTGGTGAGTTTGCATTTTTTATATTGGTGATGGGAGGTCACTGAAGCACTTTTGAGAACATATCCATCACTTTTGGTGTCATCAGTTTGCACATTGGGATTGGACTTTTTTATTGTTTTAATTTTGGCATCTAATAGTACACTTATGTGATTTGTTTCTGGGCGCTGCACTTTACACTTTTATAAAAAAAAAAAAAAAAGCTTACCTGTAGATTTAATTATTATCTCTCAAACATACACCATTTAGGAGATATTCTAGGGAGCCGCAGCCGGTGACGTCAACGGCACATGCACTCTGAAGGAACGGCATACCCATGCTGTTCTCTAAGAGCTCTGTGCCGTGGCGTTGATATCATCACAGCTCGGCCATTCAAGCAGCTGCAGCTCTCGAAGACCGGGTAAAGATGGAAGCCTCTGCAGTCTCAATGTGATTCTTTCATATTGTGCTAGTATGCAATGCAAACTAGCACATTATGCCTTTACCTTGCAGGGTTTTTTTTTTTTTTTTTTTTTAAGCTTTACTACTGCTTTAAGATGTTCCAAAAGCCAAAATCTATCAAAGGTTTTATCACAATGTGGGGACAGTGTTTTACAATGACAAAGTGCATACGAATAGATGGAGAAGTTCAAAAATGGTGAGTCAAGAGTTAAACAAACAGATGGAGCAGGACACCCATCCACATCCACTATTGATGACGACATTGAGCAAATTTGTGCCATGATTCTGACAAATTAATGAGTGGCATATCACATACTAAATAGTCGTGTTTCTCTATATGAGATTATCCATGACCATGACAGATCTGGCTTTCATAAAGTTTTATTAAGATGGGTCCTGAAACAGCCCATTGAAGAGCACAAGTGCAATTTTTCTTGCCATCTGTCAGCATTTATTGGAATACTATGCTAATAAAAGTGACGTTTTTTTGTAACGATAGTCACTGGAAACGTGGTTCCATCACTTTAACCTGGAGAACGAACGGCAAAGTATGGAATGGAAACACCCAGAATCGCCAGAAGGAATTCAAAACATATTCCTCTCCAGGAAAAGCGAAGCTCACAGAGTTTTGGGACTGACAAGGTACAATACTGGGACATTATTTGGAGAAGGGCTCACCAGTAAACAGTGCATGTTACATTGAGATGCTGTGCGACAAGCTGAAGCCTGTAATTTAAACCAAACTCAGAGGACTGTTTTCAAAAAGGGGTTTGTTGTTGCATGACAATGCACACCCACGTACTGCCATCCACACTGTTCAAACACTTGGAGGTATTCTGCATATAGTTCAGATCTCTCTCCCTCAGATTGCCATCTGTTTGGTCCACTTAAGGATCAGACATCCGGTGTTTAACCTGCTTTGCATTGTGCTGCATTTCCTTGGATCTAGCATGATCTAATAAGGTGTATTTGAACTGCAGGCAAAGCATGTCAAGTGCAGCATTTTCTTGTATAACACCGTGATTTCCATTACAACACAGCTGCATGTATTCAGATGGAAAATGCAGTGTTCAACTATTATGCCAGTTGACATGAACACTCACTGTTCTTCTCCTAAGCATCCGATAACAAGGTGTTTGTGGCAATCAAAGGGTTAACCCAGGCTGACAGCTTCAATAGCAGCCATGAACTTGTCGTAAATGTCACGGCGGCCTCTTTTCTAGCAGTATTAATGATTCAGGCTTGATCTCTCCTGCATTGCTACAAACAGAACCCCCTTCTTCTGATCCTATTCTTCACACGGTAATTCTTCCTCTGGAGGTCTATACATATGGACAGACCCTAGAAGTTTGCACCTACAATGCACCAGCCTGTATATCAAAGGGATTCCGAACCCACAGACTGCGGAAAAATTGATTCAAAGTGCACACTCAGGTCCCCTTGTGTCACAACATCACAATATATATACAGCATTAAAAGCTAGCGGCTTTATCACGCTGACCATCATATATTTTTAAGCAAAAGTCCAAGTCAAGATAATTATTTATTACTGGTACTAATATAACACTGATTATTTGCACAACGCTCTACATATATATTGTACATTCACATCAGTACCTGCCCTCAGGGAGCTTACAATCTAAGGTCCATAACTCACATACATACGCATATGAAGGCCAATATAGATAGGATCCAATTAACTTACCGGCATGTCTATGGAGTGTGGGAGGAAACCAGAGTACCTGGAGAAAATCCATGCAGGCACAGGGAGACCATGCAAACTCCAGGCAGGTAGTGTCATGGTTGGGGCTGGGATTTGAACCTGCGACCCTAGTGCTGCTAGGTGAAAGTGCTAGCCACCGTGCTGCCCATGGAGCAGTGGTCCTCAACTCCGGTCCTCAGGGCCCACTAACAGGCCAGATTTTAAGTATTACCTTGGGGAGATGCAGACTAGAGTACCGCAATCACTGAGCAGCAAATGATATCACCTGGGATGTAGTTCAGTTATCTTGCAAACCTGGTCTGTTAGTGGGCCCTGTAGGCCAGGGTTGAGGACCACTGCCATAGTATATTAAAATGGCTGTCAGCTATAATATTCCGTTATAACATTTATCTTGTGATTTTATCTGGGAGTCAATACTAGGGATGAGTAAAAATCTGAGTTTCCATTTCCCTGAGACTTTGGAAAAAAAATGGGAGAATTTTATAAAATGTAAAATATAATTAGAGAAGCTGAACTTAAAGCAACAATGAACTCTCAGTTTACATTTGTGAAATGCATCCCCGGTGCATCAAAACAAAAGGTGTTTAATGTCTTACAGTAGTTTTTGCTTCTAAAGTAGCTACAACCTGAGTAGAAAAGTTTGATATCTGCCAGTTTGCTAGAAAACTTGCTCTCTGTGGGGACCAGTCATCTCTCTACATAGGTCCAACATGCTCCCTATTGAGTCAGATCTAAAGCTTTGCAATTAGTAAAGCTCGGCTCCCTGCTGAACGGAGAGTTCTGGCTGTGACTTAGCAAGGGACAAGCTGGACATCTGTAGAAAGAACACTGCTTCCACAAAGAGAGCAAGGGTCCCAGTCTACAGCATGCTGGCAGGGGACAAACTTTTCTACTCAGGCTGCGGTTGCTTTAGAAGAAAAACAAACTGTAAGACACCAAATACCATTTAGCAGTCTTAAATTGAGTGTTCAATTGGCCTTTAAGATGTTTCGTTGGATATATGCGCTATACTCCGCATTGTTCCAATGATACATTGGCCAAACTTTATCAGCTAAAAGGCTTTTCAAGGAGAGAGAGGGCAGGAATCACCGCGACCCCTTGCTGAAGAAGTCACAGCCCTGAGCACCGACGTAACGCGTAGAGGGGGGCGGAGCCATGCTGCGGACGTCACACCCACTCCTCTCGCATGGACACACTGCTGTTTGCTATTCCTGAATACATCTTATGTTTTGTGAGTACCCTAACTTTGGATTAAACGTCTGCTTGATCAGTTTTAACAGAGAGCACTAGATTCTTTCTGTTTTTTTTTGTTTCCCTCACACACCTGTTATATGGACGTATGAGTTATATGATCCTGGACTCTCCTGTAGACATTGATTTGCTGCCTATCTTTATCCCCGCAGGGGACTGCTGTGTCTGACCCTGGGTGACTCCTGGGTCAGATATTGAGGTGAGAGGCTCGCACTCCTGGTGATGGATTTCTACAGTCACAGAGGTGTTTTGCAATTAATTGATCACAGCACAAATTTTTTTACACGTGGACTTGGTTTATTTATATTTATATTGATTTTCCTACAAGTGGACTTTATTTACCTGAAGGGGTTCACTCATAATTATTGGTATTTATTTGGATCACATGGACGTTTTTCACAATTTCTGTATGTTGATTAGTTGCACTTTTGTATGCTGAAAAGCTTTATTTATCACGTGAGTGCTTTTATGATTTAGCGCAACACATTATTTGATTTGTTTAGGAATCACAGCTCTGTCTCAACTTTATTAAGATAGAATCCTGAAAACTGTTCAACAACTGCATTTGGAGTTTAACCACTTTACCACCGGAGGATTTTGCTGTCTTACATCTGGGCCACTTTTTGCGATTCTGCACTGTGCGACTTTAACTGACAATTGCGCGGTTGTGCGACGCCGTACCCAAATGAAATTGACATCCTTTTTTGCCCACAAATAGAGCTTTCTTTTGGTGGTATTTGATCACCTGTGCGATTTTTACTTTTTGCGCTATAAACAAAAAAATAGCGACAATTTTAAAAAAATAACAATATTTTTCACATTTTTTTATATGAAATTCCCCCCCAAAAAAATGTAAAAATCAATTTTTTTTTTTAATTTTTGGCCAATTTGTTTTCTGCTACCTATGTTTGGTAAAAAAAATTGCAATAAGCGTATTTTGATTGGTTTGCACAAAAGTTATTGCGTTTACTAACTAAGGGAAAGATTTATGTCATTTTTGGTGTTTTTTTTTTTAACGAGTAATGGCGGCGATCTGCGATTTTTGCGGCGGACAGATCAGACCCCTGACTGACATTTTTGACACTTTTGGGGGTACCAGTGACATTACTACAGAAATCAGTGCTATAAATATGCACTGTTACTGTAAAAATGACACTGGCAGGGAAGGGGTTAATTTTTATTAGTGATCAAGGGGTTAATGTATGCCTGGTGCTTACTGACGTGTGTAGGGGGAGGGGACTATGTGACACAAGGACAGATCGAGGGTTCAGCTACGCTGAACCCGGCAATCTGACCCTGCCTGTCACTTAGGAGATCCGCCCGCTTGTGTCACCAGCGATCGCCGCCGCTCCTCCCCTGGCCCGACTCCCGCTGTGACTGAATCCAGCGGGAGCGAGCCTCCGGCGGCGCGCGCGCGCCCCCGAGGGAGGGGAATGTCTGGTGACGTAGTACTACGTCGCCAGACGTTATCGAGCCACTTTGCCGCAGTACAGCTCTAGTGATCAGTGCGAAAGTGGTTAACTTGGAACAGCATTGGTTCTGCCAATATTTACAGTTACATAATGCACTTCATGCACAAGGCTTGATTCCATCTACCCCCTTTGCTCCAACAGCTTTGTTTGATATACTTGCCTGGGCTGAGACTACTAAGGGGCTTATTTCAACAGCGTACACACAGTTGTTGTCTAAATCTTTTTCCTAAGTTTCCCCTGCTGTGTAAGCACAGATAGGAGGAAGATCAGGGTCCCCTCTTCAAAGAGCTTTGGGATGCTGTGCTGTAGAATAGTCAGATTATTTGCAAGCTCTCCATTCCACAGAGTAAAACAGCTTTTTATTTTGCACATAGGCTATTGTAAACCTGAATTAAACCTGAATTTTTGCAAAAGATAGGCTATAGAGAGAACTCACACTGTACATGGTAACCTCATCCCCTTTTTGTGGAGATGCCCAAAGCTTAGACATGGGTTTATTTCACTTTAAATTATTTATATGGCACTTCCCTAGCCCTTGACCTTATTTTATGTATCCTGGGATATGTTGGTTCCAGTACACTGGACTTTAACTACTTACCCACCAGGCCTATTTTTGACACTTTTTGTTTACAAGTTAAAAATCAGTATTTTTTGCTAGAAAATTACTTAGAACCCCCAAACATTATATATATATATATATTTTAGCAAAGACTCTGGAGAATAAAATGGCGGTCATTGCAATATTTTTTGTCACGCGGTATTTGCGCAGTGGTCTTTAAAACGCCATTTTTTTGGTTAAAATTATGAAAAATCACATTTCACTGCATTTAAAAAAAAACAAAACAGTAAAGTTAGCACATTTTTTTGTATATTGTGAAAGATGATGTCACGCTGAGTAAATAGATACCCAAGATGTTACGGTTTAAAATTGCGCACACCCGTGGAATGGCGACAAACTACGGTCAATAGAAATCTCAATAGGCGACGCTTAAAAAAAGATTTATCGCTCACGCTCTGGCGATCGCTGCGATACCTCACATGTGTGGTTTGAACAGTGATTTCATTTGCGGCACGACTTCCATATACGTTTTCTTTCGTGCGCGAGCTAACGGCGATGGGGGCGGCTAAATTTTATTTTTTTTTCCTATTTATTTTTTTTTCTTTTAACTTTAACACAGGTTTAAAAAAAAAAAAATCTGATCACTTTTATTGCTGTCACAAGCAATGTAAACATCCCATGTGACAGCAATATGCAGTGATAGGTACTCTTTATGGAGGGATCGAGGGTCTAAAAGACTCTAGACCCCTCCACTACACTTCCATGTATTCAAAACGCCGAAAACTGCATTTTTTAATGCACTCGTTTTTTGAATCTGCCGCCTTTAGCAGCCGAGTAACCCGGACGTGACGTCGTGGATGACGCCTCTGGGTTACGATCAAAGCTGCATCCGGCTTAGATCGGGACTCCATCCAGCCGGCGGACGTGCCGGCTGGGTGCTCGGGTCTCCCGTTGGGACAGGAGACCCGGGCAGAGCCGCGGAAGGCGGCGGGAGGGGGGGGCGCTTTGGTCGTTACCGCCGGAAAGCCGACTGCCGGCTCTAAACAATGATATCGGGATGATGCCTCTAGCTAGAGGCATCATCCCGGTATAACCATGCAAAGTCAGCCGACGTATGGGTACATCACTTTGGGGTAAGTGGTTAAGGACTCTTTTTAGGTGCCTGAATTATCAAGTTTCTATACAGTATTCATGTAGCATGAAAGCTCCATTCATGGCTAATATAGTAAAATTACAAATGTGTATGTTGTCTTAAGCTTCCATTGTATAATACTCTATCTACAATCCCAAATCCCAATTTCAGTAAACCTTTGATTACTAATATACTTCTGTGTCCTCCTCTGTTGCACTCTAATACCACCTATGCTCCTATCAGTTCACATATCTACAAAACTCATTTAATAACCCATCATTTTGTAGTGAATTAGCATATAATGACTTGCCATAGAGATGTGAGAAATAACAAGGAGCAGGAACTTTGAAACCTTTTGATTTAATAGAATATACAGAAAATTACAGGGGAAATGCACGAACACAAGTAAAAGAAACATAACCATTGTTTGTGCAATAGAACAACATAGCATTAGAGAGAACCCATCACGGTTTGTCAAAGCAGCACTTTAGAATCATCAGGCAGGGAATTCAAATTAACTGGGAAAACACATTGACAAAAAATGATATCACGGCATGAGCCCACATTGTATTTTGAAGCCCTCTATTACCTGAGTCCTGAGTAAATGCTTAATAATGTGGTTTTATTAAGGCAAGCTGTGTCAGTGTAGAGATTAACCATACAATAATGGTGTAAATGAAGACATTTTGAAGGGTAATTGTGGTGTTCATGCAGGAGTCACAGTAACAAAACTAATAATCCATATTTACTACAGTAAATCCTTTAAAAGGTATATTTTCCTCCATTGTGAGGATTTACTTGCATCCACAGATTAATACTTGTAAAACTGGTATCATCATCCTAATTGCCATCTGAGTGTTGCACAAAGAAGACTTATTCCATATTATTAAGTCAGGTAGAAAGCACAGCAATTTCTAATAATCAATCTACCATCTCCTTTCACTGACAGCTTGAAACTGGAATAAGTTGAGTCTGGTAGCTATGGGTAACTGCATTTTGCATATGATTATTTCCTGGATTGTTAAACAAGCCTGTTTAACTATATCATTCTTGGGTTATATTTATTATTATAAAGGATTTATATAGCGCCAACAGTTTGCGCAGCACTTTACAATGTGAGGGAAGACAATACAGTTACAATATAATTCAATACAGGAGGAACTAGAGGGCCCTGCTCGTTAGAGCTTACAATCTAGAAGGGAGGGTCAAGTGAAACAAAAGGCAATAACCGTGGGGGATGGGCAGATGGATAAAATGGAGGTAGAGTTGGTAGGTGTGGGTAGGATAGGCTTCTCTGAAAAGGAGTGTTTTCAGAGATCGCCTAAAAGCTAATAGAGTAGGAGATAATCGGACAGATAAGGGTAAGGAGTTCCATAGGATTGGAGAGGCTCTGGAAAAGTCCATATAAAAGGCTCTTATAAAATCCATATTGAGATCCATATAGTATTATATAATGTTATTTACTAAAATAAAAAACAGAACAAAGTATCATAAAGTGTTGACATTGGAAGTTAAAGCGGAGTTCCGGGCACAGATGTCATTTTTCAATAAGCATACCCCCGGGACAGTCAGGGCTAGCACATTCCACAATGGCTAGCCTCTGATCTGTCCCGGTTCGCACTTACCTTTTAGAAGAAATACTTACTTATAAAATTTCTTCCACAGCGTTTCCATCTCTCTTGTGGGCAGCTGAAGCCGGCGCGGTCCTCTTCTGCGTCTTCTTCCGCGTCTTCTTCTCCCAGAAGCTGTTTAGCAGGGGAATGCGGCGTCGCCCGGAAATGACGTGCGGGGCCGGTGCCGTCGCATTGATTCCTGGGAGCTATGACGTTCAGCTCCCAGGAATCATCGCGAGGCAGGAAGTGACGGGGTGAGCCGCGGCTCCGAGGGAGGAAGTACCCTGAGGTGAGTATTTACGATCTACGATTACAAGGTGAGTTTTAAAAAAAAAAAAACCTAACTATCCAATTCCTTTTCAGGTTATCCAGAACTAGCGGACGGGCACAAAAAAAAAACATTGATTTTGTGCCCGGAACTCCGCTTTAAGTGAATAACGTAAGCAAGGTTATTTATTTAAATTTTAAAAAAGTTAGGTCCACCAGGACACTAATAACATCTTAGTAGAGGAAATTAGATATTAATGTTGTCAGTTCTCCATGCTTTCCAACTTTGACTATTGAATGCCTCCATGGTGGCTAATATGTAACTGTAGTTAGCAGTCTTGCCTTATGGTATCGGTTCCTGAGTTTAGACTCCCTTCATATCTGTCTGTTGTGTTATTTACACTGGTACCCTAACTCCCTATTATAGTACGCTACATCGCGCCACCACACCCTAGCTGTTCATTGTGGTGCGCTGCATTAAAAAAAAAGAATCAGATCCAATTTTTGGGACACTGACATTCTTTGGCAGCCCATTTATAGCGAATAGGCTGTCGCAAAACATGGTAATTTGTGTACATTAACACATCACAATAGCCAGAAGGGGCCATGTTTTCACCTGGGATATAATCTGTATAGGGTTTTTGTTGTCCTATGTGCATGGGTGTGCTCTGATTGCCTTCCACTATTCAAAAAACATGCAAGTGGGTAATTGTCATTCTCTTATACCTAATGTAGTATGTATAGTGAGTAAATTTAATTGTGCCCTTTTTAGAGAACTGATGTGAATAAATCTATGTATCTTTGAAGTGCAGTGTTATATTATAGTCCTGCACATGTGTGGGAGGGATGTCATCACAGCCTGACCATTAAAGTGGCCATATAGATAGAACCCAAAAGCAAGATCAAGAGCAAGATCGATTGGAAGTGCCGAACATCCTTTGACAGATATGAATGTCATAGTGTGCTAATATGCAGTTCATATTAGCACATTAAGGCATAAACCACCTAGGGGCCCAATGTAGCGGAGTTTAATACCACTTTGACAACACTGAAACTGCTATAGCGCAAATGAAAACATTACTTTTTGTAGATAGTTTTACTTTGATATATTTCATTCAATGCATGCTAGTGGTGATCAGTGGGAGAAGTGTCTCTTTACATTGGTGGTCAGGTGGCAAGAAAAGCTCCAGAATGCTGGATTTTTTTCTGCACTTCTTTACTCTATTATAATGTGAACCGGGTACATAGAAAACATTTGTTTTTTGTGTGCCCTTGCAGAGACTTCCATTTGTCAAAGTTTTTGCAGAAAAACACTGGCTTCCCTCATACTGTGAATAAGTCCCAACAATATAAATACAATCTTTATTCTACAAATATACCTTGACCCTTTTGGGGGACAGGAGGCACATGGCTCAGATTTTGTCAGCCCATTCTAGCCAGTTCCCTTCTCTCCTTGATGCATAATTGGATTGGGCAGTGGGGAGAGAGTTGCAGAGGAGAGAGAGAGGGATGGTCATTGGCTGCAGCCACAGCTGAATGAGGAGCCTTGTCCAGTGCCGGAGGGACCCAAAGAGAAAAAGGTCAGGCTTGGAGGAGGAAGGGCACCATGAAGTGAGTGAGGTGTGTACTTTCTGGTGGTGGTTCTGAGAACTCTGTGGGAGAGGGGAAGCCAGGCTACTGTGCTGAAGAGACATGAGCTTGCTGCAGAAAGTCAAAAGACAAAGCTGTGCTGTATTAAGTCCCCACCTTCCTACCCTGCATAAACAACAACACTGCACTGAGGGAAACTGTGATCAGCCCTACAACTCCTGACAGTGGGAAAACTGCTACATCCACATTTTCCTGGCTGGATGCAAAAATACATCCCTCCTGAATTTTAATTTGTTACTTACTAGAATAGTGTAAACTACCTTTATTTGTATCCAGCTGCTCTAACCTTCCCAAGATCGTTTGAATGCCCCAACTTTATTGGATTCCACTCAGGCATTTTTGGAAGATTAATGTGGTGTTTAGAGATCTGATCTGGTGAAAAAAACCTCCCAGGATTAAATTAGAATTTTTGCAACATTTCAAAAAACAGGGGGGGGGGGGCTGTAAGCTCCTAGCCCATGGGTATATTTTCTTGCTGCTCAGCTTTGGCACATTGCGGGATGCGAGGGACATGGTCCTCAGGGGTCCTTTTATAACATACTTTTTTCCTTACTTCAAGGTAAAAACCCATTACAGATTTTAGACGCTCCTACTGTTTAAGTGTGCAATCTGTACATCTTACACACATAAAACATTAAAACTTTAAATCGTTGGATATATGAGCTATACACCACTTTGGTCCAATTATACATTTGCCAAACTTTATCAGCTGGAAGCTTTTCAAAGTGGGAAAGGGCAGGAATCACAGCTCTGTCTTAATTTTATTCTGATGGAATCCTGAAATCTTTTCAACAACTGCGTTTGAAGTTTAACTTGGAACAGCATTGGTTCTGCCAATATTTACAGTTACATTATGCACTTTATGTACAGGGCTTAATTCCATCTACATCCTTTACCTCCTTTGCTCCAGCACCTCCTTTACCTCCTTTGCTCCAGCACCTTTGTTTGATATACTTGCCTGGGCTGAGACTACTAAGGAGCTTATTTCAACACAGTTGTTGTCAAAATTTCATAAGTTTCCCCTGCTGTGTATGCGAAGATAGGAGGAGGATCGGGGTCCCCTCTTCAAAGAGCTTTGGGATGCTGTGCTGTCGAATAGTCAGATTATTTGCTCGCTCTCCATCCCACAGAGTAATACAGCTTTTTTTTTTTTTTGCACACAGTGTATCATACAGCAGAAATTTTGCATAAGATAGGTGGTACAGAGTACTCACACTGTATTAGATATGGCTATCCTCATGATAACTTCATCCACCTATTGTGGAGATGCCCAAAGCTTAAACGTTATTGGCATGGAGTTATTTCAACTATAATTTTTTTTTGTGTATGGAATATACTAGAGTATATGCCCCGCGCCTGGTGTTTTAAGATAAATATGTGAGTATATAAATAGTGTAGGTAAATAAATAAATAAAATGAATAAATGAGTACAAAGATGTGCGTTTGCAGCAGCTGCTATAGAGATAATGTGAACGGGATTTAGGAAAGTAGTCTATGGTAGGCTACCTATAGCGCTTGCTAAAATTGATTTAAAAAAAGGTGTTCAGTAAATGTTGATAATAAATAGATAAAATAAATAATCCTCTAGTTATATATGGTGATATACACAAAAAAAAATTCATACATAAAAATTCATTAAAGGTGACTGTAGTGAAAATATCATATAGTGATATACACAAAATAATTCATATATAAAAGCCCATTAAAGGTGACTGTAGTGAAAGTTTCATAAGAAAGTTCAATAAGGTTCCCAAAATTTTAAAATCCAAAGTAAATGGTGAGTCTCTTGTGCAAACAATGCTTATTCACAAACAATAGGTGCAAG
Source organism: Pelophylax lessonae (assembly GCF_965119305.1). Classification (NCBI taxonomy): domain Eukaryota; kingdom Metazoa; phylum Chordata; class Amphibia; order Anura; family Ranidae; genus Pelophylax; species Pelophylax lessonae. The sequence continues at coordinate 434,298,699 of NC_138772.1, read as the reverse complement.
TGCTCAGCGTGATGATTTCTCGGTTCGCTCTGTGATTATCGGTGCAGCTTCTATTTCCACCGTGATAAATGGTAAGAGTGGGTCACTTACCAAAAGGTGTGGGTCATGTATACCTTATGGCATCAAGACCAACCAGGCTTAGATAGCCTTCCAGGCTTTTAAAATTTTGGGATCCTTATTGAACTTTCTTATGATACTTTCACTACAGTCACCTTTAATGGACTTTTATATATGAATTATTTTGTGTATATCACTATATGATATTTTCACTACAGTCACCTTTAACCACTTGCCGACCAGTCACTGGGACTGTACTGCGGCAAAGTGGCACGATTCCGTCCAGCGACGTAGACCTACGTCGCTGGACTCCTCCCCCTGTAGGCGGCGCTCGCCCGCTGTTTTCAGTCACAGCGGGAGTCGGGCCAGGGGAGGAGCGGCGGCGATCGCCGCTGCTCTTCCCCGATCGTCGGGGAATCTAGTTTGGAGATCCGCCCGCTTGTGTAAGTGACAAGGAGTGACATATTGCAGTGTTCAGCATAGCTGAACATGCCATCTGTCCTTGAGTCACTCAATCACCTCCCCCCACACACGTTAGTAAGCACCAGGCATACATTAACCCCTCCCTCTCCAATAAAATTAACCCCTTCCCTGCCAGTGTCATTTTTACAGTAACGGTGCATATTTATAACACTGATTACTATAGAAATGTCACTGGTACCCCCAAAAGTGTCAAAAATGTCAGTCAAGGGTCCAATATGTCCGCCGCAATGTCTTAGTCCCGCAAAAAAAATTGCAGATAGCTGCCATTACGCGTTTAAAAAAAAACACCAAAAATGACAGAAATCTTTCCCTTAGTTAGTAAACGCAATAACTTTTGCGCAAACCAATCAAAATACGCTTATTGTGATTTTTTTTAGCAAACATAGGTAGCAGAAAACAAATTGCCCAAAAATGTAAAAAAATTTTGATTTTTACATTTTTTGGGGGGAATTTCATATAAAAAAAATGGAAAAAATATTGTTATTTTTTCAAAATAAACACTCTTTTTTTGTTTATAGTGCAAAAAGTAAAAATCGCACAGGTGATAAAATACCACCAAAAGAAAGCTCTGTTTGTGGGAAAAAAAGGACGTAAATTTCGTTTTGGTACGGTGTCGCACGACCGCGCAATTGTCAGTTAAAGTTGCACAGCGCCGAATCGCAAAAAGTGGCCTGGACGTAAGACAGCAAAATCCTCCGGTTGTAAAGTAGTTAATAAATTTTTATGTATGAATTATTTTTGTGTATATCACCATATATAACTAGAGGATTATTTATTTTATCTATTTATTATCAACATTTACTGAACACCTTTATTTAAATCAATTTTAGCAAGCGCTATAGGTAGCCTACCATAGACTACTTTCCTACATATAATTTTTTTTTATTGCATTTTCCTAGCCCTTGACCTAATTTTATGTATCCTAGGATATGTTGATTCCAATACACTGGACCCTAAGCTAATTGTTGCAGTTTTAAGATCTCTTTTTATTGAAAGAAAACAGATTGCTTCACAGTGGGTATCTTCTATTCCACTATTGGTAGATGAGTGGAAATCCGAAATTAATAAATATATTTTGTTAGAGAAATATACATACCTTTTTCACAACACTTTACACAAGTTTGCTGCAATATGGTCTATCTGGATAAATGTGACGGGCCCTTCTGTTTCTTTTTGTTGAAGATGTTGTACTTACTGTTACTTGAGGAATATGTATTAGCTTTTTAGATACCATAGAGGTGTATGGGTGATATATCTACTTAACAATGACAGTTAGTAGGCTTAGAGCTGTATATTGTTTTTTTTTTTTATATATTTTCTTTTTTTCCCTTCAATTTTTAGTTTAGTTGATCTGTGTGACAGTTTGCCCCTATGTTGTTTTGTACTTGGAAAATGAAAGCTTTTAAATAAAATTTTAATAAAAAAAAAAAAGGAACAGGGAGAGAAATTTTCCATTTGTGGTACATGGCCAGGAAAGACCCTCCACCAGATTTTATTGAATGGTGGAATAGGGACACACCTGAAGAGACTGCTTGAAATAAATTAGGTCTCCCCCTACCTGTTCAGAGGGTGACAGGTCCAGATACCAGTTTCAGAGTACAAAAACAAACACTGGCTCACTCAAAGGGTGTCCTTTGAAGATTTATTGCAGTACTTGAACACAGATGGGTAGAGGGATAAGGGTGCAGGATACTCCAAAGCACACGCAGTCATTAAAGGAAAGGTTCTCAAGCAAAGTCCTTCAGTAGCAACCTTAAGTATTGCTGGAGGTAGAGGAGACGGCCTGCTAGTCTGAGACTTTGTAAAAGCACTCACAGACTTTTAGCAACCTCTGGTGTCTAACCCCCAAAACACACACATCTGAAACTCTAGACAAAAGGTCCTACTCACGATGTCCAGAGACATCTCCTCAACTATCTTCCCTGTGACACTCTTCAGTGAAAGGGATTCTTCTACAGCCCAGCTTCCTAAAGTAGTGTACTCAAGCAAATAATCTTTAATCCAGTCTACTTCAGGCCCTCAGTCAAGTACATGCTGAAGCCTAACAGCAATAGCAGGCTTCCACCCAGAGGCAGATGCCCCGGGAGAAGAGAGCTCTGAAAAGACCCTCCCAACCATTTATCTTTTTTAGCCTCTGGATTGTTTTTACAGCAACGGAAGGGGTCCCCGTCCTACCAAGGAGCCCAGGATCCACTCCGATGGTTGTGAGGCTTACAATAGGAGTGATCAGAGACCAGATCATCTCCAATCAACTCTATGGTTTTCAGAATTTTCGTCACTTCCCGTTATGGCAAATGTGTACACTGTCATTTTTTTATGGAAAGCATGAGATCAATGTTTTTTTTATCTCATGCTTTCAGGGGAAGAGGAAAGATCTGGGGTCTTATAGATCTCAGATGATTCCATATAGTGGACCTGTCATGCTTTATTTTCTATCACAAGGGGTGTTTTTTTAAAGCGCCCCCTGTGCTTGCGCATACGTAGGTCGAGCATAGGCGTGCGCAGCCTATTGCATTAGGGTGTGCACCCCAAAGCTCAAACACACATGCATGTATATATATATATATATATATATATAGAGCAGTGATGGCGAACCTTGGCATGAGACGGTCAGAGACTGCAGACATGATACAGGAGATGGTCAGAGACTGCAGACATGATACAGTAGATGGTCAGAGACTGCAGACCTGATACAATAGATGGTCAGAGACTGCAGACGTGATACAGGAGATGGTCAGAGACTGCAGACATGATACAGGAGATGGTCAGAGACTGCAGACATGATACAATAGATAGTCAGAGACTGCAGACGTGATACAATAGATGGTCAGAGACTGCAGACGTGATACAGGAGATGGTCAGAGACTGCAGACATGATACAGGAGATGGTCAGAGACTGCAGACATGATACAGGAGATGGTCAGAGACTGCAAACATGATACAGGAGATGGTCAGAGACTGCAGACGTGATACAATAGATGGTCAGAGACTGCAGACGTGATACAATAGATGGTCAGAGACTGCAGACGTGATACAATAGATGGTCAGAGACTGCAGACGTGATACAGGAGATGGTCAGAGACTGCAGACATGATACAATAGATGGTCAGAGACTGCAGACGTGATACAATAGATGGTCAGAGACTGCAGACGTGATACAGGAGATGGTCAGAGACTGCAGACATGATACAGGAGATGGTCAGAGACTGCAGACATGATACAGGAGATGGTCAGAGACTGCAGACATGATACAGTAGATGGTCAGAGACTGCAGACATGATACAGTAGATGGTCAGAGACTGCAGACATGATACAGGAGATGGTCAGAGACTGCAGACATGATACAGGAGATGGTCAGAGACTGCAGACATGATACAGGAGATGGTCAGAGACTGCAGACATGATACAGGAGATGGTCAGAGACTGCAGACATGATACAGGAGATGGACAGAGACTACGGATGTGATACAGAAGATGCTCAGAGACTGAGGACATGATAGAAGATAGAAGAGCACTAGGGGGGCCGGAGAGCACAGGGGAAGCAGAGAGCACTGGAGGAGGTGAAGGGCACGGTGGGTGGGGGGTACAGGAGAGAATTAAGAGGGGGTTTGCAAAGCATTGTAGGGGGGTTGGAAGGTGCAGGGGGTGGAGAGCACTGGGGGGGCGAGCAGGGAAAACCAGGGGGGTGGAGAGCACTGGGGGGGACAGGGAGCTCTTGGGGGGCGGGCAGGGAAAACCAGGGGGGTGGAGAGCACTGGGGGGGGGGGCAGGGAGTATAGGGGGGAGGGAGATAAAAAGCACTGTGGGGAGCTGAAGAGCATGGGGGGGCTAAAGAACAGGGGTCTAGTGCACTGGGGGGGGGGGGGGTAAGAGCACTGAGGGGGGGATAAGAACACTGGAGGGAGGGGGTTAAGAGAGCACTGGGGGGCCAGCAAAGGAAGTTGTATATGAGGGGGATGGGGCAGCTGCATATAGAGGAATTGATCTTTCACCATTCTTCCTGCAGGAGGGAGAGGAGGACAATCAGTTATTCAGCAGCTGCAGGAAGGATGAATTCCTCTATATGCAGCTTCCCCATCCTTCTCCTATCCAACACAGAGCACACACACTTGGGCAATGGGCACTCACCTTCTTCCCGTCGAGGCTCCGCCCCCTCCTTCCCGCCGAGGCTCCGCCCCTTTCTTCCCGCCGTGGCTCCGCCCCCTTCATCCCGCCGCGTCTCCGCCCCCCCTTGCAGCACGGATGCCTTCACATTGCCATACAGGATCTCTCAGAAGATGCTGGCTGATACCCCCAGTGCGCCCCCCTATTGGTACCCCACTGTGTGTGTGTGACACAGTCACTGTCATATAGCTGCTTGCAGGGAGAAAGGGGCGGAGCCACATAAATGAAGCAGCCGCCCAGACCCCATCCCATTGGCTGGTGTTTGATAGCTGTTTGGTCCCGCCCATCCCCGACATCACCGCTGAGTTTTGACAGCTTGTCTTTCTCCCTGCAAGCAGTAACATTACCTGACAGTGTCGCACACACGGCAAGCCTCACTGTCTGCTGGAGCCAACAGCACAGCCGCCTCTCCACTGAGTATACCCTCACTACCCTCAGTGCCAAAGATGGAGATCTTGGGAGGCAGCTACACTAACAGACACAGGGTGATTAGGGTGTGCCCAGGCACACCCGGCACACCCCGTGTGCACGCCTATGAGGTTGAGCACACATATATAAACGGTGTTCACACCACACATGTGAGGTAGAGCTGTAAACATTATAGTGAGAGCAATATTTCTAGAGCTAGACCTCCTTTGTAACTCTAAACTGGTAACCAGTAAAAAAATTTAAAACGTCGCCTATGGATATTTTTCAGTATTGTAGTTTGTCGCCATTCAAAGAGCGTGCACAATTTTAAAGTCTGACATGTTAGGTATCTATTTACTTGGGATAACATCTTCTATTACCAAAAAAGTGGGTTATATTGTGTTTATTTTGCATTAAAATTCATTATAATGTATTTGTTCCCAAAAAGGGCGTTTAACCACTTGCCGACTGCCTAACGCAGATCTACGTCGGCAGTCAGCCCTCACAGGAAAAGCGACGTAGGTCTACATCGCTAGCTTGTGAGGGTCTAGGGAGCGAGCGCGCGCCGCCGGAGGCGCGCTCCCACTCCCGCACGGTCACGCACCCCCCCGCGCGTGTGACCGGCAGACCCGATGTCTGCCGGTCACTCTGCGATCGTCGGGGGAGAGGGAGAAAGTCAGGCGGCTTGTGTAAACAAGCTGCCTGTCATTCTCCCCTGTGTTTGAAGGATGATCATACGGTTCTACTATGTAGAACCGTTGATCACTGTTCATACATCTGAAGCCACAGCCAATCACAGTAGAAAGCACGCCCCTAGGGACACACATAGCCCCTCCCTTTCAAAAAAAAGTTAACCCCTTCACTGCCAGTGTATTTTTACAGTAACAGTGCATATGTATAGCACTGATTACTGTAGAAATGTCACTGGTAACCCCAAAAGTGTCAAAAATGTCAGTCAAGGGTCCGATCTGTCCGCCGCAATGTCGCAGTACCGCAAAAAAAATCGCCGATCGCCGTTAAAAAAAAAAACAACAAAAATGACAAAAATCTTTCCCTTTGTTAGTAAACGCAATAACTTTTGCGCAAACCAATCAAAATACGCTTTTTGCGATTTTTTTTACCAAACATAGGTAGCATAAAACAAATTGGCCGAAAATGTTAAAAGATTTTGATTTTTAAATTTTTTTTGGGGGGAATTTCATATAAAAAAATGTGAAAAATATTGCTATTTTTGCAAAATTTAAGCTCTTTTTTTGTTTATAGCGCATGATCAACAAATCGCACAGGTGATCAAATACCACCAAAAGAAAGCTCTGTTTGTGGGAAAAAAAGGACGCCAAATTCGTTTAGATACAGCATCGCACGACCGCGCAATTGTCCGTTAAAGTCACGCAGTGCCGAATCGCAAAATACCCCCTGGTCAGGAATCTTCCGGGGCTTAAGTGGTTAAAAAAACGGCTGCGTAAATAACGTGTGACATAAAAAATTACAAGGACCACCATTTTATTCTCTAGGGCCTCTGCTAAAAAAAAACATGTATAACGTTTGGGGGTTCTAAGTAATTTTCTAGCAAAAAGTACAGATTTTTACTTGGATACAAAAAGTGTCAGAAAAGGCCTGGTCTTCAAGTGGTTATTCAGGACATTATAGTCAAAGGAAAAGCTGATACAATCCAGTGCTGGGGTTCTCTTCTTATTATTATCACTAAACAGAATTAGTCCAAACTCTTGTATTTTACCACCGCTTACAGAATATTTTGGACTTTTATAGCGCTTACTCCTGAAGGAGCGACTGGAAATGTGCCCAGGTTCTTCCTCAGTGGATTGCCCAACAGCCCGGCAAGGACAGGCTCACAGACATTCTTCTCAAAAAACAGTCTAGGGGTGGTCTTTAGTTTATTTTTGAAGTACCTGTGATAGGGTTGAGGGCATTGGGTGGGATACTCCAAAAACAGAATTATGTACAGACTGAGGACAATAAACTCTTTTCTGAAAAGCTGAAGCAGAAGTCCCTGCCTATAGCAGACTGTGGACTTGGCTTTGTAGTGGAAACAGTTAAATGCAGACTTCCTTCTTTAGAGCATAGTCCCTTCACAAAGAATTAGATAGAATGAGCTCTTCAGGACACCAGCTGATGTCCCCTTTGGTCAAACACACAACTGACTCTCTAGCACAAGAGGTTTGGCAGCAGCCTAAAAGTCTCTCACAGCAGTCTGTATCTATGTAGTTTCAGCACCCGGGCCCTCAGGTCGCCCACCAGAGGCCTCACTTATAGCAAGCACATGGCAGCTTTGCCCTGGAAGGCAGCAGCCCTCCAGGCTGGACCATCCCTGTGCAGGCAAAGACCCAGAAGCTCAGTGTCTCACAGTATTTATGCAGCCTTCAGGGCCCTGCACCCTCAGATCGGCCAGGGCTGCATAAATATTCATGCTACTATTTGCATTGCCCAATACCAGTGTTCCAGAGATTTCTACAGTTGTCTGGAAAGAAGAGGAAACAAGTAAAATCAGGAGCAGCTAAAACACCGAGCAGACCTAAATAATCAAAGACAGCTGCACTAGTTACAGTGAGCACAGCTAAATTTACCTAACACACAATTACAGCCACACTGGTTACAGTGAGGCAAGCTAAATTTACCAAAAACACACACAGCTCCACTGAACACGGTGAGCCAGAACTAAATCAAACTAATCCTAGCACCTATCTAAGAGGGTGCTACGCTTTTCTAGGGAAACATTATATATGCTTCTTAGATTGTGAAGTCTGAAAGTGGACATGCCATACATGCTACTCCATGGAGATTTTTCAGGCTTTTTACAGTGTTTCTGGCCCCTACTGCACCAACTTGACAAACGGGCTTCTATACTAAGAACTATATTGGGGTGGGTCTTGGCAATTGAGTGTATTTGCCTTGCATTTTAACAAGTTTAGTTTTGGCACCCATCAGAAAGTAAGTATACCCCCAGTTTTTTTAGAGCTTAAAGCGGTATTAAACACAAAACCAAACATATTTTTATTGCAGCTTACTAATCATTGGATGTGGTGGCTACATACATTTTTTTTTCGTTTATCCCCTTTGTTTGCACCTTGCAGTGAGTGGCGTGGTATGCCGCAATCCTCCGGAAGGAGCAGCAGACTGATGCTCACTTGATAGATCCCAGGAAGGTAGAGAGTGTGGACTATTCGGCAGATCCCTTTAAAGCCTCTTCCTAAATCTCCCCTGGAGAGGATGGCCTGCTGGGAGGTGTAGTTTGTGAATAATTCAACAATTCAGCGATGGATGCACAGAGGACTACAGTTCCTACGATGCTCTTCTCTAGGCTCAGAAATGTGATGCAGATAATCTGAGCCCAGCTGGTATACAGGAACAGTCTGAAGAAATGGAGGATAAGTCTGCAGTGTCAGATAACTGTAGCGCTCTCCCGGATACACATAAAATAATATACAAAAATAAATACAAAACACATGTAGAAAACACAAAAACACGTGGAAATGCATTAAAAACATTTTAAATTAATTTATTGCATGTAATGTAAATCAGCCCTTAGTAAAAAGGGCAGTTGGCTGTACAATCTTGTGACCTGATAATTTCCTGTGCTTTCTCCCTGTGCCACACACCCACCTCTTCTGTGAACTACAGAATACCTCCCACTAGGCTTGTGACGGTATCAGATTTTCATGCTGCGATTAATTGATTAAGGTTTTGCCACGGTATACGGTATTATCACGGTATTCTATTATTAAATTTAAATTATTAAATTTCCACCTCACTTCAATTTCATTGCTGAATTTAGGGGCTTTGGTTCACTTATGCACATTATTATATAGTCAGTCAGTACAGACTCTGTGAACCAGGCCTAAAATAGGTCATCAAGCAGTGTCTGGCCTAACTGGTGATAACTGGTCCTGGCGCTCGGCTCCGATCCGATGGCCTGGTCATTAAGAGGGCAAATCCTTGTGGTCAAGAAGTGGTTAAACCTGAAGGAGGTGTTGTTTATAAATTACTTTACTATTGCTTTAGGCCTGGTTCACATGTATGCGGGTTGGTGGTTCACATGTATGCGGGTTGGCGGTTCACATGTATGCGGGTTGGCGGCCCACATTTGCCCAGGCATAGCAGCCCATTGATTTGAACGGGCTGCTATGCCCTCATTTTCCGCAGAAAAAAGGTGCATGCAGCATTTTTTTAAAATTCAGTGGCCTTGAAATCCATCCTGCTTTTGCACCATGTGACTAACCTGCAGTTCCTGCTCTGGCAAGCTTTCTGCATTTTATGTATACGTGGGCACGGCATTTAAAAACAGTTTGCGTGTGCAGCAACGGCAGGTAAGTCGCATGGTGCAAAAGAAGGATGGATTTCATGGCCACTGCATTTTTTTAAATTCTGCATGCACCTTTTTTCAGCTGAAAACGCAGGCATAGCAGCTCAAGCCCATTCACATCAATGGGCTGCTATGCCTGTGCAAATGTGGGCCCCCAACCCGCATACATGTGAACCAGGCCTAAAGCAATAGTAAAGTCATTAATTGGTTAAACCTGCAGGAGGAGCGGTGTTTTTATCTATTAATGACTTTACTATTGCTTTAGGCCTGGTTCACATGTATGCGGGTTGGGGGCCCACATTTGCACAGGCATAGCAGCCCATTGATGTGAATGGGCTTGAGCTGCTATGCCTGCGTTTTCAGCTGAAAAAAGGTGCATGCAGAATTTAAAAAAATGCAGTGGCCATGAAATCCATTCTTCTTTTGCACCATGCGACTTACCTGCCGTTGCTGCACACGCAAACTGTTTTTAAATGCCGTGCCCACGTATACAAAAAATGCAGAAAGCTTGCCAGAGCAGGAACTGCAGGTTAGTCGCATGGTGCAAAAGCAGGATGGATTTCAAGGCCACTGAATTTTAAAAAAATGCTGCATGCACCTTTTTTCTGCGGAAAATGAGGGCATAGCAGCCCGTTCAAATCAATGGGCTGCTATGCCTGTGCAAATGTGGGCCGCCAACCCGCATACATGTGAACCGCCAACCCGCATACATGTGAACCAGACCTAAAGCAATAGTAAAGTCATTAATAGATAAAAACACCGGCCCTCCTGCAGGTTTAACCACTTCTGGATCGCAAGGATTTGCCCCTTTAAAGACCAGGCCATCGGATCAGAGCGCCAGGACCAGTCATCACCAGGTAGGCCAGACACTGCTTGATGGCTATATAATAATGTAATGTGGGCTGCTATGCGTGTGTGTGTGTATATATATATATATATATATATATATATATATATATATATATATATATATATATATATATTAGAGCTGCACGATTCTGGCCAAAATGAGAATCACGATTTTTTAGCTTGGAATAAAGATCACGATTCTCTGTGTAACAAAAAAAAAAATTGGGATAACTTTACTATTACGTTTTTTTTTTTTTTTTTTTATTCATTAAAGTCTATTAATTGCGTTTGAAAGACTTCTGCGCAAATACAGTGTGACATAAAATATTACAACAATCGCCATTTTTTTCTGTAGGGTCTCTGCTAAAAAAATATATAAAATGTTTGGGGGTTCTAAGTACTTTTCTAGCAAAAAAAAAAACTGATTTTAACTTGCAAGCAACAAGTGTCAGAAAAAGGTCCAGTCTTTAAGAGGTTAAACTTCCTTTCTCCCTGGCAGAGGGAAGGAAAAGATACAATGCAATCATTTTTGTTTATAGTTACTGGGAGACTTAATGCTGAAAGGCTTTAGCTGTGTGAGTGAATGAGTCATCCAGCTCACTGAAATGTATCAATTCACAAGTCAGACCCAGGAGCAGAGAAACTCGGTATTTTAAAAATGCCACAATAACAATACCGTGGCTATGCAATACCGCGATTTATCGAATTACCGAAAACCGGCATATGTCTACCTCCCACTTTGTTATGTAGAAGAGATGAAGTTAAGGTATTCTGTGGTCCTGTCCTAGTGGTACAAGGCTGCATCTCGGTAGATACAGTACAGTGAGTGTACGTTATCACCCTAGGGCAGAAAGTGTGTTTCTGGCAAGGTCACCAGGGGAAAATAAAGGTAAATATCCTGAAAACTAATGCATCCATAAAATCTAAGGCCTCGTGCACACTGGATGTTTTTACAGCTGCTCCTAGGGGCATCAGGCATTTTTGTTTTACAGCTTAAAAACACCTCCCCATGTTATTATGTGTCCATGCACACACAGGCATTTAGGAGCTGTAAGTTGCATAGGCATTTTCAAGCTGCAAAAAAAAAAAAAAAAACCCAGGGCCAGTGCATTCTGAAGCAGGAGCATTACAGCTGTAAAAACGATGTGGCTAAATGCGACTAAACCTGTGTTAACACTATATACAGCATTAGGCCGCATCAAGTGGTTTTAAGCTATAGTAATTGGTTTTGGAGTGGAAAATAGAAGAGGGCAGAAAAATGCTGCTAAACGCTAAATTAGCTAATCTCGCATTAACGCCAATGCAAAACACTTCTAAAAGTGCATTTTTACAGCTGCTTTTTCCTGGAGTCTGTACTGGCTTTGCAGCTGTGTGCATGAGGCCTAAGGATTGACAAGTAGCAGTATACTATATTTTTGTTCTTGGGTTTAGAAGCACTTTAAGTACAGAAGGTAAAGCTTTTGGGGACAATGTGGTCCCCAGACTGGTGACTTATGTGGCTTTTACCTCTTTCCCAGTAGCTGTCTATCTGGATGTCCCAGTTTCATTATGAATTCAAGCAAATGTCATCTGATTTAATTGTTATTATTGATTTACACATCATTATTAATGCTTTTTGAATGAATGTGGTGCTTGTGGAAAACTCTCATTTGATGTATTTGAACACAGACCCTCAAGAACTGTATCATATATATACACCGTGTATTTTTTATTTTGCAAACAGATTAATCTTTTTAAAGAACAAATGTTACAAAAAATCTTGAGATTAGTGAGATGGAAATGACTCCATCCATTTATTTTCTATCAATAGTGTTTCCTTGCGTACACGGTACATGGAATCATCCACTTGCACACATATACAGTATCTCACAAAAGTGGATACACCCCTTACATTTTTGTTAATATTTTATACCTTTTCATGTGACAACTTTGAAGAAATGACAATTTGCTACAATGTAAAGTAGTGAGTGTACAACTTTTACAGTATAAATTTTCTGTCCCCTCAAAATAACTCAACACACAACCATTATTGTCTAAACTGCTGGCAACAAAAGTGAGTACACCCCTAAGTGAAAATGTCCAACTTGGGCCCAATTAGCCATTTTCCCTCTCCGATGTCATGTGACTCGTTAGTTGTACAATGTCACTGGATGTTCAACATGGCACCTCATGGCAAAAAAACTCTCTTAGGATCTGAAAAAAAGAATTGTTGCTCTACTTAAAAATGGTTTAGGCTATATAGCACCCTACAGGTAGGTGCTAGGTAAACGTATAGTGTGCCTTGTCTGCCTAACAGTAGGGCTGTGATTTGTTTAGTCAGGGTGTCAAGGTTTCCAGGTGTGCCTGCTGAAGGAGAAGTCTCCCCACTGGCTCCTGTGAGAGACTTCTCATAGGGCAGTGGAGGAAACCCAATCAGGGGACACATTCAGGCTTGTAATTACCCCAGAAGGCAGATTATGCTGCAAAGTATTCTGTGAGTGGGTATAAGTTTGGGGGTGGCGCATGACACAATGTCTTTGGCGGGAGCAGAGTCCCAGGAGGGAGAGAATGGCTGTCTCTCCACCTGTCTGACAAAGAGGATCTCGGGGTGTTGCCTGCAGATCCAGAGAGTGCTGAGCTAAGCTGAGGGGATCCGGTGTGGCGAGAACCTGCGGAGAGTCAGAGGGGTCCAGTCCCAGGAAAGTCTACACAGGTTGTGAGTACTGAGGATTGCCCCTGGGTGTCTGCCTGAAGTTAGAGAGGACCACTCCAGTGGAGGTTCGGGGATCCAGTACCAGCTAGTGGTGAAAGGGGGTACCTAGGTTGAGGACCCTGAAGTGACAGAGGGGTTACATAGTCAGTGGACCCTGAAGAGTTCAAGGTTAAAGGGGGCACCTGCAGTGGGGCCCTGAATTGTACAGAGTGTGCCAGTTGGAAGCTGCAGTTTTTTTCAGAATTCTACAACATACTACCTCAAGCCAGTGCAAGGTGGGAGGGAAGTATTCAGTGACTTTTCAGTGCAGCAGTGTCAGCAGTTCTATAATTCACAGTCCTGGATCTTCTGGACTTCAAGTCGAGGATTCAGCACTTCTATTGAGGGACAGAGTGCTCTCAGAGTTAGTGAGCATTGGCTGGCGCCGGCCAGCGTCTAGGAGGCGCCAACGGGCATTTTTCAGGAACAAAGTCCCAAGTGTATATAGTTGAAGCCTAAAGGAGTATCCCACTCATTCCCTTCTCCCATCCCCTTTAAATCAAATAAAACAACAAACGAAGATGCCGGAGTTGTCGATGTCTCAGTGCTCACACCCAGGGTCGCAGCTCACATGGGCTGGAGAGGTAACCAGTACTGATGGCAGACCCACATCAGGCCACAGGCCTGGAAAACCTGCTACAGCTATAATAAGATTGTCAAGACCCTGAAATTGAGCTGCAGCACAGTGGCCAAGACCATACAGCGGTTTAACAGGACAGGTTCCACTCAGAACAGGCCTCGCCATGGTCGACCAAAGAAGGTGGGTGCACATGCTCATGGTCATATTCAGAGGTTGTCTTTGGGAATTAGACATATGAGTGCTGCCAGCATTGCTGCAGAAGTTGAAGCGGTGGGGGGTTAGCCTGTCAGTGCTCAAACCATACTCCGCACACTGTAACAATTGGTCTGCATTGCTGTCATCCCAGAAGGAAGCCTCTTCTAAAGATGATGCACAAGAAAGCCCGCAAACAGTTTGCTGAAGACAAGCAGACTAAGGACATGAATTACTGGAACCATGTTCTGTGGTCTGATGAGACCAAGCGTATGTGGCGGCAACCAGGTAAGGATTACAAAGACAAGTGTGTCTTGCCTACATTCAAGCATGGTGGTGTGAGTGTCATGGTCGGGCTGCATGAGTGCTACCGGCACTGGGGAGCTACAGTTCATTTAGGGAACCATGAATGCCAACATGGACTGTGACATACTGAAGCAGAGCGTGATCCCCTCCCTTCGGACTGGGCCGCAGGGCAGTATTCCAACATGATAATGACCCCAAACACACCTCTAAGAGGACCACTGCCTTGCCAAAGAAACTGAGGGTAAAGGTGATGGACTGGCAAAGCTTGCCTCAAGACATAAACCCTATTGAGTATCTGTGGGGCATCCTCAAATGGAAGGTGGAGGAGCGCAAGGTCTTTAACATCCACCAGCTCTGTGATGTCATCATGGAAAGTGGAAGAGGACTCCAGTGGCAACCTGTGATGCTCTGGTGAACTCCATGCCCAAGTGGGTTAAGGCAGTGCTGCAAAATAATGGTGGCCACACAAAATATTGACACTTTGAGCCCAATTTGAACATTTTCAATTAGGGGTGTACTCACTTTTGTTGCCAGCGGTTTAGACATTAATGGCTGTGTGTTGTTATGTTGAGGGGACTGCAAATTTACACTGTTATACAAGCTGTACACTCACTACTTTACATTGTAGCAAAGTGCCATTTCTTCAGTGTTGTCACATGAAAAAATATAATAAAATATTTACAAAAATGTGAGGGATGTACTCACTTTTGTGAGATAGATACTGTACATACTCACATTTTCTACTGAATAATATTGACACATTTACAGCCTAGAGACCTCCACCATATTGTTAGCGTCATCAATGTTTTTCATTATTTACCTGACTTTGATCCTTTTGTCTCAGAGACCTTAGCAACAAGGATTTAGTTGGCATGGTGTGAAATATGTGCACACATCACCTGCTCACAGAGCTGTCCTTCAAATTCCCAGCCATAGCTTCAAACACGCCAGCTTGCCCTGATGTGCAGCACATGCAACTTCTTAATTACCTGATTCCCCTATATTTTCTTCCCCCGGGAAGTAGCATTGTGAAAAATAACATCCGAGCACACCTGGTATTGTTAGGTAGGGGCAGCTCTGTATGCTCCATCTATATTTCTATGAGATAGAAAATATAATATAATGATGCCCTTCAAGATCTCCACATCTCAGCAGCATGTCTTCCTTGTGCAGAAAGGTTCCTGCCTGGAAAATAGGTTATTAAGCTACTTAAAATGTTGCAGGAAAGGACACTTGCATTTTTCTTTTCTTTCTTTTTTTTCTTTCTTTCTTCTTCTTTTTTTTTTTTTTTAAATCCTGTTACACTTTAGTATAACACTAGGGTATTTATTTGCCCTAATTTCTATCATATATCTAAAATAGTTATTTCCCATTTAAAGATTGTGTCTGGAGCCATGCAAATCATTCCTTTATGATTTATTACCCAAATGCTGCTTCTAATCAAATAGCCATGTATTCCGAGCATAAAGCTATTTCAGACTTGTGAGTCCTCATTAATGCAACATGTAGAAACGATGGGGGAGAATTATTAAAACAGGTGCACACAGAATCTGGTGAAGCTGTGCATTGTAACCAATCAGCTTCCAGGTTTTATTGTTGTCAGCATACAAGCTGAAGTTAGAAGCTGATTGGTTAGTATGCACACCTGCACCAGTTTCTTTGTGCACCGGTTTTAGTAGTTCTCCCCCTATGGCTTTATAGGGAATACTAAAATGATACCACTTGTGTCTAGTGGAGCTCAAAGATAAAGGTGCCAATCCCAAATAACAGAATATGAACAGTAGCAAAATGGATGGGACTTTGAGGCACCAATATTCAAATTTATAGAGAATACAACAGATATGGTAACCCTATAGATTAATTACTTCTTTTCAAAGTTGCCCCTAGTATGTGTGCACATGAGAGAACTTAGATTGGAAGCTCCTTGAGGGAGCTGTGTAAATTGTTAGCTCTATATAAACAAATGCAATAAATACATTAATTAACTGTATTCACTTATATACATTTCAATATGTAGCATTAAGAAAGCTTATTGGTGAATTTAAACTATCATTAATCTTAAGGCCATTTACTCACATGACATACTTTGCTTGTAGAGAATTATCCATATATATATACAGTATCTCACAAAAGTGGGTACACTCCCCACATTTTTGTAAATATTTAAATATTTTATTATATCTTTTCATGTGACAACACTGAAAAAATGACACTTTGCTACAACGTAAAGAAGTGAGTGTACAGCTTGTATAACAGTGTAAATTTGCTGTCCCCTCAAAATAACTCAACACGCAGCCATAAATGTCAAAACCTCTGGCAATAAAAGTGAGTACACCCCTAAGTGAAAATGTCCAAACTGGGCTCAAAGTGTCAATATTTTGAGTGGCCACCATTATTTTCCAGCACTGCCTTAACCCTCTTGTGCATGGAGTTCACCAGAGCTTCACAGGTTGCCGCTGGAGTCCTCCTTCACTCCTCCATGAAGACATCATGGAGCTGGTGGATGTTAGAGACCTTGCATTCCTCCACCTTCCGTTTGAGGATGCCTTACAGCTGCTCAATAGGGTTTAGATCTGGAGACATGCCTGGCCAGTCCATCACCTTTACTCTCAGCTTCTTTAGCAAGGCAGTTGTCATCTTGGAGGTGTGTTTGGGGTGGTTATCATGTTGGAATACTGCCCTGCGCACAGTCTCCGAAGGGAGGGGATCATGCTCTGCTTCAGTATGTCACAGTATATGTTGGAATTCATGGTTCCCTCTGTGAACTGTAGCGCCCCAGTGCTGGAAGCACTCATGCAGCCCCAGACCATAACACTCCCACCACCATGCTTGACTGTAGGCAAGACTCATTTGTCTTTGTACTTCTCACCTGGTTGCCACCACACACGCTTGACACCATCTGATCCAAATAGGTTTATATTGGTCTCATCAGACCACAGGATATGGCTCTATGTTCAGCAAACTGTTTGCAGGCTTTCTTGTGCATCATCTTTAGAAGAGGCTTCCTTCTAGGACTACAGCCATGCAGACCAATTTGATGCAGTGTGCGGCGTGTGGTCTGAGCACTGACAGGCTGACCCCCCACCCCTTCAACCTCTGTGCTGGCAGCACTCATACATCTGTTTCCCAAAGACAACCTCTGGATATGACGCTGAGCACATGCACTCAACTTCTTTGGTCGACCATGGCGAGGCCTGTTCTGAGTGGAACCTGTCCTGTTAAACCACTGTATGGTCTTGACCACCATGCTGCAGCTCAGTTTCAGGGTCTTGGCAAATCTTCTTATAGCCTAGGCCATATTTATATAGAGCAACAATTCTTTTTTTCAGATCCTCAGAGAGTTCTTTGCCATGAGGTGCTATGTAACACTAACAGGTCACATGACACCGGGGAGGGAAAATGGCTAATTGGTCCCAATTTGGACATTTCCACTTAGGGGTGTACTCACTTTTGTTGCCAGTTAGACATTAATGGCTGTGTGTTGACTTATTTTGAGAGGACAGCAAATTTACACTGTTATACAAGCTGTACACTCACTACTTTACATTGTAGCAAAGTGTAATTTCTTCAGTGTTGTCACATGAAAAGCTATAATAAAAAATGTACAAAAATGTGAGGGGGGTACTCACTTTTGTGAGATACTGTATATATATTTATATATATATGCAAAGAATTCCCAAGGTAAAACTAAACTACAGGCAAACAGATAAATACACAGGTGAAATTCATACACGTAGACAGCTCTTGCACCTGCCAAAGAATTTGTATTTCTGTCCACCCAGTCCTGAGACTAACACAGCTTTGCCACACAGCATGGCCCTGTCTGACAGGGATGGAGACCAGATTTGAATCTTTTGCAGCTCTGTAATGCTTACACGTCCAGCCTCTCCCTCTGCCTTTGACTGGGCAGTGACACACTGATGAGCTCATCTCTCTGTCACTCAGCTCTCTCCTCCTGTTGGCATTTTCCTTGTTAACACATAAGCACTCCATCACAATGTATTGGCTCTTTGTGCTACTTCTCCCTTACCCAGTCTGAGTTCTGCTGTAGAGGGGCTTGCAAGAGGCTAAATCCAGATCAAAATCAGTTACTTACACTACTGCATTCAAAAGCGAATACATTTGATGATGCATTGATGAACACAGAAAAACATTAATGTGTATCTTTTATAGCTGTCTGAAGTTCTGCTTTAGTGCAACAATAATTGTATATCCTAATCAAGTTTACTGAAATAGCCTCCAAGCCTCTCGCTCTTTACTCATAAACCTTTCAATATAGAACAATGATGATTCTGGTTGTCACTGGTCTACTCCCCTTACAGCTATGGACCGTGAGCTAGTGCCCACATTGCCTCTTTGGTAGTACACTTCCAAATAGGTTCCCTGTACTTTGGAAACCCAGATAAGACTGGGTATAAAACTGGCATAAACTAGAATCTAAAAATGCTATGACCAAGCCATTACTAAATAGGAATGGGATGATGAGAATTATTCTATGTAGCTTTATGAAAGAAAAAAATAACACCTAGATTTTTATAAATTAGTATTTCCTTTTAAAAAAAAATTAGGCTGACCTCATATCTGTTTGCATTTATCTTCATTTGCAATAATTTTTTTACATTCCATGGTTAGGTCTGGCTACGTGGATCGAGGATGCGTGCTAATGGTGGATTTATTCAGCTGGATCTGAGCTATTATGTTGTGTTCTTGTACATCCAATTTTTCAGCAAATAAAGAATTAATATAAAATAAAGAAGTGTGTCCCGCATGCTGGAAGTTGCTGTTTACTATAGAAATCCTCAGTCCTCTGATACCACTGCAACAGTTCCATTCTGGTGTAGCAGGTGTTAATATTAGTGGCTTTGCCTGTGGGAGGCATTCTTTAAAAGTGCTGACTATGCTCGCCTTTTCCATCCCCATGCTCTATTCATAGCACCCCTACTATAGATTCCAAAATCAAAGCATTCCATGATTGGAGGAGACAGTCCTTTCGTCCTTTCATCTATCCGCCCATCTTCTAATTACAAAACACACTTCATTCCTGGGATGACAACCCTGCTCCTCCTAGATATGGTACAATTGACACCTAGGACAGGAAGTGAAAATAAAGAATAAAAAAGTGTGGATTAAAATAAAAGAAATTCAGCCACCATATCTACGGAATGATAAGTTGAAGTACATTAAATTTTTGCCCTTGAGTTTAAATACACTTTAAAAGTGTTTTTTCCTGTGAACATTTCTATTTTTAACAGGTCCTCAGAATACGTCTACAGACCAAAAATCCACCTGACTTATTTTTTTTCAGAAAACCACAAGACAGCGCCTGTATTATATGTTGAATGCATTATGGTGTGCTGGGGATCAGGTGCGATCATTTTGAGTGTGGTCTGTACTCCCAAATGCAGATGGTGCCTTACCAAAGTGGCAATGCAGAACAGGAAGGAAGTTGTGAGGAACTTGGTTCCTCTATGACTTCCTGCGGTCAGAAGAAGACAGCTGTCCGATTGGACGCTGGCACTCCATGTGACTCCAGGAGCCATATTAAGTCAGGCAGAGTCCATTTGCCTGTGTCAGACTTGACTTTGCTTTGCTTCTTTGCTTTGCTTCCTCTAAATACCTATGTCAGACCCTGGCCTATCTCCCGACTACTTTTCTGTTTTGCTTTCCTTACTTTTGTTTATGACCTTGGCCTTGACCTCTGTCTCCTGACCTTACATCCAGTTTGCCCTCCGTGACCACTCTCATGCCTCTCCAGTGGCACCTTGCCAATCTGATCTTGCATCTGCTACAGGTGACATCACACCACCAGTTGCTGTACACAACCTGCTCCTCTGGCAGCGTGCACTGTGTTCCTGCTGCCTTGCCTGAGCAACAACCAGTCGAGCACTTCTGAAAGCAGAACTATAAGACCAGCTTAAAACAGCACCCATGCTTTTTTGGGCCTTGTATTCCCTGTCATCAACTCCAGAGGTGCCTGTATCTCAGCTTCAAGGGCAACCCCCTCGTCACTTTGGCCTCCAACCAGGTACGTAACACTGATACTGCTGCTGGGTGCCACCATCTTGAATGTGATGTCAGCTGACTTAAATGACACTCAATATCACCATACCTCCAAATTTTAAAACTTAGGAATGAGGGACACTTGAGGGAGATAGTGGCCACGGCAAAAAGTGGGTGTGGATAAATTATGGTGGCCTAGAAGGGTAATTTTTCCTCAGTGCCAGGGGCCCTGCTTGGATTGTAAAACAGACCTTTGAACATTCCAAGGAGAGTAGCAATTCACCTTTGTGCACCATTCAGCAGCAAACCGTGGGTATAACCTAACTGTAAACATTAGGAGGGGCTTAAGGGCATGGTTAAACAAAACCCAGGCCTCCTTGTACCTATAAAATATGTTCTCATTGCTGTGCCACAATTAACAGTCTCACAGACACATATAAACCTCAGCACAATAAAAAAAAATAAGACTCTTCCATTACATATGCACACTGAAAATAGACAGAGCGCTAACATTTAGTCTGAACTTCCTTAAAGAAGTCAACCAACAAATGTTGAGACAATGAACACTTTGGTCAAACTTATATAGTGTACAATATAGTATATATAGTACAGGAGTGCTGGAGTCAATGCCTGGAATGTCCATCCTCCCAGGCTCTGATTTCTGTAGTGTTATGATACACATCAGAGCAGAGGAGGAGCCTAGGGGAAGCTCCCTGCTCGTGGCTCTGAGGTGTATTATTGTGACAGGCAGCTGGCATCTCTCCCCACTGACTGCCTGTCACAATAATAGACTGGGTGATCACTGCACCTGGGACCCAGGGGAAACAAGAGGAAAGGCGAGGCAGGTGCCGTAGGTGCCCAGCGGCCAGCGCTAGTGCACCCCTGCAGGTTACATTACTGGGGCCCAGTGCCGTGAGATGCTTTGATTTACTTGAAATCTCAAGTACAGTCTGGGACATTTGGGGGGTATGTAGCAGTATTTCCCAACCTGTGTTTCATGGTATTCTAGGGTTCCTCCTGTGGTTGTCAGTGGTTCCTAAAGCAATGAGCAAAGGTGGATTGATCTCCCAACTACAGTAACCATCAATGCAAAGGGGGGAATGTAAGAGGTCACTTCTACACTGACCATTGTTAGATGTCACCACAATTTTTATTGTTTGCATGTCCTGTACCTGGTAGGGGCCATGCTTATGAGAGGGTTTCCCTTAAACCTCCTGTCCAATACCCCCTGGAGTTAGTGATAGGGTGTAGTAGGATGAGGAGTGGCATGGGTGCCTTTGGTAGGTTCTGATACCATGGATAGTAAGATGAAATTCTGAATACTGCTGAAATGCTGCAGGACTGGAACTTGTGCAGAATGCTTTCACAAAGGTGGAGCACAGAAACTTGCTGGTGCAGGAGTCATAGCCATAGTCAAAGCAAGCCAGAGTTAACAACAACCAAGCAGAGGAGCAGGGCCGTGTAGAGACCTTTGGCGGGGCAGGTGCTCAAAGTATAAAAGGGGCACATGGAACAGGGCTTTAAATAGGGCAGGTGCGGGGATGATCATTGGCTGTGGACATGGTGCAGGGGGTAGTCAGAGGCTGTGGAGTGGTCCAGGGTCTGATCTTACCTGCTGATGTGACAACAAGGCGCCGTTGCTGCGCCTAGACCAAGTGCTTCACTTTAAAAAATGGCGCCATTAGGCGCCATTATGTCACTGCGCATGCCCCTGCTCTGCCAAGAACATATGAGCTTTCCTGAGCCCGGCAGGCTTCAGGAATGGCACATTTGCAGTTGCACTGTTGGCCCACAGCCATACTGTTTAAGGGCGCTGCTGCAGAAATTTTGCCTTGACAAAAAGGCACTTTGGGCATCAAGGGGTAAAGGGGCAGGTGCTTAAGCACCCTCCGTTCACCCCCCCCCCCCTGCACATGCCTGCAGAGGAGGAAACAATACAGAAGGCAGAAGCAGAAGCCAGGCCGGGGGTGCATGCACAGCCCTGACTCTGTGTACTGGTTAATAAGGTGTTCTGTACGCGCATGCAGATCTTTAGGCATGGCCATGCACATGATCTTCCTAACACTGCCTTTCTTTTCTGTGGTTATTCTTCATTTCAAGAATATTATTTAAAAAAAAAAATTGTAGAGGTTGGTAACAAAATCATCTGCCCTGGATATCAAATACATTAGGTACGCCACATTACTTATTCTTTTATTTCAAACCTTTTTCAGCTTATTGATCACTCTAATGTTCAATGAGCTGTAGGTAGAATTATTTTTAGCAAGGGTTTCCTGAAAACTGTTTTAAGGGTTCCTTGGGGTAAAAAGTTTAAGAAAGGCTGCTCTATAGTTTTCTCCTTCAATCTTTCCCCAGCAGCTATATTTTATGTTTATGTTAGTTTATGTGGAACAGAGAGTGAAGAGGCCAGGCCCTGGGAGCTGGACCAGCACTGACAGTAATTAGAGACTCCCAGAAGAGGGGATGTGTAAGGAGGGAGGGGGCTATGCAAAGGAATAGACTTTACCCTAATGCCCCGTACACACGTACCGATCGTCGGCCGAACGATCGGCCGTCTTTTGTCCCCGGGCTGTCGTGTCCGCTGAAAAGTGCAAAAGACTGCACACGAATTTTGTCCACCGACTGCAGAAGTGATGTCATGTGATGGTTAACTTTCCCTGTGTTTTTTCTTTTCTGAGCATGCCCAGTCTTGCAAATCTGCTGTCTGTCGGCCGAATTCTGTACTGACTGGCGAACAATCGGCCGTTCTGGTGTCGGCATACAAAAATTTTAATGCTTGCACGACAGATTCTGTTCGGCCGAAAGTGCGCTGTTGGCTGTCGGAAGCATCATACTAACAAGCCGAAAATCGGCCGATCGGTTGTCGGCCGAATCTTTTCGGCCGACAATCTGCACGTGTGTACGGGGCTTAAGAAATCAAATTTGCTACAAAGTTCAAAGGCACATTTTAAGTGAATAAAAAATGTTTATGGACCGGAAAACCACTGTAAGTAAGCATTTACTTACTTAATTCTTCTGTGCTTTTACCTGCAAATTTTTAAGATGATGACCTTTTCAGCATGCAATTTATTTTTAATTCAACTCTCAGCGTTTTATCAGAAAGATGTTATCTTTTATGCTATTTTTTTCATCATTCGAATCAATGAGAATTGAATAACCAGCATGGTCATATCTCTTCCAGTCTGGTTAAATGAGCGTCTTCACATCCTGATAATGATGCAGCCGGGCCCTTGAGGATGTTGTGCTTTGTGACTGCTCTGCACTTACTACATTTTAAATGGGTGAGATAATTTTCCTGACGATGAGGTAAGTGACTGGCCTGGCCAGAAGCGAAGAAAGGTTACCATGTGATCATTCATGTAAACATAAATACTATTCCTGCGGGACAATAAGAGACAGCTGTGTCTGTTGTTGAGCTGCTCTCAGAGCCTGGTGCAGAGAGCTCTAGGGAATTAACCCACAGTCATTTAGACTGTCTGGTTTCTTAAAGGGTCCAAATTGCTGTGCTGTGTCCCCTAATACTGGACCTTTGTCACATATTACATAACACACAAGAATGCAGATCATAGGGACTCCTAACACATGTTTTATTATTAAGACTACACTGTGGACACCTAATTAGGTACACCCATTCCGTTCAGTTGTTTTTCAGACATTAAAATGAGGAAGATTTGTGATCAGTGACTTTGACTGTAGCGTGGTTGTTGGCAGCAAACAGGGTAGAGACTTCTTGGGACTTTTGCTTAGTGGTTAGCACTCCTGCCCCAGGTCCTCAATTTGAATCCCAATTAGGACACTATCTGCATGGAGTTTGCATGTTCATCTGTGCTTGCATGGGTTTCCTCCAGGTACTTCTGTAGCACCCTTCTAGGTAGGTAGGTGCTAGGCAAAAGCATCTATTGCTCCTTCTGCTTATTAGGGGTGCCTGATCTATTAGGTTGCCTGTAACATGCTTCCAGGTGTGATTCACTGGGTCTGAGGAAGTGTCCCCACTGTATCCAATGAGGGAGCTTGTTGGATAGTGGAGGAAACCTAGCCAGTGACACATTGGCTTTTGTGGGAGTCCCAGTGGAAGAGCATTCTTGCAATGCATTCTGGGATTGTGCATAAAAGCCGAGGGGACATGTGACAAGGGGTCTTTGGCGGGAAGCAGAGTCGCAGGAGGAGGCAGACGGCTGTCTCTCCGCCTGCTGTGTATGAGGAAAGTGGTCTTAGGCAGTTGGCCCAGTGAACCAGGTATGGAGCTGAGCTGCAGAGGATCCAGTGGAGCTGACGGTGGAGCTGCTGGCAGAGTCTCTCAGGAAAAACAGTGTCCGTGAGTACCAGGAGATTTGCCTAAGGGTCTGCCCAGAAAGGGGGGCCACTCCAATGAAGTCAGGGGATCAGGGAGCCAGCTCACACAGAGTGTTACAGTAAAGGGGGTGCCGTGTAGAACCCTGAAGAATAGGGACAAAAAGGGGGTGCCAAGTAGGGCCCTCAAGAGCGATTCACAGAGTAGTACAGTTCATTAAGTTCTTCTTCACTGCAATAACAAGGTGAAGCAGCGGCCTTGCCGCATTCAGCTATATCTAGACGTCCCAGCAAGTTGTGCATAGTTGTTCAAGTTGGAGTATCCCACTCATCCCTTCTCCTATCCAAGTTCTCAAATAAAACAACAAAAAAAAAACAAACCCCTAGACTGTTTTCTGACTGAGCCAAGCACTTTGAACATGCTTTATTGTCAAGTTGTTGCTATGGGTAACCCAGGGGAATCTGTAACCAGCAACTCCCAAGGGAGTGGTGTTACACTTGAAAGACATGCTGGTAGGTTATTTGGCTCTTGTATAAACTGGCCCTAATATGCATGTCATAGGCATGCATAGCCTGTTGCATTAGAGTGTGCACCCCAGAGCTCAAACACACATGCGTGTGTGTATACTATGAGTAGGGTAGAAGACGGTGTCAGTTGTTTTTTTGTTTTTATTATTTTATTGTTTTTCACAATTATATTTATTTTATTATTTATTACAATGTTACTTTTTTATTATTTTTTTTACAATTTTTTAGGAGCCCCTTTGGAGGCCTTTGGCAAAATATCAAGGGTCTAAACAGACCCCTGGAGTTTCACTTTTGAGACAGAGAATGGGACTAAGGGTCCTTTCACACGGCCGCTCCGTGTGTCCGCAAATCATCCCATCCGTTTGCGGATGATTTGCGGGCATAATGTAAGTGAATGGCACTGCGGATGTCAGCGGAATACCATCCGCTGAAATCCGATTTTCCTCCTTTCAGTTCTGTTCCGTTTTTACGAATGGAACAGAACCCCATTTTTTCTTCCGTGTAAAAAACGGAAAGGAAGGAAAATCGGATGTCAGCGGTGTCATCCGCTGACATCCGCAGTGCCATATACTTACATTATGTCCGCATATCATCCGCAAACGGATGGGATGATATGCGGGCACACGGAGCGGATGACAGAAATGTCATCCGCTCCGTGGAAAAAAAATAATAAATCCCGCAGCGGACCTTTCACATGGAGCGGCCGTGTGAAAGGACCCTAAGAGACAGAGATTCCCAAGTCTCTTTCTCTGCAGCCTCAGCTGCACTGGACACTGAATGAATGGGAAGTGCTCTGTGCTGAGCCACTTCCTGTTCTTTACAAACTGAAGTATAGGAGCAGCTGGCAGGAAAATAGACGATGGAAGGCAGCAGTGCTGCGGGGGGCACAGGCCGGGCAGTAGGGGAAATTGGTGACATACAGGGTTGCCACCTCATCCCTTTACAACCGAATACATATTAAAGCGGGCCTTCAGTAATTATTTTCATCTTTACACCTATTAAATCTTCTGCCATTGTTGTTTCACTTTTGGATAGTAAAACATTTTTTTTTTCTGCCAGTAAATACTCTATACAGCCCACTTCCTCTTTCTTGTCTGGTAATTTAGCCTTGGCTAATGACATCATATACAGCTCTCTCTCTCTCACTCTTGTGAGAGTTTGCCAGCAGGGAAGGAGGGATGAGTCATAGGAGAGCCAAGGACAGCTGCAGAGCATGAGGGGGCTGGATGAGTGCGGAGATAGGGGTAGACTGCAGAGATCCATGTGTATTCATGAAGAAAGGAGAAATGGGCAGGCAAGCAGTGGTGTGAGTGTGTTTTTCTGTATATATGTGTATGTGTGCGTGTGTGTCTGTATATATGCATGCCTCTGTGTGCCTCTGTGTAAATCCAGGAAGTGAATAGGCAGCAGCTCAGCTGCCCACAGTTTAAATGGCTGCAAGCAGACTTAGTGGAGGGAGATTTTTGCAGCATATTTGGCAAGTACAGAATCACAGTATATATAAAATAATATGCAAAGTGGTTGGAGGGAAGCTTCAGAATGGCAAATATGTTTTTATTACAAATTATGTGAGCAGACTGCAGTTCCTCTTTAATTACACAGGTTCTGTGGCCGATTAAGGTGGTAATTAAACTCACTTAGTGCCTTATCTGCATTAAATCAGCCTCAGAACCTGAGTAATTAATATGTGTTCAGTTTTAAAGAGATGAGGTGGCAACCCTAGCGACGCATGCAGTGATTAGAGTGTGCATAGGCACACCTGGCAAATCCTGTGCACATACCTATGATGCATGTTGATAGCAGGGACTGATGTGAATGTAGAATATGTACAATATGTAAGTGCTGCATAAAATGTGAGTACTATACTATAAAGTGCTATACTATATAGTGCTATACTGTATAGTTGTATTAATTTAAATATCAACATTTATTGTTTGCGGTGTTCATACCTCTGGCCTGTAGATATTACTATGTACAGTTGTAACATGTATAATGCTTTCATATAGTTGTTACTATAAGTTAGTTGCAGTTCCTGTTGCTATTATGACAGACTTAGAAGGTGCTTGTGTTGTATGAAAGCCTATACCTGGTCATAAAGTGTAGCACCCTCCCAGGTAGGTGCTAGTGAGGAAGTATAGTTTGAGCTCTGTCTGCTTACCAGAAGAGCTGCAGGTAAATCTATATTGTTCTCTGCCTACCAGAGAGAAGGATCTGTTAGTGAGGTCTGCTCATTGTGCTCAGGATGTAACTAATTCTGTCTAGAGAGTGTTTCACACTGATCCAATAGGGAGGCATGTTGGACAGTGGGAGGAAACCTGACGAATGGGTGCATGGGTTTTTGATACAGTCCTGATGATTGGCAGAGGGAAAGTGCCTCGTAACATATTGGGATACTGTATAAAAGGCAGGAGCACATGTGCTCGAGATCTTTCGGCTGGAGGGAGGGGGCAGCTGCCTCCTCCTCTGTAGAGGTGCTATGCGGCCTCAGGGGGTCGTCCTGAGGGCCTGAAGAGTAGCAGTGAGGAACTGAACACAGAGGTCCAGAGAAGCTGACTGAGAGGGGAGACACTGGAGAGGGGAGACACTGGATTGGTCTCTGCAGTACAGTGAGTACAGAAACTAGTGTCAAGGGGCCTGACCTGAGGGGGGGTCACCCCTGCTTCTAGGATAGTCAGTGGATGGGTGTCAGGAAGAAGAGCAACTGAGGCTCAAGTACATAAAGAAGTAGCAGATTTGTGTGTGTCAGTGAACACAGTCTGCAATGCAGTACCATTTGTGTCGGCTAGGCAGAGTTATGGCAGTGGCAAAGGGGTTACTGCACTGCGCGGGAAAGTGCGCACTAAAGAGATCTGCCTCACAGGAGGAGTCACCACCTGTCAGGGCCCAGATTCAAACCCAAGTCCTCGTTTGCTTCTGGCAGTGCTTCTTCTTGCTGATATCTATGCATTCTAGATCTATAAAAAAATATGCACTGTTACTGTAATAGACACTGGCAGGGAAGGGGTTAACCTAGAGGTGATCAAAGGGTTAATTGTGAGTCTATGGGGAGTGTTTTCTAACTGTGGGGGGAGGGATTGTGAAATGATCATAGAGACCTGTGATCCTGCCTATAAGGATCACAGGCGCTCTGTGATCATTTCAGAGAGAACAACAGCAGACCGTCCCTCTCTCTCAGAAGGGAGTGATTGTGGGTGCCTGGCAGCAATCAGTGCCGCCAGTCCCGTTGATCGGTATGCCCGCTGCCTAGTGCCTAGCCCCCAAGAGCGCACCCACATATCGCCGTACAGGAACGGCGATTCGCACAGCCCAGCCAGTCTGCCGCAGTATATATGCGGCTGGCGGTCGGCAAGTGGTTAAATACCGGACACTTCCTGTGCTCTGGGCCTGTTGATTGGGTTAGTTCCTGTGTGAGCTGCAGCTGTGTTATATGCTGGATTTTCACCTCTTGCTGTTTCCTGTTTGCATCAGCTGACCCTTCTCTTTTGATTGTTACTTACAAATCTCACATGTTAGACAAGACCTAATGTTGATCTAGTTTCCTAAATTGTTTTTATAAAAATTAAGCTTCCTGCTAACCCTAAGCAGAAATGTATGTGTGTTTGAATTTGGTGGGGTGTAATTATTCTTTTATATATCTTTTATTTTGTCAAATGTTATTATCTTGTCTGGTGGGGTGGTGAGATTTGTTATACCCTAAAATGTTTGACATGGTTGGTGCTCACCTTATTTTTGTCCCTGCTGTACACTATGAAGTTTAAGGTGTCTAATTTAAGCATTTTTTTTAGAGCGTAGGCTCTTTAGAGCAGGACCCTTCAAACCATATTGTAAAGTGCTGTGAAAAATGTTGCAACATTAAATGCCAGTCCATTCTAATAAAATATAGAAATGGTTTTGAATTTGTTTGTTTTTTTAGGTTTAATAATCTTGTTAACACACCTTCCAATGGTTAATAAATCTACTTTGCTACAAAATAATTTCATTCTGTACACAAGCAAGTCGTTAAATAGAGAGAAAAAAACTAAAAGAGCAAGCAGCTCCAATGCTGATTTTCAGGTTCCAATGATTTTTGCTATAGCCTAGGTAAACTATTGAATATGTCAAATAAAGTATTTATTTTCTCTAATCTCTAGTTGCCCACCCCATAAATACTATTTCTTTAATAATTATTTAGCGAAAAAGGCATATTGAGCAAATATGAATTTATTGCGATCACGTGTATATTTTTGCAATGGCACAAAACTGGTTGCCAGGGTCGGCTCCTGGCCTGGAAATGCATCCTCATTTGTGTGGAAGGACGTTCGGATGCAGTTGCAAGTGTTAGTGCTGCTTAGAGTTGTAAGCAAGTTAACATGGTAAGATCACTTTTTTTTATCATGACTTCATGAGGCAATGTTGCTGATTTGCAAGGTAAGCGTGGGAGATTTCTTGGTGTTCACAGGGTTTAGGGGGATGTAGTGTTGGAATTTTGTGTTTAGTGATCCTCAGAACACACATGTCACTTCCTGATTCTACGCACAGTATACTTCCTGCATTTGTACATGTTCCTGTCAAAATACAGCGTGGAATTTGTGTATGCATTTTAGCAAGTGCTCCACAAACTGTTGGCAAAAATTAAATCCTGTATAGCCATAATGAACTCTACGCACATGTAACTTAGCTAGCAATTTTCACCACCCCACACATACATGTCTTGTTTTTAGTTGCCTCATCCTGGTGATGTTCACATGTCGCCCAATCAAAAGTTCACAATTCACAGAAAATACCACAGATGAGTTATCTCTGCTCACATTTTACCAGTTTTCCCTGACAGCTGCGTGTGTCTGCATATGCCTCACTTAAAGGCTAAGTTCACTTTTCATTTTGCTAAATTCCTGCTCCTCTATGTTACAATATACCATTAATGTACCTCTGTTGCAAAACGATACACGATTTCTCTAATTAAGAGAAGGCCTTACCTGTGCTTTTGCTATATTTCCTTAGAATGCTTAATCTCTTGCTGGTATGTAGATATTAGACACAGAAGCCAGTAATGCTGGCCATACACTATACTGTACATTATATGAAAAATCGTTAAAATTCCTTTTTGATAAACAAGCACTCGGCCATGAGAGCAAATAATTGTGCCATCATGTAATATAATGGGCATAAATAAATCCTTTTTTTGTTTGTTTTTTCACCTATACCTAGTGCAAACAGTTTGGACAAGAAAGAAGTACCATGATCACAGAATGAACATATTTAAATGGAACGCAACGTTTTCATAAAAATACGAATTAGAAAAAGTTTAACATATATAGCGTAGAGATATAACTCTTACATCAATGATAATAATATTAATATCAGCAAAAGAAGCAAAACAAGTCACATCTACTAATTTTTGATGATTTAGCAATAATTTTGCATTTGTATTTTAGGGGACTATAGATTCTCTTGATCTATGTTCATTCGTTAGTCATGGTACTACTGTATATTTTAACCATATTTATGCTCGGCTTAGTGGGTAGCACTCCTACCTAGAAAGCCTGAGACCATGGGTTCAAATCCCAAACATGGTATCATCTGCTTACCTTTTAAACAGCAGAGTATGTTGAAAATAGGCAAACACTTAATTGCCACTGCCACATCAGAATGGTTGTTTCCATAATTTGCATGCTCAATTCCATGCAATGGTATGTTATTTAGCAAAAATAATATTGTGTGGAAATAAAATAATCAAACACTAGTAAATACACAGAGTGTTAGCATGGTTGGGATTTGAACCATGACCTTGCTCATGAACGCAGACCACTAAGCCAATGTGCCAAGTACAATTAGACTTGCATAATAATTTATTATGATTAAAGAATGAACTTAGATAATTAGAACTCTATAGTCTCCTAAAAAATAAATGTAACATGAAAAAAAAGACATATAACAGATATGTAACCTTAAAATGATAAATGCATGTAACCTCATGAAATAGCAGACGTTACTCTGTAATAATCATTCAGAACAGCATTCGTTAGCAAAAGAAGAAAACAAACAATGCACAATAATGAACAATAATTGTAATATAAATAAATAGCCACACACGAGGTAGAGCACACCCCATATTTATTGGCATACATGTACACACATTATCATGGCTAAATACTGCAGTACAGTTTCATATAGGAATTGCCAGTTATGGAACCGTGACTATGCCGATTTAGAATTCACTAATGCATATTTGCCTATTTGTACTCCTAATTTTCCGTTCACATGTTCACCTAATTGAGGTCTTAGTTGTTTTAAATGTGAGTAATTAAATGTAGAATGACTATTTAGTCTCCTTATTCTTAGTGAATTAGGCCCAAGACACAGAGTAGATAGGTTGACTCTGAGTTCCAGTATTGTGTCTGGAACTGCTGGTGAGAAGCTGCATTCCATGCCGGTTGGAGAACAATTGGAGGATCTCCTGATCATTGCTGATTTTGTCTTTAGATCTTTGGCATCCATATATACATTGCATCATGATTGTCCTCAGGAGCACCTGCAACTGGACTTTGTTGCCATATTCATCTGTAGGAATCTTTATTAAAATTTCTATATACCCGTGTATATGTGCACAATTTCACCAGGACTCTTTTTTCGGCTGCTTTTACCTGTTTGTACATTGTATGTATGTACTATTAATAATGTTTTCTTATATAAAGCTTGTATTATTTCCCTACTGGTGTGTGTTTCTATACTAATGGTTAATATTATATGCTGGTTACACTAGTTCTTCTGCTCCCAGGTACTTTGATTAGATAGGATAGATTAGATATTCAAATAGGTAAGTACTAACCTAGCCACAGACATTACAACATGACTGCAAGACTTCTGTGAAATCTCCTTTAGATTTACCTACATATATATATAATGTAGCAGCCAACTCAAACAATCCATTCAATTAGATTGTAATTTGTGTAGAGAGACTAAGAAGCTACAGCTGTAATGTTGGAGTCTTCTCTCATTTATTACAGTTACAGTATATATGACCTTTGAAAACATCACCAGATGTGACGAAACGCATCAGGACGTGGACTGCATAGCGTGACGTACACTGGAGCGCAAGCTGGAATTACCTCCGCTCGCCACTCTGCATGGTTTTACAGCATTGTCACTGGGATTCTAAATCTATTTGCCCTACAATTATTGAATAATTTTATTGGGAAACCCGCATATATATGAAATAAAGCCTTTTAAAACTTTATTACACTATATGGAGCCTTTTATCTTTTATGCCCATCTACTGTATGCTGATACGTGGAATGGTGAGGAGGAAACTATAGCCTGCATATCCAGGAGGCACCACAAGGGGACCTACCGTGGCCCTGAGGGCCTTCAAGCGTTGATTGGTCTCAATATCATACGATATATGAGACCCATTACATCTGGGAAGTCACCCATCTTTTAACATAACACAGGATAAAGGAAACCAGCACCTGCACTTTTAAAAAAAGTCACAACATTGAGGAAAGTATCACTGAGCACCTTCACTTGGAAGAATTTTTTGCACTGAAGAAAATTTTATTGGAACTTTCATTTTCACCTATTGATTTTATTATCACGTGATGAACTTTTAATACCATTTATTGTTATATGTAATTTATGCTACCATATTGATTTATAATTTTTCTAATTAATAATTTAAACAAAATTGATTGATTATTTAAACAATATTTATTGGGATCACCTTATTTATTTAAATTACACTGTTTGCACAGTATTTTGCACAATTTAATTTTTGCCGTTTATTTATACACTATCATGCACTGTAGATAGCCCTAAAATTAGGACTATTTTTTACAAAAACCACTTTTACTACTGCTGCTGCTTCTTTCCAACTTTTACATTTTCTATTTATTTAAATGCCAGGCAGGGGGAGTACACTTCTTTTAAGTGTTACTTCACATTTATACAGTATATATGACTAAAAAATTCCTGGTGTCCATCAAGTTCAACGTCTCAGAATCTTTGTAGTCTTAGTTGAGAGAGAGGAAAAACAAAAACCCCTAACCCACCAAGAGCAGTTGAATCATTTCCCTTTATCAAAATATTGCTATAATAGCCTTTAGCATTTATTTTGGAAGCCTGCTAAATTAAACCTTAGCTATTTTTAATGTAACCCCATGAAAACACAAGTATATGGTTCAAATCCAGTAAAGCATATCTTTCTTGGATGTAGCAAAGGTAAAAATACAAGAATATGAGATCAAACATATACATAAAGAGCGGGGGCCTGAACCTATGGGCCATGATAGCTTTAATATAGATCCATGATTTATTCAATTACAATTAGGTGATAAAAGAGGTTAAGATTTGAAACAGTCATGGGTAAAAGATTAGATGCACATCAAAGAATGGAAACAATGTTACCTGGGGGATCATATTTACTGGAAGCAGGTTACTGAGTTACTGGAAAACAGAGATCGGGGACAGATTTATCACAGGTAGAAGATTAAGTATGAAAAGAAAAAGAGGTGACTCAGATACTGGTTAGAGACTAATTAAATGTTCTCTGTCTGTGACTCAGGCATGTCACAGCCATATTTTCTAGAACAGTGCTTCATTTTCATTTTACTTATGGAGCTCATGAGTCAGCAGACACTCCCTTTAATTTCAGTCATATCAGATGTCCTGTCTCCATTCTGACGTAGATTCTTTCTTCCGTTTCCTTCTTTCAGTCTGAAATAAAGTGTGCAACTCTATACAGCAAACAAATATAAAACCCATCAAATCACAATATCCCACTTCCAGCTTTAGTTTTGACTGTCCAGCTAAATCACGAGATAGGTATCTAATGACCATGTCTAGGTAAATACTCTTTAAAAATGTCCTTATGACAGAAAACACCTTAAGATACAATACTACATTAAAAAGAATGTATCCCAATCAACTCCTCCCTCCCATCCCACTCACTTATACCCACACCTTACCACTCCATTAGAACCCATCAAAGCCATTTTGGGTATGCAAGAACACGTGACCTCCTCTTATTCTCCTAGGATGCAGTGCTTGGGCCCAAACACTTTGGCCACTGAATAAGACTGATACCACATTGTCTGTAAACAGTGGCAAATACCCCTGGTTCAGTTTAATTGGATTGATTTATCATTGATAATTACTTTTTTCTTGGGGGAGTGGAAATGTGAGAGTTTGCTAACCTTTAGCCTTTTCATATTTAGGGGTAAACAAAACCTTCATGACCAATTTCTAAAGTTTTGGAATGCTCTAGGTAACAACAGTATTTTAACACTTTGCATACAAAAATAAATTTCACATTTCTTAGTACATATGGGGCCTTCATATGGGGCCTTCATATGGGGCCTTCATATGGTATGTTTTAAATATAACCTAAATATTTTATGATAGAAAAAAATGGACAAGAATGCTAAATAAATTAAGCTTTTAATTTAAGGCATAAAGTACTTACATTATACTTTCGTGCATTGTACTATTCTATGTATACTGTATTTATACATTATCTTCTATTCATTCTTCTACACTACAGAAACCACTACTATACTGTATTTATACATTATCTTCTATTCATTCTTCTACACTACAGAAACCACTACTATGTTTTTCTTGGTTTGGACGTGTTAGTAGGGTATGGTCAAAAAAAAGTGTGTAGATTTTAAATTTCAAAGAATAGACCATTTTATTCTTTTTTTTTGTACGTTTTTATTTTATTACTTTTTTTAATTTCACTTTACTCTAGTCTAAACCTTAACTGCTCTAAAGCTTTCGGGTTCATTCATGGAAAATGAGATCAGTGAGTGGTAATTCACTAATCTCCTCCTGCTCTCCATACAGACCCAGTCTCCCAAAGGGTCGGAAGTATGCTGGCATGTAAAAATGATCAGATACCACCCAAATCACTCCAACATGAATAACAGAAGCCTCATGTAAAACTGAAAACACTTCATTGGGGCATCAAGTATTAGACTCAAGATACACTATATTGCCAAAAGTATTGGGACGCCTGCCTTTACACGCAAATTAACTTTAATGGCATCCCAGTCTTAGGCCATAGGGTTCAATATTGAGTTGGCCCACCCTTTGCAACTATACAGCTTCAAGTCATCTGGTAAGGCTATACACAAGGTTTAGGACTATGTCTATGAAATTGTTTGACCATTCTTACAGAAGGGCATTTGTGAGGTCAGGCACTGATGTTGGACTTGAAGGCCTGGCTTACAGGCTGCATTCTAATTCAATCCAAAGGTGTTCTATCGGGTTGAGGTCAGGACTCTGTGCAGGCCAGTCAAGTTCCTCCACCCCAAACTCCCTCATCCGTGTCTATATGGACCTTGCTTTGTGCACTGGTGCACAGTCACGTTGGAACAGGAAGGGGCCATCCCCAAACTATTCCCACACAGTTGGGAACATAAAATTGTCCAAAATGTCTTGTTATGCCGAAACCTTAAGAGTTCCCTTCGCTGGAACTAAGGGGCCAAGCCCAACCCCTGAAAAACAACCCCACACCATAATCCCACCCTCCACCAAATGATTTGGATGAGTGCACAAAGCAAGGTCCAAAAAAACATGGATGAGCGAGTTTAGGGGTAGAGGAACTTCACTGGCCTGCACAGAGTCCTAACCTTAACCTAATAGAACACCTTTAGGATGAATTAGAAAGGAGACTGTGTCCAACATCAGTGCCTGACCTCACAAATGCACTTTTGGAAGAATGGTCAAACATTCACATAGACACACTCCTAAACCTTGTGTACAGCCTTCTCATAGGAGTTGAATCTGGTATAGCTACAAAGGGTGGGCCAACTCAATTGAATCCTACGGACTAGGACTGGGATGCCATTAAAGTTCATGTGCATGTAAAGGCAGGCGTCCCAATACTTTCGGCACTATAGTGTACATAGGAATTGTGGTAGAGTCTAGCGACTCCTGAAACTGTTTAAGATTGCCATTATGCGGTTAATGTACAAAGCAGACTGACTAATGTTATTACTGTGTTTATACCAATGCATATAACCCAGTTGGGCTGATATATACACTGTATATGTACAATATATATATATCTGAGAAGAAAGCGCACTTTCTGCATTAACACAGTATAGGAATAAGTCATGTGTATCTTCTTGATGTATGCCTGAGTGGCTCCAGCTGGTTGTATGCAAAGAAGGATCATTTCAAAATATAATCAACTTCTGCACAATCAGGATACATGCAATTGTGATATTATGGGAGAGCTGCACTAAAAAAGAAAAAACAATCATACAGTGTGGAAGATTTCATCTGTTAACTCACTGTTTCCTTCAGGAAATGGGCAACATTAAAGTGTTCCTAAACCCACAACAGTAAAATCAGTGTGTATATGCAGTAAAGCATGCTTGTTATACTTACTGTCGAATCTAAGGGGTTAATCCATCACATTGGGTAAAAAGGCTGTTTAATCCTGTCTTCTCTGATCCTCCCCTGCTTCCACTAACTCCAATATATTTCCTGATATTTACAGAGCCAGGGAACAAGCTGAACATGCCCAGTTTTGTGAGTATCACTAGAGAGGTTTTTTTTTTGCATTCTCATAGGATAATCGTGGGACAATAGTAGAATGAAAACTCCTCCTACAAGCTTTAACTAGACACTCATAGAAGTCACAATACTGCTATATACTGCTGATGGGAAAAGGTATTTAAAGGTATTTATATTTACTGAAATTATTGCATTTCCATGTTCTGTGTACTGTGGGGAGACCAGATATAGTGAATGGAGGGTCCTGGGTTTAGTACCACTTTACGTTTTTATGAGTGTGAAAAGCTTGCAGGAGCCATGGTTGCCTGAATACAATGGAGATTCATCAGTCTATGCTGTTTAGTGTGGATGGGGAAACTAATCGAGCTGTGTATGGTCAGTATGTAGCAGGGTGTTAGTCTCACATTATTTCCCTATAGTGAGATTTCTGATGTTCTCATTTTCCGCCACTAGATGTCCCCATGTATCCCTAGTTCCTTAGTTGGAAATTATGTTTAAGAGGGGAAGTCAGAAATGCACCAGTGTGTCATCTGACATGGACTGTGGGTGCCATCTTGGGGAAGCCTGTGACTAATTAGAAACAGAGTTCTCTTGACATATGGGATTCCATCTTTGCAAAAACACAGGACAGATTCCTCCATCAATGCTGAATTTTTTCCTGCAACCTGAAAATAGCATAATCTATGTCAGGCATCACTAAATGGAGGAATCCACATCTGAACTGACTCACTGTCCTATCCGTACCCCCGCGGTTCTGCCATTTAAAAGCCTGTTGTGCCCTGCAGACTTCACTGCCTACATCCTCATAGCCCAGGGGAAGCAGGATAGTTCTGGACAGAGGGCTTACTTCCTGAGCTAACAGGCAGGTGATTGGTTGCTAGGGCGGTCATGAGCTAACAGGTAGGTGATTGGTTGCTATGGCGGTCCTGAGCTAACAGGCAGGCGATTGGTTGCTAGGGCAGTCCTGAGCTAACAGGTAGGTGATTGGTTGCTAGGGTGGTCCTAGAAGCCAATCACCAACTTGCAGCTCCCACCGTATGTCCAGTGTAAGGCAAACAGGAGTAGGGGGGCCAATGTGAAGAAAGGCTGCTTAAGAGAGTAATAGGCTGCTCCCCCCCCCCTCAATTTTCAATGCCGTTAGAAGTGAGAGAGCTGAGGTGGGCATTTGTGGGCGATGAGAGAGCTAGGGGGCATTTGTGAGAGGTGAGAGAGCTGGGAGGCATTTGTGAAAGGCGAGAGAGCTGGGGGGGGCATGTGCGAGAGGTGAGAGAGCTGGGAGGCATTTGTGAAAGGCGAGAGAGCTGGGGGGGGGGCATGTGCGAGAGGTGAGAGAGCTGGGGGGCATTTGTGAGAGGTGAGAGAGCTGGGGGGAAGGGGGGGGGGTTGTAAGAGGTGAGCAAGCTGGGGGCATTTGTGAGAGCTGTACTGTGGGAGGTGTTACGGGGTAGCATGCAAATTAGTGCTTTGTTTTTGCTTTGTTAGTGCTTTTGTTTTGTTTGTTTTTGGGAGGGGAAGTGGTGAGATTTTTTTGCTGAAAGAGTAAAGTAGGAGAGAGTATGGCTTGCGTGGGTGGTGGGGGGATATTTTTGCACTCTCCTTACCCCTACACTGTGTGTTAAACAATCCTGACTTCTGCACTCTTTTTGTTTTGTACTCCTGACTCCCGTCCCCAGGAGGCCTGGGTTTTGTTTTACCATGCCCCTTAAGCTCCTCCCACCATTAAAACTTTGGCCACACTCACACTTTGCCATGGCGCAGCTCACACCTTCCTCCTTCAATTGTCCCTCATTCTGAAGTTTAAAAGTTGGGAGGTATGGTAAAGAGAGGGACTGTGATATGAGGCTCAGTTCAGATCTGTGCATTCGCATTTGTGCACGCACGTCACAAGTAAGGCAGCCCATCCGTGTCCCTAAACCATTTTTTTTAAATCACACCATGCGGGTTGGTGCATGTAAAAATGTGATATAGGTGGTAATGTGTGGACATGCTGTTAGGAATTAATGGCACCCCTGCACATCAACGAAAGTGCAGCACACTCGCCTGCGGTTTGGGAACACGTTTGATTTTGTGCACATTCTCTGGCCACAGAAATGTGAAACTCGCCTAAGAGGAGAGTGGAGCTGCGATGTGAAGGATCTGCGTCATCGCACAAGCATGCGATCCAGACCGCCACAGGAACAATATTTTACTGACTGGACCATCGTAATTTTAAATTCAGTACCCCTGATCTATGGCCCGCCTAAGAGGGAAAATCTGCAGCATAGACGAATTGTGTGTATGTGTTATGGCCTCATGCACATGGCTTTATTTTAAAACAATATTTCTCCTGACCGGAGAAAATCAGCGTTAAAAACTCTGCTAAGCTGCATTTTTTCAAACCACTTTAGCAGCGTTAGGCGTTCGGGTGTTTATTTATTTCAATGGCCAGAATTTTAATTTATTCTGGATAGTGCAATGAATAAACGCTAAAGTGCTAAACGCGCCTAGTGGTTGGGCGCATTTAGCAGCATCAAGAGGTTTTTCTGTCAAAACTCTACTGCTCCTGGACGCACTGGCAGTAGGTTTTTTTCCTGTCACTAAACACTGCTAAAATCCTTTGTGTGCATGGACATATAGGATAACATGCAGGGGAGATTAGATTCAGGGGAAAAAATGCCTGACACCCTCTAAGAGCGGCTGTAAAAATGTCCAGTTTGAATGAGGCCTTGAAAGGGTTGTAAGGTCAGAAGTTTTTTTTTATCTTAATGCATTCTATGCATTAGAAAAGAAAGCCTTCTGTGTGCAGCAGCGCCCCTCAGCCCCCCTAATGCTTTCCTGAGCCCCCTCTCGATACACAATGTTCATGAGTGCCTTGGCTGTCCGGCACTCTCCCTACTGATTGGCTGAGACACAGCAGTGGTGCCATTGGCTCCCGCTGCTGTCAATCAAGCTCAGTTAGCCAATCAGGAGGGGGGGGGGGGGTGGGACCGAACCATGGCTCCATTTCTGAATGGATACCTGGAGCTGTAGCTCGTCTCGGGTGTCTTCATAGCAAACTGCTTGTTGTGGGGGCACTCAGGGAGGGAGGGGGCTGGAGAGCCAAAGAAGGACCCAAGAAGATGAGGATCCAGGCTGCCCTGTGCAAAACCACTGCATATAGCAGGTAAGTATAACATTTTGTTATTTTAATAGAAACAAAAAATTAGACTTTACAATCACTTTAGGTAAATATTTGTCTCATCTTCAAATCTGTCTCAGTGTGTTGCCCAACATTCCAGGAGCACGGGTTTCAAATACCCAAAAAATGTCACATTCTTTTCTAAGTGAGATGCGGTCTGTTTTGCATAGATGTGTCTAATTCTTGACTACTGTCCTTCAATGTGTATATGTAATGTGCAAATGTGACTTCCCATATATAAAGATAAAAGTAAAAACTAAAAAGCAATAATAACTGTACCTATAATAATATTAGATAATAACTGTACCTATACAAAACTGATGTCCTTTTTTTCCACAAATAGAGGTTTCTTTCGGTGGTAATTGAGCACTTCTGCAGTTTTTATTTTTTGTGTTAAAAACAAAAAAAGGCTGACAATTAAAAAAAAAAAAAAAAAATATATATATATATATATATATATATATATATATATATATATATTTAATTTCTGCTATAAAAGTTCTCCAATTAAAAAATGAAAAAAATCTAATTTCTTCATCAATTTAGACCAATATGTATCCTGCTACAAGTTATTAGTATAAATAAAGTTCCAATAGGCGGCTATTGATTGGTTTTAGTTACAACCTATAGAGCAACTGAAATTTTTTACATGTTTTTGGGACCAGTGACGCTAATACAGTGATCAGTGCTAAAACATATGCACTGTCACTGTACTAATGATACTAGCAGCGAAGGGGTTAACATCAGGAGCGACCAAAGGGTTAAATGTATACCTGACATGCACTTTACTACTGTGGGGAAGGTGCAAGGAGAAGTCATGGATTGGTGCCTCTGCTTAGCAGAGACACAAGGTCCATGTCTTCTGTAGTGACAGAACGGCAATTTGCCTTGTTTATATAGGCAGACCACCATTCTGTTAGTGTACCGAAACATCGGCGGGTGCCGTATCCGCCAATCAGCGGGCCATGCCCCAAACACAGAAGTGCAAAATCACGTACTAGGTACGTAATCCTGTGTAGGACAGCCGCCTTGCCACCATATGTATACAGACGGTCGGCAATCAGTTAAATTATAAATTGAATTTAGTTACAGAACCTAAACTGTTACTTAACCCAGTAGCCTGCATTTACTATATCTGGTCTCCCACAGTACACAGAACATGGAAATGCACTTTTTTTTAGTAAATATAAACTGCTAGATACCTTTTCTCATAAGCAGTATACTGTATAGCAGTCAATGTGACTTCTATCAGTGTCTGGCCGAGCACTGGTTAAAGCTTGCAGAAAGATTTAATTCCCCTCTGACTGTCCTATGAGGCTGCAGGACCCCCTGACTTTCTGTATGGACAGTGCTGATTGGTTCTATGCTGATCACATGCACCCTCCCAAGAAAAAAAAAAACTAAAACTTTCTAGCAATAAACACCAAACTTAGCATGTGCAGAGGTCCAAAGACTCTGTACTGTCAGGAGATGGATTGGGGACAGTGGAAAAAATGCTGAAAATCATGAAGTATATTTGGTAGGATAGGAAGTAGAATGAATTACATCTTGTAGATGGCTTTGCTATTATTATTAGTAATAAAATGAAGAACACGGCTCATCTAATATTTTTCACATCTGTTCCAGCCTTTATGTATAATTAATTTCATCCTCCTGAAGATAATTGTCCTCTCTTACTCCCTCAGTTGTTTTCCTACCGGGATAAATGAATTGCAATAATTGGTGTTAAAGGTATTTTTATGTTAATTATAATAATTCATTTGGCATAGGTTACAATAATTGGAAATAGGTAAAGCAGGAAGTGACAACAGTAACCCTGCAGTGATGTGATTTTTAATATTATTAGGATTCCTCATAACATTGTAAATATGAGTTTAGATAGTAATTATATATAGTGGTCAGTAATTGAGGATATGTGGCCACTCAATGAAGTTGAATGAGAAGCGGTTTACCCTAAACTGCGCAGGGGGTTCTTTACTGTTAGAACGGTAAGGATGTGGAACTCCCTTCCACAGTCGGTGGTGTCAGCAGGAAGTGACGACGATTTTAAAAACTGTTAGATAGACATCTTAGCGTTCACGATATACAGGGATATGGGAATTATTATTGACATTAACACACACGCACACGCACAGGTTTAACTGGATGAACTGGTGTCTTTATTGAACCTTACCAACTATGCAACTATGTAACAGGCACTGTGCTGAGAAAGCACTTATTTCTCTGCCAAAGTAGCCCAGCTCTGGGTACCTACATTAGTCCTGAAAAAACTCAGCAATATGCAAGTCCATCTAGTCCCCACTTGCAATATAAACCCACCTAGGCACCTTCTGCATGGGGTATTTAGCCTGTGTATTTGCTGCAGGTGCTCTGGTTTTCCCCCAATTATATTGCTCCCACTATATGCTAAGACAGGTATCATATTCATACTTTAGACCAGTAGTCTCACAGGTTGGATGTGGCCCTTTGCTTGACTTTTACAGCCCTTAGGGCACTAGTCCTCCCACTGATATGAGGCACTATTCCTCCTATTGACACTAAAGCTGGCCATACATTATACAATTCTCTTGTACAATTTTTCTTTAGATTTACCAAAACCATAAAACATGAGGTCAAGCATAAATACTTTCAACTTTTATGCAATCGGGCAGGCCCTTTGCTACACAGTTGAAGGTAAATCTGACAAAAAATTGTATAATGTATGGCCAGCTTAACAATGAGGCAACATTTCTTCCTCTAACACCAAGAGTGAAGCATAATTCCTTCCACTAACACTAGCGATAGACAAAAAATTACCGTGTAAAGGGGCCCATACCCCTGAGTAATGTATAACACAAAAATATAGAAAGATGGGGCTTTTCGGGCAGGCAGGCAGGCAGGCACGTAGACGGAGTACATGCTGCAGGCCCATTGCTGCCTGGTGTTTGTATGGACCTTGTTTGATATATTGCAAGCGCTACCTGCCTCGTATTTGATATATGCTATTTTCAGTTATAGCCTAGAGCACACATGATATTCTGTCACACCCTGTTTGCTGGGATGTTCCCACGTATTTTGGCTGCATGCCATCATTACAATATATGAAGTAGCCAGTTAGGCCCTGAATTTGGATATGAATACACATACATATATGCTTTTCTACTGAAGCTTCAGAATTATTGCTGTTATCCTGGGCATTTACACAATATTATACCAACATTGATCTTGGACTATTTTCACCATCCTTCTTGCATTCTGCTCTGCCTGCCATCACTTGAGTCGCATTGGAAATATCGGTCTGTTCTGGTCTCTCTGGCCCTGAGGAAGCCGCGTGCGAAATGCGTCGGCTTGCTGGGGGCCCTTAGACCGTGCTCCACCTGAGACCCTTACATCATCTCCTGATACAAGTTATCAGCACTCCCTTGTTGGGAAGTATTTCTACAATGTGATTCTATATGTTTGTCGTTTTTAGTTATGTTAGACATGGGTAACCATTCCTATGCATTGTTTTAATATGAATAATAGAACTATATTTTAGTTAATTTTGTGTCTGGGGGCTGGAGGTGCCCAGTCTGTGTCCCCCTGGGCGTGAGTGCGAAATTGTGCGGCGGGCTATATATGGAACCCCTGGTCACCAACAAGCATCCCTAATCTCTATGTTCATGTGGTGAGCATTTGATACATATATATATTTCTTGATGCAGTAGATTATTGTCTCTTAGTAGATATAGTTTTACTGGAATACTATGATGTTGCTATACATGTAAACTAAATGATACATTTTTCTCTTTCTGTAATAGTCCACCCGGGACTGGCTATGGTCTTTGAAAAAGCCCATCCAAGAGCGAAACGCGTCAGACCTGTCCCAGGGCACATGTGAGATTTACCGGGACTATTGTCTTGAATGTACCATGGAAAATGTTTTTCTCTTTTAAATGTCTGTTCATTTTATACTGAATAATTGTAAACTCAATAAAT
The DNA here is from genome assembly GCF_965119305.1 of Pelophylax lessonae. Lineage (NCBI taxonomy): Eukaryota > Metazoa > Chordata > Amphibia > Anura > Ranidae > Pelophylax > Pelophylax lessonae. The sequence goes on along the minus strand of NC_138772.1, from coordinate 434,255,174 downwards.
GATGTTTTTTCTATATGTGAAGTGATTGTGTCATGCTCACCCATCAGGAGTCTTCCTCAACACATCCACTATTTTTATTCCCAGATACCAGTACCCGTTACCCTTACAGGTAAAGGATCAGAGTTCTGGGTTCTTTTTATTTGTGTCGCTGTTGATCCTTCTCCTCCCACTGGCCCGCAAAGCCCCATCTTTTCTAAATTTAACACTAGCGATGGGGCACTATTCTGCTCACTGAATCCAACGATGGAGCACTATTCCTTCCACTGACACCAATGATGGGGCACTATTCCTTCTACTGAAACTAACGATGGGGCACTATTCATTTAATTGACGCCAACAAAGGGGCATAATTCCACCACTGAAATAAATGATGGAACGCTATTCCTCCCACTGACACCAACAATGTGGCAATACTCTTCCCACTAATACCAGTGATGGGGCACCATTCCTTCCACTGACACTAATGATAGGGCACTTTTCCTTATAATCTGACCAGTAACACATTTCCTGTATTAAGGTGGCTCTATCTATGGAGGAGTAACTGAGACACCCTTGGACAGCAGCATTGTCGGGAGAGGGTACTGTTAGATGGACTAATAGATTTAGATGGACTTTACATAAAAAACGAATAAATGAAAGCCTAACACTAGTTAACACTTTTGAAGCCGTTCCAGAGACAGTTCCTGACAGACTTCCATGGCAGCATATGTTTGGGTAGCCCCGTCCTCACTCCCACCCCATAAATTTTATGGCTGAGCCAGAGGCTACATTTCTTTTTTTATAAAAAAGGGGGTTATATACCAGCGCTATGGAGTTTCAGTAGAAAAACAATTTTTGTGGTGTAAGCTGCCTCCAACCTACCTCTGAGGTAGTAGAGTTAGAAAAAATGCAAGAAATGTTGGACCCGGCGCTACCACTTTAAAATAGTATTGTGCAAATATGTGCTATAAAAGTGCATGTGTTGCAATAAACAAAGTGAAAAGTGCTACGTGCCGTTTAAAACCAACAATAGGTATTAACCTGGGCTGTGCTCAGTGTGCCACATTAAAATGTCATATATCATATATTTATACAAAGTGCCAAGTGCTGATAATACCAAGTGCCACGTGATCCGTGCTAAAACAATATGCACCAATTGCATAGACACATGGGCCCACGATTTTATATATTATATTTTATGTATTGAGTATAGTTAAGGCACGTATCACTTTGTCACATAATAATAAAAATATTTTAATCAATATCTATTTATTTTCCCAATCACGGCACACACTGGTTATCAGTTCACCCCGATTAAACCAGACACATCACTATTTGCACAAATGCATTTTAAACATAGTAATTGTTTTTAGTCGTACTCTGTGGTTAATAAAGTATATTGTTGTTTTTATGTACGGCAAACACAACATGAAGGGAGTTCACATGATGAATAAACATTCTTTAGGATATGGGATGGGTGCACCAAGATGGCCGCCGTGTCCGGCCTCAAATTAGGTACATCAAGATGGCGCCATCCCAGCCTATAAAAAGACCGGGAGTAGTGAGAGATGGCACGCTCCAGATGACGTCGTATGACAAAACGCGTAGGGCGTGGCTTGTGTACGTCAATACGTCACTTCCGGTATTGGTGGTTTGAGCCAGTGGAACGCGGAAGCGACCCGGCGAACACCATTCAAGCTGACAGTGAACTCCCCAAACTGTGAGTGGATGCTAAATATTTTCGCTTTATACAACAAATGCTACGCAATGGAGGTCTATTCTTTGTTGTAGTGACCAAGAAGTGTCGAGTCAAAGGCTTAAGAGTGCGGTAAGCAGCGGTGCTTTTTTGGTGGAACATCCGCCGGCGCCATATATTGTTTTAGCACGGATCACAACACGTGGCACTTGGTATTATCAGCACTTGGCACTTTGTATAAATATATGATATATGACATTTTAATGTGGCACACTGAGCACAGCCCAGGTTAATACCTATTGTTGGTTTTAAACGGCACGTAGCACTTTTCACTTTGTTTATTGCAACACATGCACTTTTATAGCACATATTTGCACAATACTATTTTAAAGTGGTAGCGCCGGGTCCAACATTTCTTGCATTTTTTCTAACATTTCTTTTTTTGTCCTCCTCACTCATAAGGACCATTTTGTATGAAGTTTCCTACCTTTTGAAAGACGTAGTGACTGGGGTCTCACGCGGGATATCTGTGTGGATATTGGGATCGTCCTGTGGTGTCCAGAAGTTCCAGGATGGCTCCAGTAGTCACCAAATGCCCGGCTAACAGCAAGGTGGTGAATGGAACACATGCACAGAAGATTGACACCTGTAATAAAAGAAGCTCTGCCAATTGCGAGCAGTTGCACTAGGTCAGATGCCCTGCTAAAAGTGGGTGACCAGCATGACAGTGTGCTCTGCTTTTCCTGGGATCCGGGTCGCCCTGCGGATGCATCGATTGCTCTGTGGATGAGGTCCAGGATATGTGAGTATGTTTGGCTTGAGGTCAGCAGAAGGGACCAGGCGCCATGCAGGCTGCTAGGGAGTAACTCCACTTGTGTTAGAAAGGAAAAATAAATAAAAAAAATAATATTTTCCTCCAATAAGGATCTGGGCCCTGTGCCGAGATGGATCCTTGTGGCTTTCTGCCCAGTACAGGTAGTGTTTATATCCATACTGGGCAGCAATTTGAGGTGGCTTCAGCATTCTATGAGAACAAAGGATTTGTTCCTCCCATATGTAGGACCACCAAGAATAACTGGTTCCATGCCATGGATATTGGGATTTTCCAAGCATGCTCTCAAGCTACTGTTTTGGCAGAGTTTTAAGACTTATTTGTCACTCTCTCTAGCAGAATCAGCAGGACGGAACTGTCGTCCAGAATTTTTACTGGATGGGTCATTCCAACTAGTCATTAGGCTTATAAAGCTTAGGGCTTGGTTCCTCATCCAAGAGTATGTAGGCTTTCTGGGTTCCCCTGTGAAAGGGCACCAGGAATAGTTGGAGGATGACATATCTTCCATTAAAGCTGTTTTGGCTCTTTGTGTGGTGTAGCTAACTTCCTAAAGCTGTCAATATCTATCCATAGCGTTTGTTGGCTATGATTGAAACCATACTTTTCCAGAATCCCACCTTGTTTTTTTTGGGCTAGTTAGTTCCCAAACGTATGCTGCCATAGAAGTCTGTCAGGAAAACTGAAAATTTATTATCAAATACTTACCGTCACTTTCCTTTCCTGATGGATTCCATGGCAGTAGGAGTTTCCTCTATGAGTCATAAGTAGGCTAGTTATGGAACGCAGCCTCTGGCTCAGCCTGAAAATATATGGGAGTGGGGTCCTATGGGGTAAAAGTGAGGGCGGGGCTACTATGGAGTCCATCAGGAAAATTATGGTACATTCTTGATAGTAAATTTTCATTTTTTTTTTCTTTTGGGATAAGGGTTTTACATCATGATTAAAAGCTGACCATTGTAAGTACCCCTGTCAGTGTTTAATGGTTTGTCCCATACCTACAACTGCCACTTTTGCTGGACAGCTTGGTCGGTTAGAAGAGTAAAAGAATAACAGCAGGATGAACAGGTAAAAAACGAAGCTACTGGCAGGACCGCTACATTAATGCTAGTAACAGACTTTATCATATATGTTGTTTTTGTTTTTTCCTTTATTATTGCTTTAAGCAAACTTGTGGCAAAATGACAGGTTGAAAACCCCACCCATTAATATTCATTACACTGATGTATGGTGACACTCTGGGCACTCTGGTGTAAGAGAGAACTCTAGGCGTATTGCTAAGGGACACTGTGGGGGGTCTGATGTAAGGTGGAATTCTGGGGGCTTTGATGTAAGGTACCCCCCTGACCCCTGTCCTGGAGGTGAGCATGGGAGGAGATGAAGAGGGAGCTAGAGAGCAGGAGGTCTTGAGAGGAACAAAGAGAATGATTAGGTTGTTATTTTGAGAGCTGGGGCTAAGTCGTGGATGGCTTTGCAAGTTGTTAATATTTTGAATTGAATTTGTTGGATGAGCGGGAGTCAGTGGAGGGATTGACAGAGAGGAGTAGCAGACATTGAACGATTGGTAAGGTTGAGGAGTCTGGCAGCAGCATTAATGATGTATTGAAGGGGGGATAGCCTTTGTAAGCCAATGAGAAGAGAGTTGCAGTAGTTGAGGCGAGAGATGACCAGGGAGTGAATTAAGAGATTTGTGGTGTCATTGGTTAGAAAGGGGCATATTTAGGAGGTGTTGCAGAGGTTGGGGCGGCAAGGCTCCTGTGAAAAAGAATAAAAAATATGTGTGTGGCACCCTCCTAGAAAGGTGCTAGAGAGTGAGTATAGTTTTTGGCTCTGTCTGCCTATCAGAGGAGCAGCAGGTAAATTCTATATTCTCTCTGCTTAACAGGGAGCAGGATCTGTGAGTTAGGTCTGCTCAATGTGCTCAGTGTGCGATTCATGTGGTCTGAGGGAGTATCCCCATTGGTCCAATGGGGGGGGGGCACATTGCACAGTAGAGGAAACCTGACCAATGGGCACACAGGCATTGATACAGCCCCAGTGATTGGCACAGACTGCTGTCTCTGTGCATTGTGGGGTTTAGTATAAAAAGCCAGGGGCACATGTGCTCAAGGTCTTTGGCTGGTGAGCAGAGTTCTGGAAGAAGGGTGGCGGCTGCCTTCTCTTCTGCAGCAGTTGGTGTATGGTCACAGGCAGTCGGCCTGGTGAGCGAGAAGTGTGGAGCTGGACCCAGAGCTCCAGGAGAGCTGACTAAAGGAGTTGAGGCACTGGAGAACCTGGAAAGCAGTATCGTGAGCACAGAGGATCATGCCTAAGGGCTTGACCAAGAAGGGGGCCACTCCGGAGTGAAGTAGTCACTGGACAGGTGTCAGCTGGTGGATAGAAAGGGGGTACTAGGTGTGTGCCCTGAAGATAAGTACTAAAAGGAACATTACCTCAGATTCATCTAGTGGCAGGATGAAGCTGTGGCCTTGCCGCATTCTCAGATAGAAGTCCTCAGCATTGTGAATAGTTCAAGTGTTGGAGTATCCCACTCATCCCTTCTCCCATCCCAATATCAAATAAAACAACAAAAACAAAAACCCCTAGACTGTTCATTGACTGAGCCAAGAAAGTAAAGTGTTAAGATTCTGCATGCAGTCGCTACGGGTAACCCAGGGGAATCCAAAAGTGTGAAAAAAAAACTAGCAGCTCTCAAGGGGCCAGTGCTACATGTGCATTTATTATTTTTTCCTTAAAGGTGAATCTAGCCTTTAAATATTAATTGTCTTAGCTTATAATAGGAGTTTCTGTCTAATTTAAGATTGTTAGAAAAAAAATGTGCTCCCTCAGTAAATTTTCCATGTTTTGCCAGTAAATAAAGTAATCGAGGGGTTGGCTTGTCTATTCAAAAGTAAAAATAAAAGTTCATACAAATCATACATTTTCATTATAGAAGCTATTACTTATATCTAAACACATATGCTGCTTAACCCATTGGTACCGGGGGCCTTCCAATCCTTTAAGGGTTTTCAGATGCAAGCAGCAATCGGGAGCTGTTAGCCGCCAGTAACTGTGCCGGGAGTGCGCCAAGGCCCACCAGACAAAAGGCAGCATAATTGTGTGCTGTCGGCGCCAAGAGGTTAAAGTAACACTAAATGACATCCTAATTCTCAAAAAAAAAAAACACATTCCTTTTGGTCTTGTTTCTTCTTGTTTTTATCTGCCTCCTTGTAACATCCTCCATGAGCTCTCGAACCTCTCCTTTTTCCTCCTTCACTTTGATTTGTTTGGAATGAGCTATGCACATTAGTTCAAGTCATGTGCAATACTCTATGTACATTAAATGTAGGCAGGCTGCCTAGTGTAGGTGTAAATAACATCTGGCTTTCCAGGTGAGGGGGAAGGGGTTAATGGTTATTGCCCTTCCGTAGGCTTTTTTGGGGTTCAGCCTCCCACTTGGGGAAATGCATGGGAAATGCACATTAAAGACTTGCTGGGACTTAGGGTCAGCTCTGGAACGCTGATACATCGGAAGAACCCTGGAACATGGGCTTTGTTAGAGCACTGCCAAGTTTGGACTTTCCTCTAACAGACTTCACCTGTGCAGATAACCTGGGACAGCCACAGTTAGCTTCGGTTAGGAAGGGAATATTATTACATGTTATACATGTTGCAAGTTTACAGTAAACATTAATTCAACTGCTCCAAGCCTGGTCTGAAGTTTCTTCAAAAGGGATGCATGTGAGGTCTAGGCATACTATTAAAGAACTTGGGTCTGCAACTACAAAAAGGGGATATTAGGCATCGCTACAGCAAAGGTTCATGAGGAAAACAGAAACCAGTCATTGGCATTGTAACTGATAGGTGACAGGTTCTCCAGTAGTGAGGGGGTTGGTGCTTGGACTCTGTCACTAGCTGTCTGTTTCCATTGGTCACTGGGAATGAAAAGGCCTGGAGATGGATGGGACAGTAGGCAGAAGCCCGGACATGACTAGGTTAGCAGTAGAGGCTAGTATGAACTTCTAGGGTTAAAATTAAACAACATTTGGAGTAAACATAAGGTCAGCTTTGATTGGAGATAGATAGGGTGGGGCAGGGTGGAGTCAATGGGGGAGAAAAGGGTGGTGCTGGGGGTCCAAAGGTCATTCCGAGCAGGACGGCATGGAAATAACTTCTCCCTCCTGGTTTGGGGGGTTTCTTCTGTAGTGTTTTTTCCTTTTTCGGGACTGTGGTCCCAGGGGTAGACTGGGTTGGGGCTGGACAAAGGGGAGTGTGTTGCCTGGGAATTTTCAGTTTGCAGGGAATTTTGTCATAGCAGTGGGCAGGGGTCTTAGGGTCTTGGAAGGCTGTAACAGTTTTAAAAGGTGTAAAAGGAAGGGTGGGGCTCATCTTAGGTATGGGTGTATCTACCTTGGTAACAATTTAAGACGGTAATGTCTAAGAGTCATTTGGCTGTATTGAGGGTATCTTAATAGTAATAGTCCTTGAGCCGGTGCAGTTGCGGCTGAGGGCCTCGGAGTCTATTTTGATGGTAGATACAGCCAGTTGGTTAATAAGTTGCCTTCTAAGACCCTAGACATTGACGAGGTAAGTTGACATGGTTTAGTCAATGTACTGATTTTGGGTCATTTACTGTTCAGTTAAATTTAAACAATTTATTATGTAACAAAATGTATTTGGTTTAATAAAATGGCTGCTATGGCCTTTTCTAACCCAAGAAATTGGTGATGTCCTTTGTTCAGTGGGTAGATGTGGGTTGGGTTGGTAAGGTAACAGCAGCCGAAATATCGGCTATATCTCAGTCATGAACTAGCATTACGATGATTAAGGCCTGGTCAGGTGGTACGGAAAGAGAAGAGCTAAGTGAGAACATTTATGAGGTCCACACTAAGTGTTTGGTGTCCCCATTCTGTTGCTGGGAGTCAGGTAACAGAGGTACGATGACTGGTGAGGTAAGCAACAGCTAAGCCTGTCCCTCCTGAATGCAACATATACTTCAGAGCTAGTATGTAGAACATGGAACGAGGGAACTTAAGGAGGAACTCTGTATCTCATGTACTGCACACATGTGGCTCATCATGGAGTTGGGAGACCGCCTTAATGTTTGACTGTTTACAGACTCCTCCCTGACCCCAAGGCTTTGGTGAGCACTCCTTCGGGCAAAGTATTATCCGTGCAAGGATTAGTAGCTCTGTTCAATGCCTGGCGTAATCCAAAGAACCCACCACAAGGGGAAACGTCTCATGTAAACCCTTGCAAGGCACCCAACGAGAGAGGGAAACATGAAGGGCGTAACGGAACACGTGTCTACCCCCTTACAAATACTGTAAGTCTCATAGTCCATAGTTCTAGTCCATTTTGGGAGTGTGCAAAAGAGGGTGGCTATGTGCCTACATACAGTGAGAACATGGAGAAGCAACATAGCTACCCTCTAAAAAGAAGTCCGATCAAAGCAGCAAAAAAAGGATTTTGGATATGTGGAGGAGGCGGAGAGCAATAGAAGGTATTTTTCTGAGTTAGGAATACAGATTTCAATAGAATTTAATTTTAAACCACAGTTAAGTGTCACTTTTACTATCAACCCTGCCTATAAAATCAAACATGGCTGACATTAAATTTCAATGTAAATATTCTTGGAGTATAGCAAGAAGAATAATTTGCAAGAAAGAAGTGATCATACATACTCTTAAAGCAAATGAATTATGAGTGCAATAATTGGCAGAAAAGCAACAAAGCAAAGTGCTTTCCCTAGTGCACTTAGTTTACTGCTTCTTTTTGGATCACCAAGAGGTCAAGGTGTCATAAAAGCTGAACATATTACAATAAAGTGAACTATTGACGGAGAATGTCATTTCCCACACCTCTGGTGTTCCACAGGACACAGTGAAAGGGTTAATTACACCCCCACTTAATTGTGCACTCCTGGTTTATTGCATTCTTAAGTACTCTTCTCTGTGAAGAAGAATATAAAAAGAAATTCCCAAAGAGACATAATAGCCTCAAATTTACAGTACTTAAAGGTCAAATAGAACAGCAGGGAGCTGAGCATCCTCTTGTTGATAAGGTAGGAGGACAAAAAGGTAATCTAGGAGATCTTTAAAAAATCACTTCTCAAAAAGGGTCAGAGCCCCTGCTGTCTTTAAAGCCTTATCTTAAACTATTCAAATGCTAACACAAAGATGATGGGAGATTGATGAATGCAGGGCCCGAGGGCAAACCTGGGTCATCTGACAGCAATGCTCTCTCTACCTTAACCAGGGGGTGGAAGCAAACCGCCAAAAAACAGGGCACTCCTGATTATAAATGGTGATGGTGTTTGGGAATTTATTATTTATTTAACCTTAATTTATCTTTGGTGTAGCGAATATTTCTGTCTAGTGTTGCTGATTATCAGCTAGATTAAGCCACACAGGAAATCAGTCAACTTTAAGCAGAGGTTTGGGAAGTATTCAAATCCTCTGCCTGAACAATACCCAGATAACTAATGGTCAGCATGCAAATACAGTTGTACAGTAATTGGATTGGACTGTGTGCTCAAAAAATGGATTCTACTGATAGGTTCCAAAAGGAAAACTATAACTTTTGAATCACTTATTATATATTATTATTTTAATAGAATTTAAATGCATTAGTAATATAATTGTTTCTTTTAACTGAAACGTTTTAACCACTTGAAGACCAGGCCTTTTCCTCACTAAGTTTGTTTACATGCAAGAAAATGACTTAAAACTCCAAACATTATATATTTTTTTTAAAGCAGAGGCCCTAGAGAATAGAATGGTGGGTGTTGCAATTTTTTGTTTTTTATTTGCTCAGCAGTTTTTCAAATGCAATTTTTTTTAAGAAAATACACTCTCATTAATTTGAATGCACAAAAACAAAGTCGGATACCCAATTGTTTGGTAAACTATAAAAGATGATGTTACGCCAAGTAAATAGATATCAAATATGTCACCCTTTAAAATTGCGCACACCCACGGTGCTAGAATGATTGCTCTTAATCTGATGTTCGTGGTGATACCTCACATATGTAGTGCAATTTCTGTTTATGTATCGACGCGGGACTGATGCATACGTGTGCCTTTGCATGTGAGCATGGGGAAATGGGGATGCTTTCAATTTTTTTTTGCATTATTTAATATTATATATTTTTTTTATTTTTATACTGTACCTTTACACTTTTTTGATCACTTTTATTGTTATCACAAGAAATGTAAACACCCCTTATGATAGCAATAGGCAGTGTTAATTTCGTCAACGAAAACATTTTGAACCAAATTTTCGTTAGCGGCCTTTTTACAGTGGCAAAAACGAAACGAAAAGTACATGAAAATCAATTCCTTTTTCATTAACGAATGAAAACAAAATGAAGGTGCAAGGGAGGGACATTTACCCTTGTGAACTTCCAGTTTCCAGCTCCATGCTTAGCAGTTAGTGCTGTGCAGCATCACAGGCCTCCTTAAACGGCTGTCCAGAGCTGCACTGTCAGCTAGTCTCCCCTCCCCTCCTGCTGCTATAATACCTGGGTTTTCTTAATATAATCTCCTGTGTTCCATTAAGTTGTGTGCCCCAGTGTATGTGCTTTTTAAAAATATGTAGCTTTATACCTTATTTCAGAGCGCTTTTCGGCACTCACGTGACCGCCTGCAGCTCTACTCCTCCTCTCCTTCCCTCCTCCTGGCTAATTTCAGGGGGGGGGGGGGGTTCTCAGCCCTCCCGCTTTAGTTCCTCAGATTGGGGAAAAAGAGGGTCGGCAGGTCACGAGAGCGCCAAGTGGTGCTCTGAAATAGGGTATAAAGCTACATATTTTAAATGAAGCATATACACTGGGGCACAAACTTAATGGAACATATTATCTATTAAGAAAACAAAGTGGATTTACAACCACTTTAAGACCTTTTATTTCTTTACCTCATCTCACTGAGAAGTTAGAAGGATTGGTGCCATCACATCGCAATACAAAGTCTTCCCAACAACATAAGTTATTATAACTGCTCGCAGTAACCCTAATTGACCCTTTCTTCACTAAGTTACATTGAGCCATCAAATCTGGGGTGGGATTGGACCAACTATGGCCACTCTTAATATGATTTATTCCTGATAACTGTAATCACAACAATGTAGCTCATTTGTCAATCCACATCTGGCCAAAATAAATCCATTATCAAAAAGATGATAGAAAAACAAAATAGTGGATGATTGATTACCTCTCTTACTTAGTAGCACTGGGGTCCTGGGTTCATTTCCTACCAGGGAAGCACAAAACCAAGAGTTCTGTATAGAGCTCCTGGTTTTGGAACTGCTGCTGGGGTTACTTTCAATATGCAACAATAAAACTGGAAAAAGAAATGGCTTCTGACGTAACTGCCACCATTGTGAATGTGACTGTGGAAATGAGAGTATACTGTGATATGTTTGAATGATAAAAATACGGGTAAATAAGTACATTTTCTGATTGATGTATAAAAACCTTTTGCTAAACAAAATCATAGTCCAGTTGTGTCTTACATGTCTTTTGGGTGACGTATGACATTAGGATCACTGAGAATCAAATGTTCTGCAAGAGGCAGGATCTGCATGGAGGGCTTTAGCACGAGGTCAGAAAAGAATTGGAAAAGGAAAAAGAAATCTGTTGTTTGAGCATACTGTGGCAAGATTCATGATGTCTTGAAGGTGAAAAATGTAAACAGATTAATGTGTAAAGCAGTAATGAGATTGTGATGAGAGGAGGAAAGTGTGTAGGAAGTAATTGATAGATGGCAATTTGATAAATTGTGAATCATGAATGAGACAATTACCTTTGTGGTGTAGTTTATTCCCCACTTTATTGCTGTCATAAAGAAAGGAGGATGTTCTAAGAAAAGGGTGGAAGAAATTGCTTGGATGCTGGATTAAAGCCATCAAATATTAGACTTAAAAATGAAATTCAAGTAAAAAATATAGAGGGCCCTGGTCAGTAAAGAATACACCCACAGAATGTTTGTGATAATGAATATTGTTCGGCTGTGCATTTACAAGTGCCAGTCATATTTTTCAGGCTGCAAAGATGCAGGTGGTGGACTAAACAGAAAAATCCAACAGTGATCCTGATTTACTGATCATTTTCATTTTGTAAGGGAACTTTCACTTACTTATCGAACGTGAAAAAAATTACTTTGTAAAGAATCATATGCAAGAAAAATGAGAAAAAAGCAGAAGTTTGCTTGCATGTCATTTGATAATTTAAATCAACACAGCTTAACCTCTTTACTATGCTAAGTAAGTGATTTTTCTATGTGCAAAAATAATTTCTGTGTAGCTTGAAATTAGATGAGGTTGTGTGGTTTTTTAGAGTATCCAATCATTTCAAAGCAAAAAAAATCTAGCTTTTAATGTTCCTTGCACATTATTGGGTGTTCTTTGCAAAGAAAATATTTACCTTGCTTCATCTCATTCCGTAAAGTAGGTTAAAAATTACTTTGCAAAGTGCAAACTCTCTACTCCTACTTAGTACTGAATATCAAAGTGCATCAATAATGTAAAAAAAATGTAAAAATGTAAAAATTTTAAAATTTAAAAAAAAATAGCCAGGCTACAGCTTTACAAGGAGCTGAAAGTTCCCTTACAAAATGAAAATCATCTTCCCTTACAAAATGAAAATCATCTTCAAATGATGCAATATAAATTATAGTAGGGTAAAGTGATTATAAAGGATTTTCTTTTAATAATAAGCATGTTATACTTGTCTGCTCTATGCAATGGTTTTGCACCAGTGGCGGAGTCAGAGGGCTAGCTGGGGTGGAAATTGCCACCCCAGATGAAGTCCTTGCCACCCCTGTTGCCACCCCGCTGAAAACATTACACTGTTTGACAGTGGCGGCCGGTGTGTTGGGGGCGCAGGGGCGCCGCTCCCCTATCCATGCGTCCAGCCGCCTTATCTGCATGCGGGGCACCGGAAGCATGGAGTTCAATGGGATTTTTTTTTGTCACCTGATTAGAGCCAGAAGCTCTAATAGGCTTCAGAAGAGGGTGGACCCTGGGCGCAGAGCAGTGCGCCCCGAGCCCACCCAGTGTGTGACAGTAGCAAATGAAAACTCACTATTGTCACACGAATCCTCCTCCTGGCCAATCAGGAAGCCGGTCTGAGACCCGCTTCTGATTGGCCGAAAAAGGCGAATGCATGCCATTGGCCGAGCCGCCAAGGAGGAGGCGGGAGGATTCGAGGAGACGATGGGGGACTGAGGAGAAGCGGCGGCTGCAGGTAAGTCTCTCTGCATTGATGGGGGCATGGCACGCTGGTCACTGCATTGAATGGGGCACTATATGTATATTGACCCCCCAAAATAATACCTTGCCACCACTTTGCCACCCCTGTTTTAAAAGTCTTGCTCCGCCACTGTTTTGCACAAAGCAACCCTGGTCCTCCTCTTCTAGGGTCCCCCATCAGCGCTCCTGGCTTCTCCCCTCCTCTAAGTCCCCCCCCCCCCATAGCAAGCTGCTTTCTATGGGGACATTAATGCAGATTTACTCCCGAGCCACACTGTGTGTGTCCATTGACATACGCAGCTCTTCTTCTCACCACCACACTCTCTCCTCACTGGCTGTGATTGAAAGAAGCAGGAGCCAATGGATCCAGGTGCTGCCTCAATCTCCAGTAAGGACAGAGAGAGCAGATAGAGCTGGAACAGTACTGGATCAAGATCAGGTACAGGTAAGTATGGGGAGGCTGCACCCAATGGGGACAAAAATTCTGGTGTCCTGTGGGCCCTAAGAGATGCCATTAATTTGCAGGGATTTCCACTCACCTCCTGTTTTGGCTATGGGACAGGAGGTGATGGTAAATTTCCCCACTGGGACAAAGAGTGGTAAAAAAAAAAAAACATACAGGGGTTATAACCCTCCCTTACTCTTTCCAAATGTTTTGCCTATAGAACTACTTTAATGAAGAGAATGCATTAAAGTATAACTAAAGGCAAAATTTTTTTTAGTTTTGAATAGAGAGAAGAGGAATTAGAACTCTTTCTTCAGTTTTTATTGCTGTCTGTGCCCCCTTTAGGAAGATTCCCCTTCTCCATTTGTCCTGTTTACCATTATCATTGAAAGTAAAAGAAAATTCAAATTTTTGGCTGTCCCCAGAAAAGTAATAGAGGGGAAATCTTTCAATGGGGACCCTAGTTCTGGTGACCTGGGGGTCCCCAAGCAATTCCCCTAATATGCAAAGATTTCCTCTCAATCCCTGTTTTGGCTATGGGACAGGAAGTGACAGTAAATCAATGACATGGGACACAGATGGCGAAAAAAAAATTGATAGGGATTATAACCCTCCTCCTTACTCAATATAAAATGAAAAATAAGGGTTTTGCCTATAGTTTAACTTTATGGTAAAAAAATAAATACATAAATTTTTTTTTTAAAAAATCTTCTACGTTTAGAACCACTTAAATGCACCATTCTGTAATCTGAAAAGCTTCTAGTCCTTGGAAGGGTGGAAAAGGTGTAAATCTACATGTTTAGGTTTATTCAAATGTTCACACACCTCCAATGTCAAAGCAGATTTCCATGCCACAGTCCACCCTGCTAGGCATCTCTCTGGTACATTATTCCAAAATCAAGAAAGAAGACTGGCATCAAGGACCTCATACATCAATCTTCTTTATTATTATTGCATCTTCAGTACAGCCAGAATATATTCAAATAGAAAACAGTGTCAGTTCTATCTCTATGTTATGTTTCAGATGTTTTGGATATGCTATAACCCGTTCTCATGCAGTAGCTATTATTTCTGTCTTGATGGTGGAAATCTATTTCACAGGATTTCCTATAATAGTTTCAATTATGTTTAGATCTGGTGATTGTAACACCATGGAGGGTCATGGAGGGTGTTTGACTATTGGGCTTTATTAGAGAAGGAAATTTGTAATGAGGGAAACTTGAAGATTTTCATTTATGCCCTCTCCTTTTAGCCCTGGTTCCAATTTTCGCAGCGAGTTCTGTGCGGATTCCGCACCGCATGCGCTCATTCCGTTAATGCAAATCAATGTGCATGTGTATATTAGGTTAACAATACCCCCAAACTGGTCTGCAAAACGCAGTGCAATTTGCATAATCAGATTGCATCGGTGTGAATGATCTGATTCTAATGCAGCCCAAAAAAGATTCCTGCACGTTTTTGGTACAAATTCGGTGCGATTTGTGCCATACAGAAAAATGGCTCAAATCCCACTGCTGAGATTCGCATGTTATTTGAAAAGGAATGCTGAGCATTTCCTGTTCAAAATCACTTACGGTTTCCCACACTGCATAGTGTGAACCGGGGCTTAAAGTAGTCATAAAGCCATAAGGTTTTTCACCTTCATGCATTCTATATGTTCTTCTGTGACCCCCCCCTTTTTTTTTCTTACCTGAGCCCGATCCAATCCAGTGATATGCTTGAGCGCAGCAACTCCAGCTGATGTCTCTCTCCTCATTGGACAGATTGATAGCAGCAGGAGCCATTGGCTCCCGCTGCTGTCAATCAAACAAAGTTTCACGGGAGCAGGGGGCAGGACTGAGTTCCACTGTCTGTGTCAATGGATGCAGCAGCGGGACTCAGGAGCGAGATCCAATGGGTGCCCCCAGGGAAAGTGGCACCCGATGAAGAGGAGGGGCCTGGGGTGCTGGCGGAGGGCACCCCAGAAGAAGAGGATCAGGGCTGCTCTGTTCAAAACAACTGCACAGAGCAGGTAAGTATAGGCATGTCTGTTTTTTTATTTAAAAAAAGAGGGTTTACAACCCCTTTAAGGTTGATCATTTCATAGCTGTTATGCTGACTCTCTAGCTTCAATATTTTGCCTCAATGGCCAGGGATAAGCATGCCTATAAAGACTGTTCCATATGCATGACTGGTTCCATGACTTACAAACTACTGATAACAGGGGGTCTGCATCAAATCCAAGCAAGCAACATTTTTAGAAGTGGGTCAGTAGTAACAGCCCCAATATTTTCTTAGGGGGGGGGAGAGGTGGGTGGTGGGTGTCTTATCACCCTATAATGGGGTAGCTCCTACCTACCAATTTATTTCAAGTTGTCAAAGGAAATTGGAGTATCCAGTAAAACCTACACAAACATATGGACAACATGTACACTTCATGTTGACCTTGTACCTGATGGTAAAATAAAAGGAGACTCTAGAGCAGGGACGAAGATTGCTAATTAAGACACCACTGTACAATTGTTCAACTATACTCCTGGTATAATAAAAAAAATCGGGACATTTAGGTTTGGGAAGCTAATGAATGTCAGGGATCTATCTCCCCAACACAACTGGGTCCCTTTGCATAAAGGTATTGCTATCTTCATACAGCACCAAACTACACATAATGATTACAAGCTGTGAAACCCTGACTACGAATAGATGAGCAAATAAGAAGAAATAACCACAGTTCAGAAAGGTACACAGACTAATCTGCTCAAAATTATTTACTCATATTTCACCTCCCAACTCAACAAAAAAAATGTGTAAAGCATATGGAAGTGAAACCCACAGTTTTCAAATTAGTCTTTTAGTGCAAGTTAAACATAAATTGAAATAACTGATTGATTGGTTGTTTGCTATAGAAATATCTGATTGGTTGTTACATTACTAATTTTCCTTATACATTGTTTAAAAAAATTGAGAGCTGTTTTACTATTTAAATCAATTTCAGCAGCAGATATGATGCTGAAACCAGCAACAAAGCAACTTCAATCTGATATATAATGGATTAGACATTCACTTTATCATTTAGTGTAAAATAAATCTGTTCTTAAGGTGTTCCCTGTACACTAGATAATCAAGACACACTACATCTGCTTACTCGACTATACAATTTAATTTTTAAGCCAAGGACCAAAACAGACAAATAACCCATCCAAGGTCACAGGCTGCTGACAACATGATTTAGGCCAGGGTCTCCATCAGGTTTTCAAGTGTCATTGTTTTATAGCACTCTAAACAATAATAAAAGGTGAGAATAGTAGATAGGTCAGACAAATATACTGCTTTAGTGGTGAGCACCGATTTTGGTATGAAAGACTTTTGCAAAAACAATAATATACTGTAAAATTCAGGATGAAGCATTATATATTTATCTGTCTTTGTAAAAATTCACAAATGTCTCTAAAATTCTGTATTAATAGTACAAGGAAATTCTGTATTAATAGTAGAAGAAGCCAATAGCTGATGACAAAGTCAAAAGTGCGAGTGTAGGTTAGCCAAAGAACCAGAACATCCATGAGGGTAGTACAAGGTGAGCTTGGAATAAGAAACACTTTACAGTTACATGGCAGCTTATGCAAAAACCACATATCTCTTTTCATGGAATCACTGTAAAAATAAAAAAAGAAACAGTCCCCCTCTCATCACTTCTATCCTTAAAGCGGAGTTCCGGCCACAACATGCACTTTAGGCCATCCGCTTGCTCAGTGTCACCTGTAAAAGAAATGGATAGTCACGTTTTTTTTTTTTTTTGTTTACTTACCTTGTTCTTGAAGAAAATATACTTACCTTTCTTCCACTTCCTCCCTCTGTGGCCGCGGCCCGCGCCGTCACTTCCTGCTTGCATTGATTCCTGGGAGCTGAACGTCATCGCTCCCAGGAGTCAATGCGACTGCCCTGGCCCCGCTCGTCCGTTCCGGTGCAGGCGCGTCATTCCCTGCCAAACAGCTTCTGGGCATGCCTAGAAGCTGTGCAGGGATGACGCCCCTGCCCCGGAAGTGATGGCGGGCCTGTGCAGTGCATTGTGGGACCGAAGAGGACACGGAAGAGGACGCAGAAGAGGAAGCGCTGGCTTCAGCTGCCCACACCTGAGATGCAGCCCTGGAGAAGAAATTTTCAAGGTAAGTATTTCTTCTAAAAGGGAAGTGCGACCTGGGACAGATCAGAGGCTATCCATTGTGGAATGTACAAGCCCTGACTGTGCCGGGGGTATTTTTATTGAAAAAACATTTTCGTGGCCGAAACTCCACTTTAATCTCTATACAAAAAAAAAAAAAAGACTATGGATGTGGGCTTTACCTATCACCATATTCCTCCAGGAATAATAAAAAAGAAGAAAAAATGACAAAGTATTGTTATAGTGTATAGAGTGTACTCCTTGCTCTATTCCCGAGCATATATCAGCTCCTGATTGTTAAAATATAATCAAAATCTTTATTTCATATAAATTAAAAATACTCCATAGACAACACATAAACATACATCGATAAAAACAGCCTGCTGCTCTCGCTCTACCTAATTAACCTATAGTATTTGGGTATCCATATATGCATATATCTTTAAAGAAGCATCAAATGGCAAAACTTCAGATGGCCACCAAATTCACAGCTCGACATTGTAGAAATGAGAATATTAGAAAGGGGGCTAAATTAGCCCCTCTTTCATATGGGATGGTGGAAGGGTTAAACCTAAAATAGAGCAGGGTTTAGTTTTAGTAGATAAGGCCCATAGCTCTCCTCAGTTAGGTTTCCCGCCAGGATGAGTTACCAGGCAGGTTAGTGGGGTCTCTTAGGTGAACAGGTAGTTGTCAGGCAGTTTAGGTTTTCTCTCAAGGGAATTAGCGAATGAGCCCCTTTCTCCGCCCGCTCTCCTCAGCCTATGAGGTGGAGGTTACCTCAGGGAGAAGCATATTTAAGGTGCCTCCCGCCCCCTCAGGGGCTCAATCTCTTCATACCTCTCATCTGGATTTCCCCTCCCCTGGTTTTGTCGCGGCTTCTAACAAATTGACTGGTTTGGGTCACCTCTGTTTTGAGGGGGACGTGTACTTTTATTATATGTGATGATTTATGTTGGTGATGTATGGTGGATGTTGATCAATTGTTTTGATCTTCTGTGAATGACAACCCGAGTTTTTTATGACTGGGTTGGTCTGTTATTTTATATTGATATTTATAAAGATGGTTATGTTATTTTAATACCAGTTAATAAAGAAGCCGCGGCCGTTTTATCCAATCTGTAGTCCGAGTGCCGTTTTAAAAAAAAAAAAAAAAATGTTTTATACATGTTTTAAGGTATGGTATATAAGGTTATATAAGGTGGGTTTTTTAAATGAGCAATCCTTCTTCCTACCATCCCATAAAGATTTTCAAAGAGAATTGCAATATTGGTGTCAATTAAGCTATATCAAACAAACTCTTCAGTGCATGTAAGTACTTTTGAGATAAAACTATTGACACTCTCAATTCATGATGCTGTGAGTTCTATTGATGAGTTTTTGTAAACCAGTTATTGAAACTGAACATGCATCCTTTATATAGTTTGAGCTGTATGATCCCACATACAGTGCATTGCGAAAGTATTCGGCCCCCTTGAACTTTTCGACCTTTTGCCACATTTCAGGCTTCAAACATAAAGATATAAAACTGTAATTTTTTGTGAAGAATCAAGAACAAGTGAGACACAATCATGAAGTGGAACGAAATTTATTGGATATTTCAAACTTTTTTAACAAATAAAAAACTGAAAAATTGGGCGTGCAAAATTATTCAGCCCCCTTAAGTTAATACTTTGTAGCGCCACCTTTTGCTGCAATTACAGCTGTAAGTCGCTTGGGGTATGTCTCTATCAGTTTTGCACATCGAGAGACTGAAATTGTTGCCCATTCCTCCTTGCAAAACAGCTCAAGCTCAGTGAGGTTGGATGGAGAGCGTTTGTGAACAGCAGTTTTCAGTAATTTCCACAGATTCTCGACTGGATTCAGGTCTGGACTTTGACTTGGCCATTCTAACACCTGGATATGTTTATTTGTGAACCATTCCATTTTTGCTTTATGTTCTCCGTCCCAGTCTCAGGTCTTTTGCAGACTCCATCAGGTTTTCGTCCAGAATGGTCCTGTATTTGGCTCCATCCATCTTCCCATCAATTTTAACCATCTTCCCTGTACCTGCTGAAGAAAAGCAGGCCCAAACCATGATGCTGTCACCACCATATTTGACAGTGGGGATGGTGTGTTCAGGGTGATGAGCTGTGTTGCTTTTACGCCAAACATAACGTTTTGCATTGTTGCTAAAAAGTTTGATTTTGGTTTCATCTGACCAGAGCACCTTCTTCCACATGTTTGGTGTGTCTCCCAGGTGGCTTGTGGCAAACTTTAAACGACACTTTTTATGGATATCTTTAAGAAATGGCTTTCTTCTTGCCACTCTTCCATAAAGGCCAGATTTGTGCAGTATACGACTGATTGTTGTCCTATGGACAGAGTCTCCCACCTCAGCTGTAGATCTCTGCAGTTCATCCAGAGTGATCATGGGCTGCATTTCTGATCAGTCTTCTCCTTATATGAGCTGAAAGTTTAGATGGACGGCCAGGTCTTCGTAGATTTACAGTGGTCTGATACTCCTTCCATTTCAATATAATCGCTTGCACAGTGCTCCTTGGGATGTTTAAAGCTTGGGAAATCTTTTTGTATCCAAATCCGGCTTTAAACTTCTCCGCAACAGTATCTCGGACCTGCCTGGTGTGTTCCTTTGTTCTTCATGATGCTCTCTGCGCTTTAAACGGACCTCTGAGACTATCACAGTGCAGGTGCATTTATATGGAGACTTGATTACACACAGATGGATTTTATTTATCATCATTAGTCATTTAGGTCAACATTGCATCATTCAGAGCTCCTCACTGAACTTCTGGAGAGAGTTTGCTGCACTGAAAGTAAAGGGGCTGAATAATTTTGCACGCCCAATTTTTCAGTTTTTTATTTGTTAAAAAAGTTTGAAATATCCAATAAATTTCGTTCCACTTCAGGATTGTGTCCCACTTGTTGATTCTTAACAAAAAAATAGTTTTATATCTTTATGTTTGAAGCCTGAAATGTGGCAAAATGTCGCAAAGTTCAAGGGGGGCGAATACTTTCGCAAGGCACTGTATATACTGTACATCTTTCTTACACAAGTTAGTTAGCATAGGTGTAGGAGGGGAGATGGAAAAGCTGTAAGCATAGTTAAGTGTATTGCCAGGTTTCCACTTTGAGTCACAGTAAATCTTGGTGGTATTAACCCATTGACTTTTCTTTCCCTTATTGTGAGAGTCACCATCTACCATAAAAGGTAATCTTCTTTTATCCAGACACTATAATACGTTTGTGCCACCAAAAGTGAAGGCAAACCCTAAGGCCGGCCATACACGGTTTGAATCTCGACCGGTTCAGCAGGAATCGGCTGAGATTGGAGCTGTTAATGGGCAGGCTGAATGTACCAAGTTGGTCAATCGATCAACCTGAGTACAACCAGCCTGCCAGATTCTCTTGTGTCTATTACTAGTGGCTGCTATAGCCACTAGCACAAATCAATGTATTCTCCTGGCGGGGACAGCTTCCCCCACCCACCCCTCGTGCCTCTGCCCCTGATCTCTCTGTCAAGATCGATAGCATAACTATCAGCCCATCCCCAAATGCTAAGGTTCTAGATGTAATACTGGACTC
The DNA here is from genome assembly GCF_965119305.1 of Pelophylax lessonae. Taxonomy (NCBI): domain Eukaryota; kingdom Metazoa; phylum Chordata; class Amphibia; order Anura; family Ranidae; genus Pelophylax; species Pelophylax lessonae. Next base: position 434,234,278 of record NC_138772.1, on the reverse strand, counting down.
TAAACTATCCTTTAGGCCCCACATCCAATCACTATCCAAATCTTGCCACCACAGCCTCTGCAATATCTCCAAAATACGCCCTTTTCTAAACAATGACACCACAAAGCTCCTAGTTCACTTCCTGGTCACCTCTCGCCTTGACTACTGCAACTCCCTTCTCATTGGCTTACCTTTACATATGCTATTCCCCCTTTAGTCTATCATAAATGATGCTGCCAGGCTTATTCACCTTACCAACTGCTACTTGTCTGCTACTCCTCTCTGCCAATCCCTCCATTGGCTTCCGCTCACCCAACTGATTAAATTCAAAATACTAACAACAACTTACAAAGTCATCCATAACTCAGGCCCCACCTACATCACTAGCCTAGTCTCAAAATAACAACCTAATTTGTTTCTCCCAAGACCTCCTGCTCTATAGCTCTCTTTTCACCATCTCCCATGTTCGCCTCCAGGACTTTTCCAGAGCCTCTCCATCCTATGGAACTTCCTACCCCAATCTGTCTGATTATCTCAGACTCTGTTTGCATTTAGACAATCCCAGAAAACCTTCCTCTTCAGAGAAGCTTATCCTGCCCACACTGTACTTTGATTTTCTCCATCAGCTCTTCCCCCACAGATATTACATTTTGTATCATTTGACCCCCCCTTCAAGATTGTAAGCTCTAACAAGCAAAGTCCTCTGATTCCTCCCGTATTGAATTGTAACTGTACTGTGTGCCCTCATGTTGTAAAGCACTGCCCAAATTGTTGGTGCTATATAAATCCTGTATAATAATGTAAAAATAAATCCTGTATTATAATAAAAATAATAAAATAATAATCCTGGAACTATTATTATAGAAAAGCAGCTCTCATTAGCCTCATTTATGAAGTATGTTTTTCACAGGAAGAAAACTAATTAGAAAAGGGTAAAAAAATTATAGTAGACATACAATGATCGAATACAGAAAAACGAATCAAAAACACAAATACAAGCAACGTTTAAAAAAATAAAGTGTATTTAACTACCCTACATACCAAAACATCCTCTAAATACAAACTGTAGATCTTTTTTTTCAAGCAAATTTCATCAAAGAGTTCAATGGGCAGTATTGAGGGTTTATGATTTGGTGAAATTTTGCTGACAGTGAAATTGGTAAAACCAAGGCAAAATCACTTAAACTAAAATCACTATCCTCATCCCTAATGCTAATGGTCCTTTTTCTTTCTTTCCCATACACCATAACTATCTGAAGAACCTATTCAAAATCAGTCAGGAGCTGGCTATATCGCCTGAAAAAAATACATACATGCATTTGTCACATATAATATTTCTGACTACCCTGAAAGCAAATCTGTCGATCAGGAATCTATATCACCAAATGAAGATATTTGTTCTTGCTAACCTGCCAAGGAAAAACTGAAAAGCAAATAAATCTTTTTGGAGCAATATGGCTGCACTTTTCAAACATTATAATAACTCAATTAGACATTCATCTCAGCTGTGACCCAGAAAATATATTACCATTTTTAACTGGAGCAAAGCAAATCTAACCCTCTCAGTAGGAGACTCACAACTCCCTTTAGGTATGGCTAAAACATTCAATTAATCAAATGCAATAAAACCCTTGGAGGGAGTCAATATTGTGTATATCAGAATCCACATATCATAAAGCTTATCATAAAGCTGTGTGTGAGGATTAATGAAGGTATGAGGAAGCTGGCTTATTTACCAAACTTATTTCTGCTGTAAACTATACCTTGGCATTCAGAAACAGTTAGGTTATATGCTTCTGTGTGTAGTGAGTACAAAATGATCAATGTGGAGACTAGAACAGCATTTTGGGGATATGCAACCTATTTTTATTGGAATAAATAACTTTTTGTGTCAATAAATCCCAGCTCCAGAAAAGTATTATTTTTACAAAACCGCCTCGACCCCTGTAAATAATACTTTGCTAATTTTATTTTCAGTTGCCTATCTCCAGCACGAAGTTTCTGGAGGCACAGGGAGAAGAAGCCTACAGGGTGCTCTATTGGCACTTTTCCACTGCAAGTACCGGCTCGGCTCTTCTCGGCCCTGCTTGGCCCGGTTTGCTTTTCCACTGCTGGTACCGCATGGTACGGTGTTGGAGTGGTTCGGTACGGTTTGGTATGGTTTGCTTTTCCACTAAAGTAGTACTAAAGTTAAGTGGGTGGCATAACAACGATTCTCTGACCAATCAGTGGCTAGTAGTGACTGCATGCAAAGGATTGTGGGATATGGTACCGGTGGTACCTCTTGGAACTACAATGGAGGTGGTACTGTTTTAGAGAGCCGTACCGTTCGGTTCCATGTAGTGGAAAAGCGCCGCCGTACCGTACCATACCGAACCGTTCCTACACCATACCATGCGGTACCAGCAGTGGAAAAGCACAAAAGCGAGCCGAACCGTTCGGTTCTATGCAGTGGAAAAGCGCCAAAAGTCACATAGGCACACTCTACTGAACTAGTGATAACTAACCACCCAGTACACAGGTAACTGGCTGGTTTAAGAAGTCTCCTCAACAAAATGCCGCCACAAGAAGGGAACCAGTAGGCAACATTTTCTGATCAATGTATGAAGAAGTCCTATAATGAAGCTTGGTCACGTTTTGTTTGTAATGCTGCCCAGAGAAAAGCTTTGATTTAGTCAACTTAATGAACAAAAGCAAACAAGTGCTGTTTATTTATTACCATTAATAACTTTTATTTTTTTATTTTTTTTACATATGTTTAGTTTATTAAAAGTATTACCACTACTTGCAGAATACTTGGAACATGTATGAATTTTTGAGACATTTTGTATACAAAAGTCAATTCCCGAAGATTATCACAGGGGTGTTTTGCTTCCTAGAACACATCTTGGGGCTGGTGAAATCCACAAGTTTTATGGGGTGTCCACTGAGGAGAGCAACAATATGTGGTAAAGTAATACTTTGTGAGACAAAATAACATTTCACAGGAAGGTAAGGTTTTCAATAATTAAATTTCCATTTTATGTAAAACCTAATTATTAGTAAGCAACATTTCTGATTGTCAATTACACATTTTTAGCTGAAAATTATCATATAAGTAATAATCTGAATTAAAATAACCCATCCATCGTAGTTAATTGAGCTTAAAATAGCTGGTCTTTTGGATCCTACCCATAAACTATTTTAATGCTGTGTAAAATCTGCTTCAAGGCCCCCGGATTGCTTATGGCGCGTTTGCCTTTTTTTTAGTACTGATGGAAATGCCTACCATCAAGGGAAGTATATTTAAAGCTCATAGGTTGTTTAGTATTCAGTGCCCCTTCCCCAGTGGTCCTGTATGTGAGGGAGGTGAGGTGAGGTGAAGCTGTAGAACCTGCAAAGTACAAGTCCATGTATAAGCATGGACAGAGTGCCTGTGTGTATGGTGCATGTAGCCATGCTAAGTCACGCATATTTCAAAGAGAAGAATTAGAAATAAGATGATTTCACAGAATTTTGAAGTACTTTCAGCATTCTTTATTCTTATCCCTGCGTGTTACTGTTTTACTAAACAGGATTAGTAATTTGTAATTATGGAGCTTTCTTAGGAGCAATTACACAGTTCTTTCCTAACCATTTAAGCAACTCAGTTCTTCTCCTTTTCAGGTTACATTAGGCATGTGAGTGATATAAAATATCAAAAGACAAGTGTGTCAGCTGCAGGAAAAAATGCAGTGTATTGTGTTGAGCTAAATAAAGCTATGATGTTTTAAATGAATCAGTTATAGCTAAAGAGATTGCATAGGTTCAGGGCCGATCCTAGGGTAACAGACGCCTGGGTGCAGAAATATTTATGGCGCCCCCCGTGTGGGCGTGGTCACCTTACTAACTCCTCCCCTTTCCTAATGGGACCTGGAGGGGGTCTCTCCAAGGAACACAGAGAGGGCCTCTGTTAGAGAGTCTGTTAGAAAGAGCCTCCACCAGGCCCCATTAGAGACTACAATGGGGTTGTATCATGGGACCTGGAGGGGGGTCTTTCGAACAGAGGTCATCTTTGTGTGCATTTTAAAGTCTATGTTAGAAAGACCCCCCACCAGGCCCCATTAGAGACTACAACGGAGTCTAATGGGACCTGGAGGGGGGTTTATCTTACAGAAGCCCTCTCTGTGCCTATTGGAGTCTCTCTGATAGAAAGAGTCCCCTCCATCCCCGATGAGAGACTACATTAGAGTGTCACCGAACAATAGAAAAATAAACAATATTATATTAATAGCACTTTGATGCCCAGGCCCAAGACTAGAAGACTAGAAGACTTCACTTATCTTAAATAATGGGTACTGGGGCTTTGCTGCTGGTCCTAAGGTCTGGCTGCTGGGGCTGGCCTGCTGGTCCTGGGGTCTGGCTGCTGATCCTCCTGATTCCTGGCTGCTGGTCCTGGTTTTTGGGGCTAGGCTGCTGGTCCTGTATTCCGGCTGCTGGTCCTGGGGTCTGGCTGCTGGGGCCTTGGGGCTGGCTTCTGGTCCTGATTCTTGGCTGCTGGTCCTGGGGTCTGGCTGCTGGTCCTGATTCTTGGCTGCCTGTCCTGATTCCTGGCTCCTCTGTGGTGTGCCGGGCTCTGTGGTGCTGGGCTCTGTGGTGTAAAGCTCTTGTGTGACATCTCAGCGGGGCTGCGGATGTCACTGTGAGAAAGGCGCCTCCATAGTCCTGGCTCAAAGGCGGAGTGATATCAAATGCACTCCGCCTGTGAGAGGAGGAGCCGTACAGAGAAAGTAGGTGGCTGCAGTAGAGAGCAAAGCCATTGCTTCCTCTGTATGGCTCCTCCTCTCCAGGGCTGGTGCAAGGATTTTTGGCCCCTAGGCAAAATAAAAATTGCTGCCCCCCCCCTATATGCTCGTGAATGTGCGGTACAATGCGCATTATTAGTACACATACACTTCCATAAGCCTAAAACGTTTTACTATGCATTAAACTTCAGTCTATGTTACAGTCAGAGCATGTAATGTACACTACACATACACTTCCATAATGGTAATGTGACATCACCGTCATGTTATGGAAGTGTATGTGTAGTGTACATTACATGGTCTGACTGTAACTTATCAAACCCAGTGATCACACTGTGATCAGCCCATACACAGGCAGGCACTTTAATTCATTTGTCAGTGTGGGACTGAGATTTGTCCCCTGGTAAAGTCTGCCTCCCTCCCAGGCTCTGCTAATCAGTGTCACAAACTGCCAGCATACACTAAAACTTCAGCAGGCTCAGGCTGTGGGATGGCATGGCCGAGTCACACTCACACACATGCCATGAGACTTCTTCCTCCACAGCTCCGCATGGGAAAAAGGGGCTGGACTAGAGCTCTCTGAGCAGCCCCCAGCCTGCTTGCAGTAACAGACAGAGGAAGATTGTAAGGAGAGGCAGCTGCTATACTACACTCAGCGATCCATCCGATCAATGTTTACACCTCCCACCTCACCTGATGATCTGTCATTGTCCTGTGCTCGCCTTTTTAAAGCTGGAACTCTCACCTGGCATCTCCCTCTGTCCTGTCTTCCTCCCCCACTGTCGCCCCTTCCCTCAGCTCACAACTACAAACATAGGCGTGTGCAGCCTATGGCATTAGGGTGCGCACCTCAAACCAAAGCTCAAACACGCACAGTGTATACACACACAGTACACAAACACACAGTATATACACGTATACACACACACAGTATATACACACACACACAGTATACACACACACAGTATATACACACACACACACAGTATACACACACAGTATACACACACACACAGTATACACACACACACACAGTACACAAACACACACACACACACACACACTACACACACACACAGTATACATACACACACAGTATACACACACACAGTATACATACACACACACACACACAGTATATACACACACACACACACAGTATATATACACACAGTATATACACACACACACACACACACACACACACACACACAGTATACACACACACAGTATATATACACACACACACACACACACACAGTATACACACACACACACAGTATATATACACACACACACACACACACACACACAGTATACACACACACACAGTATATATACACACACACACACACAGTATATATACACACACACACACACACACACACACAGTATACACACACACACAGTATATATACACACACACACACAGTATATATACACACACACACAGTATATATACACACACACACACACAGTATACACACACACACAGTATATATACACACACACAGTATACACACACACACAGTATATATACACACACACACACAGTATATATACACACACACACACACACACAGTATACACACACACACACACACAGTATACACACACACACACACAGTATACACACACACACACACAGTATATATACACACACACACACACACAGTATACACACACACACACACACAGTATACACACACACACACACAGTATACACACACACACACACAGTATATATACACACACACACACACACACACACAGTACACAAACACACAGTATATACACGTATACGCACACACAGTATACATACACACAGTATATACACAAACACACACACAGTATACACACACAGTATATACACACACACAGTATATACACACACACACACACAGTATATACACACACACACACACACACACACACACACACAGTATACACACAAAAACAGTATACACACACACAGTATATACACACACATACACACAGTACACACACAGTATACACACGCACACCAGCACTTTCCATCTAAATATCAGCCTGCCTGATTGAACACACTGCTGCTGCCTCCATTTCCTGGCATGCTGGTACTTGTAGTGCTCCAGCAGTTCACAGACATTGCATGTGGTAATGCAGAAGAGAGGGAGGCGGTCAGGTATGGAGTAGGGAGGTGCAGTAGAGATTGGAGGAGAAGGTTAGAGCATATCCTCCCTCCAGAAGCAGTGCACTGCTACTCACGCAGAAAAAACAACAGACTCAGAGACAGGAAGAGAAAACACAGCCCTCCCCCCTCCTCAGCAGGGGAACCAGCTCACCTTCTTCTATAAAGGCTGCAGCCCGTCCCACACTGCAGGCAGTGCACTCTCCTCTCCTCTCTTCTCCAGGTCGGCATCTCCTGCTGAGATATCAAACAAGGCGCGCTGGGGAAGGGGGCGTGTCCACTGTGCTCCCATTGGCTGAGGAGGCAGCAGAGAGGCGGAGCAGCTATAACCAATGTATTTTTTTAGTGAAAGGCGAGGCTGCAGTGAGAGACTTGCAGCCGGGAGAGGATAGTGCGCCCCCCACCTTGCGGCGCCTGGGCGCACTGCACCCTAAGCACCCGCCTCGGACCGGCCCTGCATAGGTTACTGTAAAAGCTGGATGTGTAAAATATGATTTCCCTCTACTTTGTGTAGTATACGCTGTATGTAAAATCTTAGAGGCAAAGATCAGTAAATGAATTCCATTCAAAGCTTTACTGAAGAACATATGAAAACCAATATAGGCTATTATATTAATCTAATAGGCTTCATACACATTTAAAATAAACCTGTATTAAACCAACGCAAGGTAAAGTATCACATTCACTTAAATTGGAACTATAGCCTCCCGTTAAAAAAATGTGCTGCAGCTTCTCATTGTAAGCACATCTGCACTGACAGTTTTCTGGTAGTCCTCCTGCAAGTCCTACAAAGTTTGAAATCTTTGGGCCCCAAAAGATGGCAACTATCTCTAGCCAGGATCGGGCTACCATTGTATGAAAGCAGTGGACACTATCTCTATTGCTGCAGTCTGCTCCGGTGTCCCTCTAGTGCTGCATTCAGGCTGCATCGCATTTCTGAGCCAAGAAACAAAGGACAGTGGGACTGGTAGTCTTGTGTGCAGCCAAGACTGGACTCCTTAGTCTCTTTTAGACTACAATTCCCAGCAAGCTTCTGACCAACCAAGGGGATTATGGGGAAGGTTATTTAAAAAAGGTGTGTCTGGTACAACCGCTCTTTTCTTGCTGGGACCCATCTGTGAGCATCAGAGCTGCTGTCCAGTGGCTGGGATCACAGCCTGATGGGACCTGGAAGCCATTGCTGTCCCCGTCTGAAAGGGTCTGAGTGATATCAGGGGATCCTTCATCTCTCCTGCTAGCGCATGGTGGGCCGCACTGTGGGTGCCAACCTGGACGGATGAGAATACATCCTCGCTGCATTTATAATAGATGCAAACTCACCCTAGCTCTACCGCATAGTGAAATAAATGTGGAACTGAGTGTCGGTTCTTAGGCTGCAGTGTCCGGATGCATGCAATTGCTTCCAAGGAACCAGAAAAGTCGGCATACGAATGCTTCAGTTTGATGCTATTTATTCCAGCATGGCAGCAGTGTACAACATGGTAAAATGCTAACGTGTTTCGGCTGTAGCCTTACTCATAGCATGCCCTACCCCAAAGAACCTTGTCCCCATGTTGATGGGGACAAGGGCCTCTTTCTGACAACCCTGGGCTGTGGTTGTCGGGTTCTGCGGGCAAGGGGCTTGGCTGAATCTGGAAGCCCCCTTTTTTACTAGTAATGGCAGTGATTACCAACTTATAGTGGGACTACAATATTGTGGTGGACAGTTGTGACACTAACTAACACTAACACTAACTAACACTTTTGTGACACTAATACAGTGATCAGTGCTAAAAAATAAGCACTGTCAAAGGACTAATGACACATGCTGGGAAGGGGCTAACATCAGGGGCAATCAAAGGGTTAAACGTGTGCCTAGCTGGTGTTATACTAAACTGTGGAAGGTGCTTTTACTAGGGAAAGGCATTGATTCATGTTCCTGCAATGTCTTCCCTGTTGACAGAACAGCAATTTGTGTTGTTTACATAACTTCCATTCTGCCAGTGTAACGTTCCATTGGCGGGTGCTAGCGGACATCGAGTGAATAATCACAGCGGGAGGGGCCTGCATGCTCCCAACCTGGAAGTGCTGGACCATGTACTAGGTACGTGATCCAGCACAGGAGAGCCATCGGATATGTAAGTTATGCAGTCAGCAATCGGTTAAATAACCTATTCTTTAAGGTGGTGGCAGCCAGGAAACTTGCATTTTTAGAAGGCGGTTCGCAATGGGAGCCTACATATCTCTCTTAACACAAGCTTCCTTAAAGTGTTGTTTTGTATTTTAATGCCGGAGGAAGCGCAGTGTAAAAAATCCCAAGCATCAACAAGTCTGTGTACACCTCAGTGATGTTCTCTACAAAACATCCAGCATGTAGGGTCTTTGATAGATGGCTGGCGGCTGCCTTATTAACTCTAATGAAAGCTTCCTTGGAGAGGCCAATCTTCACCATGAGGTAGCAGAAAAGTGCAAACGGGGCCTAAAGCCAGCGTACACAAATATAACTTTCATCAGATGTGACTACGGATATACATCATACCATTCTCATTACGATCCCTAGGGCCGCTAGTTCAAACTCTGACTAAAACAGTTTTCCTCTTAGGAGCCGTTATACTGAACACATCACACAGAAATTTGCAAGCATACCTAGAAATCTTTGTGACTGATTCTATGGATTTTTGTCACAGGCAAGACCTTGTTATTGCTCATTTGTTAACCCCCAGGCTACCCAATTATTGCAAGTGATTCACTAGTAAGTAGCAACAATCAGGACAACGGATCTTTTCCATAAGGTACAAAATAACAAATAACAAAGACAAGCACCATCCAATGGATAAATGCCCACTTGAAACAGACAAAGGTGTGTATTACCCTTCAAAACACTGGTAATTCTGTTCAGCCAGTACTGTGATTACTTTAAGGCTGGATTCACACCTGTGCAGTCAGGTATGTTGCGTTAAAAACCATTACATCAGTGGTTACTTTGTAGGTGAGGCCAAGGCCCAGGGTACCAAATTAGGTAAGAAACCACACATAATCTTTGATTGAAGTAATTATTTTATACACAGTATATATTGGTTAGCCATAATGAATAATGACAGATCTTGTAGGCACTGAGATAAGGCAATATGACAACTTATGTGAAGCATGGAGGAGCTCAGCTATGAGGAAAGATTAGAGGGACTGAATTGTCTCTATAGAAGAGGAGATTAAGGGGGGAAATGATCAACATGTACAAATACATAAGGGGTCCATATAGTGAACTTTGTGTTGAGTTATTTACATTAAGGTCATCACAGAGGACAAGGGGGAACTCTTTTTTTTTGCATTCGTTTTTATTTATTGAAAACAAAAAGCATTACAACGAGTTATATATACAATCAAGAGAAGTGACCCCAGTGGGATCTCAAAGTAAACAGTAACAACATATAATTTCCTGGTCGTACCAAGGGTAGTAAAGTAATGCGTTTACCGTAATTGGTTCCAGTATAGTAAAACATTTTAGTATAACGTAGTGCATAGTAACATCAAGAAGAGGGGAGTAGGGAGTGAGAGGGAAACAATGTACTAACAGTAGGGTGGGGGGAAAAGAGGGGTCGGTCAGCAAGGGGGAACTCTTTACGTCTGGAGGAAAAGAGATTTCATCTCCAAATATGGAAAGGTTTCTTCACAGTAGGAGCTGTGAAAATGCGGAATAAACTCCCTCCAGAGGTGGTTCTGGCCAGCTCAGTAGATTGCTTTAAAAAAGGCCAGGATTCTCTCCTAAATAAACATAATAAAACTGGGTACTCCCATTTTTAGGTAAAGTTGATCCAGGGAATATTTGATTGCCTCTAGGGGGATCGGGAAGGAATATTTTCCATTTTTGTGTAGGTGAATGTTCAGACTATGCTTGCTTAAACTTAGATGATGAGTTGTACTGCAATTACTGTAGTTAATACTGTGAATACCACTAATAAACCAATCAAAGTTCCAACATGATACTATAAAAGTTACATGTAAAGGGCCATAGTGCAAATAAAAAAGTCTCTCAGTGCAATATGAATTGCTTCGTGCTCTGTTCCCAGGATATTCCCTGTGTGTCCACCACGTGAGGTAATATATCCACTCTGCACTCACCAGATGTTGGCGACTCCCTCACTGTAGTGAGGGAAGTTAACTGGGCTTGTTGGTCTTTTTTAGGGGACCTATCCCAATGTGATGTACCCTGGAGACTTTTCCCACACGTCCTGGACCTGGCGCTGTCCCAGAGGTCCAGAATGTTTTTATATAGGCAGAAAATTAATGGAGAGGAGGCCCCTCACAGTGTAAAATCCTTTTGTATTTATACTTATAAAAACGTTAACAAAATAACATTATAAAAAACAATGTAAAAAGCAACACTGTACAATTGAAAAGACTCTGGCTCGGAAGTGATGCACGGGAGCTACAGCTTGACGCATTTCGTCATCAATTGGCAATGTTCTCAAAAGCAGGAAACTCCCTTGCATATCCGTTTCCTAAATAAACTACACAGAACAAGATGCACTCCTCCCCTTGCAATTACTTACTTTACTTTAGAAGAGACAATCAGGAAGTTACATCCCACTAGTTATTCTTGTGTGTTATTAACCCCCCTCTGTAAATGTTAGTGCCCCAGTAAGAGCGCCTTGTGGTTATTATGCTAATTACTGCCCTATTGTGATTATATGGTGTCATGATAGGATATCTATTAAAAAACGAAACTGGTATGTGCTGTGTGTATGAACTATTTTTGAAAGAATGGGTAAATCAAATATGTGGTGAATAATGCCTAATACATTTTGGGGAAAAGTTAAGTGAAAATTTTAAAAAATAAATTAAAATATAGAATAAAATTGAAAATATTACAAATAAAAAAATGAAAAATAAAAAAATTAAAAAAAAAAATGAATAAAAAAAGAAAATTGAAAATAAATGAAAAATAATAAAAATAAAAAAATAAATGTAAATGAAAATAAAAATGAAAATGATTAAACTAATTAATGATAATAAGTATGTGCTCAAATGGGGTATGTGTAGCGTTATTCCTTAGTGCAGATGGGGTTACCTTACCAATAGGTGATCTTATCTGCTTGGTATGAATTTACTGTGTTCACCTACCTTCTCAATTGGTAGGTACATGTACCCCCCTTGTGTTATTTTGGGTGGGAACTTCATAAGTGTCTGTTCTTTTTAGATTTTAATCCATTGTGGAAAATTGAACTTAAAAGTTAGATATAAAATAATCAATGTCGATATCAATGTTCAATCCTGCTGGACTGAGAGTACCTAGTTTGTGTATCCAGTGGGTCTTGTTTTGGGATACTGCTCGGGTCCTAATAATTCCTCTCCAATGTGGGTCTATTTTGTCTATCCCACATACATTTACCAGGCTAGAGTCCCTGCTGTGATACACTCTAAAATGTTTGGGACAGACTTTGATTTTTATACCCCTTTCTTATATTACTGAGATGTTCTCTAATTCTTACACATAATTGTCTGGTTGTCCTGCCAACATATTGCTGGCCACACGGACAAGCTAACAAGTATTTTACATGAGTGATTTGACAAGCAATTAGTTTGTTTCTTTTGTATTACTCTTTAGTGACTGAGGATTTAAATATGTCGATTTTCTTAGCTCTTTCTTTTACTGTCCTATACATCTTACATCTACCACATTTTTTGCAAGGCAGTGCACCACAATTCATGGTAGTGCCATACTGTGCGCTGTGGAGACAAATTAATGGTACCACAATGCACCAACGTGTGTATGGTGTGGTAATGTGCATTGTGTTATAGGTGTGAGTTCAGCTTAAAAGCTGATAAGCTGAAAATATTAAGGAAAAAATAATCCTTTATCATGTAGAAATTTGAGGCGCGTCACTAATTTAGTGCTGGAGTTGTAAGAGAAATAATTACTACTAGGCAATTTTTTAATTTTCTTCTCTAGAAAAATGTGACTGGATCTGTAAATTTATGGCTGATTAAAGGGAAGACACTAATAGGATGATGCCCTGTCACTGCGGTAGCGATTCATGTTATGATCATATCAATGAATTATAAGATGAATTGGGAAAACACTGTGTAAGAACAATGCTCTATTTGGACACACAAAGACGATCACTGTTATATAATAGAATACTAACTAGATCATTAGGAATGCACAAGGCGGACGTGTCAAAGTGTCACTGTCTGTGTGGCTGAGACTGACATCTGAATTTGCCTGACACAAGTTTGACACACATTCTTAGTTACTGGAAGGAATGTAGGAAAATAATTAGAGCCCATATACAATTAGGCTTAGGGAGGGCAATCATTGCCCCACCTGTACATTAAATGGTCAAGTTAAAGCTGGAACTGATAGTAACATATTATTAAAAAGTCTGTTACAAACTTAAAATTCAGTTTTGAGTATAAATCAGCAAGTGTAACAAAACCATGTCTTATATCTTCCTGGAACTCTGGTAGCAAGTTTGGTGCATCTCAATTCTGGGCCTGCCACCTGCTGCAGCCATCAGAATGGGTAGTCTCGCTGTCTGGTTTTTTAATGCAGCAAGTAATTCAACCCTCTGTAGCACTACTCCCGAAGGAGCCGCAGTAATTTAACCGGTTCTTTCCGAAGATTAGTGCAGAGGCAGGCAGGCACACAGCAACAGTTGACTCACTCTGGCTCAGTAGTCAGTCCAGGGCAACCTATTTATTCCAGGGTGCCCAGGCACCCTGGGATGCCTTGGCAAAATGCCTAAAAATTGATCAAAAATGGTATACAAGCCAGCAGGTGGATCAAGCCTGCCTTTTAATTACACAAAGCCACAGGTTTTCATTATGCACCATTATGACTTTCTAGACACTGGCATCCTAACAGCCAAGGACATCATCAGTAAATAAGGAGGATGTCTGTTGCCTCCACAGCATCCTTGTTTGACCCTCCTGTATCCCTCTCCTTCAGCACTGGGGTGACAATAGCTGACTGATGAAGAGAAATTGAGGTAAAAGAGAAACATTGGCATATTAGTCAGTACCAATGTGCACAAGTGTATTTGCTTTGGAAGAATAAATCTTCTCTAACACTGGGTGTCCTATGTGGGGATGTTGCTGAATTATGTAAAGCTATTAGAATAATTTTTTACATTTTAGAATGGGGTGCCTCGAGACTGTCCATCATTTTAAAGGGTGCCTTGAGATTGTCTATAATTTTAGAGGGTGCCTTAACTGAAAAAAGGTTGAGAAACACTGGTCTAGGGGATGTCTTTTAAAGACTTTTATTGCTGAAGATAGTGGATGGGGTGAAGGGTGATATGGGGTACTCCAAATTTACTGAATATTTACAGGAGGACACTCCACTTTGCTAAGCCTCCCTGAACAGTCTCTCTGCGGGAGCAAATACAGATGACAGTCATTTTTTAGAAGCTATCCCAGGCAGAAATCGCATTGGCTATTCCACCCAAAGGAAACAGCACTCAGTCACTAGGACCCTGAGCTCAGGTCAGTTGTCACAATGTGACAAGATGATCTGATGGCTCCTTCCAGTACCCTCTGGACACTCTTCAGTGATGGAGAGAATAATGCTTATAATGCCACAGAACAGTCAGACCCCTTCCAGCTTCCACTGGGCACTTTTCAGTGAGCTCTCCAGACCAGGTCCTTAGGTAAAATTTCAGTAATTAGTTTTAAAGGATTTTACAAATAGGCCCCACAGGTTTACCAAAGCGGGAACCAATATATAGACAGTAAGGAGTGATAAATATATGAAAAATGAAATCCTATAAATACACTCACCCTGCGCTAAAATCAATAAGAAGGCACAAGAATAAAAACAATAGTATCGACTTGACGTCAAAGCAGCTGCTATAAAAGATAAGATCAACTACAAAAAGGTGTCCGATAATATTAAGAAACAAAATAGTATATTCAAACACTAGCAGCGCTAAATAAACAAACTAAGGAATAAAATCCAAAGTCCTTAAATGGGTATTTCCAGGTCATGTGGTGAGTTGGTTAAACACAATCCTTTTATCACAGGGAGGGTGTGAAGGGTCCTGGCCGTAGCACCTGATTTCCACCACCACTTTGTGTTCCCCCCCTATTCTTAAAACTCACCAGAGAATGGTGAGTTAAGATCCTTCAAGGAATTCCACCACTCGATTCCAACATTGGACACTGGATCACTTTTCCTCTATTTGGCTGTAAACTCTCCTCCGTTGCCAACAAAACATGTAAGTGAACAAGAGTGGGGCGACAATAGTGTAATTCCGCCAAAAAACGTTTATTAAACACTAAAACAAACCAAAAGTAGCCCCACTCCCCTCAGGATGTCTACTTACAAGAAATAATGAATAATGAAGGCATTGAGTAAAATATAATGTAAATTCCGCTGGATCCCTCTGTACCAAACCTTGTGCAATCTGGAGAGGGCACCGGCGTAGTGTAGATGTCCTTATGCGACCGCGCACGACGGCTCTGACGCGTTTCGTCCTCCGACTTCCACAGAGTGTGGAAGTCGGAGGACGAAACGCGTCAGAGCCGTCGTGCGCGGTCGCATAAGGACATCTACACTACGCCGGTGCCCTCTCCAGATTGCACAAGGTTTGGTACAGAGGGATCCAGCGGAATTTACATTATATTTTACTCAATGCCTTCATTATTCATTATTTCTTGTAAGTAGACATCCTGAGGGGAGTGGGGCTACTTTTGGTTTGTTTTAGTGTTTAATAAACGTTTTTTGGCGGAATTACACTATTGTCGCCCCACTCTTGTTCACTTACATGTTTTGTTGGCAACGGAGGAGAGTTTACAGCCAAATAGAGGAAAAGTGATCCAGTGTCCAATGTTGGAATCGAGTGGTGGAATTCCTTGAAGGATCTTAACTCACCATTCTCTGGTGAGTTTTAAGAATAGGGGGGGAACACAAAGTGGTGGTGGAAATCAGGTGCTACGGCCAGGACCCTTCACACCCTCCCTGTGATAAAAGGATTGTGTTTAACCAACTCACCACATGACCTGGAAATACCCATTTAAGGACTTTGGATTTTATTCCTTAGTTTGTTTATTTAGCGCTGCTAGTGTTTGAATATACTATTTTGTTTCTTAATATTATCGGACACCTTTTTGTAGGGAACCAATATATATACAGTATATATATACAAACAAAAGTAGCTTACTTCATCATAAAAAGGGAAAATATTTTTTTTGACAAAAAAACAAAAACATAAACATAAAAAAACAAAAACATATTTTAACCACTTCAGCTCTTGAAGGTTTTACCCCCTTAATGACCAGGCCATTTTTTGCGATTTGGCACTGCTTTAGGCCCCTTTCACACATGCTGTCCGTTTGTCCGTTTTTCATCCATCCGTTGACGGATGAAAAACGGACATCAATGTATCTCTATGTAAAAACGCATGACAACGGATGATCATCCGTTAACATCCGTTTTCATCAGCTTCCTTCAATGTCTGTTTTTTTTGAACGTATGAATGCCCTATTTTTCATCTGTCAAAAAAAACGGATCGGACGAAAAACGAATGACAACGGATGAAAAACGGATGACAACGGATGAAAACGGATGACAACGGATGAAAAACAGATAACAACTGATGAAAAACTGATGAAAACCGGATAACAACTGACAAAAAACGGATGCCAACTGATGAAAAACGGAAGAGAAATGGATGAAAAACTGATACATTTTGAAGTGACTGAACTGATGAACTGAACGGACCGTATGTGTGAAAGGGGCCTTACTTTAACTAACACTTGCGTGGTCGTGCAACGCTGTATCCAAACAAAACTGATGTCCACAAATAGAGCTTTATTTTGGTGGTATTTGATCACCTCTGTGGTTTTTAGATTTTGTGCTATAAACAAAAAAAAGTGACAATTTTGAAAATAACACAATATTTTTTACTCTGCTATAAAACATTAACAATAAAAAAAATGTAAAAAATCAGAATTTTTTATCATTGTAGGCCAATTTGTATTTCTGCTACATATTTTTGGTAAAAAAAAAATCCCAAAAAGCATATTTTAATTGGTTTGCACAAAAATAATAGCGTTTACAAACTACGGGATAGATTTTTGGACTTTTTATTTTTTTTAGTAATGGCAGCGATCAGAGGGACTGCGACATTGCGGCTGACAGATTGGACCCCTAACTGCCATTTTTGACACTTTTTGGGGACCAGTGACGATAATACAGTAATTAGTGAAGAGAAAGGAGGGGGAAGGTGTATGGCGCTGCCAAAAACTGCTGATGTTTCTATATGTCCAAAATTTAGGCGTTATAGGTACATACAATATAAATCACCACTATGAATAAAGTGTCCAGTGCATCCTATGTGTCTTCCTATTGAATGTGCAATACTAAAAGATAATACAAATAAATAATAAATATTTGTGCTGAAAAGTGGATATAGAATAAGTGAGAATTGGTATGATGAGAAAATTAGATGAAATGTATGAATTAAAAAATAGATAAAGGGGTGAATTGTACAGAATAAAAATAAATATATAAAAAATAAAAAATATAAAAAATATAAAAATGGATCCACTTAAAGTATGACTTAAATAAGGTGCACAATAGGTAGATAAGTATTATAGCAGCAATGATACAAGAATAAATAAGTCCGTTACATCTAAGAAAGAACAAATAGTCCCACAATGCAAGAAAATTCCTAAAAAACTTGGCAAAAAAAGGTGACTTGAGTGCAGGTGTTCTGATGAAATATTAAAGGTGCTCAGGTATATGGTGACCGTTCAGTGCTCCCCGCACCCCTTGGACCGCACTCACCAGAACTATGTACCCCTGCAGGGGTATCAGGCCTTGTCTATAATCCTGGATCTCCTCCACTGACCATCAAAGTGGTTGGGTGGTCCGATTATCTACCCGAATCTTATGAACCAGGTTCCTTGATGTTAGGGTCCGAAGGTGTATCGATATATGGGGGAAGAAGGCTCACATAGAGTAGTACTGCTAAGTTTTAAAATACTTTATTGTATATAAAAATTAGGTACTCACAAAGGGAATAGAGGGTAATGGCATAGAAAGCAATAATAGCGCACTTCCGGGACGCCGTGCGTTCCACAGGGCGGATGTGCGTTCCACTTAGGCGGATGTGACACGATGACGCTCTACGTACGTTTCGTCATGATGACGTCTTCAGGAGTAGCGTCATCACGCCATCTCCGCCTATTTATACCAGCATGGTAAACAAGGCTCGATGCGTGCTCCAATCGGAATGCCGGGCAAGACATCCAATAGAAAAAAGAGAGAGGACGCACGCTGTTGCCGGGTAGAACTATATATTTTGGAACTTAGGGAATTTGCATACTGGCAGCTGCGTACTTAAGAGATGGACATATCTGACCTCAAAAGTCCGTGGTATGCCTCATTTGAAAAAAAGGAGAAAAGGAAAAACGGAGAGCCAAAAATTGGACTTTAGGAGGGTCAGGTCCTACTCTGTTGCCGTTGATACAATAACAGTGTAAAATTCTATACTTAGATATCGGGTCTGTTTACCATCTAGTGTACAGCATATTACATAAAATACATACGTTAACATTAAACTGATAGTAAAATAAATCCTAAATATAAATAATCTTACGACCAATCACAGACTTAACCCTTTCATAAAAAACTTTAAATAATTTAATAGGTGACCTAGAATTATGATAGTAATGAAAGATAAAATAATATTGGTGATAAAATTGGTGATTAAAAACGTGATGGTGATAATGAATAAATTAATATTAGTGACGGGAATTCAGAAAAATAGCAATGAACTAAATATGATAAATATTCTTTTTGGTCACTATGTAAAATATTTTAATAGATGGCCTAAGTTCATGGTGATAATAATAAATAAATGAAAATAAATAGATTGGTGGCTAAAAAAAGTGAAAATAAATAGATTGGTGGCTAAAAAACGTGATCATGTAATTAATTAATATTAGTGATAGTGAATACATACAAAATGGAGGTGAAATAAAATATGGTGTATACTCTTTCTAATCCGTAATAAAGGAAAAAATATATATTGTGAGAGCTATGGTTCGTAATCATTTGCTAGGTATACATTATAGGGCTAAAAAATATATATAGCACTAATGTTATATATTCAAACATGATAGGTCTGATAACTTAATACAGTATAATACAGTAATACAGATAATACAGTAATCAGTACTAAATAATATGCACTATGACTTTATTAATGACACTGGCAGGGAAGGGGAAAACACTGAGCGGTGATCAAGGGGTTAAGTGCTTAGCTGAAACACACGATCTCTCCATGCATGTGTGACAGGAGAGCCGCCTGCTTTGTTTACATAGGCAGGCAGCTCTTCTGTCAGTTTCCCCAAGAGGCCGGCAGTGATCGAGCCCGCTCCTCCCGTGGTCTGGCTCCCTCGGGGCCGGCCTTTGGGGTGTGTGAGCTGTGCGGCTGCACAGGGCGCCATTTGCAACAGGGGCGCCGTACGGCCATCATAGCTCGCACATGATCAGGCCACACAGCGGGAGGTATGCAGCGACCACGGCCTGGAGAGGGTTAACACAGTCCACGGCCACCGCTTACCTCCTGCTGTGCGGCTGTGCCTGTGTCTTCTATAGCTGCAGGGCTGAGCTGTGTATGTCTCACACAGCTCTGCCTCAGATCCGCCGCCACTGACAGATCCCTCCTCTCTGCAGGGACGCCAGAGGAGAGATCGTCAGCTCCTCCTCCTCCCGCCCCTTCTCCTCCTCCCACCCCTTCTCCTCGTGGTGAGCCTCCATACTGAGGTAGGTAAACTCTCTTCTGCATCAAATGTAAGGGGTGGGGCTCTGTGTGGGGGGGTCTCTTATGTAAAGGCCGGC
The DNA here is from genome assembly GCF_965119305.1 of Pelophylax lessonae. Taxonomy (NCBI): domain Eukaryota; kingdom Metazoa; phylum Chordata; class Amphibia; order Anura; family Ranidae; genus Pelophylax; species Pelophylax lessonae. The sequence goes on along the minus strand of NC_138772.1, from coordinate 434,214,537 downwards.
TCTTATGTAAGGGGGGTCTGTGTGGGGGTCTCTGATGTAAGAGGGGCTTTGTGTGGGGGGTCTTTTATGTAAGGAGGGCTTTGTGGGGGTCTCTGATATAAGGGGGGCTCTGTGTGGGGGGTTTCTGATGTAAGAGGGGCTCTGTGGGGGTCTCTGATGTAAAGGGGGGCATTATATGGGGGGTCTCTGATGTAAGTGGGGGCTTTGTGTGGGGGTCTCTGATGTAAGGGGGGGCTTTGTGTGGGGGGTCTCTGATGTAAGGGGGGCTCTGTGTGGGGGGTCTCTGATGTAAGGGGGGCTTTGTGTGGGGGGTCTCTGATGTAAGGGGGGCTATGTGTGGGGGGTCTCTTATGTAAGGGGTGCTATGTGTGGGGGTCTCTGATGTAAGGAGGCTCTCTGATGTAAGGGAGGCTCTGTGTGGGGGGTCTCTGATGTAAGGGGGGCCCTGTGGGGGTCTCTTATGTAAGGGGGGCTTTGTGTGGGGGTTCTTTGATGTAAGGGGGCTTTGTGTGGGGGGTCTCTGATGTAAGGGGGCTCTGTGTGGGGGTCTCAGATGTAAGGGGGGCTTTGTGTGTGGGGTCTCTGATGTAAGGGGGGCTTTGTGTGGGGGGTCTTTGATGTAAGGGGTCTCTGTGTGGGGGGTCTCTGATGTAAAGGGGTGCTGTGTGGGGGTCTCTGATTTAAGGGGGGCTCTGTGTGGGGGGGTTTTGATGTAAGGGGGCTTTGATGTAAGGGAAGCTCTGTGGGGGGGGCTCTGATGTAAGGGGGCTCTGTGGGGGGTCTCTGATGTAAAGGGAGCTCTGTGTGGGGGGTCTCTGATGTAAAGGGGGCTGTGTGTGGGGGGTCTCTGATGTAAGGGGGCTCTGTGTGGGGGGGTCTCTGATGTAAGGGGGGCTCTGTGTGGGGGGTCTCTAATGTAACGGGGGCTCTGTGTGGGGGGGTCTGTGGGGGGTCTCTGATGTAAGGGGAGCTCTGTGGGGGGCTCTGATGTAAGGGGGGCTCTGATGTAAGGGGGCTTTGTGGGGGGGGGGCTCTGATGTAAGGGGAGCTTTGTGTGGGGGAGTCTCTGATGCAAGGGGGGCTCTGTGTGGGGGGGTCTCTGATGTAAGGGGGGCTCTGTGTGGGGAGGTCTCTGATGCAAGGAGGGTCTCTGATGTAAGGGGGGGCTCCGTGGGGGGTCTCTGATGTAAGGGGGTCTCTGATGTAAGGGGGGCTCCGTGGGAGGGTCTCTGATGTAAGGGGGGCCTCTGTGAGGGTCTCTGGTGTAAGGGGGGCCTCTGTGGGGGGTTTCTGATGTAAGGGGGGCTCCGTGGGGGGTCTCTGATGTAAGGGGGGTCTCTAATGTAAGGGGGGCTAAGTCATTAGTGATCATAAAAAAGAAAAGTCAAATGAAGTGCAAAAAAAGTGCAAGAAAATGTGCAGGGTGCTGGGGGGCGCCACAGGATTACCTCGCACAGGGCGCCTGCAAACCTAAGACCGGCCCTGGGCTCCCTCTGTCTTTACTGCTGCAGTAAAGCTGTGTGGGGCGGACGGCAAGTGGTTAATATTATCATTATTATTTTTATTATTATTATTATAATGCACAACAACAAATTCCTAACCCTATGTACCCTATAAACTCTATATATGTGAATGTGATGTGGGCACATTATAATAGTGCCCATAGCATGGGCTTGTGACTGCTGAAGGGTTAAAAGTAGTTTAGTTAGTTCACCGTTGTTTTATTAAAAGGTTTCAAAGTTAGGCATTTTTTATTCAGCTTTGTTCAGGTTTTTGAATTGGGCGGGAAGTCAGTCAAAGGTTTGGGTGGGAAGCTAGTCACAGGTTTTAGTGGGAAGTCAAATGTGAGGCGGGAAAATCACGTAGCGTTAAGGCGGAAAAACGTGAGTCGCGTGTAGAGAATCACGTGTATAGGGCTATATAAAAAGATGCTCGCTCTACACTAGTAGTGGAGGGGTGCATCAGCGGAGGATCGGGAGCGTGCAAAGACAAAAAATAAGCCTGAAAACAACAGTAAGACAGTTAATAAAAAACAAAAAACGGAGCCATGGTATACTTGATATTTTAGAACAATTAATCTAAAAAATGTAAGTTTAGTGTCATTTTAAGCTGATATCATTCACCCATGTATCCATTTAAAGCAATATTAAACCCAAAAGCAAACATTTATTATATTGTAGCTTACCATTTCTTAGACATGATGACTGCATTAATTCTCTTTTTTAGGCTTTTTTTTCTTCTATGTTCATCTAGTGATCTGGCCAGTAAGTCTGTTGTGTTTTAAGCACACAAACTCTCCAGCAGAAGGTCACAGTTATGGAGATGTGACAAACCATTTAACCACTTAAGCCCCGGAAGATTTTCCCCCCTTCCTGACCAGGCCCTATTTTGCGATTTGGCACTGCGTGAGTTTAACGGACAATTGCATGGTCGTGCGACGCTGTACCTAAAATAAATTGATGTCCTTTTTTTCCCAAAGAGCTTTCTTTTGGTGGTATTTGATCACCTGTGGGATTTTTTGATCATGCGCTGTAAACAAAAAAAGAGCGTAAAATTTTGCAAAAATAACAATATTTTTCACATTTTTTTTATATGAAATTCCCCAAAAAAAATTTAAAAATCAAAATTTTTTAACATTTTAGGCCAATTTGTTTTCTGCTACATATTTTTGGTAATAAAAATCACAAAAAGCGTATTTTGATTGGTTTGCGCAAAAGTTATTGCGTTTACTAACTAAGGGAAAGATTTTTGTCATTTTTGTTGTTTTTTTTTTTAACATGTAATGATGGCGATCTGCGATTTTTTTTGCGGGACTGCGACATTGGGGCGGACAGATCGGACCCTTGACTGACATTTTTGACACTTTTGGGGTTACCAGTGACATTACTACAGTAATCAGCACTGTTAGGCTCCATTCACACCTGGGCGTTTTTGAGTGTTTTTCAGCTCCACAAACGCTAAAAAAAAAACGTTCCAGAACGCCCAACAAGTAAAACCCCATTCATTTAAATGGCCCCTGTTCACATCTGAGCGTTTTGCAAAACGCCTGTAGCTGAAAAAAGTACATGAGCTTCTTTTTGGGCTGATTACCAGCGTTTTTGATAGATGTCAATGCCTGCCTCCAAAAACGCCTGAAAAAAATGCCTGAAAATCGCGGTAAAATCGCTGTAAAAATCGCAGTAAAAATCGCTGTAAAATTGCGGTAAAAAAACGTGATATAACGCTACACTCAAGTGTGAATGCAGCCTTACTGTAAAAATTACACTGGCAGGGAAGGGGTTAACTTTATTGGAGAAGGATGGGTTAAGTGTGTCCCTAGGGGCGTGATTCTAACTTTACAGGGATGTGGCTGTTTGTGTAACTACAGAGATATACGATCCTACATAGCAGGACCGTTTGATCTCTGCAGTTACACAGGGGATAATGACAGGTGGCTTTGTTTACATTAGCCGCCTGCCTTTCTCCCTCTGCAGCGGACGATCGCGGGTGGCCGGCGGTCATCGGGTTCACTGGTCACACGCGCGGGGGGGGGTTCCTGTGAACGAGCGGGGGCGTGAGCGTACCTCCGGTGGTGCTCGCTCGCCCCCTAGAGCCTCACAGGCTGCCTGTGAGGGGCTGACTGCCGCAGTAAATATACTGTGGGCGGTCGGCAAGTGGTTAAAGTGGAGTTCCGGCCTATTTTGCAACATTAGTGATTCCTGGAGTGCTCGCTATACTGATCAACAATTGGGCATTTCCATTTTTTTTCGGGGGTCCGAAAAAATCATTTTTGATTGTACTTCCTCCTTCTCACCCCTCTGTGGCCACGGCCACCGACATCACTTCCGCCTTTGCATTGCATCCTGGGAGCTGTTTGTCATCACTCCCCGGAGGCTGGAATCAGGAAGAACTCCCAGAACACTCCCTGGAATCAGGAAGAAGGACACAGCAGATTACACTGCGGCTTCAGATGCCCACATCCAAGATGGCCAGGCTCAGACAGTGTTTTTAAAAGTAAGATTCTGACTAAAATCCAATACTGTACACCTTGTAAGTATGAGAATAGCGGTTACGTAAAGGGCGATGGATTAGTATTATAGGGGTATTTTCAGTTAAAAAAGGTATTTGAGGCCAGAACTCCGCTTTAACTCCCGCAGGGGTGCTTACAATGATCAGATTTTATTTGTTTATGTAAAACCTTTGTTCCAAGGGGGAAAAAACTGTTTGCTGTAACTGCAGTGTGAGCTGGAGTTTGGCTTCAATTTGTTAGTGTATCTAAATCTGTTAGTACATCTAACGCTGCCCTCCACCCAGACTGACAATACTGCTGTCCAAATGTGTCCCCTGAACTTCTTCATTCAGAGTGGGGGATCTCTAATACAGAAGGTGCGTTACTGGCCGGATCACCAGGTGAGGTAAAAAAGCTTAAAAAAAGGAAAACGTTACTGCTATCATATCTAATGATTGGTAAAGTGCAATATATTACATGTTAAGTTTTGGGTTTAATAGCACTTTAATATTATAGCACTAGAATTCACCTTTAAGGAAGAAATGGGCTATATTGAATGGTAGTTGTTTGAAGAGACAATGATGGGTCTGGTTAAGGCTTCATTAAGAAATGTTAGCATCGTAGAATGTAGGTAGTAGGCAGATTGTATCATGCAGTTTATCAGCAGGATACCATTCTTCATCCTGAGAGATGACAGACCTCCATTTACAGCTATCCAGGGATGGCAATGAACCTAAAACACAGTGCAAGAGTATAAATAGATATATATATCTACAGTATATCTATATTTAGGCAACTGACTATCACTAATCATTTTCGCTGTCACATTTTATTTAACTCGAGACAGTAATTTCAGTTGGTTAATAAGCAAAAGGATTCTGATTACCCATATAGGTTACTAATTCACTTAACCACTTAAGCCCCAGAGGATTTGGCTGCTCAAAGACCAGGGCCTATTTTGCGATTCGGCACTGCGTGTTTTTAACGGACAATTGCGCAGTCATTCGACGCTGTACCCAAATTAAATTGACGTACTTTTTTTCCCCACAAACAGAGCTTTCTTTTGGTGGTATTTGATCACCTGTGCGATTTTTACTTTTTGCGCTATAAACAAAAAAAGAGCATAAATTTTGAAAAAATAACAATATTTTTCACATTTTTTATATGAAATTCCCCCAAAAAAATGTAAAAATCAAAATTTTTTAACATTTTAGGCCAATTTGTTTTCTACTACATATTTTTGGTAAAAAAAAAAAAATCGCAATAAGCTTATTTTGATTGGTTTGCGCAACTAGTTTCTTAACTAGTAATGGCGGCGATCTGCGATTTTTTTTGCGGGACTGCGACATTGCGGCGGACAGATCAGACCCTTGACTGACATTTTTGACACTTTTGGGAGTACCAGTGACATTACTACAGTAATCAGTGCTATACATATGCAAAAATGACACTGGCAGGGAAGGGGTTAACTTGATTAGTGATCAGTGGGTTAAATGTATCCCTAGGGGCGTGATTCTAACCGTGGGGGGGGCGTGGCTTGTGATGTAACCACAGAGACATACGATCCTACATAGCAGGATCGTGTAATCTCTGCAGTTAGATCAGGGAGAATGACAGGCGGATTTTTTTACATTAGCCGCCTGCCTTTCTCCCTCTCCAGCGGGAGATCGCGAGTGACCGGCGGACATCGGAGCCGCCGGTCACTCGCGCGGGGATGTCAGGGAACGAGCGGGGGCGGGAGCGCGCCTCCGGCAGCACACGCTCGCCCCCTAGAGGCTCCTGGGCGAGCAACGTAGCCCTACGTCGGTTTGCCCAGGAGAGCCAGACTGCCGCAGTAAATAGTCGTGCGGCGGTCGGCAAGTGGTTAATTAAGTCAGTATTGTAAAGTAAATGCATTTGTCATTTTACAATATGTTCGAATATAACGGTATAAGGCAGGGCATACATTGTGCAATTTTCGTTCCTTCAACCTGAGGTTGAAGGAAATAAAATAGCTTGATTCCCCCATCAACACAGTATCAACGCAGTCAGTATTGGGTGAATCCCTCCGGCGGCACTATTTTATTCTGACAACGGGAGGTTTCCCAGCCGTCAGAATACAATAATCACTGTTGAACCAGCCGATCCATGTTTAGCCAGTTTAACCTACTGATGAAAATTTAAGTTTAGCGTATGACATTTTTTTTTTTTGTTTTATGCTTTTTTAAACGTACATTTAGTACACTGTACAATGTATACTACAGTGTTGTAAAGTATGTGGCCAGCTTTATTGCACGACCAATAAATAACATGTACATAGTAAATTTAGGTTAAATGGTACAAAAAATGAAAATCTCCTAAAAATAAAAATGAACTAAATTTGATATAAGGAAGACTGATGTATGACCAGCTCCACAGTGTGCTTAGTGCTAATTAAAAATGTCTTGGGTATTCAATCTGTGTTTCATACAATCTATTTTAAGTCCTATGATTACATTTGGTTGTATGCAAATCCAAACACAATTAAAGTTACTTTAACTAAACTAAAACAATGAGCTTCTGTTATTTTCTTTCTTTATTCTGTTTAATATACCGAATGATGCATTTTGTTATATCTGTTTGAGAAATTCCAAATAAAACCTGTTGATCTTGTCAGAAATTCAGACATTGTTCTCTGCACACTTCCTGTGCTGTCTCAAAGAGGGTTCCTAGTTCTTATCTTGGACTACCAAATGATTAGCTTTTATCTTATGGCCTGGTTGTGTACTTTTTCAAAAGGAGGACTGGCCAGGGCTGACACCACTCCATCCACAAAAATGTGATGTGCTGTCAGCCCACAACAGGGTGCTTTTCTGGTAGATCAGAGTGTATTTTCTCTATTTGAGGGCATTTCAAGGGATAAAACATAGAGAACATTTGCATGTATTGCAGATATGTATAACATATATGTATGTATATACAGTATCTCACAAAAGTCAGTACACCCCTCACATTTCTGTAAATATTTTTACAGTAGAGAAGAGGGAACTGAGCACACATACATCCACTCTCCTTGCCTTTTTCTTGCCAACCCAGAAGCGACATGTTTGACGTCACGTCCTGGCCCCTCTTTCACTTTCCCCAGGGATAAATCTAATGCAGTGCAATCTGCACTGTTTTGCATTTATTGGAGGACAGATGAGATCATATTAGTACCAGAGCTACTGCATAAATCTAAACTGATGAACTGTAAGGGCTTTTAAAGTGTTGCCTATAGAAATTATAGGGTACTGAAATTTGTCAACATTTTTCAGACACATGCAACAGGTTTGACATGTTGGGTATCTATTTACTCAGCACAACCTCATCTTTTACATTATGGGTAATTGGGTAATTTATTGTGATTGTATGCTCTAAAATTAACTTTGGTGTATTTTTAACTGAAATTTTATGTTTCCTAGACCTTTGCGCTAATATTGTGTAATATACAAAATTGGAACTACCACCATTTTATTCTTTAGGGTGTCTGCTTTCAGAAAACATAATTTTTTGGGGAGTTTTATGCCATCTTCAGAACTAAAATGATTTTTTAAACATGTGCAAAAAGGCAAAAATGGATCTGGCAGTTAAGGGAAAAGCTTCAAGCTTATTTATTAGTGGTCTCCAAACTGCGTCCCGAGGGGCCGGATGTTGGCCTTTGCTTGTCTTAATCCGGCCCTTGAGGCATTATTCCTGCAACTGGCACCAATGATAGGAGCACTGTTTTCACACTGACAGCAACGATGGGGCACTATTCTTCCCAATGACACCAATGATGGGGCATAATTCCTCTCACTGACATCAACAATGGGGCACTATTTCCTCTCCTAATACCAAAGATGGGCATTATTTTCTCCCACTGGGCACATTCAGGCCTCCCTGAAGTCTAAAGGACAGTAAACTGGCCCTTTGTTTAGAAAGTTTGGAGACCCCTGCATTATACAATACAAATGGCAGCAGGAAGCTATAGAATGTGCAAACTTATAAGAGCCAGTCAGATTTCAGCATACTGTAATTAGCTAATGTGTGATTTCTGTCTACTATAAGATACTGCATGAGTATTATTAGTATTGTTCTGCGCTACCTTAAAGGCCCCATTAACCCTTGCAAATGGGGTCATTGGGGATTACATTCGAGAAACCCAGCGGGGTTCCCAGTGATTAGCTACAGGCGGCAGCACAGTTGAAAGCATTGGGAGACATATAACTTCTCTCCAGCTTATCTTCATTGGGAAACCATATACCAGGAAGGGTTTTATAATATTATTTGTTAAAAATTTTAGCACTGAAAAGGTTTTGAAAATTGTAGCACTTGGGTGCAAAGTAGATGCTCACTGGTTGAATATAACAAAAATAAAAATGTAAGTGCCACACCACTGCTAAGTGGTCAGCATATGATTTATTCTAATAAAATTCAGGGGGACAATCCAAAGAGTAAATCTAATGTATTTCATGGGTCCTTTCTTTCCAGGGACATTTCTTTCATTATTAAAAACAATGTGAATAGACTAGAGTGAATTAAAACTATAATGGTAAACCAGCTGCTGACAAGACCTGTGCCTATAATCACACTGGATGAAATACCAATAAAAGTTAAGTTCACTTCTAGGCTAACTAACATTGTTTCATTTAAGCCCAGACGAAGAGGCATTTTTAAATCCCTTAAAGACATTGGCCCTGCTTCGGATTGTCCCCCTAAATTTTATTGGTATAAAGTTGTATCTGGACCTTTTAGCAGTGGTATGGCACTTCAGTTTACATGTTTGCTACATTACACCCAGCCAAGAAGACATTGAGATCCCCTGGTTTTTAGATGCCTCCTGCTTGGGAACCAGATAGTTTCCATCAATATTAAGATTTTAGGATAACAATGCCAAAAAGATAATCTTATGGGCCCGGTGCAATTTTTCCACTTTCCTCAACCATTGAGATTGAATGCCAGGCATAGGTGTGCCCACAGGGTGTGCCAGGTGTGCCCAGGCACACCCTAATTACCCTGTGCAGCACAGATTCCCCCTACTGCCCTGGCTCCCCTCCCCCTTACTCCCCCCCCCTCCCAGCTCTTCCGGCTTCCCTCCTCTCCAGCCAGCTGTTGCTGTGTGATGTTTTAGGGTGAGTGGGGAAAGGGGCCAGTAAATATATAATTTGCCGGCCTTTCTGAATGAACATCGTGAGTGATCGGTAGAGTGTGTTTGAGCTTTGGTGTGCACACCCTAATGCATTAGGCTGCACACACCTATGATGCCAGGGGCTGTAGTTTAGTGCCAGGAGAGGACTCGGCTTTACAGGGACAAAGGGATCCATTTGAAGACCATCACTGGTACACTGAAGCACCACTCATCATAGGGTGTTGCTAGCCTAGAAATGTTTTAGGACAGGACATGTTCACTTTATGGTACCCATATGCATTACCTGATTGCCTGATCTAAAGATCTAGGCTAGCATTGACAATAGTGATATCTGTGGTGCATGTTCATTGGGTATAGGTGTGCATGTCCATTTGCATAGTGAAGGAAAGAGAGCTTGTTCAAGTGCAAATCATTTCTAAATGTGCAACCGCCATTTTGAGGTAGGGCCAGCTACAGACACCTGCCTCCATGAAAACATGTTCTTCTGCTCTTTTGCTCTTCAGTAAATGACCCCTATTATTATTATCCTTGATCCCTTCACAAAGAACACCTACACTCGCATGCTGTCTTTATTCCTTCTAATTATGTGCAGCAAAATAAAACGATAGGTCACTTGAAGCAAAGACAAAGAAAATGACGATCTTCAGGACCATTTTCCCAGGGGGAGTATTGTATGATACATTATTACAAACAGCAGCTACAGAGGGGACTAAGGTTTCACATGAATCACCAGCTAAATTATTCATGTTCCTCTGCAGAACCTGTAATACAGAATACAAGACTTCTACAGGGACGGGAAGCTGTCAGATATTTACACAAATATTCCTATGTGAGAAGGTAAAAAGAAAAGGTACATACAATGCCATAGTACTCAAAAGAAAGAATAGAAGCTGAGGAAGAATAGAGTTAAACTCACCCTATAAAGAGGAATCAAATACTTTGGAAATAAATTATTAGGTCCTTCAACAATCCTTCCTTCATCTATTGCAAGTCGGGTTAACTCTCCATTACTGCCTTTGGGGCACTGGGTTACCTGTATACGTGCATTATCATCAGATAAGAGTAGAACCTTAAGGTGACACAAAATTATATTCTTATTTTCAGAAAGTAATCTATACACAACCACTACTTAAAGTGGGTCTAAAGGCAGAAGGGTTCTACGCATTAAGGTAAAAAACTTCTGTGTGCAGCACCCCCTCTTTTCTTTATACTTACCTGAGCCTTATGTTGCACATGAGCAGCAACTCTTCTCTCTATCTCTCTCCCCCTCACTGACTCAGAGGCAGCAGAGGGAGCCCTTGGCTCCTGCTGCTGTCAATTACAGCCAAAGAGGAGGGAACAATGCACAATGGGTTTGCTCTGTTCAAAACCATTGCACAAAGCAGGCAAGAAGCCGTGTTCATAATTTAAAAAAAAAAAAAAACCTTTACAATCATTTTAATGGCCCTGTAATCTGCTTTTCGTTATACGTTTCTGTCCCTTTTTTTTTTTTTGCATCCTTGTAATAGGAGCTCCTGGTGCTCTACCTTTCTCCCTCACCTTTTCTTGTTTGGAATAAACAGTGTACGTCATTTGTGGTTATGCGTACTGCTGTATGCACACTACAAATCCTCTAGTCCATAGTCCCTCATCCATCTTGGCAGTAAACAAGAGAGAGTGGCTCTATTGCTACATACAGTGGGGCCATGGAGAATGAACATAGCCACCCTCTAACTGGAAGTCCGATTACAGCAACACACACACACACACACACACACACACGTTTTATCTGATACCTGTCAAATAGAGGGGAAGTATAAGGAAATCTCCACTGTGAGCTCACGGAAAGCATATAAAAATTAATGAAAGAAAGCGACAATAATACTGTCTTTGCTCGGTCATGCTTGTCATTCATTTGTTAATGCCTATGCTGATTAGAACAAGTAATACTTGGTTCTGGAACATTGGTTGCAAAATGCAAATCCATAATTTTCATCAATTAATTTGAGAAATTATAAATATGCTAACCTTTAACAGACTGCCACAACACCCGACTCATGCAAAAACTACAAGTCATCCATAAAAAAACTGCCTTGATCAATATAAAAATGAACAAGTTCACATCAAACAAACTTGCACATTTGTTTCTATGGGGGAGGGTGGAGTAGCTACCTAAGGCAGAAAAAAAAAAAAACAATCGGCTGGGAGAATCTCCCCCCAATCAGGCTTACACAATGGGCATGTCCCATAGATATAATAATCGTTCTCAATCCTACCATAAATGGCCCTATCAAGTGATTGAATGTTGGTCTAGTCCACAAAATGGCTAACACATCTGAATTCATGCAAAAGCTATACGTTCTGTCTGAACTGCTCTTTGTGATCTCTTATTTCCTGTGTATTTCCTCTAAAACTGTGCTGTTAAAACGACTCTGTCACTAAATATGTGACTGAGGATTCTTCAACAATTTTAACTCTTTAAAGCTAAACAAATATTGTCTAGACAAGCCTTTCTTAAAGTGGTTCTACATACATTCTATCCATGAAAGTAAAAAAAAAAAACCTTCTCTGTGCACCCCCAGACCCCCCCCCCCCCGACCCCCTAATACTTACCTGAGCCAGATCTTCCTCAAGCAATGTGCACGAGAGCCTCGGTTCTCTAGGGATTTTCCTTACTTATTGGCTGAGACAGCAGCACGAGCCATTGGCTCCCTCTGCTGTCAATCACAGCCAGTGAGCCAATGAGGAGAGAGAGAGGTGGGGCCGAGCCATGCAGGGCTGCCGCTAGAAATCCTGTTGCCCCATAAAGCCTACCTGACAGGGCCCCCCCTTCCACTGAAAATATCAAAATTATATTATCACCCACTCCCACCATTCCCTCTTCCTAGCAGAAATCCCTCCCAATCACCCCTCACACAGCGCAACCCCCCAAATCCCTCCACAAATTCACAACCCCATCCCCGTACAGAGTGCAGGGGTCAGGAATGCATTACGTACAGAGTGCAGGGGTCAGGAATACGTTCAGGAGAATGCTAGATACAGAATGCAGGGTTCTGGAGTGCATTATGCACAGGGTTCAGGAGAGTGCTAGATAGGGAGTAGTGCCCTACTAAGCTGACCAAGATTTGCCATAGATGCAAATGTTAGACAGGGAGCAGTGCCATACCAAGTTGACCAAGATTCTCCATTGAGGCCAATATTAAACATCGGGAGTAGTGCTATACCAAGGTGACCAAGATTTCCCATTGAGGCCAATGTTAAAAATCGGGAGTAGTGCCATACCAAGCTGTACATAGTAGCAAATGTACATAAATGCCTCTGTACTGCACCTCTTCCCAGCTGCTACAACCTCTGCAACACACACACACCTCTCCTCTGCCCTTATCTCCCCCAAAGGTCCCCCATCTTCCACATGATTACCTTTCTAAAATACCTTTCTGTTGCTGGCTGCCATATCTTCCTTCTCCTTCTTCTTCCCTATGCATGTGTTGCTTGACACAGGGGGTGGGTCTGAGTAGCAGTCCCGCCCATTACCGACATCACAGCATGAATTTGACAGGTGCAGTCTCTCATTGTGGCTGCATAGTGCACACCCAGCTGGTTTGTTAGCCAATCCCTGGCTGTTCTAAATGTCCCTACTGCTGCAGGTCCTTCTGAGCTAGAAGGTAACATTTATCACCAGAATTATGCCGGACAAAGCCTCTGTACAGCGGGACGGCGGGACAGTCCTGCCCAGGTTGGGAGGTATGCTGTCATCCTACCGATCTTTCTGCTGTCCGGGCCCCCCTATGTGCCGGGGCCCAATACAGGAGTACTGGCTGTACCCCCCCTGATGGTGGCCCTGGAGCCATGGCTCTGTGTGTGAATGGACACACAGAGCTGAAGCTCAGGAACAAGTCTGCTTGGGTGTCTTATTGAAAGCTGCTTGCTCTGGGGGCACTCGGCAGGAGGGAGGGGCCAGGAGCACCATCAGGGGACCTGAGAAGAAGAGGATCTGGGCTGCTCTGTGCAAAACCAGTGCACAGAGCAGGTGAGTATGACATGCTTGTTATTTACAAAACAAAAAGAAAGCCATCAGAGGATTCAGTTACAATACACTTTAAAAAAAAATAGGGTAAGTCCCTACTCATGACAGCTTACAATTTAAATGGGAGAGGCAAGTGATAAAAAGGTAATAGGTGTATGAGATGAACTTATAGTTAAAGTACAGTTTATTAGGTGGAGGAAAGATAGGCTTCCCTAAAGGGATGAGAATAAGGGATCTTCTTAGGTGGACAGAAGAGGAGATAGCTGAAAAGATTGGGGCAGGGAGTTCCATAAGAAGGGAGAGGATCTGGGGAAATCCTGGAGGTGAACATGGGAAGAGCTGACGGGGAGGAAAAGGGGGCCTAGAGAGCATGAGGTCTTGGAATGAGCAAAATGTTGTTAGTGTTTTGAATTTTATTCGTTGGGTGAGCAGAAGTCAGTGGAGGCATTGGCAGAAAGAGATTGCACACATTGAGTTTTTAATGTTTTAGATAAGTCCAGCAGCATTTATGAGAGACAGAAGGGGGAACAGATTTTGTAAAAGTAGGCCAACGAGGAGGGAATTGTAAAAGTTGAGATGAGGGATAACTAAGGAGAAAATTAGCAGCTATGTGGTGTCATTGGTTAATAACGGATGTATTTTGGAAATGATCCTAATGTTAGGAAGGTTTCCTTTTTGCATTTCTTCCAAATCTGTGCAGTAATCCAGCATTAATTAACTCCTGCACTTTGCATCTATGTATAAGTTTCCTGTTATAAAGACCAATTGCAGCTGCTCTCCCACCCACATCTCTTCTCTTTACACAGGGTATGTGCAGCACAATGATGATGTTACCACGACTACAAAAAATATCTGGGTTTGCAAAGGCATTTGGTGCCCACAAAGCTGTTTCATGTACTTTGTGGCTTTTGAGGAATATATCTAAATTAAAGTATTTTAGGGAGTGAAGCTGAGCAAAGGGGCTGAGAACTATAATTGTCTTTCTTTTTTTTGTTACAGGTTGCTCTTATTTTCACATTTTTATTCTCTTTAAGTAGTCCTGCATCTCTTTTTCAGGCCGTTTCTGCTTTCCTTATCTTTCAGCAATTCATGAGGTTCTGCAGTTTTTGTTCCCCCCCTTATTTCTGATATAGTGTGTTATGTAAAGTGCTACCCTGCTCCTGTTACTCTGCTTCTGATTCCTTTATTGTAGTTTAGTCTTCTGATCTTGTTCCCTACATTCTGTCCTGTGCTTAGCTTTGGTTCCTGATTTACTAGATGCTTGTATTCTGTCCTAAGAAATCCTATTACCCTGGTAACAACCATGGCCTGACCTCTATGCCCTGTGCTCCTCTCTCTGCCACCTGCCAACAGCTTCTCTGTATCATCTCTGATTGTACTCTGCCCATCTTGACTTGCTTGACTATTGAGAACAGTTCTGCTGTACAGTTCTGTACTTTGCTTTATTTTGTCTGTCAACTGTCATCAGAGAAGGAAATCAAAGGTCTGGGAGTGTCACAAAACTTCTCCCTGTTGGGCCCATAGTGAGGATTGCACTTTATAGCTCCACTAGTTGGCATGGTTGCAGTTGATTACTGAAGACCTGGAGAGCCCACACTAATCCCTGAAACTTTATTTCTTGACCTCTAGCACCTGAAGTCAACTCCGTCTTTGGATTTCTATCTCCTCATTACTTTCCTCTTTCTAGGGGTCCCAAACTCTCCTAACTGCACTCAGTAGCCTCCTGCTATTTATCACAGTCCTATCTGAAATATAGGAGTTGTCTTCTTTATTCTAATTATTTATCCTTTGGAACCTAAATAGTTACTAAAAGTAGATGTGGAAAAATTGTGTCACTCACAGAAATACCCAAGTGACTCTGAACGAGAAAATGAAGCAAAATAAAAACAAGTCAGTATCTCCAAGGAATGACAGCAATTAGAATTGCACTGGGAAATCAAATATCCCATTCTTTCAATACTTTCAGATCTTTAAGTGCTCCCTCTCCACATACACAATAAGAGACACCATAGATTCCGCACTGCGCTTGCCAAAACTATTACACTGGGCCGCAGGCACAGGAATGACCTACTATAAAACCGGGTGCGGCTAATAGATCCACTGCATGAGCGTACGGGACAACTGTCTCTTTCTTCTTATTCTGAGTTCTTTGTCAATTGCTGGGAGAACAACTGACCTCGAGCTAGCACAGTCACAAACAATAGGAAAATAGAGGAGTGATGAGCCCATCTGTTCCAGAGATGAGAGACAAGAAAGACAAAAACAAAAGGCAAGAGCAATGGAGCTGACATACAAAATATTTAAAACTTCACACTCTATCGCTTCCCCAGTCTTATATTTGAGATTAGCAGAGTAAACATATGTTTGAGATTTTTTTACACTACACTGATGGACCTAAAACTAGCTCAGAGATTTATTAGAATTCACTATTTCTGGTCAAGTTATTTGGGAAAAAAATAAAAAATACAATGTATAATGACTCATAATTACCTAGAATCAAAGAATTAACAATTATGACGCATGTTGTTATACAGTATTTGCTACTGGGAAATGCTGCAAAAATGATTTATTAATCAAGTCTACAAATGAAAGTGTAGATAACTTTGCAACAGAAACTCATGAACAGTGAACTGCAGTTGTCTTTTTTTTGTTAATAAATCAGATAAAAGATAACATTATAAAGTGGATCTTTGAATAAACTTTACAAATCTGCATGATTCAATTAAAGTAGTATTAAATCCTCAGCGTTTTTCAATTTAACACATTGAGCACAATTAAAAAGAAATTCCCCAATAACCCTATTTGTTACAATAGTTCCTCCGGCACTTGCAGTTTATACGTTTCAATGCTGATGACACCTTCTCTCTTAGAGTCAGTTCACACTAAGGCGACACGACTCTGCACGACTTCGGGGGCGACTTGTGCATTACCATGTACCACGACTTCGGAGCGACTTGCAGGGACTTCACATAATAGAAGTCTATGCAAGTCGCTCCGAGGTCGCCCCAAAGTAGTACAGGACCCTTTTTCTAATTCGGAGCGACTTGTGTCGCTCCTATTAGAACGGGTCCTGTAGCGGCCAATGGACCGCGAGGGAGCGCGACTTGTCAGGCTGACAAGTCGCCTGACAAGTCACGCTAGTGTGAACCGAGTCTTAAGGTGGCCAGAGATGTTTCAAAATGTGGCCAGGTTAGTGGGGATTATCTGAATTCTTTTTTTTTTTTATAAATTCAACGTTTATTGAAAAAGGAATAGGCATACAACATATGCATGAGCAGTGGTACAAGTCCAAAAACAATGTGCAAGCAGAAGATAATGTACAAGGGAATAATCAAAAACATATTTCAGGACAAGTGATCCCACAGAGATAAACACATAAGACAAGGTCTAAGAGCTGAATACAGGTCGTTGGCTCTCCAAAAAGGTCCGAACCCCAACCTCCGCCGGCAGCTATCAAATGGCCGGCCTATGGAGGCAGAGAGGAACCAATCCGGTGGCCCGCCCCACTCCTAAGTTACGAGAGGCAGGTAGAGTACGTATGCCTAGGGGAAAGAAAGTCCCGAAAGAGAGGAAGCATTAGTACAGAGAAGGGGAGGGGAGAACACAGTGTAGAAGGGGGGAAAGGGAGTGGGAAGGAAGCAGAAAACGCAAAAGAAAGGGGGAGAAAGTTAAAATGGAAAGGAGGGAGGGGGAGGATGGCCACCCAGTCCGCCAACAGTCAGCTAAGCGAGCAAAGTTTTATATTCATCGGAAAAGCTGAACTCATGCCAATAGTACCACCGTTTGAGGAACTTCTCTCTGGTGCCCCTGTCGGTCGCAACGAGGTCTTCCATTTCATTGATATATGCCACTTTTCGCAGCCACATTGCCACCGTGGGAGGGTGTGCCTGTTTCCAGAGAAGAGGGATACAGCTCTTAGCCGCCGTAAGTAGGAGCGGCAAGATTGACTTCCGATAAGAAGACCGCGGAAAGCTATTGTGGTGGAGGAGGAAGAGAGCAGGACTTAAAGTGAGGGTATGATCTGTGAACTTCTGCGAAATCTGCATTACCTCATTCCAAAAGGGTTGCAGTCTACTGCAGGACCAAAAAATGTGGAGGAGGGTTCCCACCTCCTCCCCACATCGCCAGCAAAGATTTGAGCAAGAGGGGAACATCTTATGCAGTCTAGCCGGGGTGTAATACCACCTGGTCAAGAGCTTATAGCCGGCCTCTTGATACTTGGAGCACGGAGAAGTCTTATAGGTGAAAAAAAAAAATACGTTCCACCTGGTGGTCAGACAGAGAGATCCCTAGATCCCTTTCCCAATGAGCCAGGTACTGGGGTCTGAAGGGCGGATCGGAGCTCGACAGAAGGCGATAGAGCAGAGATATGGTGTGGCGCAATGGAGAGTCCGAAGCACATAGATCCTCAAAAGGGGTAAGGCGTCTCGTGAACAAGGTTGCCGGTGGCAGGGATTGCAGGAAGTGAGCCAGCTGTATCTTTTGCCAAAACGACAATGTGGCAAAGGAGCGATCAGAGAAGAGAGTTTGCCGAGAGACCCAATGACCGCGGACAATAAAATGCCTAGCCTGGTGGCGACCGTTGTTCTTCAAGGCACGAAAGCCTGGGTCACTCAAGCCCGGGGAGAAGTCCTGGTTATCAAGCACCGGAAAGAGAGGGGAAGGAAAGGTCGCAATTGGGCCCTCTCCACACAGCCTGCGGCCCAACCCCAGGGTGGGTCCTATGGTCGGATGAACCGAGGTCCTGCGTGGCAAGGCAGAGGCACCCCAGAACAGTGACTCCGGTGGAGAGTCACCAAAGCTCCGTTCAATGCGCACCCATTGTTTCAGAGAGCCATGCACATACCAGTCCAGAATCCTGGCCAGATGGCAAGAGGCATAGTATAGCGATGCGTCGGGGAAGGCCATGCCGCCATTCAGTTTGGGCATACGAAGAACCTTGAGCGCCAGGCGGGGGGAGTTCCGGAGCCATAGAAACCTACGGAAAACCTCATTGATCTTCCGAAGGAAGGCCTGGGGGACAAAAATAGGAAGGGCTTGCAGCACATAGAGCAGACGGGGCATGACATTCATCTTTATGATGTTACAGCGCCCGAACCATGAAAACATCCCCTTCTGCCAACTCTCCAAGTCCTTCCGGATTTGCGCTAGAAGAGGAGGGAAGTTGCATTCGAAGATGCGGTCAGGGTGGTTGGGGAGAAAAACACCCAAGTATTTAATATGCGAGGAACTCCACTTAAAGGGGAAGTCCCTTTGGAGAAGGGTCAGTAAAGCCGGAGGTACGGAGACCGGGAGGGCTTCGGATTTCTGATGATTGATTTTATATGAAGATAGCTCTTCATATTTGCGAAACTCCTGCATAAGATTGGGTAGGGAGAGAAGGGGCTTGGATAAGAAGAAGAGAAGGTCATCCGCATAAGCTGCCACCTTCGGGGCGAGCGATGGTGAAACCGGTATCCCTCCTATATCAGCGTTCTGCCTTATCAACCTTAAGAAGGGCTCAAGGGTCAGAACAAAGATCAGCGGGGAAAGAGGGCATCCCTGCCGTGTCCCGTTGGAGATTTCTAAAGGGCCGGAGAGCAAGCCGTTGATCTTAACGCACGCCGACGGGCGAGAGTAAATCGCACCGATCCAGGACAACATGCGCTGCCCCAGTCCAATATGTCTCATGGTCTCCAGAAGAAAAACCCAGTTCACCCGATCAAACGCCTTTTCGGCGTCCGTCGAGAGGAGCAACATGGGGATCTTCCGGGCACACGCCAAGTGCAGCAGGTCAATAGCCTTCGTGGTGTTGTCCCTCGCTTCCCGGGAGGGCACGAAGCCCACTTGATCATCTTCCACCAGCTGTGGGAGTAGGGGAGCCAGGCGAGAGGCCAGGATCTTGGTGAACAGCTTTAAGTCCACATTAAGGAGCGAGATAGGCCTATAGCTCTGGCAAAGGAGGGGATCTTTGCCCTCCTTCGCGATCACCGTTATGTGAGCGCAAAGTGAATCCACCGGAAACTCCGCCCCCGAGCCCATTGCGTTATATGCGGCAAGAAAGTGGGGAGCTAAAATATCCTCAAAACACTTATAATAGGCCAGAGAGAAGCCATCGGGCCCAGGTGCCTTGCCACTTTGAGATCCCGCCAGGGCCCCCGAGAGCTCGGCAGGGCGAAGCGGTTCCTCCAATCATTCCAAGTCCTCCTCAGGAAGACCGGGAAGCCCAGAAGTCTGCAAGTACAGTTGGATCTTGGAGCGGAGTGCCGCCGGAGTGGGTGAAGACGAGTCCGGGGCCAGATTGTATAACGAGGAATAATAACTGCGGAAGGCTTCCGCAATATCCTTCGTGGCGTGAACCTTCCGGCGTGACGATGTGAGAATTTCTGGGATAAAAGTCCGTGCTCGCTGTTGGCGCAACGCGCGTGCGAGGATCTTGCCACATTTATTCCCGTGCTCGTAGAACACTCGTTTGCATTTGGCCAGCGAAGCCTTCGCTCGGAAAAGGGCCAAGGAGCGTAACTGATCACGAAGAAGAGTAAGCTCCTGGAGGGCAGATTGTGCCAGCGTCCGTTTATGGGTGGCCTCCAGTGAGGCAATGCGCCGCAGAAGATCCTCCACCTGTCGAGCTCAATCACGTTTGCGTTGAGACCCCAATTTGATCAGGATCCCGCGCATGTAACTCTTGTGGGCCTCCATACCATCAGAGGAGGACTGTCCGGAAGGGCATTGGTCGCAAAGAACCCACCAAGTTCGACCCGCAGCTCCTCCAGGAGCTTGGGATCTAGAAGGAGGCCGTCATTGAGTCGCCACTGCCATTGTCGCGCCTCCGGGGTGCGTAGGTCCATCTCAAGGACCACGGGCGCATGGTCTGAAACCGTTATGGATCCAATAGATGCCGACATGACACGTCCCAGCAAGGCCTGTGGAACAAGAAAATAGTCGATGCGCGAGTAGGAGTCATGGGGGGAGGAGTAAAAAGTGTAATCTCTAGTGGTCGGGTGGAGAACCCGCCAAGCGTCAACCAGATGAAAAGCGTCAAAACTCTTCTTAAGTCGCTTCAGTGCCGAGTAGGAAATGTGGGAGGCGCCTCGGGAGGCGTCCATGATCGGGTCCAGAACAAAATTAAGGTCGCCTCCAAGGAGAACTTGACCCTCCATAAAGTCGTGTAGTTTGGAAAACATAGATTCAAGGAACTGGACCCGTTCCGTATTGGGCAGATAGAGATTAACTAGGGTGACTAACACAGAGCCCAGACGACCCTTCACAAACAGAGCCCTGCCCATCTCATCACTCCACGAGCCTAAGCACGTCCACGGGGTTTGATTACTGATCAAAATGCTGACCCCTCTAGATCTGGAATCAGGCGAGCAGCTGTGGTATACGGTAGGAAATCTTTTGCCACCCAATGCAGGGAGTTTGGCAGCTTTGAAATGGGTCTCCTGCAGGAAGCCAACATGGGTTCGGAGGCGATGGAGGTCATTCACAACAATAGAGCGCTTTTCCGGGGTGTTAAGTCCCTTTACATTAAGCGAGACCAGGCGGAGAGGAGCGGGTGGGTGGGCGTCCATCACCACCCAGGGGGGTAGGGAGAGAGAGGGAGAGGGGAGAAGAAGAAGGAAAAAAAAAAAATGGGGGGGGGGAGAGGTGGAGGGTGGAGGTTGAGAAAAGAGGGAGTAGAAGAAAAAGAGCACAGGGAGGAGCGGGGAAAGCGGAGAGAGAACCAAGATACTAGAGTGCCAGTGGCACAGTGAGAACTAGTCTCAATTCACTCAGGGTTCCAGACCCACCACCCAGAGACCGAGTGGGGCGTGGGGAACCCAGGTAATAAAAACCCTATGGGGGGAACGGGGAAGGCCACACCGAAGAGAGGAAGGTGACCGCCCCCCGTCCATCCCAGGTCGACCTATGAAAAAAAAAAAATGATGCGTGAGCGTCAAAGAGAAAAAAATAAAAATAAAAATAAAAAAAGGAACAATCAATTAGGAACATTGGAGAAAGCATAGCCCCCTGAGGGCGGGGAACGAGATAGGACTGATAATAAACCCAGTTAAACAAATACAAAAATAATGAAAAACAGCAAATCAGTCAGGAGCAGGAGAGGACGATCCAGAGCGCCGGCTCCCAGGGAAGCACCCCCAACAGACCCCACTGGCCCCGAGGACTGCAGCCCCAGAAGCCCCCTCAAGGGGCCTCCCCGGAAGGCACCAAGGGTCGTAGAATGGAATATGGCCCCGGGCATGGGAAAAGGGGAGGGGGGAGAGGGAGGGAAAGCAGGGGGAAGGAACTCAGAAAAAAAGGGGAGGGGGAGGGGGAGGGGAAGGGGGTCGAGAGGAGATGGAGGATCCAATATTGCCTCTGGTCCAAATCACAGCTACAGAAATACGAGGTTGCAACAGACATATAACTGTTAACATAGCAAGAGATAAGGGCAGCCCTACATGCAATACAAAGCTTGGAGATGGGCGCCATCCATTGCAGCAAGTCCATCCCCGGCCATACCCCACAAGAAACAGTCCCTCCCAATCGCCAGGCACCTCCCGTAGTGATGCATAGCCGGCAGTTCAGCACAAGTCCCCCCTAGGGACACCGGAGAGGACCCACCACAAGGGCCAGCCTCCACCCCCCCCACCGCACCGCCACCAGATATAACTACAGGGCAGCCGCCGCGGGAGGGTGAAGGCAAGGACCATCGCCAGCGGAGTCACAGCCCAGCGCCCCAACCGAGCAGGAAGAGCGCCACATAAGTCCTTCAGCGAGGGAGCAGCCTGCTATGACCCAGCAAAAACCCGGGGCCCCCAAAGCAGTCCAGTACATCCCCCCCCCACCCAGTGTCCGTCCAAAAATGGAGAACCCTAGCAGGCGAGATCCAGGGCAGGAGGAGGGCAGCTGGGAGTGATGACCATGCAGGGCAGCCACACGCCAGAGCGGGAGCCAGCGAAAAAGGGGGGGCACCCGGTGTTCCGCGCTGCCCGACAGCACACATGGGATAGGAGCGGGGGGCAATACAAGGAGGCAGCAGTCCAGCGGGGAACGGGAGGGAGCAAGGCAATAACCGGTGAGCACGGAGAGGCACCAGGGACAGTAGCGTGCTGGGGGCGAAGGGCAGAGGGCTGACCGGAGACATCAGGGACCAGGAGTGAGGAAGGGGCAAGAGTCAGGGAGGGAGGGAGCCATACTCACAGTTCCCAGCATTAGGTCTCTGGTGCAGCGATCTCCGGACCCCGCGACTGCGAGGGCTGACCACGGCTCTGCCGACGCCGTCGGCGGGGAAGCGGAGAGTCTAAGCCACGGGGACCCTGGTGCGGGTCACGATCAGGAAGCAGGGCTAGCCAGTCCGGGAGCTCCATCCGCGCGATACCCAGGAACTCACACAGAGACGGGAGGTCTGCATGCCTGCGGAGCACAAAGGATGATCCGTTCTTCCGCACAGTCAGCAGCAGAGGGAATCCCCACCGATAGGTGATCTCAGGAGCCCGGAGCCTTTCCAACAGCGGTTTGAGCATCGCTCGGCGTTGCAGGGTGCCTCGAGCCACGTCAGGGAATATTTGGATAAGAGCACCGTCGAAATCAACGGGGCCCTTGGACCAGGCCTCCCGGAGCACCCTCTCTTTCACCGTGTAGCGATGCAGGCGGCAGATAACGTCTCTGGGTCTAGCCGGATCAGTCGGTCGAGCTCCCAGTGCCCGATGGACTCGATCAAATTCCAGGTTGGGCGCAGGATCCGGAGGGAGCACCCGGGACAGCACAGCTCACACAGTTTCCGCCAGATACTCTGGCCCAGTCGCCTCAGGTATGCCCCGGAGCCGTAGGTTATTGCGACGGCTCCGGTTTTCAATGTCCTCCACTCTAAGCTGATGTGCGGCAAGGACTTCAGTGTGGGCGCTCTGGGTCTGCTCTAGCCGGGAGATCCTGGTCTGCAATGCTCCGACCACAGATTCACCCGCTGTCACACGGCCCTCCAGGGAGGCCACCTCACCGCCCAGCTGCTGGAAGTCCCGCCGGTGTTGTTCCGCTACTTGAGCCACAATCGCCTCCATGTCAGCTTTCGTGGGAAGGGCTCTAAGGAGAGTCCAGATGTCCTGAATGTCCCCCAGCTGAGCGGGTAAGGTTGTAGCAGCCATGGAGGAGGCAGCAAGAGTCTGAGGGGAGCTCTGTGTAGGTGAGGAGGCAGCTAGCGGGCCTAGTCCCCCACGTGGCGACAGAGTCAGGACCCGCGGTGAAGAGGTGGCGGAATCCGGGAAAAATGCACGGATTGGGGTCACCGAGGTGGTCCTCGAGGAAGAGGCAGTGGCAGGCTTGGTTACCCTCTTCCTGCGGACGCTCATATCAGCGATAAAGTGCAGTTAATGGTCGACCAGGGAGGCTGGAGAGCGGGAGCACCAAGAGAGAACGTCCTCACACCGCCATGTCCAAGCCACGCCCCCCCGGGATTATCTGAATTCTGATCCATGTATAAGCAGGTTGGTTATGCAGAAGTCAATCCTCCATTCGACTTCTGTACAGCTAACCTGTGGGGTTTTTCCTGATTAATCAGTTCTGTCATCTATAGCTGGCAGCAGTGATCGGTGTATTCAGAACAGAGGGGAAGTCTCCCTGCTGTCAGAATACAATATGGGGGAATTGGGTATTTTTATTTATTTTTTTTTTTTATTCAACCTGCTGGTTGAAAAAGGTTGAAAAAAAAAAAAAAAAAGAATAATGTATGGCCAGCCTTAACCACTTTACGTCTGCCTGCAGTAATATTACTGCGGCAGAGTGGCTCGTTATCGTCTTACGACGTAGTACTACGTCGTCAGACACTCCCCTTTCTCGGCGGCGCTCGCGCGCCGCCGGAGGCTCGTCCCGCTGTTTTCAGTCACAGCGGGAGTCGGGCCAGGGGAGGAGCAGCGGCGATCACCGCCGCTCTTCTCCGATCGTCGGGGATCTAGTGTGGAGATCCGCCTGCTTGTGTAAACACAAGCGGGCGGATCTCCTAAGTGACAGGCAGGGTCAGATTGCAGGGTTCAGCATAGCTGAACCCTGGATCTGTCCTTGTGTCACTCAGTCACCTCCCCCCACACACGTCAGTAAGCACCAGGCATACATTAACCCCTCCCTCTCCAATAAAATTAACCCCTTCCCTGCCAGTGTCATTTTTACAGTAACAGTGCATATATATAGCACTGATTACTGCAGTAATGTCACTGGTACCCCCAAAAGTGTCAAAAATGTCAGTCAAGGGTCCGATCTGTCCGCCGCAATGTCGCAGTCCCGCAAAAAAAAAAAAAAAAAAAAATCGCAGATCGCCGCCATTACGCGTTAAAAAAAAACCCACCAAAAATTACAGAAATCTTTCCCTTTGTTAGTAAACGCAATAACTTTTGCGCAAACCAATCAAAATATGCTTATTGTGAATTTTTTTACCAAACATAGGTAGCAGAAAACAAATTGGCCAAAAATTTTAAAAAAATTAGATTTTTACATTTTTGGGGGGGGGGGGGGGAGTTTCATATAAAAAAATGTGAAAAATATTGTTGTTTTTTCAAAATTTACGCTCTTTTTTTGTTTATAGCGCAAAAAGTAAAAATTGCACAGGTGATCAAATACCACCAAAAGAAAGCTCTGTTTGTGGGAAGAAAAGGACATAAATTTAGTTTGGGTATGGCATCGCACGACCACGCAATTGTCAGTTAAAGTTGCACAGCGCCGAATCGCAAAAAGTGGCCTGGACGTAAGACAGCAAAATCCTCCGGTGGTAAAGTGGTTAAGCCAGCCATAAATGAATCAAAATTTGTACAGTTCGGCAGGGACCATCCATGTATGGGCAGGCTGGTTGTATATACACAAGTTGCTCTATAGATCAACTTGTGTACAACCAGCCTGTCTGTTTTTTTCTAGATGATCAATGCTGACGGCTAAAGCCGACAACACTGATCATCGTATTCTGACGGCTGGGAAGTCTTCTCGCTGTCAGATTACACTATCAGAACAGGAGGGATTCCCCCATTTACATCAAATGTGTGGATGGGGGAATCGAGGCATTTTGTTTTGTTCAACCTGCTGGTTGAAAAAAAAAAAAAATAATAATGTATGGCCAGCCTTAAATGAATCAAAATTTGTACAGTTCGGCAGGGACCATCCATGTATGGGCAGGCTGGTTGTATATACACAAGTTGATCTCAACTTGTGTACAACCAGCCAGTCTGTTTTTTTCTAGATGATCAATGCTGATGGCTAAAGCCGACAACACTGATCATCGTATTCTGACGGCTGGGAAGTCTTTTCGCTGTCAGATTACACTATCAGAGCGGGAGGGATTCCCCCATCTACATCAAATGTGTGGATGGGGGAATCGAGGCATTTTGTTTTGTTCAATCTGCTGGTTAAAAAAAAAAAAAAAGCCTAATATATGGGCTGCCTTAGTGTAGCTTCCCTGAAGTTCTGGTCTTAACAGGAAAGAATTAACAGTGAACAATGCAGTCTGGAGACAGTTTGTTAGCTTGAAGAAGGTGGAGGGAGAAGCAGGGGAGTGCCTTGCCATCCTAGGCTATAGGGCTTTATGTTTTTTTGATGCACACAGTGTAGACCAGGGGTCTTCAAACTATGGCCCTCCAGTTGTTCAGGAACTACAATTCTCATCATGCCTAGTCATGTCTGTGAATGTCAGTTTTACAATGCCCCATGGGACGTGTAGTTCCGCAGCAGCTGGAGGGCCGTAGTCTGCAGATCCCTGGTGTAGACAGAAACAATTTTAGTTCTTGCATGCAAAGTTGACTCCATAGGATGCTGCAAGAGAAAGGCAAAACCCTGAAACAGGAAATCTGGGGCAGCAGTCATGACACCAGCTTAAAGGGTCTTTCCACTTTTGAAACCAAATTGCGATAATACTTTATATTTGTTACATGTCCCCATTCACATAGAAAAATGTGGAGAAGAATTTAAAAAATGCTGCTTACCGTTTTAGTTGCTCTTTTCTGGAACTTTCAGCAAGGAAAAAATCGAATCAGTTCCCTTTGTACAGTCGCCTTTTGGTTACTTGCCTGTCCCCTTCCCATACTGAGTCCAGCCCACCTTGATAAATACTTACATCAACCTCGATCCAACAATATCTATATGCAGCCCCACTCAAAGTCACATGGCTTTTTGTCCAAAAAAACATCCTGCTGGGCCTTTTTTTACACACTGTAGCCCTACTCTTTCCAATGGCCTTACAGTAACTATGGCTGGATCAGGATAAAGGATAATTGTACTTAAAGTACATTTTTTTTTTAAAAGATATTTTTAAAGATATTCTTATTGGAATGCTTGTTCCAGAGTAGGTTCCCTGGTGGCAATCTTTATGTAAGGATTAACATGCTTTGTTTTAATGAAAGCTGCACATTTTTAGAAGATTGAAAAATATCATTTTTTAATGTCCTGAAAATGTAACTGTTAATGCAAACCAAAAGTATCATGGACAATACTGGTTAGTTTTTTTGCAAATGCACTAATATGGGGACAAGTAAGCCCAACACTGCATATTTGATAAATTTAACCTACTGGCTGCAGGATCTAGGTGTAGCTGTCACAGAAGCTATACACCTATTGGACTGTGGGATTATTTTCAGGCCCTAAAGTTACAATTGTATGTAACAGCAAACAAGCTAGTGTCATGAAAATATTTTACAAAGTGAATGATAGTAACTAAGGTGAACCTGTATTTGCTCTAAAAACCCAATCACGTGAAAATTTACGTGGAAATTTAAAACCTATGTTTAGTTAAACAAAAAATCAGCACAAGGGACATTACTTACTATCAATCTCCCTCTACCCCCATCACCATAAACTTCCAGTAGAGGGGGGTTAATGGAGCTGGCATAGTTGTAACAGGTACTCATCAAGAGTGCAAACTTTGCTCGCTCTTTCAACCAACCTCCTTCGTTCATAGATAGTTTTTATAATTTATAGAAGCTACAGTATCACTTTTATGACTAGAAGAGGTGGGTGGAACGGGTGAGCATAATCATCATGCCTAATGAGTGCCCTTTCATGGCTGCCGACTTGTTTAACCCACCCACACAGGAAGATTGCAGGGTGGGATCGAAGGACGAAGATTTTAACTAATGCGGGAGCCATCAGCACAGAGCCCATTGCGCTAATAGTAGGTAATGTCCCTTGTGCCGATTTTATCTCTTTTTTTTTTTTTACTAAATTTAGGCTTTAAAAAACAGAGTTTGTTTCTAGGACATGATTGTTTGATTGACATGAACATAGTGTCAACTTATTTAATAAGCTTAAGGAACATTCACTTTCCTAAGTAATGTTACACATGCATTGCTGTTAGCTTGCCTTTAAATAACTTTGTTCTTTCCTCACTATGTAGCTAGAAGATGCTCTGTACAAATAGTCCCACCCTTTTTCTTCATGCTTTAGCCTCTATTCACCATATGTACTGTATTCTGCTGAAGCTAGACATACTATGATTTTTTGACCTATCTGATAATTATCTGTTATGATCTGAACAAGTTTTTGCATTAAAGCTTTCTACGATCTGCAAGACGTCCTTTCAATGAAGTCCCTTTCTGCCAAGCTACTGTGACTGTAAGTTGGGGTGGTTCTAAGGTCTGAAGTTTTTTTTTTTCACCTCAGTACATTCTCTGCATTCTCTGTCGTTGGCTCCTACTGCTGTCAGTCAAATCCAGTGAGCAGAGAACAGGGGCGGGCCAAGCGGCACTGTGTGTGTCAATGGACACACATAGCCTGGCTCAGGAATGAGCCTGCATGTTTGCCCCATAGCAAACACTTTTCTGGGGGGGGGCAAACACAGAAGAAGAAGATCCAAAATCCCCATCTGGGGAACCCAGAAGAGGAGATAAGGGGCAGCTCTGTGCAATACGAGATGGTAAGTATAAACCTATTTATTATTTCATGAAGAAAAAAAAAAATTTAGACCTTATAATCACTTTACGCTATCTCACCACAACCAGATTAGTTATAGAGATCACACCTGAGTGCTTGGATTGCGGAAGCAGAACAGCCTCTACTCCCTATGTAAATCAACCCCAGTGTATTATATAATTGTATGTTTTTTTGTTTTTTTTTTTAACCTGAAATGGCTGACACTGAAGGGAATAGGCTGAATTTCTACATTACAACATTGTCAAATTTTAGAAGGAATATAATTTAGAGATGGCACTCTTTTCGCGTTTTATTTTTTTGTGATTATAGTATTTGTTAGTTTGCCACTATCAATAAAAGGTAAGGAATAGTGTTTGTTTAAATAAACATTTTTACATTAATAAATAAATATATCTTTACCCTAAAAGCTGGTTAAAACAATCAAACAATTGCTACAACTTGAATTCCGCCTTTAAAAAAAAATCCTGTCGGGTTAGTGGTGATCTTCTTTCAAACCAGAAAATTAATGTTTGTGGCTATGGAGTATATTTTTAACATTGTAGTATTTATTACATGGAACTAAACATACCTTGTGGCGCAACAAATAAAGAAAGTGTTAATGAGTATTAATAATTTATATGCATAGGGAAGAAAGCTGTCTGAGATAATTAGTTATTCTGCAAGGCATCTGGTAAAAAGCTGAAAACTTAAATAAGTGGGTATTAGGACAACCTTGCATGAGTAATCAGGATTAATGTTAAATGTACATTTATTCAAATATAGTTTTATACTTTCAAACCTAAATTCCCTAAATAAAAAAAAGTGTATTCACATTTTTAGGAGAAACAGTGTATTTACTGATAAACAATAAAGTAAACTTTAACTTGTTGCTGCTCGCTAACACATACATGCAGCGGCTAAAGGGAGGGCTTTAATCACGTCAGCCCCAGAGGATTTACCCCCCTTCATGACCAGGCCATATTTTGAGATACGGCACTACGTTATTTAAACTGACAATTGCGCGGTCGTGCGACACCGTACCCAAATAAAATGAATGTTCTTTTTTCCTACAAATATAGCTTTCTTTTGGTCGTAATTGATCACCCCTGCATTTTTTTTTTTTTTGTGCAGTATAAACAAAAAAAGACCAATAATTTTGAAAAAAAACCCAATATTTTTTACTTTCTGCTATAAAACATATCCAATAAAAAAAATGAAAAAAAAATAGAATTTCTTTTTAAATTTAGGCCATTATGTATTCTGCTACAAACTATGCGATATATTTATGGATTTAATTTTATTTTTATTTTTTTACTAGTAATGGCGGCGATCAGTGACCTATAGCAGGACTGACAAATTGGCACTAACTGACACTTTTGAGGAACCAGTGACACTAATACAGTAATCAGTGCTAAAAATATGCACTGTCACCAGTGGCGTAGCGTGGGTTGTCAGCACCCGGGGCAAGGCAAGTAATTTGCGCGCCCTAAGCCACGGGATTTTAGCACTCGAGTCTCTTCTACTAGATTAATTAAATAAACCCTTACCCCCTAAGCACATGTATTGTTTGTTATGAAAATACTGATGTAATTAAAGTAAAATGCATCTAAATACAAGTTTGAATGACCAGCGTGCCCCCTTTCAATTAAGAGAGACCAGCGTGGCCCCTTTCAATGCAGAATGACCAGCGTGCCCCCTTTCAAAGCAGAGTGAACAGCGTGCCCCCTTTCAATGCAGAATGAGCAGCGTGCCCCCTTTCAATGCAGAGAGATCATTGTGCCCCGTTTCAATGCAGAATGACCAGCGTGCCCCCTTTCAATGCAGAATGACCACCATGCCCCCTTTCAATGCAGAGTGACCAGCGTGCCCCCTTTCAATGCAGAATGACCAGCGTGCCCCCTTTCAATGCAGAGTGACCAGCGTGCCCCCTTTCAATGCAGAGTGACCAGCGTGCCCCCTTTCAATGCAGAGTGACCAGCATGCCCCCTTTCAATGCAGAGAGACCAGCGTGCCCCCTTTCAATGCAGAATGACCAGCGTGCCCCCCTTCAATGCAGAGTGACCAGCGTGCCGTGCCCCCCTTCAATGCAGAGAGATCACCGTGCCCCCTTTCAATGCAGAGTGACCAGCGTGCTGTGCCCCCCTTCAATGCAGAGAGATCATTGTGCCCCCTTTCAATTCAGAATGACCAGCGTGCCCCCTTTCAATGCAGAATGACCAGCGTGCCCCCCTCCAATGCAGAGTGACTAGCGTGCCCCCCTTCAATGCAGAGAGATCATCGTGCCCCCTTTCAATGCAGACAGACCAGCGTGCCCCCTTCAATGCAGAGAGACTTACCTGCAGCGGTGGCTTCTCCTCAGTTCCCCGTATCTTCTCGAGTCCTCCCGCCTCCTCCTCGGCCAATGGCATGCGTTCGCCTTTCAGCCAATCAGGAAGCGGGTCTCAGACCCGCTTCCTGATTGGCCAGGAGGAGGATCCATGTGACAATAGCGAATTTTCATTCGCTATTGTCACACAATGGGTGGGCTCGGGGCACACTGCTCTGCGCCCCAGATCCACCCTTTTTTGAAGCCTATTAGAGCCTCTGGCTCTAATCAGGTAATTAAAAAAAGAAAAACACTAAACTGCTAAACTGACTGAGCAGTGAGGAGAGGCGGCATAGGCAGGGCTTGGCTTGCAATGACACCCCACCCTACACCAATGGACAGGTGAGGCACAGTCCAGCCCCGCCATTTTCAGCCATAGGGCAGCCGCGCTGGACATCTCCCAGCCTAAAGATGGAGGCAGCCGCAGACAGTGTGTGAACTGTGTATGTCAGATTCAGACAGACAGAGTGACACTGCGGATGCGCCCCCCCAGATGTTGCGCCCGGTGCGGCCGGCCCCCCCTGCACCCCCCACGCTACGCCACTGACTGTCACTGTACTAATGATACTGGCTGGGTAGGTGTTAACCACTTTAAGACCGGAAGGATTTGCCCCCTTTCTGACCAAGCCCTATTTTGCGATTCCGCACTGCATTACTTTAACCTCGCTAGCGGTAAACCCGAGCGTGACTCGGGGTAGGAATTTCCTGCTATTATCGGTATCCCCGAGTCACGCTCGGGGTGAATGGGCAGAGCTATGCAGACAGCGCAGCGGAGTGTCTTACCTTATCCTGGCGATCCAGCGATGAGCTCTCATTGCTGTGACCGCCAGCCGAGATCTCCGCCGCTCGTCTGTCGGTAGGAGGACTTCCTAGTTCCGTTCCCTGCAGCAGCAATGCTGCATGGGAGCGGAACTAGGGAGGGAAATTCAAAAAAAAAAAAAAAAAAAGGTGCACAAAACACATAACACATTTTATATTTTATATATGCATATATATATATATATATATATATATATATATATATATATATATATGCATATATATATATATATATATATATATATATATATATATATATATATATATATATATGCATATATATATATATATATATATATATATATATATATATATATATATAATTATATTATTGATTTGATTATAATTCATGCGTATATATATATATATATATATATATATACATACACCAGTACCAGTGACATTACTACAGTAATCAGTGCTAAAAATATGCACTGTTACTGTAATAATGTCATAGGCAGGGAAGGGGTTAACCCTGTGGGTGATCAGTGGGTTAAATGTGAGCCTAGGGGAGTGATTCTAACTGTGGGGGGGCAAGGCTTCTGAAATGACCATAGAGACTTATGATCCTATATAGAAGGATCACATGGGCTCTATGATCATTTCAGGGAGAAGAACGGTCAGCTGTGTTTACAAGAGCTGCCTGTCCTTCTCTCTCAGCGGGGAGTGATCGCGGGTGTCAGGCGGCAATCGGAGCCGCCTGACCCGTGCATCAGCTTCCCCACTGCCAATGCATGTCCATCCCTTTATGACTACAGTGTACCCATCTTCTGATGGCTCCTTCCAGCAGGATAATGCACCATGTCACAAAGTTCAAATCATCTTAAACTGGTTTCTTGAACATGACAATGAGCTCACAGTACTCCAATGGCCTCTACAGTCATCAGATCTCAATACAATAGAGCTTCTTTGGGATGTGGTGGAGATTGGCATCATAAATGTGCAGCTGACCAATCTGCTGCAACTGCGTGATGCCATCATGTCAACATGGACCAGAATTTCCGAGTCATGTTTCCAACACCTTGTTGAATCTATGTCATTAAGAATTAAGGCAGTTCTAAAGGCAAAAGGGAGTCCAACCCGATACTAGCATGGTGTACCTAATAAAGTGGCCGGTGAGTATATATATATATATATATATATTTATAGCAGGATTCCCAGCCGTTTTGCTGGATATAGGTCCGCCTGGGTTACCGCTAGCAACAACAGCACATTTAAGCATGTTATCCAAGTGTGAGCACTGAGACAATGACCAGTCCAGTATCTTTGGGTTTTTGTATTTATTTTGAACTTGGATGGGAGAAGGGATGAGTGGGATACTCCTCTGTCTCAACTATGCACAATTTCAGGGGGACAACTGAAAAACGCCTGTTAGCTCTGACTTGACGCTGGCTAGATGCCGGTTGACGCTGGTTAACGCTGGCTTGCTGTCTACTTGCACTGAACTGACTTCTGATCACCTTTTTGTGTCACAAAGTCTTGTTTAAGCTCCCTCCAACATTCCTGGCTGAGGTAGCTACTTATAATATTGCTGCACTGCTGAACCACTTAAGCCCTGGAAGATTTTACCCCCTTCCTGACCAGGGCCTATTTTGCGATTCGGCACTGCCTGATTTTAACAGACAATTGCGCGGTCGTGAGATGCTGTACCCAAATTAAATTGATGTCCTTTTTTTACCACAAACAGAGCTTTCTTTTGGTGCTATTTGATTATCTGTGCGATTTTATGATCATGCGCTATAAACAAAAAATGATATTTTTCACATTTTTTAATATGAAATTCCCCAAAAAAAAATGTAAAAATCAAATTTTTTTTTAACATTTTAGGCCAATTTGTTTTGTGCTACATAAGTTTGGTAAAAAAAAAAAAATCGCAATAAGGCGGACCCTTGACTGACATTTTTGACACTTTTGGGGGTACCAGTGACATTACTACAGTAATCAGTGCTCTACATATGCACTGTTCCTGTAAAAATGACATTGGCAGGGAAGGGGTTAACTTTATTGGAGAAGGAGGGCTTAAGTGTGTCCCTAGGGGCATGTTTCTAACTGTGATTGGATGTGGCTTTTCATGTAACAGCAGAGATCTACGGTCCTACATAACAGGACCGTATGATCTCTGCTGTTACACAGGGGAGAAAGACAGGCGGCTTTGTTTACATTAGCCTGCCTTTCTCCCGGTGTAACCGGCGATCGCGAGTGAGCAGCGGACATCGCGTCCGCTGCTCACACGCGCGGGGGGGGGGTCCGTGAGCGAGCGGGAGCGCGCCTCCGGTGGCTCCCTAGAGCCTCACAGGCTAGTGACGTACCCCTACGTCACTTTGCCTGTGAGGGGCTGACTGTCGCCGTATATAGTCGTGCAGCAGTCGGCAAGTGGTTAACGCTTCAGGGCCCGCAACGGCACCCTCTTTCCTATCACTTCTCTTCAGGGCTTAGACACTAACACCCCCTTTCTAAGCCTTTTTCCACTGGTTGGCTGGCTCCTGAATCCCTCTGACCTCCCGGAGTGGTCCCTTATCCTAGGCAGACCCCTGGGCCGTTTTCAGTACTCACGACACTGCTTTTCTGAAAACTCCTGCCCCGCAGCTCCACTCGGTCCACAGCACACTGGATCCCTCTCTGCAGCTCAGCTCAACCATCTGTCCTTCTGGCCGACCACCAAGGACTCCCTCATGCACTCCTGACAGGAGGAGAGACAGCTGTCACCCTCCTCCAGGGACTCTGCTTCCCTCCAAAGACGCTCCCCTCAGACTTATATCTCATCTTAGGATGCATTGTGTTCAATTCCTCCCACTGGGACTGATATGAGCCCTAGTACGCTATTGGTTGGGTTTCCTCCACTGGGGCCTTATTGGCTACAGTGGGGAGACTCCCCAAGTTCAACAGACATACCTGGAAACACATGACAGCCTAGATGAACATCAGGGCCCCCCCTGATAAGCAGACAGGACTACCCATATACTTTCCAAGCACCTACCTAGGAGGGTGCTACATAAATCAATATATATATATATATATATATATATATATATATATATATATATATACATATATATACATATATATATACATACACACACACACACACACACACATACAACTCATAGGTGTAGAGATTGTGGGTATAAGTGAGTCCACACTGTGCTGTCCTTGCTGGCAATTGGCTGTGTCATTGCCTGGGTGGTCCTGGAAATTGTATGTGAGTACGGCTGTCTAACTGTACGCTCCGTCCTTCAGTGGTATTAATATTGTCAGATGTGTTCATGATGGGCCTTTGTGGTGCAGAAGTGTTTTCTTTTCTAGCTCATGTTCACACAACACAGTTGTTGGAAATGTTTGTCATCAAATCGCAAACGACTCTTGACAACCCAGTTCGCTAATTTTAAAGAGATTTTTTTTTTTTTTTACGTTTAGATTTGAAGCAGCCTAATGAAAACCACATGCACAATTTAGTCAAGCCACTAGCTATGCTTTCTAGACAAGCTAATGTATTATGTATGGCTGTGGGTGTTGACAGCATAGCGCTACTGTACGTCTGTCAGAGTTACATTGTACTCCCTGTGCTAGACTCACAGATTTCATCATTATTTTATGTATGTATGCAAGAATTCTGGATTGAAGAGGCTGCTTAATAATGTCATCGGCCCCACTCATCAGACAATGCCTTCATTTTCATCAGAGACTGTCTGCTTACTTAAAATATTGGCTTTATTATTATTTTATAACATTGTAATTATATCTAAAAACTGCTGAATTGCTGTATTAATGCGCGCAAATGCAGAATATTATGAAATATGCAGAAATAAGTGATATAAAAGGCAGCACACAGATTTAGTTTCATCAGTAGGCCCCATGCACAAGTTCGTCAAAATTAATTATTATTTTATTAGTACAGGTATTATATATGTGTCCAGGTGCGATTGAAACTCATTTCTAAATACATCTGGAAGCATGAAAGCCTTTGGTATGGTTAAATTCACACTTAGACGTTTAGCTACGTCTGGGTGCATTGAGTCTACTCGCTAGAAACAAGAATTTTGTGCGTCCTGGGAACATTTAGCCTGTTTTTTTGCAGATAAACGCACGTACACGCAAGCACATCTTGCAGGAGAAATGGATCTGGGAATTAAGGCGTTTTTATACTTCCCAGATCCCTTTCTGTGGCATAAATGGGTTATTCTCTGCTAAAAAGTATGACATGGTCCTGAAGGCCTATTATGACTATGCACTACATTTGCTGCATCGCATTATTCTGCATTAAAGCGGAGTTCCGGTCAAATACACATTTTTTACCTAAAAATACCCCCCTAATCCCAAGCTATCCCCAATTACCCTAAGACTAACCCCACATTACAGGTCATTACAGTTATAGAATAAAGATACTTACCTTAAAAATTGATTGCAGAGCGTGGCCATCTCCGGTGTGGGCATGAGTCCTTCTTCCGGGTTCCTGGCTACCCAGAATGCCGATCAGAATCTCGCGCATGCACTGTAGATTGTGATCGGCACTCAGAGTAGTGGCTGGTCATTCCCATTGCATCCTGGGATTGATGATGCTCATCTCCCAGGACGCAATGCAAACGAGGAAGTGACGTCGGGGGCCGAGGCCGCACAAGGAGGAAGAGGAAGGAAGGTAAGTTTATTTTCATTAAAAACAAGGTAAGTGAAAAAAAATATATAACTATCCAATTCTTTTTCAGGTTTGTTTACTCTACCTGATGCTGCAAAGTTTTTTTTTTTAGGATGGAACTCTGCTTTAATCTGTACTTCATTGAGGCACCCCAATTATTTATAATATACTGTTTTTCCTTTAATGCAATGCACCACGTAACAAGGCATGTATTACATAGATAGGTTAAAAAAAGACACATGTCCATCAAGTTCAACAAAAAGATAAAAGTAGATAAAATATTACCCTACATCCTCAGAACCCTAAACTCAGAGTTGATCCAGTTGTGGTGTGTAATAGTGCACTGAGTATTAATCAAAACGAATGGCGCCAGAGATTGTGCATTGCGGTTAATCCCAGTGAAACACACATTGTGGAAATGCGTTTTTGTGCTGTGGTGCCAATCATTTTGAATCGCAGCCATACACACCTCAAACACACACTTGTGCTGCAAAGCACAGTAGTGAATTACCATGTGTTGCAATGTGTTGCCATACAAAAAATGCAGCAGATACATTTTTTAGGTTCTTTGTGGTGCCTTAAAGTGGTTGTAAATCCTTCCATATACCCAGTGAAGTGACTGGCCTCAGGCATGCCTCCCAACTTTCTGAGATGGGAATGAGGGACACCTATTAGCAAAAGTATGTAGACATATTACACACCTCCAACACACACCCCCGGAAAGGAGAATTGGAGGAATAAAAAAAAAAAAAACTGATTGGTTTAAGCAAAAACTGCTTTTTTTATTTTTTTACCACTACTGTTTCTTTATAATGGCTTTTGGAATTTACAAATGCAGCAATGTAGAAATTGGATGAAAGGTTTGGCACTGTAAAACACTTTTTGAAAGATAAAAAGTGCATTTTATATACAACTATATAGATCAGACCAAAATGAGGGACAAATGAGGAGGAAAGAGGGGTAGAGGGACTTTGTTCCCGAATCAGGGACAAGTGTGAGCTATGGCCTCAAGTGATACACAGAGATTAAACAAATCCTCATACATAAGTTGTACCTGTTTATCTGCAGTCTTCTCTTCTCTACATCAGTTCAAATTTCTGAATTATAAAGCTTGTCTGAAAAAAAAAAGGGAGCGGAGAGCTGAAATTACACTCTGCAGAGCTCAGTGAGGAGAGCTCTGAGAGCTGATTGGAGGGAAGAGACATGCCCCCTCCACACAGCACACAGGAACAGAGCTGAGACTGTCAATTTGCTGGAGGTCCCTCCCCTGTCACCATTTTTCTCATTTTTCTCTTGCTGTCAAGAAAACTTGTCAGAAGTGATTCATGCTGATAGCAGAGGAACAAAGCAGCAAAGAAAAGAGACACTTGGTGCTCTTAATTGAGATAAGTAGACACTATAGAAGGATATGCTTTGTTCATGTTTCATATCTGAGGTTTACAACCACTTAAATGAAATGCACAATAAAGCTCAACATAACACTCATGAGCCAATTGCACGGCAAATGTAAATGGGTTCTTACGGTTAACCTCGACAAACAAAATTAAAAAAGCTCATCTGTACTGAAAAAAAAAAAAGTTCACTTGGAGATTGTTTTGTAAACAAAAGATATTATGTGCAAACAAAAACACAATACCATACCTCCCAACTTTTTGAGATGGGAACGAGGGACACCTAGCAATAAAAGTATGTAGGCATAGAACACACCCCTTGCCACGCCCCCTTAAAGGAGAGTTATACAAAAAAAAAAAAAAATAGTATTTTTTTTTTTAACCACTATTCCTTTTTTTTTGGCTTTGGAAATGTACAAATGCAGCAATTTATAATTCAGATGAAAGACAGACTTATTAGTTGCTATGGGCAACACACTCATTTTTCTAAAATAAGCTGCAATGGGTTTTTTTTTGGAAGTGGTATTTGAATGATGACGATATTTACATATAGATAGCTTGACATTTTTAAAGTGTACTGAAAATAATAACTAAATATACATGAAGGACAGAAGTATGACAAGGGGAAGAGAATGTTAGAGATGGGAAGGAGAATGGAAGGGCTGGGAAGTATCAGTTAGTTAAATATGACATGAATGATGACAAAGCAGTGTCACATATGTCAGCGGAGTGAAGTGTATCACAGGGAAAGTGATCATCCAGTATGTCAAAAGCATCAGAGAGGTTAAGAATGATTAGCAACTGTGACTCTTGCAGACGGCAGGTCATTGAACACTCAGTAAAGGTGCTGATAGAATACATCATTGACAGTGAAACTAGATTGGATCAAGCAAAACTTGATTTAAGAACTATATTGGCCCCTTGAGAGGCATAATGAGTGTGGTTAACTAAGCTTGTAACTGTATGACAATTAAAAAAAAAAGACACAGGGAACTTAATAAAGCCGTGAAAGTGAAAAAAGCAGATATACTGCTCTCGTTTATGTCAACAAAGTTGTACCAAAGCAATATTAGCAGGGAGGACTGGGTTGAGGCAGGTGAACATTTGTCCCCTGGGTCAGTACTAATGAAATATGGGTGGCTGGTGGCACTGATTGAAGCTGCTTCACCATTCATACATTAATCAGGGTGATAATTGCAATAAGGTGTAGGCGTTGGGTGTTATACAGCGATCTGCTCCCCGGGTACACCTACAGTCAGGGCATCTTGCAGAGGGAAGTCTTGAAGCACTAATCTCCTTTGTGGATCTGGGGTGTCATCTCACCGAATGTCAAAATCCGCAAAGGAAGATGATACTGGAAAAAAAAATCTGTTCCTACCATGAAAAGGCCACTTGGATGCAAGTTTCCTCCAGGCCTAATGTTCACAATCCCCCCCCCCCCTAATTATTAGGTCCTGGTGGTATACAGGCAAGCTGTACAAGCACAGATGCAAAATTAAACACATAATCAGGAATGAACTTCTGCATAGCCGACATAGACCATGGCCTACGGCAATGTTCCTCAACCGTTTTTCAATGAAGGCACCCTTTAAAATTTTAGACAATCTCAAGGCACCCTTTAAAATTATTGATAGTCCCAAAGCACCTATCCTAATAGTTCTACATAATGCAGCAGCATCCACACCATAGGCGTGCGCACAGGGTGTGCCAGGTGTGCCTGGGCACACCCTAATCACCCCTTGTGGTGGAGATTCCCCCTGTTTAGACCCCTGATATTTCACCAATGCTCCCTAACTGTGCTAACAAAAAAAATAAAATTGTAAAAAATAACAATAGAACTACAGACACCGATCTCTACCCTACTGACACCATCAGTATATACACATGGATATGTGTTTGGGCTTTGGAGTGCACACCCTAATGCAATAGGCTGCGCACATCTATGATCCACACACATAGGACATCCAACATTAGGGACGATTTATTCTTTCAAAGTACATACACCTTCGCACACTAGTACTGACTAGTTTTCCAATGTTTACATAAAACGTCAAGTGCAGCACAACACAATAATGAATGACACAAAACCAAACATTCACCCTATATCATACTGTATATAGTAAATATGCACGTGCCCTTGAAATATTTTAAAGTGTATTGATATAATCACAAAACTAACTAAATGAAGTGCCAGTCCTAATTAAAATACACAGTCCACTTCTTCAAAATGACAGTGCATCTTATTGTATACATGCTCCAAAAAAAAAAACACGATGATGTTCAAAAAATGGACCAAAAAGTGCTCTATTGCTGTGTCACCATCACCTTTCTCTGCTGCCCGTAACCTCAAAAGTCGACCCACACAATGGTAAGGTCAATCAGAGCTGTCTCCGACACCTGATTGAAATCGCTGCAGTAATCCTCCAAAGGTGTACACCAACTCTCTCTCCACTCTATATCTCAGGAAGCATTCCACTCAGTAGGAAAATATTTTAAAAAAACTTCCATAGTGTAGAATAAACCGATAAAATAGTTTATTCAGCAAAAAAAAATGATAATATACTCACAAAGAAATAGCACTAATAAATTAAGTGCACAAGATATAATCACCTTTTTATCACATATACATCAACTGTTTAAACATGGACATCTGGGAGAGGATATGTCAAAATAGCCGCTCCAAAACTTGCCATGTTGTAATGCACTGACATGTTTCGTCATGTGATACCTCGACTTCTTCATAGGGAAACTACAAATGTTTCTCATCTCCCTCAGTTTCCTTCCCTTTGCTTAGCTAATGTGACCCCAGTGCTGATGAAGAGGGGCAGAGGAGGGGCAAACATTGATGCTGTGCAGGCACCTGATGTCCTCCTTATCAACCGATGATGTCATTAGTTCGGCTAGTAGGTTGTAATGGTGCACAATGAAAACTTGTGGTTTTGTGTAACTAAAAGGCAGGCTTGATCAACCCGATGGCTTGTATAAAATGTGGTTGTGGTGGATGTGGGTGCCTCAAACCCAGGTAAGGGGACTTTAAGGGCAAGAGTAGGTTAGAGAATAACGTTGTAAAAGAAGAAAATTTATTGATAATAATAATAGTAACAGATTACATATTAAAGATGAGATGACCCATAGACAATTGGTGTATGGGTAAAGCCAATAGTGTGAATTCAGAAAAGTATGGAAAATTTGTGACTTGAAGACGGTGATAGAGATCCACCTATTTTGCTGTTTCTATTTTCCAGGTTGAGGATAAACAGAATCCAAAGCAAAATAAGGGAAAAGGATCTTGGGTATGATCCTAATAGGTCCTACGCGTTTCGGCCCAATGAGGGCCTTTCTCAAGGATAAATCACCAATTCTATAAAGCAATAATAGAAGTGTTATCATTTGATGCATAAACTCATAAGGTGAAATTTATGCAAAACAATGAAAATTATAATAATGACGATTAATAACATACATGTTTTTAAGCCCGAATGTATCATGTCAATACACCTTTCTTTGATACTCAAACTGCAGCAGGAACCGTATGTTGCTAACAGGCGGCGTCACCCTCCTGTGTTGTGAACGAAAACAGAATGTTTATGGGAATTGAGTAGGGTTGATAAAAAAAAAAATTACTTTACTTTTGCAAAGAACTGTGTGATCCTGGTGGATTTCGTCACAGTTTGCATAATGTGTCATCAGAGGCTTCAATCTGTTGACTGAGTACGTTTCTATGAAAATATATGGTATATAATAATTTCTTGGTCAGCTAGTGCATTTAAAATAATCAATAGTGACAGTATTAATTTTAGGGTGTATATTTCAAATAAAGTATTTTTGTATTATTACTTGTGTATCCAGTGTTGAAAATCCTGGTTACTTTGACTTTTTGTTATATCAGCAAAAAGATGCAAACTGTAGGGGTCAAAGTATAAGTATAGGTGAAGTTCCCATTTAAAATGATGGAACAGCGATGTTTCCTTTTCCAGGAGCTGGAATGAAGCTTACCTAGTTGTCCACAGCAGCATCTACTTCCGTGACCTCACCGCTCCCTCTGTTGGCAGCGGAATGAGTGTCTACGGACGTTCCCTGGCCTTGTATAAAATGTGGGGGAAATGTTTGGGCATTTTGCTAAAGTACCTTAGAAGAAACCAGAGTACACCCCAGGGTGCCTGGCCACCTTGGTTGAAAAAGACTGGCCTAGGGCAGCAGGATTTCCAGGAACAGCACACAACCACCCACACATCATGACACTATGCGTCTGTAACAGATCCCTGTGTAGAATCAAAGGATCAAAACTGTTGTCTGATAACCTTAAAAGTGCAGCTAGGTCCTTGTTGTTGCTGGTCCTTTACGGTTTGCAAAATTTTGTTGCTGAAATGATGTAATATGTAGTTTACTCACTTTGAGTCTATATACAGAGAACCAAACTGCTAGCAGAATAATGTAAAAGTCTGTCTTGCTCTTGCAGTTTTAAGTTTTAGATTGATTGGCAGGAAACAATGCAAACTGTGTCTTTCAGCTTCTCCATCTGTTCTCGGCCTCAGCTTTCATTTTGTAGCTATAGTATCTGACCTTTTTAGTGTGATACCAAGGTTAGTCAGGTAGGGTTGAGGCAGAACAAGACAGTTGATCTATGGGGAAAGGGAAGTATAAACCTGTCGTATTTGGGTAATATTTAATTGCTTCACTGTACCTATATTATATTGTTATTGCATTAAGGATTAGACAGATTTTTTAACCTGTCTGTGCAAATGCAAAACCTGCTTTAAGCCAATCACATGCAGATCACATGCAGGTCAGAAGGAAGTCAACTGCAGGTCATAAAAACCTGTTACTGTCATTGAATTCTGAATGATCTCAGAAGTGCTACAAACGAATGTCAAACACGTGCCCAAACCCTGTGGACAAAGGCTCTTACTGTGCTGTAATTGTGTAGCACATACATACATACAGTATATACATCAAGATGACCATGGTTTTATATCATTATTATTATCATTCCTTCCATTTAACTTGTCTAGATCTTTCAATCAAACACAGTTAAACTGGCCAC
Organism: Pelophylax lessonae; assembly: GCF_965119305.1. NCBI lineage: Eukaryota > Metazoa > Chordata > Amphibia > Anura > Ranidae > Pelophylax > Pelophylax lessonae. Next base: position 434,172,331 of record NC_138772.1, on the reverse strand, counting down.
AATAAGGGTTTTTTGTTGTTTAGTAAATTGCTCTCAATGCATAAAACTTGCTACATCAAGACAAAAAGTTTCCTTTTAACCTCCACTGGAAGAATATATTAGACAATGTCTGTAATGTATAGGTTGCTCAAGCTCTACCCTACTACTGTGTGTGCTTCACACCAGCAATGAAAATGTCCCTAAAATTTCTCTGTAATTCCAGAGTACAAAAAGACCAGATCCATCAATTATGTATCACTTGAAGCCACCTCCAGCATGTCATGTACCATCTCTGCTGTGCAATTGTGTGTCTGTGATATGTTTGCTTGGAATCCAATTTTCAATACACAGTGCTATTTTCTTTCTGCAAGAAAAAAAAATACAGCATTGAAAATCAAATGTTTTTTTCCTATTGATAGCGTCCCTGATGGATAAGAAGGCTCTTATTGAAAAATTCAGAGGGTTTTAGCTGATCTGCAGCTCCAGTGCTTGGTACGTGTTGAGTAAATAGCTGCAGTGACAGAGCACACACAGTCCCCGATTACAAGACTGCCATTGTTAAATTCTAAATTGTCTCAGAAGAAAAATAAATTGCCTTTTTAGTGTCCTCTTTTCTCATTCTGAGGAACAGAATATCATTACAGTATCAGGCAGATAAACGGCTGGTCCTCCACAGTCATTATCTCCCCACTAATACCAAATTATATATATATATATATATATATATATATATATATATATATATATATATATATATATATATATATATATACACACACACACATAGATCTGTGTGTGTATATATATGTATATATACATAAATAGAACCATGGTACATATAATCATACCCATATGATAGCAGGGCATGAAGGGTCAGAGGCCAGCCATTTTTCCAAACTGTGAACTCAAGCATTATCCACCAAACTAAACTATGGAAAGAACCATTGTACCAAGAACCAATGGTAAATTCTTACAATTGCATGACAAGGCAGAGAAGCTGTGTGATATTGCAGTTTAGAGGTAGGACTTACCTTTTACACAGGCTGCAATTGTACCACCACTCTAATACTTGGTTGTCATAGTGGAGCAGTAAGGCAAGTAGATGTGTGCCATTTTTGCATTACTTTCATCCTTTCCTGGGTATTTTCAATATATTTTTTTACATTTATTTATGTCTTTTGTTTTTACACCCTCTAATGGTAACGGAGAATCCTCCTCGTGCTAGCAAAGATGGAAATGTCATTCCACCTTGGATCAACGCAGTCAGCCAGAAGGATAAAGGTAGTGGTGCCTAGCATACCTTATGAAACCGAGACTTCAGCTATATACCATGTAAAAATATTTACTTGAAAAAAATAAAAAGAATGACACTTTTGTTTATTAACTTTCAGAAAACAAAAATTCGACCAAAATGCAATAGCCAATTGTTAATGGAAAAAAAAAGTACCTAAACCATTTTTTTTGCACCATTTGTGTCTCATGCTTTGTTTTGCACTGTATATGGGTGTTGGGGTGTCATTTCAAATAAAAGGCAGGAACACCACAACGCACATATACCTGGGTATCTATGTGAAATCAGTAACACATTGCAGAAACATGCTGTGAAATGCGTTTTTTGGATGTTATTGCATATACACTATATTACAAAAAGTTTTGGGGCGCAGGCCTATACTTGCACATGAAATTTAATGGCATCCCAGTCTTAGTCCGAAGGGTTCAATATTGAGTTGGCTCACTCTTTGCACAGCTTCAACTCTTCTGGAAAGGCTGCCCACAAAGTTTAGGAGTGCCTCTATGGGAATGTTTGACCATTCTTCCAGAAGCGCATTCGTGAGGTCAGGCACTGATGTTGACGAAAAGGCCTGACTTGCAGTCTCTGCTCTAGTTCATCCCAAAGGTGTTCTCTCACGTTGGGGTCAAGATTTGGTGAAGGCCAGTCAAGTTCCTCTAGCCAAAACTTACTCATCCATGTCTTTGTGGACTTTGCTTTATGCACTAGTCCAAATTATTTGGTGGAGGGGGATTATGGTGTGGGGTGGTTTTTCAGAGGTTGGGCTTGGCCCCTTAGTTTTAGTGCAGGAAACTCTTAGGGCATCAGCATACCAAGACATTTTGGACAATTTCATGCTCCCAAATTTGTGGGAACAGTTTGGGAATGGCCTCTTCCTGACTGCTACATGACTGCACTCCAGTGCACAAATAAAAAATCGTGAGAGAAAATTGCGTAGGGGTCCCCCAATCCATACCAGGCCCTTTCAGGGGGCTTGTACGGATTTTGAGGTAAACCCCCACGCCAAAACATTTTTTTAAAATGGCGGGGATCTGCCCTAAATCCATACCAGACCATTATTCGAGCATGCAGCCTGAAAGGCCACGAAAGGAGGGAAACAAGCGAGCACCCCCCCCCCCCTTCTGAACCATACAAGGCCACATGCCCTCAACATGGGAGGGTGCTTTGGGGACAAGGGTCTCTTTCCCACAACCTTGGACAGTGGTTTGTTTATGGGATGGAATTCATGTTTAAAACTGATCCGATGTGTAATATGCGTTCCCATAGAAGGCAATAGCCTGGAATTAGCATCTAAACTGCACCGCAGTGCTCAAAAAATGCACGGGACTCTTTTTAAATTTGCAGTGGATTCGCACTGCCGCTGATATATGTGAACAGGCTCCATAGAAAACCTGTTTAAATCACATGTCATGCAAATCGGATGCGGTTCAAAAGGCATATATGTGAGCCAAATCTTAATCTTGCTGGGGTTTGGAGGATCTAGGCTGTGCAGGATGACCCAGGCTTCTCTATTCTTGACTGTGGCTTTTCCTTGAAAGTGCAGGCCATCTGCGCAGGAGCTCCTGCTTCTCTTTTCTAACACTTACTCCCCCCCCTCACATTTCTGTATTCTTTTCTGTTCATCTCCCATCACTCTTCCCATCCTCCCCTCCCCCTCTTATTAGGTTTAATGCTGGATGAGAAATATACAGAGCATGCAAAGTTGGCTCTTTGTTTATACAGTGCCTATTACAGCGTTAGGCCTTCTCTGTTACTGGATTTCATGAATATGGCCTTACAGTGGTTGTTTGTTTGAATGCAATTTTGAAAACTTGAGTCTGAAGAATAAAGCCTGTTCCTAATCTCATTGGCTTCGTTGTAATTGGTCTCAACATCGTATGCCTTGTATTTTTACCTAAAATTAAAAATTTAACAGTTTATAAAAAAAAACCTGAAAAACACTCTGGAGGCAGGAACATGGTGGCAATCACCAGGCTAAGGCATGATGTCTGGCTAATGTGTGTGCCCATAGGTGTGCACATTTCTACAGGCACAGAAGACAAACTGCACAAACATCACTGTGCACACATATGAGCATGCGCACACGTGAACTTGCGTGCATTTCCTCTGCCGCCAAGTGGCCTATTTAAATCTGAACTCTGGATTAGCTCTTTGCTGAATGGTCTTCTGATAGGTTCATGTTCTCCAGTTCCTGATACGCAACTTTATCCTCTTATTGACCCGATTTCCTTTCTGACCTTGTTCTCAAATGATTCTTGTGTGCTCATGTTCGTTGTCTTTCAAATTTGTTTTACACACTTGCTGACAGGATTGGTGGTGTAACAACACATGGGAAAGAAGTAACAAATGCTACTAGGCCCAGGGTCCCTGGGGGCTCAATATGCTCAATTTATCTGTCCTTCATGGCATCAACTGAAACAGCTCACCCTGTATCTATCAGAAGGCATTAATATAATCATAAGTCGGTAAAATTCATGTACAACTCATGGCTAATATAACAACACCCTTTAGTCCAATTATATATCCATTTAAAACTCATAACATTTATTATTAAATGCTGATAGTATAAATACCTTAAGGGCCCGTTCTTACCTTTGCAGTGCAATGTGTCCTGTTTATGCAGATTTATAGGTGAGCTTAAGCATTAGAAACACCTCATCAGCGTAGTGATCTACATTCTAATTCCAACAAACAGAATGAAGGTGGGGGAAGGGCACAAGGAGCTTCGTACATGCAAGCTCTGAACGGTGGTGTCACCATTTGGCTTTATAGTGGAAGAAGAGTGCATGAATCACAAAAACAGAATTATTTATATTTTCATTGTATATTTCTTTGCTTAAACACAGTTACACTGAGTGGTAGCTAGTACATGATCCTGCACTTCCAGGTAGGGGGCGCACATGCATGCCACCGGCGCTCCACTTGTGCTGAGATTAGTCACAGCACAAGCTGATCAGCAAGTGCCAGCCAATGGATGACCGCCAGCACCCACTGATAGGCGAGGAGGAAGACAGGACAAAGCTCTGTATATGTAAACAAGACAAAGCTTTGTCATGTCTGCAGGATGGACTGGTTTTGGTTTACCAGCAAAGCAGGGAATAAAAACAAGCACATCCCTAAGTGAAAGCACCACATACATACACTGGTTAGGAACACACTTAACCCTTTGATTGCTCTAGATGTTTAACCCCTTCTCAGTCAGTGTCATTAGTACAGTGACAGTGTATATTTTTAGCAATGATCACTGTATTAGTGTCACTGGTTCCCACAAAGTGTCAGAATGTCCACCGCAATATTGCAGTTCCACTAAAAGTTGCTGATCGCCATTACTAGTTTAAAAAAAAAAAAAAAATACAAATTCTAGTATACATACCTTAGTTTGTAGAGCTATGACATTTGTGCAAACCAATCAATATGGGCTTATTGGGATTTTTTTTTTACAAAAAATCTGTAGCAGAATACATACAGTAAAACCGTGGATTGCGTGCATAATTCCTTTTCGAAAACATGCTTGTAATCCAAAGCACTCTTATATCAAAGCAAATTTCCCCATAAGATATAATGGAAACTCGTTCTTTCCACAACCATTTATTGATAAGTCTTTCAGTTTATAGTCCATATAAACAGATTATAGCAATGTTGGGTAACCATAAAATGTCCATCCACAAATGACAGCCTCCACAAGGGGATTAGAAGCAAAATCCAGCAGGAGCTACAGAGTATAAAAGAGAAGAGAGGTGCCTCTAAGTGAAGCAATATGGTTACACTTAATAAAGGTACAACATTTAGCAACTCATATGGTTGAAGATCAAAACAGGGACATCTAAGTATGCAGGCATCCGGGGTAAAGCTGTCCACATAGATGTCCTCCACACCGCCGGCTCTCACCATTATCAGTCTGCAATCGTGACTGGGAAGACTACCCTGCAGTAGAGAAATCTAAAAGCAAGGCTTGAAGGGTTGACGTTGATGGCGGTGCGGAAGATGGTCAATGTGGACAGTTTTACCCCGGATGCCTGCATAGCTAGATGTGTCTGTTTTAATTATCAACCATGCGAATTGCTAAATATTGTACCTTCATTAAATGTAACCATATTGCTATACTTAGTGTCGGTTCAAACTAGGGCGACATGACTTCGGGCAAGTTATGCCGTCGACCATGCACCGCGACTTCGGCGCGGCTTGCAACGACTTCACATAATGGAAGTCAATGCAAGTCGCTCCGATGTCGCCCCGAAGTAGTGCAGGAACCTTTTTATAAGTCGGAGCGACTTAAGTCGCTCCTATTAGAACGGTTCCAATTGCACAGCACGGTCCGCTACTTGTCAGGCGACCAAGTCGCCTGACAAGTCGGAATAGTGTGAATCGGCACTTCGAGGCACCTCTCTTCTCTGTTATACTCAGTTGTGACATGATGCTACTTGAAGATCAAGACATTGCTTGTTTATCAAGTCAGAATTTATTAAAAATGTTTGCTTATCTTGCAAAATGCTCTCAAACCAAGTTACTCTCAAACCAAGTTACTGAGAATTATTACTGAGAGTTATTGAGAACCCAAGATTTTACTGTATTGGCAAAAATGTATGAAGAAATTAGATTTTTAAAACTAAGAAAATTTCCCTTAACGTGTATGCAAACGGTATCAATAGATTTTTATTTGCTTCTGATAACCTCTTGTACCCTCCGCCCAGGGGCATACCTAGAGCATCTGGCATCCAAGGCGGATCTGGCACCCCCCAACTTTAAAATGTTAAAACACCCACAAAGATGTGTAATATTTTCAAGAATATTTTTTGCACAACTTTGTAAACTTTACATCCACTTGAAAAATAATACTGCTTTTTATAAACAAAAAACACATATACAAACTCCAAAGTGACCACTCAGTCCATATTAAAAAGGATACATTTACATCCTCTGCCTTTGAGCCTTCAGCTCCGCAAATGGATCAATGACTGCATCAAAGTTAATCTTCTTTGCATATTCATTTTCAATTGAAAGTGAGGCCAGATTTGCCAATCTTGTGTCACTCATGGTGAAGCCGAAGAAGTTTTTCTATTAATATTTAATTTTGAAAAACATATTTTCACATGAAGCAATGGACACACACAGAGTCAAAAAGAATCTAAAACACAGTGACAAGTTAGGCAAAGATTCACAAAAATCCAATTTAACAATGAACTGCAGGAACTGCAAAACCGTCCATTTCTTTGCCTCTTCAATGCTGATCTTGGCAGCTTCCAAATGCCTCCAAAGGCGTTCAATCTCCACATAGATGTCTTCATTAGAGAATTCTTTAAAAACCTCAGTCAATATTGGAGTAGAATTCTAAAGATCTTTTTCTGTTGCAACAACCAGAGTGTTCGGTTGAATAACAGCAAACAGTGAAAGGATATTTTCAATTGCCTTAGTACGAGTTTCCAACTCGTGGTGAAACTGATCAAGGCACTCAAACATAGCCCTTTTCATTTCTTCTGCCAATGTGAGACCAGCATCCTCTGCCTTCTTTACTGGCATTATTTTCGGGAGCTTTACTCTCCCTCTTCTCTCCATAGACATGCCCATTTCTTCACACGTGGTAGTTGCATAACTAATGGCTTTTCCACAATTTCCTTTCGCTGTTCTGCAAGAAACTCTTTTAGAGCTTCTAGCTTCACAATGCACTTTTCAAGAGCGAGCCCCACTGTTTGCAAATACTTCTGTGTGATATTAACTTCTTCTAGAATGTCACACCAGAAAGAAAGATAATACAAAAGTAAAATCACATATGGCAGGCAGCAACATCTGAGCTGATCCTCTTGTGTCCACATTTTCTTTAGGATCACACAGCTTTTCAAGGGCTGAAGTCAGTTTTTCAAAAAGTGCCCTCACTGGCTTCACAGCATCATAATGAGTGCTCCATCTTGTTTGGGAAAGTCTTTTCACTGTCACACCTAAATTCTCCATCAGCAATTCCCAACAATTTGTAGAAACTGAAAAGAAGGAATACACTCTCTCCGATGTTCCAAAAAAAGTAACACAGGAAGCAACACTTCCAAATGAGTGCACCTACAAAGGTTCAGAGAAAGGTTTAGTGAACAAATGGGGATGTAGCGCTCGACAGAAATATATAAAATAAATACAAACATGTGAACCATATAAACCATATAGGATGATTCGTGCAATAAAGTCTCTGGTGTCCAAAGCAATTAGATAATTGACAGCCAATATGGAAGACACAGACTTGATAGGGTGGTTTCCTTAGCAAAGCCTTCACCTTCACACGATCACCCAGTGGAATAACTATATGAGCTGCTTACCAGATTTAATGGACCCCCTGATTATAGGGGGTCAAATGCGCTGTGTACTCCAGTAAGGAACTCTAATGCATCTTGCTCCCATAATGATGTCAGCCTTGACTGACGAAACGTCGGGAACGTGAGACCATACACATCCGGGTCTGAGGAGCGCAGCGTGGAGCGGCGTCTCCCATCCCCAGCAAATGATTTTATTGAAGGCTTTTATCTGCTTTTTGTCTAGTAAGTGCAATTTGTCTTAAATAAATGCTTGATTGATAAGAGATACTGCACCATGAGACTATTTTTTCATCCCTGCATATGGCTTGGCTTTCTGATTATGGCACTGACTCTGGCTGTGATGACCTCTACTTATGGGAGCAAGATGCATTAGAGTTCCTTACTGGAGTACACAGCGCATTTGACCCCCTATAATCAAGGGGTCCATTAAATCTGGTAAGCGGCTCATATAGTTATTCCACTGGGTGATCGTGTGAAGGTGAAGGCTTTGCTAAGGAAACCACCTATCAAGTCTGTGTCTTCCATATTGGCTGTCAATTATCTAATTGCTTTGGACACCAGAGACTTTATTGCACGAATCATCCTATATAGTTTATATGGTTCACACATTTGTATTTATTTTATATATTTCTGTCGAGCGCTACATCCCCATTTGTTCACTATTTATCACGATTCCACATTTGTGTAGCAGCTGACAGCGTGGGAGAAATCCCACTTTATCACTTTATATTCAAATTTATTTATATTAATTAATTTTTTCACACCATTTGCGCAGTTTTTTTACCCCTTTTCTCAGAGAAAGGTTTGCACATGGGATAAACAAAACCTTGGGAATAATCTTTTATCTTTCCATGAACACCACCATGAATCCCTTACAATAGTTGCGGCATTATCATATCCTTGACCACGGCAAAGGCTTGTGTCCAGGCAATCTTCCTCCAGATGCTGCAGAATATTTTCTGTGAGCTCAGCAGCAGTCTTTCCAGCAATAGAAAAGAAGCCCAAGAATGATTCCTTTACTTCAACATTGTCACCTTCAATATAGACATACCTGATCACTTCACACATTTGATCAGTGTATGACACATCAGGGGTGCTGTCAAAAAGAATCCCAAAGTACTTTGCTTTCTAGATATCAGCCACTATTTTCTCTTTTACATGATTCCCCAGAAGACAAACTAATTCATTCTGAATTTTAGGAGAGAAAAAAAGTCATTCTCTTCCCAGAAGCAAAAGAATGTTTCAGCCTTATGAAATGTTCCTTTAAAACTAGATCATAATTTTAGAGAAATTCTACTAATTCCAGGAAGTTTCCTTTGTTTGCTAATGACATGGTCTCTCTATGACCACGAAAATGAAGATTATGGTGAGCCAAAAACAAGGTTTCATCCAAGAGGCGATGCAAAATATCCCTCCATTTCTTTTTCTCTTTGTTTTCTGTTGTTTGGTGGACATGATCAATGTATATTTGTAGCCTCAGTCCTTCTCTCAAGGTCTTCCATTTCTCCAAGCATGTAAGATGCTGCTCAGAAGCTTCATGATCAGACACCTTTGGATTCAGCTTCCACCACACCTGAAACCCAGTAACAAAACTGGATGTTACTTTTTCATCAAGAGCAAAAAGTCAGCAGCAAAAACAAAACAAACTTTCTTTTGATGGAGAGTACACCATCCACGTTCTAAGAATTTTCTCACCATTTGGCAGAGCCTTATAGAACCATGCAGTGGTGAGCGGTCGACATTTCCCTTTTTGATTTCTCTCGTCATCTTTCAGCAACACTGAAAGGCCCATCTCTATTTTGGAAAGGTTCACTTCCCTTCTTAATAAGGTCGTAATAAGATCATCTGGAACTGGAACTGGCCAAGCAGCAACATCAGAATAAACTGATATGTTATCAGTCTCCTCTTCTGCATCAGAGTGTTGCTGGGGGAGGCTTCTCCTGGCATCTCCTTCCTCTTGCCTTTTCTATATAAATGTTCTTGCGAAGATACTTCTGGTATTTCCCCCTTGGATTCACCAGACTGAATGTCTTGAGCACTTTCTCCTACTGCGGTAGATGTTGTAGGCATGACATATTTTAAAATGGATCCAGACATTGCTTCAGCTGACTGCTCTTTTGCTTTCTTCTTCGATTTTAGCCTATGACCTACAAGTCCATAGGGTTAGTTAGTGCGATATCTGGTCTATGTTTCCCCCATAGATTCCCTTTAATTGATAATGTTTAGCATGTAGCTAGTTGTGTGGGATACCTTTTTGCATACATGTTTCTTTATTATAGGTCATGTAGATTATAAACCTAAATTTAACCAATAATTTGATTTGTCTGGTTATTTTGTTATAATAAGGGGTTTGTGTGTTAGACATGTAGCACCACCCCCGCAGGAGCTGCTGATTATATTATTGGGTCTACACCCTGCCTAACAACCCAATCAAATTGGCTCGATCCCTCCTCAGGCACAACTGACCCAGAATAGGACTGGACTATCAAATGGATACACAGATTGGAATACAATACTTCACTATGCAACAATACCTTGTTACCTTCTTGAATGTTAGTCCTTCTGGGTGACACAATGGAACAACACACAGGATTGTAATTAACCAAACTTAGTTTACTATATATCAAATTGAATAGGGGAGATACAATACAATACAATACAATACAATACAAGTCCATAAAAGGTTATTTAAAACAGCTTTAAAAAGGTAAAAGAATACCCCCACACTCCTCCTGCATTAAGGCTAGACACAGTACCAGGTAGGTAGGCCTATCTGAGTCCCTCCCCCAGAGTTCTCTTCTTTCTTGTTGATCTTCGCTAGCAAGTTTATTGAACAGAGCTCATTTGTAATCCAGATTAGGAATAAAGATCAAGAGAGAGAAAAACAACGAGCTGTTAGTTGTCACCGCAGGGTGTCTGCGTAACTGAGCAATAACTTCTGCGAGAGAGATTAGCCTCTGGCGACTCCTTTACAGACCTTATTGTTTGTCTATGAGTCTCCTGAGAGAGTATGCTGATAAACCCCGGGGTTTTATCACCTCCTGTTGCGCTACCGCTATCTGTAGATAAAACTATCTCTTTGGCAGATAAAGTCAGTTATTGGGCATGTGCCCTCTCACCAACAGAAGTTTCTCCTTCGCACGCTTCCACTGCGGTCTCAGTCCTTTGGCTATATGCCAGCCGCGCGAGGTCCTTCTGGCGGATGACTTCCGGTCTCTGCAAACAGCAGTATGACCTCCAGGAATGTGCCTCGTGCTTGAGATGGGACGGTTCCACGTCGTCCCTCCAGGCTAAGAGGCTCTGGCCCAATATCCAGTATCAGTCCTTCACTCTCGCTCGCTGGTTCCTCAGAGTCCAGCGCAGAAAGGCGCCCCCGGCTTAGCCTCTCTCTTCCTTTTAAATAACTTCCCCCATAGTGCCGTGCGGTGCAGCCGTGCACCCTGGATCTTGCAAAGCAGCATGGGAGATGTAGTTTCTTCATCTTGCCAAAAGGAAGTCACAGCCCGGGAAATTCCATACAGCTACCACTAGAGGGAGCCTAGTTCCTTCCCACATATCAAACAGTGTCTTTAGGCATATTTAACCCCGCTACACACTCCCCCCACTTGAGAAACTTTGGTCCCCAAAGAGGTCAACAGTATGTACCCTAGTGCATAGGTTGGCATTATACAACAAAAACATTAACATTTTGCTGAAATAAGTCAATCTGAATATATCCAATTTTGTATTCTGATAGCAGTGCAACAGTAAAACGATAAAGTGCAATTAATAAGCAAATAAGTGATTTCTACAGTGTTAATATAGTGCTGATTTCTAGTGCTTTTATATAGTGCTCCTTTAAAAAGCACATGTGCATTTGCAATTTCTTAAACACTTACATCTTAAAGTTTGTGTTGTTAAAAAAAAAAACATCAAAAAGGTGAGAAAGAGAAAAAAACATATAGTGAGGTCAGAGCAACAAAATGTGCGCAAACATTAACTCACAAAGTAAACCAAACTGTGAACATCAAAAACTGTGCTTATTATAATGGCCAAACCCAATATCCTTATGTACAAACTTAAATGCAAACGTTTTCTACTTCAATACTTTGTTCTCATGATCTCTCACAGACCCCCCGAAACTTGGGTGGCTTGTACAGTTGTGCCTGGGGGTGAGCTAGGGTTGTCCCCCACCAAATCTACAGTGGAAGAGCTAGGCTGGTCAGGAGATCTTTTGGAGGTAAAAACAGCTTCTTCCGAACATTCACCCAATTGATCATAGGTCAGTCTCTTAGGTGGGTGAATGACTCTCCTTTCCCTCTGTTCCCGTGGAGGCATGCTCTCAGAGGTACTAGGATCAGGCACTTCTGAGGATTCTTCAATGTCCACCTCCTCATGTTCCAACACAGAGGAACCTGATGGTTCAAGAGAGGTCAGTTCTTCTTCAGAGAAGGGTGCAACCTCCTCCTCAGGATCTTCATCCTCAGCTGCTCCTTCTGTAAGCATATGAAAGGGTATGAATTCAGGGGCTTCTGCCCGAAGGGCTCCTCTATCAGCCAAATCAGATGAAGACAGGGAGGCAGGTGTGGGTTCTGGCAACTGAGATGACCACAACCAGTCGGGTACCTCCTCTTCATCTTCCAAATCTTCAGATAGAGAACTTCCCTCTCCCTCATCTGGGAGCGTCGTCTGAGATCTGGTAACTGGTCTGGACCGGCGAGAAGTCGAAGGGGCCTCTGACAAGTCTTCCACAGGGGGCATACGAACCGCTTCAGAGAGAGGCAGCAAATGGTTCCGATGCCAAGCCTTCAATGGACCCACACTTCCCTCAGGCCGAATTTGGTACACAGGAAGGTTTGGCAGTTGCTTACAGATAACATAAGGTTGGGACTTCCAGCGGTCTGCCAACTTGTGTTTTCCCGGGACACCCAAGTTTCTCAACAAAACCCTGTCCCCTGGCTGCAGGTCATGGATCCGAACTTTTAGGTCGAAACTTTTTTTATTCCGCAGTCCACGTTGATCAGATGTAGCCTGGGCCTTGTCATAGGCCGCTTTCAGACTCTTCCGCAGTCGGTCCACATATCCTCTATGCGATGCTGAAGAGGTATGATCAGGCGAAATGCCAAAGGCCAAATCCACTGGTAACCGAGCCTCCCTTCCAAACATCAGCCGATAAGGGGAATATCCAGTAGCATCACTGACAGTGCTGTTGTAGGCATGCACAATGGCAGCTACATGCTTGCCCCAATGCTGTTTCTTCTCTGAGCTCAAAGTCCCCAACATATCCAAAAGAGTCCTGTTAAATCGTTCAGGCTGGGCATCCCCTTGTGGATGGTAGGGAGTGGTTCTAGTCTTTTGAATGCCCAACATATCTAACAGTCTCTTGATCAGTCTACTTTCGAAGTCCCTTCCCTGATCAGAATGGAGGCGTTGTGGTAACCCATAATGTACAAAGAACTTCTCTACAAGAACTTTGGCTACCGTTGAGGCCTTCTGATCCCTTGTTGGGAATGCTTGAGCGTATCTGGTAAAATGGTCTGTTACCACAAGGACATTCCCCTGGCCACTCAGATCAGGCTCTAAGCAAAGGAAATCAATGCACACCAGCTCCATGGGTCCCTGGCTTTGTAGATGGCCCATTGGGGCTGCTTGACGTGGCAGAGTCTTCCTCTGTATACACCGGACACAAGAATGACAGTATCCTTCAACTTCGGCCCTCATACAAGGCCAGTAGAACCTGTCCCTAACAAGCTGAAAGGTTCTTTCGGGCCCCAGATGGCCATGATTATCATGAAGAGCGGCCAGAACTCCCTCTCTATATTTAGCTGGTAAGAACAGTTGCCACTTCTCCTCCAGATCTTCAGATGGACCTCTCCGGTAGACCACTCCTTCTCTGATCTGTAACCGGGTCCACTCTCTATGTAACAGATGGGCCCCCTGAGGGGAGTCAGTTAGAAGCAACTCAGGGCTCTGGATCTCCAAGGCTTCCAAGAGAAGTTTTCCCAAAGGGTCTTCCAACTGCTCCTTCCGCAAGTCCCTTTTGGACAGCTGGGGCAAATCCTCCCCTTCAACCTGGGTCACCTGGCAGTAGCATTTGGGTACTCCGATAGCCGAAACCCCAATCTCTTCTGCTCTTGACCCTCCTCGGGATCGAAATTCAGTTCCCTGATATAGGGCACGCACCCCTTCTGGAGCCAAATGAGTCCATTCTTCCGCAGGTTCCTGTGGAACATGCAACCTTCTGGATAGGGCATCTGCATCCCTATTTCCAATTCCTGGCCGATACTTCAGGCTAAAATTGAAGCTAGAGAGGGCAGCCAACCATCGGTGTCCTGTTGCATCCAGCTTGGCCGTAGTCAACAGATAGGTAAGGGGATTATTATCTGTCTTGACAATGAATTCAGCTCCGTACAGGTAGTCTTTCAATTTGTCAACCACTGCCCACTTCAAGGCCAAGAATTCAAGTTTGTGGGTAGGATAATTCCTTTCAGCAGGCAGTAGGCTTCTGCTCACATAGGCAACAGGTCGCAGATGACCCTCATGCTCTTGATAAAGTACCCCCCCCAGCCCATCTCGGCTGGCATCAACATGCAGTTCATATGGTTTTGTGGGGTCCGCATAGGCCAACACAGGGGCAGTAGTTAGGGTTTCCTTCAACTGGACAAAGGCCCCTTCGCATTCCGGGGTCCACTGATCCTGGATGGATTCCTTAGCCTTCCGGGGTCCCACGGTGGACTTCACCGGCTTTACCAACTCAGGGACATCATCTTCTTCATTAGCTCATTTAGGGGTCGGGCAATCTGGGCGAACCCCTCCACAAACCTCCTGTAATAGGAGCAAAAGCCCAGGAATGACCGGAGTTCGGTCACATTTGTGGGTCTCGGCCAGGAAGCAACAGCATCCAGCTTGTCCGGGTCAGTGGCCACCCCTTCTCCAGACACGATATGGCCCAAGTAATGGACCGAGGACTGATAGAATTGGCACTTCTCAGGAGAAAGTTTCAGACCTTCTTCATGCAGCCTCTTCAAGACCTTTTCCAACCTCTCCTCGTGTTCTTCCAAAGTTCTGCCAAACACGATAACATCATCCAAGTATACCAGTACCTCTATCAAATTCATATCTCCAACGGTCCTTTCCATCAGCCTTTGGAAGGTAGCAGGGGCCCCGGACAACCCCTGAGGCATGCGATTGAACTCAAAGAACCCCACAGGGGTGATGAAGGCTGTTTTCTCCCGATCTTCAGGGTGCATGGGGATCTGATAATACCCACTCTTTAAGTCCATCACACTGAACCACTTCGCTCCTGACAGACTCTGTAGGGCATCTTCGATTCGAGGAGTGGTATACTGGTCTGGGATGGTTCTTCTGTTCAGCGTTCGTTAGTCGATACAAAGCCTCAAAGATCCATTTTTCTTCCGGACTACCACTATCGGGGAAGCATACGGGCTCCTGGATTCTCGGATAATCCCGATCTTTTTGAGCTCTGCCAGCTGTTGACGTAGATCTTCTAAGTCACCTAAGGGGACTCGCCGGACTCTCTCCCTGAAAGGTTTGTCCTCACTCAGGTGGATCTTATGAGTGGCACTCCTGGCACATCCCACGTCAAACTCGTCCTTAGAGAATATTTCCCTCCATCGAGCAAGTTGTGCCTTGGCCCTCTTCACCCATTCCGGCGGGAGGGCAGCGTTTCCAGAGCAGAGCTCCTCTATAACCGCTTCACCCTGTTCTTTTTCTTTGAAATCAATGGGGGCAACTGGGGTAGCCGGGTTGACTTGGCCCAGGAGCACTCTGGCCGGTACCTTCACCGGTGTAATAGAGGTGTTTCTGACACTCACTAAAACCCTTCCACGGTTTTCCTGTAACACCTTCAAAGGGATCACCTCAGGGATCACTTCTATCCCTCTCTGTCTCTCCTTTTGACCTGATTCAAAGATAATGAAGGGACCCGGCTGTTGCCATGTGAGTTTAACAGAAGCCTTAAAACAGGCCACCTCTCCTGGCTGTAAGACCTTTTCTGCTCTGTCCAGCTTCCAGAGTCGTCCAACTCCTTCTGCGGGGGTCTCTTGCTCCAACACTAATCGTTGGTAGGCCTGCCGTAGCATGGGATTGATCCTTGGCGCCTGAGCATCTTGTCCCTGGACCAGTTGTATCAGAAGGCGCCTTACCAGGTCAGTGTTTGTTCCTACGATGAGAGAGCTTTTGTTGGCCCCTGGTGGACGAGGACAGACCACCGCTAAGGTGTCGAAGGTTTCCGCTTCACCAGCCACTGATGGATCAAAGGTCAACTTGATTGGCAGATACCCATCATAGGGAAAACTTTGGGTCCCGATACCCCATATCTCCAGATCTTTCAACTTCTGCAAAGGTAGATGGGTAAGATATTTATCATAGAAGTCTCTATACAAAAGAGTCACCTGGGCCCCTGTATCAAGGAGGGCTCTTGCGTAAATTCCTTCTACCTGAACCGAGACCACTGGGGAGGGCCCGACCAAGTTAGTTGGGAATTCTCTTGATGTAGCCTTGTTATCTGATTCAGTTCTCTGTACCCTGGCCCTCTTCTCCCTTTTCTTCCTTGATCTGGGCCCCCGCTGAACCCGGTGTGCATTGATTTTCCTTCCCTCAGTAACCCGGAGTCTAGAACTGGGGATGTTGTATTTGGGCCTAACCCCCTGACTCGGTTTCCCTGATCCTGCACCACTCCTGGAGTCCCTTAAGACTGGCGGACACCCGGTTGACTCCTTCACCGGTGTCCTCTGAAGTTTCCCGCTGGCTCACGAGGTTTCGCGGCAGCCTTTCCTGAACTGGGACATACCCTTCTAACATGTCCAACTCCCCCGCAGTTGAAACAAGTTAACAATCTTGCAGGCCGTGGCTCTGGATCTGTACTGAGACTAACAGGTTCATCTGGCCTCTCCAATATACTCCCCTTGGGTAGAGTGGATACCTGACCAGTCAGGATGGACACCATTTCTATCAACTGAGACACTTGGGTCTTTAGGAGTTCAACTTGAGAGTCACCCTCTTCCACACTTATCACTCTAACCCGGGCAGTTGAATCAAACTGCCTACTTTTCTTCTTATTGTCCAACATGACCTCTTCCTCTCTAACCATTCGAATCAGGTCGGGGTATTCTAGAATGCCGCCATCTTGACGAGTTCGTAACAGTATGGCAATGGGATCTAAAGGTTGAGCCCCTTTCAGAACCTGTCGTGCACGAGTCTCATCTATTTTCCGGGGGTCTATTCCTTTCTTTAACAGGATCTGGTGGATAATCCTATCCAGACGTTTAATGAATTCGGACAACTTCTCCCCCTCTTCTTGATAACAGTGGTCCAACTGGTAGAGAAGTTCAGCCGCGTTCTCCGTCCGACCAAACACATCTTGCAGAATGTCCAAATAATCCTGTGCAGTTCTTCTTGCTAAGCTTTAGATTACGTACAGCCTCTAATGCAGGTCCCCTTAAACTCTCTGTGATTCTCTGCTTCTTGTGCTGTTCTGGTACCTCCCATTCCTCCAAAGCCTGAGTGGCGGTATCTAACCACTCTTCGAACCCATCTTCTGCTGAAGGCACAGGCTGTTTCCCAGAGAATGTCCGGAGCTTCCTATATCCAGTCATCAGATAGCTCGAGGAGTCCTTACTACATTTTGCTACAATCTCCCCAAGAACAGCACACAGTTCTGAGCTCAAAGTCGACAAAGGTGATGACTCAGGATGCCCTTCTTGGACACCTTTTTCTTGGCTGGATACCCCAGGAGTGGTAGATGAGGGACCCGCAGTAGGAACTCCTGGATGTATCAAGAAAAGTTCTGTTTGGTCAGTAGTTTTTACACTATTTCCGTTGAAATAATCAGGGACCCCCTTCCTCCACTCACACAGTGCATACGTGTGTGGGACAGTGGTGTCAGTTTTCATGTCAATCACCCAGAATTTCCTGTCTGTGGATAGTGCCCTCAAAACAGGGAGGAGCTTTTCTTCAGTCCAGGCTTCTCCCTTGATTTCAACCACCAGGCCATTTTCCACTATGACATTCTCTTCCTTGCACCACTCAGCAGCAGCGACAGGATCCATTTCTGCGTGGGAGGGGATTCTATGGCTTAGAGGGTTGTGTTGCAGGACTGTAGAAATCCCGGACGAGCCCCCACGTGTAGCACCACCCCCGCAGGAGCTGCTGATTATATTATTGGGTCTACACCCTGCCTAACAACCCAATCAAATTGGCTCGATCCCTCCTCAGGCACAACTGACCCAGAATAGGACTGGACTATCAAATGGATACACAGATTGGAATACAATACTTCACTATGCAACAATACCTTGTTACCTTCTTGAATGGTAGTCCTTCTGGGTGACACAATGGAACAACACACAGGATTGTAATTAACCAAACTTAGTTTACTATATATCAAATTGAATAGGGGAGATACAATACAATACAATACAAGTCCATAAAAGGTTATTTAAAACAGCTTTAAAAAGGTAAAAGAATACCCCCACACTCCTCCTGCATTAAGGCTAGACACAGTACCAGGTAGGTAGGCCTATCTGAGTCCCTCCCCCAGAGTTCTCTTCTTTCTTGTTGATCTTCGCTAGCAAGTTTATTGAACAGAGCTCATTTGTAATCCAGATTAGGAATAAAGATCAAGAGAGAGAAAAACAACGAGCTGTTAGTTGTCACCGCAGGGTGTCTGCGTAACTGAGCAATAACTTCTGCGAGAGAGATAAGCCTCTAGCGACTCCTTTACAGACCTTATTGTTTGTCTATGAGTCTCCTGAGAGAGTATGCTGATAAACCCCGGGGTTTTATCACCTCCTGTTGCCTACCGCTATCTGTAGATAAAACTATCTCTTTGGCAGATAAAGTCAGTTATTGGGCATGTGCCCTCTCACCAACAGAAGTTTCTCCTTCGCGCGCTTCCACTGCGGTCTCAGTCCTTTGGCTATATGCCAGCCGCGCGAGGTCCTTCTGGCGGATGACTTCCGGTCTCTGCAAACAGCAGTATGACCTCCAGGAATGTGCCTCGTGCTTGAGATGGGACGGTTCCACGTCGTCCCTCCAGGCTAAGAGGCTTTGGCCCAATATCCAGTATCAGTCCTTCACTCTCGCTCGCTGGTTCCTCAGAGTCCAGCGCAGAAAGGCGCCCCCGGCTTAGCCTCTCTCTTCCTTTTAAATAACTTCCCCCATAGTGCCGTGCGGTGCAGCCGTGCACCCTGGATCTTGCAAAGCAGCATGGGAGATGTAGTTTCTTCATCTTGCCAAAAGGAAGTCACAGCCCGGGAAATTCCATACAGCTACCACTAGAGGGAGCCTAGTTCCTTCCCACATATCAAACAGTGTCTTTAGGCATATTTAACCCCGCTACAGACAGTTACACAATTTAAACTTGTGTTTAACAGATAATAAGGTTGGTTTACTAAAAGAGTAATGCGTGTCCACTTGGTAAAATTGATTTTCACTAAGCTAAGTATTATCATTATTATACAGGATTTATATAGTGCCAACAGTTTACGCAGCGCTTTACATTATAAAAGGGAGACAAAAAGGGAGACAATACAGTTACAATACAATAAAATACAAGATGATTAAGAGGGCCCTGCTCAGAGGAGCTTACAATTTAGTAGGGTTGGGCAGGTGGTTCAAAAGGTTGTAACTGTGGGGAATGAGCTGATGGAAGAGGTCAAAGATTAGTTGGAGGTGTGATAGGCTTCCCTGAAGAGATGAGTTTTCAGGGATCGCCTGAAGGCAGCTAGAGTAGGAGATAGCCTGACAGGTTGAGGTAGAGCGTTCCAGAGGATGGGAGAGGCTCTGGAGAAATCCTGGAGACGAACATGGGAGGAGGAGACAAGGGAGCTTGAGAGTAGGAGGTCTTGAGAGGAGCAAAGAGGACGGTTTGGGTGATATTTGGAGACAAGATTGGTGATGAAGCTTGGGGCAACATCAGAGTTGCGAATGGCTTTATATGCTGTGGCTTGTATTTTGAATTTAATTCGATGGGCGATCCGGAGCCAGTATAGGGATTGGCGGAGAGGAGTGGCAGACACTGAGCGGTTGGTAAGGTGGATAAGCCTGGCAGCAGCATTCATGACAGACTGAAGAAGGGATAGCCTATGCAGAGGAAGACCTATGAGAAGGGGGTTGCAATAGTCGAGACGAGAGATAACAAGGGAATGAATGAGTAGCTTCTAAGTAATAAAGTAAATCTAAGTTCACCTTATTGTAATGAATATCGGAATCATGTAAAGGATACGTGATTACATGATTTTTGCCCACACTCGAATAGATAATTGAGTTAGAACAACTTCACCTTATTCACTAATCTAAATTCAGTTTGCAAAGTGAACACATGCTATTTATTTAGTAAAATATCTCAATTAATATTATTATAATCCCAGGGTTTAACTTGAAGATCCATGACAGAAACAAATTTTTTTACTAGCTTTTAACAATTTTCGTTTATATGATCTGTGTGAGAACCATGCACAAAATGATTAGGGGGTAATATTCTATATTAACTGCAATGTGAATGGACCCTTGTAGAGAAGAATCATTTTTAAAAGTGATTGTAAAGTCTAGTTTTTTTCCTATAAAAATAACAAATATGTCATACTTACCTGCTCTGTTGCAGTTGTTTTTGCACAGAGCAGTCTGAATCCTCCTCTTCTCGGGTCCCTGTTGAGTGCCCCCACAGCAATCAGCTTGCTATGGGGACACCCAAGCCGAGTCACAGCTCCCTGTGTCCATTCAGACATGGAGACTAGGCCCGCCCCTGCCCCCTCTCTGTCCTAATTGGCTAGCTTATTTTGATTGACTTTGACTTTTGACTTTGCTGCACCTGCAGGGCTCTAATGAGGAAAATTGCAGGATCTGCATCCCTTTAGGCCCCTTTTACACTTGTATGACCTGAAAGTCGGGTGACTTTAACATGACTTGAAACAATGCCTGTGTAATCTTGAGGTCTATGGATCTCAAGTCGTATCAAATTCAGACCAAAGTAGTTCAGGGACTACTTTGAAGTTGCTGTGACTTGAAGTCGCACAGATATGAATAGTACTCATTGGAAATCATGGGGTATGACTTGTCATGCGACTTTGCAGGCCTACGTCACAGGACAAGTCACACAAATGTGAAAGGGGCCTAAGATGTGATTTCCTATTGGGGTATCTCCCCAAAAATAAAATTTTTGTTGCAGGGGATGCCAAAAATCTGTATCTTAGTGCAGACTTCTGGGAAACTTGGTGAGCCAATCACACAAGCAGGAAATTATGTTTCTGGGGGGCGTTCTGTACATATTCTGTGTACAGAACACCCCCAGGTAGTTATATTGCATTTTACAGACAAATTACAGAACTGCAGATTGAAAAGAAAAGGTAATTTTTAATAACAAGCTCACTTGCACATCCAATTCAAACTGGTGTATATAGAAAGCAGTGCTGGGTCAAGGGGTGGTAAGCAGGGGCGACTGCTCTGGGCACTGTGGTATCATGTCAGCTGGGGGGACACTGCAAGGAGATTGGGGGTAGGGATTTCTATTGGGAGTGGGAATTTGGGTGACAATAGTAGGTAAAAATTGTTATAGGTGGGGAAACTTGGGGTGGGGGGGTGCTAGGAGTGGTGATTTGGCGGGGATTTGTGTTGGAAGGCAGAATGGAGAGAAGGATTTGTGCTAGGAGGAGGGATTTGTGGGGTTTGTGCTAGAAGAGGTAATATGGTAGAGGGGGGAGAGAATTTGTGCTAGGAGGGACATTTTTTTGGGGAGAGGGGGAATTTGTGCTAGTAGGGATGATTGGGAGGTATTTATGATAGGATGGGAAAATTGGAGGGGAGGGGGGTGGTTGTGCTAGGAGGGTGGATTTGTGCTGAGAGGGTTGCTTTGGAGTGGGGAGGGGGGGGGTTTGTGCTTGGAGGGGGATGTGCTGGGAGGGGGGCTTTGGAGTGGAAAGAGAATTTGTGCTCGGAAGGATGATTTTTTTTTTTGGAGGTGGGATTTCTGCTAGGGGAAGGGATGGGGGGGGGGATTGGGCTAGGAGGGTAGCTTTGAAGTGGGGAGAGAATTTGTGCTCAGAGGGGTGATTTGTTTCTGTTTTTTTGGAGGTGGGATTTGTGCTGGGAGGATTTGCGGAGAGAGAGGATTTCAACTGCTAGGGGGGAGGAGGAGGGTCAAAGATTTCTGCGGGGGGGGGGGGTTGGACTGGGAGGAGGGGGAATTTATACCTAGGGGATAAGCATGCAGATTAGTGTTACATTTTTTTAGGGGGGGGCGGGGATTTTTGCTGACATATAATGCTCATACATCTTGGGGAGGGGGGTGCAGTTTGGCATGTTCGCCCTGGGCTCTAAATGGCCTTGTCCTGGCTCAGATAGAAACATTTCTGAAGTTGATTAGACATTTAATATGTCACGTTTACCAAAGATATTAACCACAACGTAATTCATCATCTCTGAGCTTGTATGTTCTTCCCATATTTAGTGTACATGTGCATGTTTTTCCATGCAGTGTATGTTTGTAGTATGGGCATTCAACTTCGGGCAAGCTCAGAACAGAGACTGACGTGAATGGTAAATGTGATTAAATAACGTCATTTAGGTGAATAATATAAATAATTTCATTAAAGTTTGAGATGTAACTGGCGCACATGACACATGTCAACGTTCAGGTATCAGAACCATTTAAAATTCAGACGTAATTATTTGGGACATATATTAGAGAGGCCCTAAGCAGCATGTCCTACCTAAATCCATGACATTCAATCCTTGTAATTAAAATTTATATTTTTACCATCCTGTACTGAGCTAGCATAGCATTTATTATCCTGAGCTAAATATATATGTAATATATGTATAAGACACTTCGATCTTTTAAGATCTATGTGATGTAAAATAAATGGACTTTGGCTCTGCACTCTTTTCCTTTTACCTAGTGATGAAGAAAATGCAAGGATGAAACTGGTAATTAAAACAGCGTGTTCCCTTCCAACTAGTACAATATCTCTAGGATTGAACTTCTAACCTGACATAAATATATTGCATATTGTAACCTGTTTCTCCTGATTATTAACCTTCAGCATGGCAACCCATAAATCATCAGTGAAACAGCTGGCGTTCAGCATTGCCCCAAAGGTGTATGATTATGATCGTTTTATATATATCTTGCTATGCAGACATGAAAAATGCATTGAAGAGTGTGCTACTCTAGGACTTATTATAATGAATTTTCACTAAAACATAGATCATGCTTAAAACTGGTGTCCGCTGATTATAATTCAGCCATTTATATTTCCCTGAATTACCTTGTCTCTCTCCACCATTTTTCTCTGTAGTAGGCAAAAAGTGTGATTACCATGGTCAGCTATGGGCACAATGGAAATTCATTTATTTTTGTTTTGGGATCATTTGGGCAAATGTCTATAATGAGTATGATATGTTTCACCTTCAGCTTAGCAAAATTGGCAAATTATTGTGGAAAGGAAGCCTCTAATTTGTTAAAGGCATACTTACCTAATAAAGCTTGTCTAGCCTGGGAAAGGCAAAATTGGACTTTACCGATTGGAAGGTTTCTCCCCAATTCCTTTCTGTCTTTTGATAGGTCTCAGACAGAACAAGAAGACCCTCTATGGGCGCACAGACAGCAATTAAAATACATGTTCTAGTAAACTGAGGAAGATTTATAACCTTTGTCAGAATTTTAATGTTATCCGTTTTCCAATTAGGTCGTTTTCCACTCACACCCTTTCCAAGTGACAAACAGAAAAAGAGGGAAATCCCTGCTATGGGAATAAAAAAACTGTATATAATAAACTGTCATTTTTTCAATATAACACTGTTTTCTCCCTTTTAGAATTCTATTTTTTGCATCACTGCACAGCCTCTTAAGCTGGCCATAGACACTTCGAATCTCGGCAGGTTCAGCAGGGACAATCTGAGATTCGAATCATGTATGGGCAGGCTGAATGTACCCAAGTTGATTAAACTCGGGGAAAATCAGCCTGTCAGATTTTACATGCGATTATTGCCAGCAGCTATTATAGCTGCTAGAAGTAATCACAGCGCTTGTGCTGTGTAATTTGCCCCCCTGTATCCCCTAAAAATCTACCCTCCCCTCTGTACACTGACCACGGTGTATCATGGGTGCTGAGCCCTGAGACTGTGGTCAATGTACGTGCCTTCATCATCCGCAGCTATTTAAAAAAAGCCAATTTCTACCTGTTTTCATAGCGCCTATCGGTGCTCACGTGACTCCCGGCTCTTTCCTCCTTTCCTCCCCACCTCCCCGCCTCCCCGGCTGATGCCAGAGGAAGTTCTCGGCCCCACCCGCTGGAGATGACCAATGATTTGTTAAAAGAAGAGGGGATGTCACACCATGGTAAACATAGCCCTGTCCCAGCTTTTTAGAGTGTTGCTGCCATCATTTTCAAAATGACCAGATTTTTTCTTAAAATTTTACATTTTCTTAGTTTAAACATTTCATATGTTTTCTATTTTCTATCGTGAAAAAAATATGAGTTTATGAGATTTGCAAGCCCGTGCATTTTGCTTTTATGTAGATTTTACAGAGCGTCCCAACTTTTGTGGAATTGGGATTGTACACACACACCATATAAAAGTCCTTTACTTAAAAAAATAAATAAATAAAATAAAGAAAAAACCCTTAAATGCAAAGGTAACCACTTGCTTACTAGGCACATATACCCCCTTTCTACCCAGGCCAATTTTCAGCTTTTAGCGCTGACACGCTTTGAACCACAACTGCGCGGTCATGCTACACTATACCCATATGACATTTTTAGCATTTTTTTTCACAGAGCTTTTTTTTTTTGTGGTAATTAATTACCACTGTTTTTTTTTATTTTTTGTTAAACAAGGAAAATTTTGAAAAAAAAAATCAAAACTGTTTTTATATGTATGTATGGTCAATGAAGTTCCAGGGATCCCCATCAGCTGTGGAAAAATCCAGCGGGTGTGAAGCTGTCATTTAGTGGCACTTATTGTATGAATTCCATCTGCAGTAACTGGAGGTTCAGGCAGGTGGGCAAACTGGCCAAATCTGCCCATTTATTTTTGCCCAAATGGCAAATTACAAACAACCTGGGTATGGGTCTAATTCATTGTTGACCTAGACTTGAAGCTGACTTCCTCCTCAAAAAGAAGCTGATATTGACTTATTACGTGTAGCACTGATCCCTAGGGGACTGCTGAGAATTGCACTTTCTGGATTCCCCTGGGTTACCCGTAGCAACAGTCTGCAGAAACGTATCACTTTAGACGCTTGGCTCAGACAATGAACAGTCCAGGGCATTTCATTTTTGTGTTTTATTTAGAACTTGGATGGGAGAAGGGATGAGTGGGATACTCCAACTATGAACTATGCACAAATCTTGAGGACAACTAGCTGTAGTGTGCGGCAAGGCCGCTGCTTCACCTTGCCACTGAAGTGAAGATAAAGAATATGATCCTGTATTAGTTTCTCTTCAGGGTCCTAACTTATCACCCCCTTTCTCACTTACTGTGCATGCTAGCCCCTGTCCACTGACTCTCCACCGGAGTGTTCCCCTTCTTGGGCAGACCCCTGGCAAGCTTCCCGGTACTCACAGACACTGTTTTTCCCAAGGTTGCTCTGCCTTCAACTCCGGTTGTCAGCATCCACTGGACCTCCTGGCTCAGCACCACACTTCTTGCTCACTAGGCCGACCGCCTATGACCACCTTCCATACAGACAGGAGGAGAGACAGCCGTCACCCTCCTCCTGGGACCTGGCTTCCCACCCAAAGACACCCTGTCACATGTGCCCTTGCCTTTTATAACCTATGTCACTGGCTGGGTTTCTTCCACTGTCAAACAGGCTCCTCTATCGGATACAGTGGGGACACTCCCTCAGCCCAGATGAATCACACATGGACACATGCAACAGGCATAACTACTGATCAGGCTTCCCTGTTAAGCAGATGGAGCAGACTATGGTTTACCTGCTGCTCCCCTGTTAAGCAGGCAAAGCAAACCTATCCTCCCTAACTAGCACCTATCTAGGATGGTGCTACATATGTAAAGGACTGAAGCGCAGAATCTTTTAGGTATCCTCAACAGTCCCACTGGAGCCTAGTGCTTTATAACATGTATTCTATTTGAGTGTTAGGAATCCTTTGTGTACTAAAACTCTGGACATTTCATTCACGGGGGTCATTGTTACAGGGTTATGATGATTTTTAGCTATAATTTGAGGTAAGAACAGATCCAGTCACAAATGTGATCACCCTATTTTTAAAAGGTACATAATGCTGTATTTATTTTACATTCACTGATCTTTAGTTTGCTATGATGCATGAATTGTATAAAAATGATTTAGCTCAATTTAGCTCCTGTTTTCTCTGACCCATGTGATATGTCATTAGAGGTGACAATGGTATAAATTATATGAAAACAGGCAAAAGTAGGGTTTATTTGGATCGATTGTGCAACATGCATGAAGATTGTAAATCTTTCTTTAATATTTGGCAGAGATCATGCAGAAACTGAGGTTAAGGTCACCTTAGGTTTGATAGATTAATGTGTCACAAAAGAGAAAAGAATACTGTACACACGAAACGTATTTTAATCAATGTAATCATAATTGAGAACCATATGGTTCCACCTAACTCTTACCAGAACAGATGGCCAGCTACAAGCGATGGGGGTTCTGTTAGTACAGCAGGTAAAGTGTACTATCTATACCTAATACCCAATAAAGAAAATGACTATGCTTTACTATTTAACAATGGTATTAAGCTAATTATACAGGCGATTAAGACAATGCAACTTTTTAAAGGTCTTATATAGAAAGCAACATTGTTTTGTAGTGCTGGAAAACAAGTGATTCATGTATAAAAGTGTCTGTAAAAAAATGTCTGTATTACCAACAGCAACAAATCAGATTTACCATTTTATCTGACAATTCTCAGATTAGTAGTGTCACCACGTTTTATCACACCGCCACATTGGCGCGGCTCTTCCCCCTAGTCTGCCACAGTGCTCTGTCCTGAGTGTCCGGAGTGACAGCAGGAGCGGGACAAAGCAGTAGACACTGGGCAGGCTAGTGCATTGGGCTCTCTCTTGTCTAGTCTGCCGCAGTGCCCTGCAGGGTGCTGGGCAGGCTAGTTTCGGGCCGGCAGCACACAGTTACAGTGTGCACCCCAAGCCAGTCCCTGTAAAGGATGAAGTCGGTGCTGGCTTGCCGATCTGTGCGATTTCACTTCCTACTTGATGGTGTCACCCCTCTGGCGGGTGTCACCCGGGTATGGTCCCCACCCCCATAGTGACACCACTGTCCTAGATTAGGTACAGTTCTCTTTTCAAATATTTTCATACAATCTGTGAGTAAGTTCTACTGAGGCTGTTAGCTACCTTTATATATTACTCCTTCACATACCAACTAAAGTGTAAGTTCCTTTCACAAAAAAATTAAAAGGTGAACTAACACTCTACACCCTTCCCACCCCCTTGGTCCCTGCAGCCCTATACCTCCATGTGTGATTAGCTGTTACCGCCCATGCAGCTGGTGCAGCAGTCCTTCTTTCCTTAGGGCTTCCAGGATGGATTAGAGCGATTCTGACCAATCAAAATTGCTCTGATCTATTCCAGAAAACCTAAGGAAAGAGGAGGAAGAAGAGTGGGGCTTTCAAATCACAGGACTGCTGCACTTGCTAACTGGGCAGTGACAGCTAATCACTTACGGAGGTGGGGTAGTGGGAGGTGTAGGGGTGTACCTTACCTTTTTATTTTTTGTGAAAAAGTGGGTGAACTACACTTTAGAAATTGGAAGGTTCTTTCCATGAGGTGCAATGAGGATCACATGTTAGGGGATGTGCAGTTAGTTGCAATTTCTCAATATTCTACTAAAAATATGCCCACTCCAGGCCTAACTACCTTACATTCATTTGGAAAAATAATTAAATACTGTACTTCTTAACCCCAGCAGCTTGTAAAATAAACAATCTTATCTTCTTTCTACAGGCAGTCCCCGGGTTACAAACAAGATAGGTTTTGTAGGTTTGTTCTTAAGTTGAATTTGTATGTATGTATTGGAACATGTATATTTTTTAAGTGTCGCTCCAGCCAAAAAATTATTTTTATGTTTTTTGCATTTGATAGGGAAGGGTTAACACCTCTATAATGTGTGTTGTCCTTGTTCAGAAGATTTCACCTCACTTTCTGTCCCTGTGACCAGGTCCGGACTGGCCATAGGGCACACCGGGCGCATGTCCACGTGGGGCCCAAAGCAGCTGCAATAGCTGGGCTGCTCCTTGAGCCTGCACCAATCCGCCAGTCTCTCTGCAGCCAGCCGCCAATTCAGTTCAGCAGTCCGGGCTGGGGGCAGAAACTACCCAGCTGCCCCATGACAGTGATGGGGAAGAAGCTGCAATAGATCTCATCGCCTGATGCCGCCTTCTGCCTGCCAAACAGGAGAGAAAGTGAATGGAGGAGTGGCAGGCATTCAGCAGCTGTAGGAAAAATATGGAAAGATCAATTCCTCTATATGCAACTGCCCCGCCGCTCCTCCTATCCAACTTCTTTTCTGCCCCCCATGTTCTTTGGCCCCCAGTGCTCTCCAGCTCCCCCCCCCTGCTCTCCAGTTCCCCCTAAGTGCTCTCTAGCTCCCCCAGTGCCCTTTGTCTCCCCCCAGTGCTCTCCAGCTCCCCCCGGAGATCTCAAGCCCCCCACCAGTATTCTATGCCCCCCGCCAGTGTTCTTTGCCTCACCACTGATCTCCACCCCCCCCCCAGTGCTCTTGTTTCCCCCCCACACTCTCCACCACTCCAGTGCTCTCTGCCCCACTCCCCCTCTCTGGGGACCAGGATCATGGACTGCTCAGTCTAAAATACCTGCACTTATTTTTTGTCCCAGTTCGGGCCTGCCTGTGACAATTGGATTTTGAAAGTTTTGGGTTGTTGTGAAAACAAGGATTGGTGATAAAGCTTCAGTGGAGACACCTTTTTCCCATGATAACTCTTAGAGCCCATTCACACTAGCGCGACTTGTGAGGCAACTTGTGTTGCCCCAGGTAGCTTGACATAACAAAAGCAATGTTAATCAATCAGTGCCGTCTTAATTGGCACTACTGAAGTTGCTCCAACTTCAGAAAAGGGTCCTGTACTACTTTGAAGCGACCTGTGATCCAACTGTCCCATATACTTCAATGGGAGTTGCCTCCTTATCTTAATTGACACGACTTGTTATCAGACTTTCCAGGAAGAAGAAAGATTAGCCAGGCATTCCCCACAGACAAAGTCGCCTGTCTCTTCAAAGTAGTGCACAAGTCTCTTCCAAGTCTCTTCACAAGTCTCTTCACAAGTCTCTTCACAAGTCTCTTCACAAGTCTCTTCACAAGTCTCTTCACAAGTCTCTAAACAAGTCTCTAAACAAGTCTCTAAACAAGTCTCTAAACAAGTCTCTTCAAGTCACGGGGCGACTTTCTGGTAGTGGTAGTGTGAACCAGCTCTTACAGGAGTGATTTTCCCTTCGTAGGGGTAGATTTCCTCTCACTTCCCCTTGTCTCCCTCCGTTTGTAAGTATGAGTTGTATGTAAGTCGGGTGTATGACACTCGGGGACTGCCTGTACTGATTACAGTGGTTCTTAAGGCTTAAGCATTTTGACCTTAAAGTGATATTAAAGTCTTGTTTTTTTTGTTTAAAATTAACAAACATATTATACACAGAGCAGCCCGGATCCTCCTCTTCCCAGGTCCCCTGCCAGTGCTCCTGGCCGCTCCCTCCTGGCGAGTGCCCCCATAGCAAGCAGCTTGCTATGGGGGCACCTAGCCGAGGCGCTGCTTTGTGTATCCAGTCAGACATGGTGCTGCGACTCAGCCCCCCTCCCCTCTCTCCTCATTGGCTCACTGACTTTGATTGACATCCAATGGCGCCCACTACTGTGTCTCAGTCAATGAGGAGGGAGGGTCCTGGATAGATGAGGCACTCGTGCAACATCACTAAATCGAGATGGGGCTCAGGTAAGTAGTAGGGGGGCTGATGCAAACTGAAGGTTTTTTATCTAAATGCAAAGAATGCATTCAGATAAAAATCCTTCTGCTTTGCATCCACTTTAAAGCATTCACTGCATTAGGGTGCTGCACTACCTCCCCTCCCTCCAACCCCCCTTATACTTATCTGAGCCCGATCTCGATCCATCGCTGTGCACGAAAGCAGCGGCTCTCTCACTCCTCACAGGGCAGATTAACAGCAGGGGGAGCCATTGACTCTCGCTGCTGTCAATCACATTCTGTGATGAGGGAGCGGGAGGGAAGGGCCAAGCCAGCGCTGTTTGTGTTTATAGACACAGGCAGCATGGCTCAGGATCGAGCCTGCAGGTGTGCCACAATAGGAAGCAGCTTCCTATGGTGGCACCCTGAGAAGAAAAGGAACCAGGAGTGCCAGCAGGGGACCCTAGTAAAGGAGAATCGGGGCTGCTCTATGCAATTCTGTAGCACAGAGCAAGTATGTATAACATGTTTTGTCATTTTAAAAATCAAAAAAAGGTTTACAATTACTTTAAATAGGCAACCAACAAAACAAAATTGTATGTGAATTGTTTCAAGTTTCACTTCAGTCTATGTTAAAGCCAGACAACCTCATCCAATAGTCTAAAACACCATTTGCCTGATTTACTAAAGGAGTAGGGCATGTGTACTTTGCAAAGTGAACTTCTCTTTGTGAGGGAATTTTTACTTACCTTAGTGAATGTGGTGAAAATTCACTTTATAACAACAAAATTAAAACAACTAGATTTTTGTTTGTATAGCACAGCTGCAACTCATTCACTAAGCTTAGTTGTCAGATTGTTTTAACACATCTGACAGCATTCTAAAGTAGATGGCCAGTTTAAAATGAAACTTCAGCATTGCTGATAAAAAAAAATTCAGCTATACACATTGCAAGGATTTGAGCAAATGCCATTATAATCCCTTAAATGTTGTTGCTCTACAGATATTACAAGTGTATGATAACTTGAAGGGTCTGTTTTCTGTCATCAGATTATTAGTCCTACTGTTGTAAGAGGTAATATTACATTTTCCCATCATCTTTAGACATGTAGCATCTCTTGCAAGTATCTCATAAAAGAAAACACTTGGTGTCGGACATTTTTAAAAATGCCTGTAACTTGACCCTAAACTCTGTTCTAACTTCTTCAAAAATAATCAGCTACCCACCAAGCAGGGGGGGGGGGGGGGGGGTGTCAGAATTTCTAGTGCTAGAATTGTATACTTTGTTCAGTGTCGGTAAATTTATGCAGGCTTGGCTGGCAAGCCTGTCTCTGTTTCCTGAGTTGGGCAGAAATCCAGGGAGAGCTGGATGACTCACATGCAACATCACTGATACCCCCCCCCCCCCCTATTTCTAGAATATGCTGAAACCTTCTAGAAAAATGGGAGGGAAAGTAAGGTGGAGCTGCCTGGAGTATTCTGAGGGCCCAGACCAATCCCCAACCTGAGTTGGCAGGGGGCAGGCCATCTGGGGAGGAGTTGTGTTTGGGTGGAAGTTGGAGATGGAATATTAATCTGTCGGTAGCCTTTGAGGGACTTCCTCAGTCTGGGGGGGGGGGTGACCTTGGGCCTGGGCTTGGGTGTGGATAGGACCCTCTCAAAACACATGGAGGTGTCCTGGACAGGAGGAATGGGAGCAAGGAGAGGACAGCAGTTGAACACTGCCAGGCAAGTCTTCAGGAGGAACAAGGAACAGCCAAGAAGGCTGGTGAGTGACACACAGTCAGGAAGACTGGGAGGCACTCCTGAGAGGACTGGGATGGAGCAGTCTGGGATGGATGCAGAGCCAGTCAGGAGGACTGTGGTGGCATGGGCAGTGGAAAGAGTCAGCTGCAGCCAGGAGGGCTTGCAGTGCCTGAAGAGGTGGTACTGGGAGCAGTAGCCACATGTAGGACAGCTAACACACTACCAATTTTTGCCACACCATAGGGGTCCCTGCCTGCAAAGGGCATTTGCTTTGCTTTGCAGAGGATGCCTAAAACCTAAATTGTATCTAAAGCTGGGTACACACTGAAACTGAATACTGTTTTTAAAAATCTGACATATTTTGGCTATAGCGCAGTACTAAATTGGTTAAAAATACACATGTGCAGAGCGGAAAAATTTGTTTAGTTTTGTTTCTGATAAATTTGTTATGGTTTTCATTTTGTTTCAATAGTTTGTTTGCATAGGGGGGAATCACCACGCCGCTTTTTTCAGAATTTTTAATTTCTTTTGTTTACATTCAACTGTCAGCGGGGAAACCAACTGAAAGCTGATGAGTCATTGGTTGTTAAGGGCACGGTGGCTAGCTTCCCGACTCATTCCTTAACAACCAGCTATTCTTCACACAGAATTCGGATCGGTCAATCATTTTTCCATCGATCTGAATTCAAATCATTCGGAAATTTGGAATAAACTAAACAAAACTAAACACATTTCAACTAAATAATTACTATTGTCATTCCGAGATTCAGATGTAACCAAAAATTTGTCCAAAATTAGATTTACACCGAAACAATTTGCACATGTCTAGTTAAAAACATGTTAGGGATAGAGGGAGCCTAAGGCCTCTTGTACACTGTACTCATGTTTGAGCATAAGCATTTCTGAATGTAATTTCAGGCATTTGTTTTACATGCATTCACGCGTATTTGCACGTATGCACATTCCTTATGGCAAATATGGCATATGCGCATATTCGCACATATTTACACGTAATTACTTGTACTGGTGCAAATTACTAACCAATAAAGCAGATTATTCTTTTTTTTTTTACTCAAGAATACGCAATGCTTGTTTATGCGCCTGGTGTGCATAGGCACATTATAAACAATAGGCTGCATTTTAGAACAGTTAAAAAAAGTCTGTACTGAGCCTTTTCAAGCTGCAGTATGCAAGAGGCCTAGCAGCATTTACTCTAGTGTCTGGGAAATGAATACCCAAGGAAAATGCAGGCCTCGTCCAGTTCAGCATCAGTTGGTAGACAGTCTTGTTGATGCTTTTTTGTACCCGGTTCTCTAAGAGATAACAGAACACCCCCCATAGGTGAACTATGTGAATGGGTTGAGTAACACTAGTGGAGCAGAGGGCTACGTGTCCATGGAGCATTAGCTAACCTTATAACTACTCAATTTAAAAGCCTTTCAGGGTTTTGTGGTGGGGATCTTGGAGGAGCAACCTTTTTCTGGCCGTGAATGCTTTGCGTTTACCATCAGCTACAGAAATGTAGGAAATGCTATTTTGCAATGGAAAAAAAGGAATGTTTTTTGTTATAGAGAAGCAATTTCTGGACACATTTTAAAACAGAAAGTGACATCTTTCTATGTAGAAAAAAAAGTGACATTTTTATGTGCTGCAAAGTGCATTATTAATGTCTGTCGATACTCTTAAAGGGAAAAAGTGCTGACATTCTTTATATGCTTTTTACATATTGACATTCGGTGTGGTCTTTTATGTTAAATGCTCTGCAGTGGGACTAGCATGTTGAATCGTTCTCTTTAGTTAGATTTGCAGATATTGTTTTTACTTTTTAAACATCCAAATGAAGTCAAAGCAATAGAAATGTTATCAGACAAACATTGTACTTGCAATCTTCACTTCCATAGTCATACTTCTACTTTCCTTTTACAGTAGGTGCATGGGGTATCTTATCTACATATGACTTTGCAATCCAGTTGGAGTGACCTAGTGCTCTCATTAATTATAACGCTCAGTAAAACAACTGATCAGGCACAACTCCTCTCTTCCTCTGCAATACAAGTCTGGAGGGTGAGTTACATTATTACATCTCATAGAACCAGATAGAGAATTTTGATGATCAGATTGGATTCCATTAATAAGATTACAACTAAAAATGTTTGCTACTGTGCATCTTATCTTAAAGCTGGTAGTAGTTAGTAACATTCAACCAGTGTTAATTTTGGCAGCAAATTTCAATTTAGTTTTAGTCTTAGTCTTAGGACTAAAATGGCATTTTAGTTTTAGTCCTATTTTAGTCTTCTGCAAGTGTTTTAGTTTTAATCGTATTTAGTCGACTAAAACTCCAGTATATTTTAGTCGACTAAAACGCCCTACATTTTAGTCGACTAAAACTAATTTTAGTCATCTATAATCAAATGGGTGTAGTTCAATTGTTATTTGTAATGCATTATTTAAGCATTTCTCTACAATTTCCAAACTCATTATATAATACTGCTGGTCCTGGAGTGAAAAATCTAATATGTTATTATTTATGCTTTGAGCATGCACCAGTGTTAATTTTTGGCAGCAAATTTCGATTTAGTTTTAGTTATAGTCTTTTGACTAAAATGCCATTTTAGTTTTAGTCGTATTTTAGTCTTAAGACTAAAATGCCATTTTAGTTTTAGTCGTATTTTAGTCATCTGAATTGTGTGAGTCGACGAAAACGTTTTAGTCGGTTTAGTCGACGAAATTAACACTGCATTCAACCTGATTTGTTCTCTAATGCTGATGTCGTTCAGTGCTTTTCTAAGCATCTCCTTCAGTTCTGGTAAGTGTCAGAAAATACTCCATCATTTTTAGCTACAAGAGTAACTAAGTCAGCTGATTTGCAGGAGGCATGAAAGAAGCTATGTCAAGCTTAAAGAACACTCTCCAAACAGGGGTCGGTGGCTTTCAACACTATCTGTCACCCAAACAAAATGCCATTTTACCATCTTTAGCTCGTTGACTTAACAAAATATTTCACTTTCAGCCATATAGCTCGAACAATTGACACTTGCCCCTGACTTATGCACACCATGGGACCAGGTTAGGGACTAGGTTAGGTATTTGCTCTAAATTTTTGGGGGGGGGGCGCAAACAGAAAAATTTAATAGGCATTGCTTTGCGGCAAAAAACGCTGTAAAAAATTGCATGACTTTGAGGTCGCAAAAGTGTGAAAGGAGCCTTCAGTAATTAAGGTATAGTGTGCCCCCTTTCAATGCAGAGAGACCAGTGTGCCCCCTTTCAATGCAGAGAGACCAGCGTGCCCCCTTTCAATGCAGAGTGACCAGCGTGCCCCCTTTCAATGCACAGTGACCAGCGTGCCCCCTTTCAATGCACAGTGACCAGCGTGCCCCCTTTCAATGCACAGTGACCAGCGTGCCCCCTTTCAATGCAGAGAGACCAGAGTGCCCCCTTTCAATGCACAGTGACCAGAGTGCCCCCTTTCAATGCACAGTGACCAGAGTGCCCCCTTTCAATGCAGTGACCAGTGTACATGCCCCCTTCAATGCAGAGATCAGCGTACATGCCCCCAATGCAGAGACCAGCATACGTGCCCCCTTCAATGCAGTGACCAGCTTACCATTCCCCCAATGCAGAGATCAGCGTACATGCCCCCAATGCAGTGACCAGCATACCATTCCCCCAATGCAGTGACCAGCGTACATGCCCCCAATGCAGTGACCAGCATACATGCCCACAATGCAGAGATCAGCGTGCGTACCCCCTTCAATGCAGTGACCAGCATACATGCCCCCAATGCAGTGACCAGCATACATGCCCCCAATGCAGAGATCAGCGTGCGTGCCCCCAATATAGAGATCAGCGTGCGTTCCCCCAATGTAGTGACCAGCATACATGCCCCCAATGCAAAGATCAGCGTGTGTGCCCTCAATGTAGTGACCAGCATACATGCCCCCAATGTAGTGACAAGCATACATGCCCTCAATGCAGAGTTCAGCGTGCGTGCCCCCTTCAATGCAATGAACAGCGTACACATGCCCCCAATGCAGAGTTCAGTGTGCGTGCCCCCTTCAATGCAATGAACAGCGTACACATGCCCCCATCAATGCAGAGTTCAGCGTGCGTGCCCCGACTGAGAGCAGTGCACTTACCCGGAGGCTGGAGCCCTGGAGCAGCCCGCCGCTTCTTCCCTTCCCGACAAGCAGCTCCACCCCTTAGTGAGTCACGGTCAGTCACCGCTCTGGTCCACCCCTCCTGAGCTACTGGATGGCTGCCTGCAGGACCGGCCGCAGTGAGCAGCCATCAGCCCGGCTGCCAGCCCAGACAGTGCGGAGTGTGGGGACTCCTGACGGCGGCGGGCAGGCAAACCACACGGGTCCGGCGGGAAGGAGATCGGGCGGTGACGGTGAGTGACTGACGCACGCACCGGCACCGCCCCCAACGAAGTCAGCAGGCTGGAGTCTGGACCAATCACAGCCAGGACATCACAAAAGTGGGGAGTGTCAGGGCGCATTGCTCTGCGCCCCGGTGACCCCCAGAAGGCCGCCAATCAGCGCCTCTGCCCACCGCAGGTGGGGTGGAAAACCCTACACCCCCCCCCCCCATAGTCACCACTAAGTCCGGCGCCCCTAGTGGGCTAAAAATGTATTATTTTTTCTAATCTGTTTTTTTTTTTCTTTTTTTAATCTTTTTTTTTCTTTTTTTTTTGGGGGGGGGGGGGCCGCGCCCCTGCACCCCCTATGCACAGGCCGCCACTGTATTTGGAAGAGTGTGGCTTCACAAACTTTCATATCTCTCATTAGATTCTTAATCAGCCAACATCTTCCTTGACATATGACTAAATTAAAGTGACTGAGTTTCCTGTGTGCTTTTAAATGCAGAGGTATGTACCTAACATTCATGAGAACTGAAGAAGCTGCTTGAATAGGCAGTGAAATTACTACTAGGTATACTATGACCTGGATAAATCAGAGCCTGCAAGGATAATTTATTTTCACACCCTCTTTTTACATATACATATACAGTGTATATATATATATATATTTTTTTTTTTATTATATCTTTTCATGTGGCAACACTGAAGAAATTACACTTTGCTGCAATGTAAAGTAGTAAGTGTACAGCTTGTATAACAGTGTAAATTTGCTGTCCCCTCAAAATAACTCAACACACAGCCAATAATGTCTAAACCGCTGGCAACAAAAATGAGTACACCCCTAAGTGAACATGTCCAAACTATCAATATTTTGTGTGGCTAACATTTTCAGCACTGCCTTAACCCTCTTGGGCACGGAGTTCAGACCTTTACAGGTTGCCACTGGAGTCCTCCTTCACTTCTCCATGACGACAGCACGGAGCTGGTTTGAGGATGCCCCACAGATGCTCAATAGGGTTTAGGTCTGGAGACATGCTTGGTCAGTCCACCACCTTTACCCTCAGCTTCTTTAGCAAGGCAGTGGTCGTCTTGGAGGTGTGTTTGGGGTCGTTATGTTGGACTACTGCCCTGCTGCCCAGTCTCCAAAGGGAGGGGATCATGCTCTGCTTCAGTATGTCACAGTACATGTTGGCATTCATGGTTCTCTCAATGAACTGTAGCTCCCCAGTGCCGGCAGCCCCAAACCATGACACTCCCACAACCATGCTTGACTGTAGGTAAGACACACTTGTCTTTGTACTCCTCACCTGGTTGCCACCACACACGCTTGACACTATCTGAACCAAATAAGTTTATCTTGGCCTCATCAGACCACAGGACATGGTTCCAGTAATTCATGTCCTTAGTCTGATTGTCTTCAGCAAATTGTTTGCTGGCTTTCTTGTCATTATCTTTAGAGGCTTCCTTCTGGAACGACAGCCATGCAGACCAATTTGATGCAGTAAGCGGCGTTTGGTCTGAGCACTGACGGGCTGACCCCCCACCCCTAAAACCCCTGCAGCAATGCTGGCAGCACTCATTTGTCTATTTCCCAAAGAAAACCTCTGGATATGACGATGAGCACATGCACTCAAATTCTTGGTCAACCATGGCGAGGCCTGTTCTGAGTGGAACCTGTCCTGTTAAACCACTGTATGGTCTTGGCTACCGTGCTGCAGCTCAGTTTCAGGGTCTTGACAATTTTCTTATAGCCTAGGGCCTAGGCCATCTTTATGTAGAGCAACAATTATTTTTTTTCAGATCCTCAGAGAGTTCTTTGCCATGAGGTGCCATGCTGAACTTCCAGTGACCAATATGAGAGAGTGAGAGCTATAACACCAAATTTACCACACCTTCTCCCCATTCACACCTGAGACCTTGTAATACTAATGAGTCATATGACACCAAGGAGGTAAAATGGCTAATTGGGCCAGTTTGGACTTTTTATCTTAGGGGTGTACTCACTTTTGTTGTCAGCGGTGTTGAGTTATTTTGAGGGGACAGCAAATTTACACTGTTATACAAGCTGTACACTCACTACACTCACTAATTTACATTGTAGCAAAGTGTAATTTCTTCATTGTTGTCACATGAAAAGAGATACTAAAGTATTTTTAAAAATGTTAGGGGTGTACTACCTTTTGTGAGATACTGTACATATTTACATTCCCCGGTATTGGAGTTGTGGTCCCTTTAAGGGGATGGTATGAAGATGTTGTTGAGTACTCCCCCATGCAGGGTGCGGGGTTTCCTGGGATAGTCTGTTTGGAAAGAAGAGGACTGATTTTTAGTACTTTCTGGATTGGTAAGTCCTCCTTAGGGGAAAGGGAGAGCCGCTCAGGTGCATATGTCAGAACCCGGAGCTGGTCAGATCCGCCCTCCAGGAACATGCAATTTGAAGTGTGAGACCGCACTCAAGGTTTAGATGAAAACAATGATTTTCTTTATTCCTCGAAAAATATTGACAGACAGACAGTCAGTGTACAGGAACAGACGTGTCCAGTAGGTTGACGCGTTTCACGACATAAAACGTCGCTTACTCATAACCAGTGTGGTTATGAGTAAGCGACGTTTTATGTCGTGAAACGCGTCAACCTACTGGACACGTCTGTTCCTGTACACTGTCTGTCAATATTTTTCGAGGAATAAAGAAAATCATTGTTTTCATCTAAACCTTGAGTGCGGTCTCACACTTCAAATTGCAAAGTCCTCCTTAGGGACCTGGAATTTCAGTGCTTTGAGGAATTTTGGGAGGGAAGAATCTCCAAACCCTTATTACTGGGACTCTGGTCCTGAAGGGGGTTAAGCAATATGCATGGGAGTCTTGAAAAGCAATAGGAAGGAAGAAGCAGCTTGTGTGTGAGGCAGTGGAGTGGTTCACAAGCTGTGAAGAAGTGTGAACTCTCTGGCAACTCTATGCTATGCCTTTGTGGCACCCTAAAACAAGTGGAAACCCTAAAACCAGTGTGGGCCTGAGAGTATGGCGGTAAGCCTGTTAAATTGTTTTCTTGTTCAATCTGTTTTTATTTTTGTAGTTACAAAAAAGGCAATTACAGCATTAGACAATACAGCAGTACACATCTATTATTGTCAATAAAAAGGACACTAAAGCATACTAACAAAGTACAACAGTACATGGAGAAAACAATACATGGAGAACATAAAGCAAACAAAAATAAATGTAAGGGCGGGGGCGGGGGGGGAGGGGGGGTTTCTGGAGATATGCAGAAGCTTGAACAGCATAAGGATGACAAATGCTATTGAGACATTTGGTTATTGGTCAGGTCTCTCAAAGGGATTAGTCAAAACCTGGTGGTAGAAAGTATGCTATCCAAAGGCACCACAATTTGGTTATGCAGGGATTCTATCCCGAAGGGTCCCCTTCTATTTTACCATGGATCATGGGATCCTTAATCCTGTTCTTGGTTTTGGTGAGGCATAGTTTAGATGTTTTCCAAGCTGTATGAGTTTAAAGGATACGTTTACTTTCATAACATACCATATTTAGGATGTAACATGTAAAACACAGCAGTAAAACACAACATGAGCGCCATCTCAGCATAGAAACATTGACAGTGACACATATGTGTGGCGTGTGGGAGTTAAAGGAGTTCACCTTTTATACCATGTTACACCCCTATTCAGTGTATAACATGTAACATATTACTGCTGTTGCTGCCCCAGTGTCCCCATACCCCCTCCTCCGAGTCTCCGCTGTGACAGCAGGCTAGGGATTTTCTCCCAGCGCCTGCTGTCACAAATTAAAGAAGCCCAGCCGCATCACTTAGTCCTGTGAATGGGAATCCACGAGTACCGACAGCAGCCGATGGCTATCGGCTTGTAGTTCTCAATGAACTACCAGGGTGCCATTGAGTGCTCTAGGTAGCTCATTGAGACTGCCTGTCAGTGTGTAACTGCCTGCTAGTATGAAGTATGAGCAAACAGCTTACACACAGAGTCTGCAAGAGCCCTGCATTGCACCCACGACCTGTTTAAACAGGCTTCTAATAACAAAAAAATTAGTTAACATTTTTTTACCCGCAAAAAAAATGTGCATTTATTATTTTATAAAGGTGAACTTATTCTTTAACCACTTCCTGCCTGCCCTATAGGCGATTGATGGCGGGAAGTTGATTGTATTATCCTGACACGCCGTCATATGAGGGGGGGCGCGCAGAGCAGCGATCGGTGCTGCGGTTTGTCACACTGACACACCGCATCTCCGATCTCGGGAAAGAGCCTACTGATGTAGGCTCTTTACCATGTGACCAGTTGTGTCCAATCACAGCTGGTCACATAGTAAATAGGAAGAGCCATTGATCGGCTTTCCTCTGTTCATGCTTGACAGGCACGAGTAGAGGAGAGACGATCTGCGGCTCTCCTGACAGGGAGGGGCCTGTACTGGTAATCAGAGCTTTAATTACCAGTGCAGACCCTTAGGGGGGGGGTGCCACTAGAGCTACCAGGGATGCCCACCCATGACCCCAGGGATGCCCACCCATGACCCCAGGGATGCCCACTATGGCCACCAGGGATGGCAGTCAGGGCTCAGGGAGCCCGCCAGTGCCCTACATATCAGTGCTGCCCACCAGTGCCCTCCCCATCAGTGCTGCCCACCAGTGCCCATCATTGCCATATATCAGTGCCACCCACCAGTGCCCTTTATTGCCCACCAGTGCTGCCTATCAGTGCCGGCTATCAGTGCCCATCAGTGCTGTCTATCAGTGCCACATATCAGTGCCCATCAGCAGGGCCGCTAATAGGGGGGGACCACCAGCCCTCTTGTAGGGGGCCCGAGCACACAGGGGGGCCCACACAGAGAGGGGGGGGAATAGCAATGGACAACAAATACAGAAATCTTCTTCCAGCACCGGAATCTGATCTGTCCCTCTCCCTGCTATCAGCTTTTATCTGTTGAGAAAGAGACAGTCGTCCCTCACCAATCCCCCTCCCTGTGTGGGCCCCCCTCCCTCCCAGCACTTATCTCTGCTCAGGAGTTTATTTGTAAATTGTAACTTTGTTTCTCTCTCTCTGTCTCTCTGATCCCAGAGCTCCAACTGCCCAGCCTGCATATTTTTCTCATCTCATCTTTTTTTTTAGATTTAGCAGGAATTATGCAAGTTATGTTATATTTGTGTCTTATAATAGTGATTTTGTTGTAATTTTAGCTAAATATATCTTTAATATTTTCTTGGGGGGGGGGGGGCCTGCGGGGTAGTCTGAACGGGGCACCGCGATTTCTAACAGCAGCCCTGCCCATCAGTGCTGCATATCAGTGCCCATCAGTGCTACATATTAGTGCCACCCCATCAGTGCCACCCCATCAGTGCCTGTCAGTGCGGCCTCATCAGTGCTCATCAGTCCAGGAAAAAAGTATCTATTTACAAAATTTTATAACATAAACAATAAAACTTTTTTTTTTTTCAAACTTTTCGGTCTTTTTTTATTTGTGTAGCAAAAAAAAAAAAAAAAAAAAAAAAAAAACCTTGTGGTGATCAAATACCACCAAAAGAAAGCTCTATTTGTGGGAAAAAATGACATAAATTTGGTTTAGGTACAGTATTGCATGACCGCGCAATTGTCATTCAAAATGCAACAGCGCTAAAAGCTGAAAATTGGCCTGGGCGGGAAGGGGAAAAAGTGCCCTGTATTGAAGTGGTTAAACTACCTCTTAGAGAGCTCATGGAAGTTTTTATTAAAGAGAGCAACTGTGGGCTTTGGTGAAAGTGATGTATCAAATAGTGTAGAGAGCATCCCAAAGACTTTAGCCCAAAATGTACGCAGTAGAGGACATTTACACTAAACATGAGGATGGGTGCATGTCTCCCCACAGCCCCTAAAACAAGTAGATGAATAGATAGGAACAAAATTATAAATGCAAACTGGGACCAGATACACAGTAATAAGACTTTGAATGAGCATTTGAGGGCCGCCACATTCTGCGAGCAGTACTTGGCAGCAGTCCATATATCTGGCCAGTTGTAGAGTTCTAATACCATACCAAGGTCAGAAGCCCAGTGCTGAGTGTTGGAAGGGAGTAGGGGAAAAGTGAGGATACAGTCAAGAAATGAGACCTGGGGAGTGGAAATAACTTATACACACAATGGCAAGTGAAGTTTTAGGAATCCCCAGACTTATTACAGTACTCGCCACTGGAGTACCCAGAAAAAGTATGCTAACACTGGAACCAGAAGGACACATAAAAAGGTATAGGATTTTAGGGAGTAGGGTCATTTTCTGAGCCACCATTCACAGCCTCAAGGGGAACAGGGGTGTGCACTGAGACAGAAGGGAAGTCAATTTACAGCGCATAGGCAGATAATTTGCCTGGTAAAGAGCTTTGTATGTTGCAGTCTAATTGATACCAAGGTAAGGCAAACTATGGAGAATCCATATTAAGGAGAATGAGGATTTTAGCGAGGAGAGATCATGAAGAGTGATGGAGAGAAATTACATGCTCGTGATTTCTTTTTGTTTGACTTTAAGACACAAAATATGATGGATAATGGTTTAAAATTTGGAGTAAGTAAGGGGTCGAAACTAGGGGGGCTGAAATAAATAACATTGCCTGCAAAGAATGACAGTTTGTGGTGGTGACCTACAATCTCCACGACTTTGATATCATGTTTGGAATGAATCTTCTGCGCCAAGAGCTCTATTGCCAAAGCAAAAAGTAGAGGTAAAAAAAGGAATCCTTTATTCGTACCCCTGGCTATTAAGAAATCAGACTTATAGCCTGCGTGCATCAAATACAGCTGCGGAGAGGAGTATAAGGAAAAGATCAAGCACCAAAATAGGGGCCAAAGCCCCAACAAGTTATGACATAGTGTAAATAGGGCCAAGAGTGTGTTGAATGCTTTCCATATATGTAGAGACAACAGGGAAGCTGGTAGTAATTGGTGGATGGCATGTAAGAGTGGGAATACTCTACGAACACTGTCACTAGCCTGACAATGGAGTATAAACCCCACCTGATTGTTGTGAATCAGTGTCCTGATTATTGGGTTAAGGCATAACATAAGGATTTTGGCAAGTATCTTAATATCAATATTTAAAAGTCATATCAATCAAAAACTGAACCACAACATTTCGTCAGTGTTGAGTTTCAGGATCATCATTTTATTATCCATTAACATGTCTCTCCTGAATACTCCCTGTCTCAGCAAGCTATTAAACACGCTATGGAGCCAACGGGCCAATGCATCAGCAAATTTTTTAGAAGATGCAAGAAGCCCTTCAGGTCAGGACGTTTTCTGGGTTTCAGAGTCTTGATTGCTTGCAAGACTTCTTTTTGTGAAACAGATCGATCTAGGAGGTCTCTCTGCTCATCAGAAAGCATAGGTAAAGTTGCCCGAGAAGAAATTATCTGCCTGTTGCTACAAAAAAGGACAGTTAGACGCGTATAATTTTGAAAGATGTCTCCTTAAAGCGGAGTTCCACCCTGAAAACATTTTTTTTCGATAAAAATACCCCCGGGACAGTCAGGGCTAGTGTATTTAAGCAACGATAGCCTCTGAACTGTCCCCTGTTTCACTTACCTTTTAGAAGAAATACTTACCTTGAAAATGTCTTGTCCAGCTCTGCCATCTCAGGTGTGGGCAGCTGAAGCCAGAGCGTCCTCTTCGGTGACGTCGAAGTCCCAGAATGCCCTGCACCGGCTCTGCTCGTCACTTCTGGTACAGGCGCGTCATCCCTGCACAGCTTCTGGGCATGCCCAGAAGCTGTTTAGCAGGGAATGACGCGCCTGCACCGGAAGTGATGAGCAGGGCCGGTGCAGGCGCATTGACTCCTGGGATCGATGACGCTCATCTCCCAGGAGTCAACGCAAGCAGGAAGTGACATCGGCGGCCGTGTCCGCAGAGGGAGGAAGAGGAAGGAAGGTAAGTATATTTTCTTTAAAAACAAGGTAAGTGAATCAAAAAGAAATTATAATTATCCAATTCTTTTTCAGGTAATTTAGAGCAAGCAGATGGGGAAAAGTTATTTTTGAGGGTGGAACTCCGCTTTAACTCCTGGAGTATTTTCACTGGATTACTAGTGTAAGCATCCCTGGAGATTTTTAGACAGATCGGTTTAGGAGTTTTGTCAAAATAACAGATATACATGTACATAGAGAAATGTAGGACTTTCATAGTGCTCGAACCCTCAGGAATGTAAATATATGTCTACAATATTAAAACATCATATATTTTACTCCATTTAATATGTTAAAATCAATCATGCTAAAAGTTAAAATGTCCATCAAAACCACATACAAGAAATCTAATCATAACTTCAAACACTTTAAGAATCCCACCCACTACACTGTTGCATAAATAGACTGGTTATATGATCATTTAAATAATGCATAGTAACAGAAAAACTCTGATATTGCAGAAGAGGGGCGTCAAGGGATGATGTATCTCAACGCGTTTTGCAGATTATGCTTCTTTAGGAGACCTTAAAGATGCTAATGATAAGAGAATATACAACAATATAACCAATATACAGGCAGCATGTAAAAAGTATATTCACTCAAAATAAAGTGTCCATTGCAAACAAATTACTTACAACTTGGTTTGTATGCATAGAAATGAGTAACACTGCACAATCCCAGGAAAAGGGTAAAAGCACAAACCCAGGTTTGTGACACCCAACAAGATCAGGTACACATAACGGGTCTCAGGCCACTAGAGTATCACAGCTCTTCCTACAATCAAATATACCAAAAAAGATCTTTGGATAATACCCACTCATGCCAACTTCTGTGTAAGAGTTTTGTGAAAAACATGAAGCTGCCATGCCAAAAGGGGAGTCAGGCATATTAGCTTTAACATATGCTTTCTGATGGGATTGTCGGATCACCTTTTCTGCAGACTCAACTAAGAGCGGGTCAGGTACGGTATTAGTCTTGTCCCAGAGGTTGTATGGTTTTCTTATATCTTAATTATGGGCTGATTGCTTTACTTTTGCTGTTGAAAGCTATTTGTGTTTGCCTGTTTTGAAAGTCCAGTAAAGACTATTTCCTTTTACAAGCTTGCTGGTGATCTCTGGCCCTCATATGACAATACAGGTGGTCCCTGGGTTACAAACATCCAACTTACAGACAACTCCTACTTAAAAACGGAGGGAGAAAACAGGAAGTGAGAGGAAATCTACCCCTAGGAAGGTACACTCACTCCTGTAAGTTATTATGG
Organism: Pelophylax lessonae; assembly: GCF_965119305.1. Taxonomy (NCBI): domain Eukaryota; kingdom Metazoa; phylum Chordata; class Amphibia; order Anura; family Ranidae; genus Pelophylax; species Pelophylax lessonae. The sequence goes on along the minus strand of NC_138772.1, from coordinate 434,127,518 downwards.
GAAAAAGTCTCCAGAAGCGTCAACTTCTCACCAATACTTGTTTCCACAACAGTCCAAATTTTTCAAAATCCAATTGCCACAGGGACAGAAAGTGAGGTGAAATCTTCTGAACAGGGGCACAGACAGCAAAACAAAATGGTACAGGGGTGTTAACACTTCCCTATGCTATCCAAAAAAAAATAAATGATTTTTTTGGCTGGAACTACATTTAAAAAAATGTACCTGTTTCGACTTACAAACAAATTCAACTTAAGAACAAACCTACAGACCCCCGTCTTGTTTGTAACTCGGGGGGCCACCTGTATATATAGTATGTAAATACATTATATACAGTATATATATATATATATATATATATATATACACAGTATATATCCATAGATACATTACTATGCTATGTTTAAATCAATATGTTATAATCTGGAATTCCCCTCAAGTGGTATAAATAAGCTACTGTATATTTGTTTCTTACTGGCTTTGCATCTTACCGAGCCACTGCCTTTTACTGTTCATAATGTTGGAAGCAATTAGAGTTTGAAGCTGCCAATGTTTTATGTAACACTTATATGGGAGTTCATACAGAGCTTTTGCAGATACTCTATAATCATTTGTGTTAACACTTAATGTAAATTGTTAGCCTGTTATTGATATCATTAATGTTGCCCGAAACTTAACGCAATCCAACAAAAACAATTAAACTTTGACAGGCAAAGCAAACATTACTGTTATGCATGGCACTAAAGTGGCCCAAACATCTGTCATTATGCCAAAACAAGCCAACCATTTCTAGTTAAGCAATTTTTTCTGTATGCAAATGATATAACACTTTAGAGAATTGAACAGAGTGCAGCATGCTGCATATGATGTATATACAGGGCTCTGTGTTCCCATATTGTATTTTTGTCTGTTGAACATAAAGATCACCATAACAAATGTTTTCTTCTTAATGACTATGCAGTTGACGAATTCAGGCAATTATAGTTGGTTTGCTTTTCTAAACTATATAAAGTCATAGTATCATGATTAGGCACATTAGGCCAGGAAGGGAGCAAAATGGGAATGTTTTCTTGTGTAGAGCTGTCTGGTGAATAGACATAAGTCATGGCCATACATGTAGATATGGCAAAGTCTAGCCACCGACAGGCAAATGTTTCACCAGAACGACAGGTGGCGAGGCATCTGCTTATCTTCAATTGTTTTGTCACCAGGTAAAGCTGGATACACACTATACTGGTCCCTCTCATAAAATTAGCATTTTGTGATAAAGTTCATTATTTTCTGTAATGTACTGATAAACAATAGACTTTCATATATTTTAGATTCATTACATACAACTGAAGTAGTGCAAGCCTTTTATTGTTTTAATATTGATGATTTTGGCATATAGCTCATGAAAAACCAAAACTCCTATCTCAAAAAATTAGCATATTTCATCCGACCAATAAAAAAAAAAAGTGTTTTTAATACAAAAAAAGTCAACCTTCAAATAATTATGTTCAGTTATGCATTCAATACTTGGTCGGGAATCCTTTTGCAGAAATGACTGCTTCAATGCGGCGTGGCATGGAGGCAATCAGCCTGTGGCACTGCTGAGGTGTTATGGAGGCCCAGGATGCTTCGATAGCGGCCTTGAGCTCATCCAGAGTGTTGGGTCTTGCATCTCTCAACAGCACAGTAATACCATGGTCAGTAAACCATTTACCAGTGGTTTTGGCACTGTGAGCAGGTGCCAGGTCGTGCTGAAAAATGAAATCATCTCCATAAAGCTTTTCAGCAGATGGAAGCATGAATTGCTCCAAAATCTCCTGATAGCTAGCTGCATTGACCCTGCCCTTGATAAAACACAGTGGACCAACACCAGCAGCTGACATGGCACCCCAGACCATCACTGACTGTGGGTACTTGACACTGGACTTCAGGCATTTGGGCATTTCCCTCTCCCCAGTCTTCCTCCAGACTCTGGCACCTTGATTTCCGAATGGCATGCAAAATTTGCTTTCATCCGAAAAAATTACTTTGGACCACTGAGCAACAGTCCAGTGCTGCTTCTCTGTAGCCCAGGTCAGGCGCTTCTGCCGCTGTTTCTGGTCCAAAAGTGGCTTGACCTGGGGAATGCGGCACCTGTAGCCCATTTCCTGCACACGCCTGTACACGGTGGCTCTAGATGTTTCTACTCCAGACTCAGTCCACTGCTTCCGCAGGTCCCCCAAGGTCTGGAATCGGTCCTTCTCCACAATCTTCCTCAGGGTCCGGTCACCTCTTCTCGATGTGCAGCGTTTTCTGCCACACTTTTTCCTTCCCACAGACTTCCCACTGAGGTGCCTTGATACAGCACTCTGGGAACAGCCTATTCGTTCAGAAATTTCTTTCTGTGTCTTACCCTCTTGCTTGAGGGTGTCAATGATGGCCTTCTGGACAGCAGTCAGGTCGGCAGTCTTACCCATGATTGCGGTTTTGAGTAATAAACAAGGCTGGGAGTTTTTAAAAGCCTCAGGAATCTTTTGCAGGTGTTTAGAGTTAGTTGATTCAGATGATTAGGTTAATAGCTCGTTTAGAGAACCTTTTCATGATATGCTAATTTTTTGAGATAGGAATTTTGGGTTTTCATGAGCTGAATGCCAAAATCATCAATATTAAAACAAGGCTTGCACTACTTCAGTTGTGTGTAATGAATCTAAAATATATGAAAGTCTAATGTTTATTAGTACATTACAGAAAATAATGAACTTTATCACAATATGCAAATTTTTTGAGAGGGACCTGTACAACTTTTGTTGTTAGATTTCCTTTAGATTTACCTTCAACTATATAGTGCAAGGGCCTGCCTGATTGCATGCAAATTGAAAGTGTTTAGATTTGCCCTTATATTATGGTTTTGGTAAATCTAAAGGAAAAAATCTAAAGACAATTGTATAGTGTGTATGGCCCATAAGTCTATAACTGTCTATGGCCAGCTTTATATATGTTACTGTCTATAGCCAGCAATATACATCAAGGAATGGCTTTCTTTTTCAATATTATCCAGTCTTAGTTATTTATTACTTTCAGGTTCCATGTGTGATTGGTTGTTATAGGACAGCCTCATCAGCATGGTATTAAGTCCTCTGGATATGATGAATGCAGCTATCTGATTTTCACTGATAGTGTTACAGATTATAAGGCTCATGCACACTGGGCCTTTTTACAGCTGCTGCTTGGGCTTTAGGTTTTCTTTTCTACATCCAGTAAACGCCCCAGCATGCTATCCTATGTGTCCATGCACACATAGGTTTTTTATCAGCGTTTCTTGGCAGGTGGAATTTCAGGCGGAAAAAAAAAAAAAACCTAGAACTGAAGCAGAGTTTTTCAGCTGTAAAAACGCAATGTGGCAAAACATGGCAATCCAGCATTTATGAGTATTTTAGAGCCTCAAGCTTTTGAGGGAGTATAGTTTTGCTAAAAAACGCAAACGTGGCAAAATGCTAAAAAACGCTAATGCAAAGAGACTGCAAAACGCAGCAAAACTCGCATTTTAAAACAGAATTCAACAACTAACGCTGCTGGCGTTATTATAAAAAATCCAGTGTGCATGAGGCCTTATAGGTTATTATACAGAATAATAACCAGTCCATTCAACGGAGGTGAAATCATTCCAAGCACAGGGACAGTGAAACACAGCTTCCAGCATGTTGGAAAATTTCTTGTGATCAGTCTTCACTTTCTCTTTTATATAGAAAGCAAACTTTAGAATTATTCAGTAACTATCAGATTTTTATCTTTTCAGAGAAGACAGATCTTGCACTTAGGTACAGCATATGCCTTTTTGTGAGTAGCAGTAAACTAGATGGAAAGGCAATGTGCATCAAACATCCCAATGCAACCTCTGACGTATTATCATTTTGAGTAAAAAATAAATAAATAAATAAATAAACTTCCAAGATTTAGACCGCATTCACACTGCAACGGCACGACTTCTGCATGACTTCAGGGGCGACCTGTGAAGTCCCGTGCGCCGCGACTTCGGCGCGACTTGCACAGACTTCATATAATGAATGTTTATGCAAGTTGCTCCGAGGTCACCCCGAAGTAGTACAGGAACCTTTTTCTAAGTCGGAGTGACTTGTGTCGCTCCTATTAGAACGGGTCCTGTAGCACTGCATGGACCGCGACATGTCAGGCTGACAAGTCGCGGTAGTGTGAATGGACACTTAAACTTCCTCCTGTGGGTGGTGGATATAGATAAGAACGATGCCTGGAATTGAGACACTACAAGGAGTGCCTTCAGAGGTACAGAGCATGTGCTTCAGGGGAAGCATGCAACGCACACTTTGACTTATGAATGCATAATGAATTGGGGAAGCCTCCTGCTCCTGGTGGCAATAAAACTAGGGGGATTAGAAATTAGAATTTAAAGGATGAGCTGTCTAGAATTGTATTTATATTATACAAAGCTATATTCAGAAGTGTTTTTTTGCTTGGAGAAACACTCGACAAATAAAAATAGGTATTTCACATGTTTGTCTACTTCCACTGCCAGAGTTCCAGTATTGGCATGAGAGCAGTTGGACTGTATTTGATGCAACCTCTTTGTACATCATGTGGATTGGAAAGATGAAGATTTTGCTGGATGTGCCGTCTGTGAAGGCTATAGGGCAGTCATCTCTGGTGTACTGATTATTTGAAAGTGACAGATGGTCTTGATGCTGTTTTTTTTTTTTTTTTTTGTTTTTTTAGATATACAGAAATTTTAGCTTAGCTTGATGTAAATAAGGTATCAATATGTGTTAATATTGTAAAAACCACTGCATTTATGTATAATTTGTAATAATATATGTACACGAGGCAGCCATATTTGCTTATTACATATATAGGCTCTGTTTCCTGCTTAGCAGTGTCATGTAATGGTTGTGCATTACTGTTCCTTCATACAATGCACGCCTAAAGCTAGGTAAACACACAGCTTTTTTTAATTCAACCATTAGATTAAACAAAAAAAAACACTTGCATATCCCTGCATCCACAAATGATGTGGACGCAGAGATCTCTCCCCTTGCGTTATTGTATTCTGACATCGGGGACCCCCACAATCAGAATACACTTATCAGCACTGCAGCCATTGGCTGCATGCACTGATTGAATAATGGTTTTCCAGCAGGACTGTTCAACAAAAAACAGTTGATAGGCTTCTGTTGGACAGATAGGGCTACATACGTACTGAAATTTAGTCAGTTCCTGCTAAACTGTCCAAATTTTGGTAGGTGTTTACCCAGTTATAGAGTCCCCTATCTCATTGAAAACAAAGCACTCTTTATGTAGCTGAGCTCGTATTGCAAAAGTTGTTAAGAGATAAGCAGAGTTTTAGTACTTTTCCAACGAAAGCTCTCTCTTACGGCTAGTCTAAAAATATCTGCATAAAAATGATTTAAAAAATATAAAAATGTCAAGCATGCAAAAGCGTAAATGGCACACCAAAATTACTTTAAAGGAGATGTAAAGGCCTTCTATGCATTACGATAAAAAAGCCTTCTGTGTGTAGCAGCCTCCCCAGCACCCCCTGACACTTACCTGGTCCCCCATCTCTGTCCAGCTATGTCCACGAATCCCTCTGCCGTCCTGGCGCCATTGGCTTCCGCGGCTGTCAATCAAAGTCAGTTAGCCAATCAGAGGTGGCGGGGCCTAAATGCATCTTTGTGTCTGAATGGACACACAGAGCTGCAGCTCGGCCCCGTTGCCACTATAGCAAGCTGCTTGCTGTGGCTGCACGCAATAGGAGGGAGGGGCCAGGAGAGCCGAAGAGGAACCTAAGAAGAAGAGAATCCAGGCTGCTCAGTGCAAAACCAACTTGTCATAATCTGGATGGAGGCCGAAGTGCAGAGAGGGCTTCCCTTGTTGCTCAGTGCAAGTCACCCCTGGAAGTGGTACAGGAGGTGAAGCGTCCCAAGTAGCACAGGTCGCCTGTGGTGAATACCAGATGATTTCAGGAACTCTGGGTAAGGCAGGCAACTAGAGGAGTAGTAAAAGCCAGGCTGAGGGTCAAACACCGGTGATCAGTCTAAGAGCAAGGTAAGTAGCAGAACAGGGACGAGCCAGGGTCATACACAGGTGAGCAGGCAGAAACAGAGTCCTTAGGCAAGCCGGGGTCATACACTGGGAAAACAGGCAGGTAGTAGCAAGATCAAAGTCCGAGAGGCAAGCCGAGGGTCAAACACCAGGAGGGGATCAGATGGTTCAGAAACAAGCCGGTGTTCCGTGAAAAAACCATACCCGTGGGAAAACCATACCCTCGTCACTTCCGGAGGGTATGGATTTCTCACGGTACTTTAACTTGCGGCGGCTACATTATAACAGCTCCTCTGCATCATGGCTCATCTCCGCTCCTTCCCCTGTCACTTCCCTGATCTCCGTTAATAAATATAAAAGCGAATCACGGAGCACAGATACACCCGCCGCCGCTTTCATATTTATTAGGGGAGATCAGGGAAGTGACAGGGAGAGGAGAGGAGATGATTGATGTTGCAGCAGAACTGTTTTTATGTTACCGCCGCAAGTATTCGTGCCGTTAACATATCATACCCTCCGAGCATGCGCACTTGTTCACTTCTTTCTTCTTCAATCACGTCTCCGGGGCTCTGAGCATGCGCTCTGCTGCGCTGCTCTGCTGTTTCAGACCGGAAGTGACGAGGGGTATGGTTTCTTCACGGGGTATGGTTTCTTAACGTTACACCGGGTCACAACAGGAAGTCCAAACAGGAAGCACAGGAAGCTGAGAAATAATCCAGCAATGAGTCTGCTCCTATGGCCACCTTTCATAGGCCAGCAGAGGGCAGTGTCAATTGAGGCTGGAACAACCATTGCTATTACTGGCAATGTTGCCAGTTCTCCTAGGGCCATTTCCCTGATGGGCCAGCAGAGGGCTGTGTCGATTGAGCCAGGAGCGTCCATGACTTGTACTGGCAGAAATGCCAGTACGGCTGTATCCCTGACACAACTGCACAGAGAAGGTAAGTATAATATGTTTGTTATTTAAAAAACAAAACACGGGAGTTTACAATCACTTTAAAGATAAACAAAAATGTTCCTATTTGATTATATAGGCAATTAACATGTTGCTTACTGTAAAAGCTTTCCTTTGCAGACATTCAAAATTCCTGAGACTGCTACTGGGCACCACCATCTTGGATGTGATGTCAGCATCCCCAAAGAGGACCACCATTGTTGGAACAAGGAGAAAGTCAGGTACTGTGATGGAGTATGGATAGGGAAAGTTGAGATTGGCAATATATATACATATATATATTATATGTATATATATATTTATATATATACGTATGTATATATATATATATATATATATATATATATATATATACAGGTCCCTCTAAAAAAATTAGCATATTGTGATAAAGTTCATTATCTTCTGTAATGTACTGATAAACATTAGACTTTCATATATTTTAGATTCATTACACACAACTGAAGTAGTGCAAGCCTTTTATTGTTTTAATATTCATGATTTTGGCATACAGCTCATGAAAACCCAAAATTCCTATTTAAAAAAATTAGCATATCATGAAAAGGTTCTCTAAACGAGCTATTAACCTAATCATCTGAATCAACTAATTAACTCTAAACACCTGCAAAAGATTCCTGAGGCTTTTAAAAACTCCCAGCCTGGTTCATTACTCAACACCGCAATCATGGGTAAGACTGCCGACCTGACTGCTGTCCAGAAGGCCATCATTGACACCCTCAAGCAAGAGGGTAAGACACAGAAAGAAATTTCTGAACGAATAGGCTGTTCCCAGAGTGCTGTATCAAGGCACCTCAGTGGGAAGTCTGTGGGAAGGAAAAGGTGTGGCAGAAAACGCTGCATGACGAGAAGAGGTGACCGGACCCTGAGGAAGATTGTTGAGAAGGACCGATTCCAGACCTTGGGGGACCTCCGGAAGCAGTGGACTGAGTCTGGAGTAGAAACATCTAGAGCCACCGTGTACCCACAGTCAGGGATGGTCTGGGGTGCCATGTCAGCTGCTGGTGTTGGTCCACTGTGTTTTATCAAGGGCAGGGTCAATGCAGCTAGCTATCAGGAGATTTTGGAGCAATTCATGCTTCCATCTGCTGAAAAGCTTTATGGAGATGAAGATTTCATTTTTCAGCACGACCTGGCACCTGCTCACAGTGCCAAAACCACTGGTAAATGGTTTACTGACCATGGTATTACTGTGCTCAATTGGCCTGCCAACTCTCCTGACCTGAACCCCATAGAGAATCTGTGGGATGTTGTGAAGAGAGAGTTGAGAGACGCAAGACCCAACACTCTGGATGAGCTCAAGGCCGCTATCAAAGCATCCTGGGACTCCATAACACCTCAGCAGTGCCACAGGCTGATCGCCTCCATGCCACGTCGCATTGAAGCAGTCATTTCTGCAAAAGGATTCCCGACCAAGTATTGAGTGCATAACTGAACATAATTATTTGAAGGTTGACTTTTTTTGTATTAAAAACACTTTTCTTTGATTGGTCGGATGAAATATGCTAATTTTTTGAGATAGGAATTTTGGGTTTTCATGAGCTGTATGCCAAAATCATGAATATTAAAACAATAAAAGGCTTGCACTACTTCAGTTGTGTGTAATGAATCTAAAATATATGAAAGTCAAATGTTTATCAGTACATTACAGAAAATAATGAACTTTATCACAATATGCTAATTTTTTGAGAGGGACCTGTATATATATACACACACACACACACTTTTTTTTTCTTTTATGTGGGAGGGGGTCTCAAAAAAGATTATCGTTCTAATTTTAACCTTAATCCAAAATATAAAAATCCAAAATATAAAAATCAATAAGATTCTTTCTTTTGCGGTCATCCGCAAATAAAAAAAAAAAAAAGCCAATGACTGCTAATGTTGGCTGCTATATGCAACCTGCACTTTCCAGCAATTTATTAAAATTTTTCGTGATCACTTCTTATGTCTCGTATTATCATAACTACAGTAAATATATGCATGAATTTATTCTTAAGAACACACACTGGTAGACCAAAAATCCAAGCAGATCATAGGTATTATTATTTACCTTTATATTCTGCTGTTGTGTTTAGCAGAGCAATCTAACCTAGAACAATGCTAAAGGTCAGCAATAATTACTGCAAATAAATAGGTTTCCTTTTCCAAGAAAGCTTAAGCCAGGCAATCTTTGCAGTTTATATTAATACAGAGCGGTGATGAAAGGCATCCCTTGAATGTTGTGGGAGATTATCATTATGCACTTGATGTAATACTTGTCAGACTGATTGATTAATGGATGAACAGGCTATTACGTAGGAAGAGACCACAAAGGCCAAGGCCAAGAATAGGATCTTTTCAGAATTAGAGGAGTCCAAGTGTTGGGGCTCAAGAAAATTAGGTGGCAGTGATGAGACAAAGGCCAGAATAAGTCGTGCTTCTTTCATATTAGAATAAATACGAACAATTGCATATAAATATTCTATGTTTTCCTTATGAGGCAGAAAGTGGAGCTTTATTCTTCTTTTTAATATGCTTTCCCTAGCCTCTCTGATGTAAAATGCCTGCTGTTTATATAGCTTGATAGCTCAGCTGAAATTGACACACATAAGCGAATGACTTATCATAGTGGGGTTGATTTACTAAAAGCAAATAGGCTGTTCACTTTGCATGGAAATTTTCCCTTAGCTTAGTGAATGAGGTTAAGTGCTGATTTCCATCATCCAATTATGTGCAAGAATAAAATGCTATTTTTTTATATTTTCTATTTACGTGATTGGGTATCTTTTCCAAAGTGACTTTTCACTTTTATAGGAAAACATCCTATAAAGTCAATAGGCAGGTCCATATAGGTGTAGTAATGAAGCCAGTAGAACAACAAGGACCAGATCCATGTACAAGCAGTCCCCAGGTTAAAAAAAAGATAGGTTTGTTCTTAGGTTGAATTTGTATATCATTTGGAATAGGTAAATTTTTTAAGTGTAACTCCAGCCATAAAAATCATTTTTACATTTTTTGGAAAGTGTAGGAAAGGGTTAAAGAGAAGTATGGCAAATCATTTATTATTATTTTTTTTAATCATACTTACCTAGCTGGATGTAGCATTGGTCCGATGCTGAATCTGTCCCCCGCCGCCTCTATCACTGAGAAACAAGTGATTAAACCCCGCCGATCTCTCAGATCTTACAGCTCCGTGAGCAGAGAGCTGGTCAATCACTGGCTTTCTGCTCTTCCTCCCCCCCCCCCAATGATCACTGGAGTGCTGGGCTGTAGAGGGGTCAGGAGCAGCCGGCTCAGGCTCTCAGCAGCTCGCTCAGAGGCTGAATCAGGTTCTGGTCCAGGCAAGTAGGCAGATCCTGACCATATGGCTGCAATTTTTCCCGAGCTTGGACTGTCTCTGTGATGTCAGCTGACAGCAGGCTTCAGCTCTCTGTCTGCGGAAGATGGGTCACAGGAGTGCAGAACGAACTGCACTTCTGTGATCCACAGGAGAAGTACAGTCAAATGAGCTTTGGCTGTACTTCTATTTTAACACCCCTATAACATTTATTTTGCTGTCTGTGCCCCTGTTCAGAAGATGTCACCTCACTTTCTGTCCCTGTGACAATCAGATTTTTGAAATGTTGGGTTGTGGAAACAAGGATTAATGATAAAGCTTCAGTGGAGACACCTTTTTCCCATGATAACTCATATAGGAGTGAATTACCCTTCCTAGGGGTAGAGTTCTTTTCATTTCCTGTTGTCTCCCTTCGTGTATAAGTACGAGTCCTATGTAATTTTGATGTTTGTAATTCGGGGGAATGCCTGTACTCTTCAGCTTTACGACAACTTCTATGCATAAAACATGGATCAAAGAGAACCCTGGTTTTCAAAGTCTAGTTTCAGTGTATTGACAGTGTTTTATGAGTCCTCTGAGAATTTCTATCACAGCATTCTGTAGAAAATTATGCTAAACTGTTGAAAGTCAGACATTAGGAGTGCAATGTTTTAGCACCAACCCTACACTATGAACTGCTTCATTCCCAAATCAGTAATTACAAACGCCTTTGTGGATATGGAAAGACCTACACCAGTAATCTAAATTAGGATTCATAACTAACTGCAATACTAAATAAGAAAACAGTTAGTAGCAGCTATAATATTAAATCCAAGTGCTAATGTAAAATTACATATTTACTATGACTAATTTAATAGCAAACATTAGTAATGAGTGCATATGGGCGAATTTGATTCATTAAGGATTTGGCGGACCTTTTTTAAAATTTGGCAAACCCATTAAAGTTTACATGTGTGGGAGGTGGGGGAAAAAGGACGTATTCAGTTCTGGCAATTTGTAATAGTAAACTACTGTCAAAAAAGGAAGCTGAAACACATACTAATGCAAAAAAATATATATATACATATTTATATATATATTTTTATATATATATATATATACCAAACAGCAGGTAGAGATATTTTTATTGGCTTTGAGGACAACATTAAAACACTTGAATCCTTTATATAACATGCTTGGGGGGACTCAAAGGTTTAGGGGGTGTTACAGAACAGTATGACTTCCATGGACAGTCATAGTGACATTGACAGAACTTACGCGGTCATTTACATATCCATCATTTACCTATGAGAGCACTATTTCGGTAGTGTTCTTGAATACTTGCTGCTTCCCATAATACCACAAATAAATACCTAGGCGCGAGTATACCACCGTTTTTCAGTATTTGGATATGAATGCAGCTGCTTTCCCTGAGAGTGGAGTCTAAGAAGAAGCTTATGTTTCATCATGGACCCCCTCACTTGAGTTTGATCTGCAGGCTACCCCCAAGCAACTCAACAAGTACTCAGAGACACAGAGAAACAGACACAGAGACACAAGAGACACAGAGGAGGGTAGATGCCAGGTGATGAATAACTGGAATGTGAAAGAAGCTCAAGGCACTGGGCAGCTGGAAGCAGAGGAAAATCCTGGAGGCTGTGTGGTGCAGAGATAGGTCCTGCAGAGGCTATAGGTGCAGAAGTGGGGAAGCAGTGACTATGACTGTGATTGCAGTGGAGTCATAGAGACATGTGCAATTTGTTTAGGTCCGAATCTAAATTTCAACACATTTTTGGTTAGTTGGAGATTCGGATACATCCATGATATGACAATAATAACAAATTTCATTGGCCTGGGACCCCCCTCAAAATCCATACTAAACCTTTTTCTGAGTATGCAGCCTGGTAGGCCAGGAAAAGCCAGCCACCTTATCCTTAACAACCGATTCCCCGCTGATAGCAGAAATGTAAACAAAAGAATGCCAGCAATGAAAAGTTCAGAAAAAAAAAACAGTGTGGAGTCCCCCCAAAACCTTTTCCAGACCCTTATCCAAGCATGCAGCCCAGCAGGCCAGGAAAGGGGGGGGGGAGGGAGCAGCCCCCCCCCCTCTTAAGCTATACCAGGGGTGCTTTGGGGCAGGGGGGTTTCCCCCAAAACACCTTGTCCCATATTTACCTGTCATTCAGCTGTGTCCCTGGACAGGAACAGTTATGTTTTTCAGGCTTTTTTATGGGGGTATTTTTATAAAGGATTTGTCAAAAGCTGTTGTTGTGTTTTTAATAACTTTTACTTTTTTGGTGAATTAGTAGGGGTGTATAGTACCCCACATGGCGGAGTACCCTACATTCATTCACATAGAGGAAGGCCAGGATCTGGGGGCCCCCTTGTTTAAGGGGGCTTCCAGATTCCAATAAGTCACCCCGCACCCCCCAACCATCGGCAAGGGCTGTGAGGAAGAAGCCCCTGTCCCCATCAACATGGGACAAGGTGCTTTGTGGGGGAGCCCATCTGCTCCAAAGCACCCCCCCCAATGTTGAGGGCATGTGGCCTGGTAGGGTTCAGGACTGGAGGGGCACTCGCTTGTCCCCCCCCCCTTTACTGGCCTGCTGGGCTGCATGCTTGGATAAGGGTCTAGTATGGGTTTTAGGGAGGGACCCCACACTGTTTTTTTTCTGAATTTTTATGGCTGGCATTCTTTTTTTTACATCCTAGTCATCAGCGGAGAAACTCAGTGACAGCTAATGAATCATCGGTTGTTAAGGACAAGGTGGCTGGCTTCCTGGCCCGCTCCTTAACCAGCTATTCTTCACACCGAATTCGGATTGGTTGATCATTTTTCAACCAATCTGAATTCAAATCGTTCCAAAAATGTGGAATTCGTTAGAAAATTAATAAAAGAAATGAAACTAAACTAAACAAATTCTGAGACGAATCAAGGAAACAAAATTAGTAACCTAACGAATCTATGCGAAACTAAACTAAAAAAAAGTTTCCATTCTGAACATGTCTACAGTGGAGGCCTCCACAGCAGAGGAGGCCATGGGTGCCACAGAGGCTACAGGTGCAGCTAGGACTGTAAATGCAGTTGGGGTACAATGGAGATGCAATGGAGACTGAGGATGTACCAGAGTTGCAGCAGGGGTGTGTCAGACTGTGGATGTAGTTGGAGTGTAGCAGAAGCTGCTTAAGGCCCGTACACACTTGACGCAAATCAGACAAAATATCCTCCGATTTTTCTCTCTCTTGCTCAGCGTTCATAACCATTTTTAGTTGACAGTGCATAAATGTTCACGAAGTTTCTCATCCGATTTTATTTTTTTTTTTGGAACATTTGTTCCTAGACTTCCGGGTTGTCAGCAACTTCAGATCATGCGCGGTCTTTCGTATCCGATTTTTCACGGACGTACTGCATACACATTAAACGAAAATTGGTCGTCTGGGGACGGACGATAAAAATTTTGGCGTTCGTCCCTCTGTTTTTTACCGTTGAAAATGTTGGCATCGGCTGCTGAAAGTTGTGTACATACTAGCCAAAAATCGTACGATTTTACCTCGGACGGGAATTTTCAGCAGATTTTCTACTAGTGTGTACCCCACTTAAGGCAGAGAAGATGTAGCAGGGACTGCAGGAGCAGCAGGATTGCAAGTGCAGTGAAATAGCCCAAAGCCACGGGAGATAGGGAAAGAGAAAGTGCTAAAGGGGAGAAGGTCAGTGCCTGTGGCAATCGGCTAGTAGTTCGCTATGGTTGGCCCTGTTCTTGCTGATGCAAAACTATCCTGCTGCTGCCCAATTTCTACAACACTCTCATTAGGAATTAGGATTAAATGGATTATACAACATTGTATATTTGGATAACAGTAGAACAATTTTCTTGAAGGAGAATTGACCTGAAATGTAGTACAGAAAAATGGTACAGGCAGGTGTTTTACTTCAAGAATTAGGAGACAGACCACAGATGACACAGCAGCGTAAAATTGTCCAGCAGCAGAACAATTTTTTATAGCAAGGATAGGCCCTGATTTACTAGAAACAAAGAGCACAGGCTGGGACTTTACTACAAGAATTAAGACACTGCAGAGGATACAGCACTGTAAAATTGATGTATGGCAGGTCAATTTTAATCAGGAGCTATAATATACTAGAGATAAAAATGTTGATAAACAAAAAGCAAATGGAATTTTCTCCAAAGCTTGGTGAATGTGGTGAAATTTTGGTTTCCAAAGCACACCTAATCACGTGCAATAAAAGAAAGTTTATTTGCTTTCAAATGATTGGATGATGGAAGTTAGCAGACTTTCCCCTCATTCAAGTTATGGGTAAACACTTCTTACAAAGTGCAACTTTCTTTACAAAATGAACAGCCTATTTGCCTTTAGTAATTCAACCCTAAAGAATATAGGCATGTGTTTCACTACAAAAATCCAGAGACCACAGATGACACAGAAATGCAAAGTTGGCCAGTGGTAGGACAGTTTTATTCTGGGATAATAGGTCTAACTGGTGTATACCTAACTTTTATTATATCTATGGCAGCTATGTCCATACTATAGCCTCCAGCTGTTCAGGAACTACAATTCATGCCTAGTTATGTCTGTGAATCTCAGAGATTTACAGTGCCTCATGGGAAATGTAGTTCCTGAACAGCTGGAGGGCCGTAGTTTGAACGCCCCTGATCTATGGGGATAGGGGGTGCATTGAATGTGAGTGATAAAATGTAGGGTGATTTAGGGGGAAAACCATTTTTTGACTTTGTTTTATCTTTCTTTCAAATGATGCATAGGCAAGCTGTGAACAAAAGGCGGCTCCAAAAACAGATGCTCAGTAACAAATGAATGTTTTACTTTGGGAACTCAAAATGTAAAAAGGGTCCTACCAACATAAAATAAACATGAAAATAAAACACAACAGAAATTAAACCCCTAAATTACCACCTCTGAAAAAAAAAAAAAAAACGCTTTTTTAAATGAAAGCCTTGCAGAAAATAAGGGTCCTTTTCACACGGCCCGCTGCGGGACTTTTTTTTTTTTTTTCACGGAGCGGATGACATTTGTGTCATCTGCTCCGTGTGCCCGCATATCATCCCATCCATTTGCGGATGATATGCGGACATAATGTAAGTATATGGCACTGCGGATGTCAGCGGATGACACCGCTGACATCCGATTTTCCTTCCTTTCCGTTTTTTACACGGTTGAAAAAATAGGGTTCTGTTCCATTCGAAAAAATGGAACAGAACTGAAAGGAGGAAAATCGGATGTCAGCGGATGGTATTCCGCTGACACCCGCAGTGCCATTCACTTACATTATGTCCGCAAATCATCCGCAAAAAAATAGGATGATTTGCGGAGACACGGAGTGGCCGTGTGAAAGGACCCTACAACAGCTGAACCTAAAATAAACATATCCCTAAAATCCCACCCCATGAAACAATAGTCTGTTATATTTTTTATGCACAGGACAAAAGCTAAAAATAAACTCTGACCTCAAACCATCCACAATATAAATAAAGTGACCATAATCTCTCAGTCTACAGATTGTTAGCTTTCCCTATCCATTCCCTACAACAGCTTGCAACTCACTGACATAATGGCTGCTCTGCTTTTATAGTGAAAGGCTGGCTTAAACAAAAGCCCCTTATTGGCAATTTCTCTGGGGGAATGCACAAAACTTTGCAAGGACCCCAAATCTCAGACAAATAATTTAATCTAAATGTGTGCTTGATTTGTTGTAGAAAAAAAAAATGAATGGTATAAAACAAATAGCAAGGGAAAAAGGTATAAAAAAAAGTAGATAATTGTGTTGTCATTGGGCAAAATTCAATTTCAAAGGTCCATATCCAAATTCTCAAAGCCAAAAAACAGGACCCCATTATGGGGAACACAAAAGAATATAACAAAATATAAAACCTCAAAATATTTTTGATTGATTAAATATATTTCAAAGCACCACACATAAAGGCCCAACTGTATCCTTTATGCTTAATATACATCAAACTAATATGTGTCTCTTTGCTCCTTAATATGCCCTGTCATACAAACTGCGCTATAAACAAGGACTTAGCACGTCTCACTCTCAGTCATTTTGCAAAAGAGTTGTCAAGCATAATTTGTCCTATTCATCTATCTGCCAACATTGTGAGATTGAATATTGCTTCTATAGAAAATATATAATGGGTTCCTTTCAGTAAACAGGGCACATATCTATAAGCCAATAAGTGCTTAATCAGTAAATGAGTAAATCCATGTGATCATATCACTTTGCCTCGCAATGTACGCACAAGAATTCAATCACGTATGAAACTGTTCTGTCGTTTTCCCGCACAACCCTCATCATGGACTTCTCTGGCTATGCTTCTGGCAACAAGCAGGTGATTAGAAGCAATTTAATTCCTCCTCTGTCCGAGGGCAGTCCCCCCTTGTTCTAAATCCCGTGGCAAGGTCTCATTAAACGTACCTTCCCGTCAGCTAACACTGATGTTCTAAGTGATTTAACTGCTATATGAAGGCTTGTTTTTCATCAATATCAGCACCCATAGACACACAAAGCCAGAGGTTGAATAAGGGCCTGTGTTAATGGACATTTTTTGGCTCCAAGCAAATGCGGGGTAGTAAAACCCGCATGAAGCAGATTCGAATGAGTTCAGTTGTAGGTCAAATACACCTGTCAATAGTTATTGAATGATCTCAGAAGCGTCTCTTGACCAACAGCATATTGATGCCATCGACAAAAGCCCAAAGCCCATTGACACAGGCCCTTAGTAGGATGGAAACAGTTTCTTCTTCTACCCCATCAAGGGGTCAAACTGATGTCCACAGCATCACTATGGGATCATTGACAAGCATCCCAGTCGGCTCCACCATTGTTCCATAAAAAAAGAGTGTACATATGAACTGCTAAATATATACCACAATAAAAAAGGTACTAACTAAAGGAATTAACTACTAAATATATAATTAGTGAAACCTATCTCAACATGAAAGAAGCAAGTTAACAAACGATATTAAAAAGTGAGGAGATAATAGAAAGTCTAAGCCCCCTGTTCACATTTGCGCGATAGGATTGGCAATAGGAGAGTCCCAATCAGTGCGACGCCGCACTGATTTCCAAAAGTAGTTCCTGCACTACTTTTGGTGACTTCAGGGGTGATTTCAATAGACATCTATGCATGAAGCTGCACAGATGTCTTTGAAGTCGCCCCCGAAGTCGGACTGAAACGCAGCTTTGAAATCGTGAGAGTTCAAAACCGCATTCAGTATGAGGGCTTAAGTGCACTTTGCTAACAGATTATGCTATCAGCTACCCGTTGCTTTTGGCTTTATATTTTCTTTTACTCATAGATATGTTTAATAAATACATAAGTGGATTAAAATGGAATTAATCCCTACGAGGATTTGAACTCATGGTGACCTCCTGCAGTCCTAGGAGCATGGCTTTGCCCTTAGGATTTATAGAGCCACAGCGCTTGGTAAGGACCCTTTTTTGAAGCAAGGCTGTGTGGCTCCACTCAGTACAGATTGCTCAAACAGGAACAGATGTAAGTTTTTGACCAGGTGAACTGAACTAAGAGGGTGAGTGTATGCCTTAGGCCCCTTTCACACAGGCGGACCGTTCAGATCCGCCTGTCAGTTTTTTTGGTGGATCTGAACGGTCACCCCATGCATCTCTATGGGGCATCGGATGTCAGCGGAGACATGTCCGACACATCCGATCCGTCAAATCTGGATGGAAACCCTATTTTCCATCCGTCCAGCGGATCGGATCAGATGAGAACGGACAGACAGTCCATTCCCATCTGATTCCCCCATAGAGATGCATGGGGACCTGACAGCTGTGTCTCTGCACAGTGCGGAGAACAGCTGTCATTCTCCTGCTCAGCGGGGGATCGCGGATCGATCCCCCACTGAGAAAAACAGAGTCCGCTAACAGGCTCCCTAGTGTGAAAGAGCCCTTCAAGTGTATGTAAAGGCAAACATTTTGTTTCCAGTTTTGGATAGAGCGGGGAAGGGTTAGACCCCATGGGGGAGATTTAAAAAAACTACAGAATCTGGTGCAGCTGTGCATAGTAACCAATCATCTTCTAGGTTTTATTGTCAATACTAAAGCCAGCTATACATGGGTTAAATGCTGAACAATTTTTTTGGGAAAATTAAATATTTTGTGCGTTTTGTGATCTGATAGTGCCGCCATTGATTTTGAAATTCGACCAAGCCTTCAATTTCACCTCATGTTGCTACAGAAATGAAAATTCATAGCTGAGAATCTTCTTTTCTTTCCAGGTCAGCTCATGCACATTTGTTTTTCGATTATATTTCTTGCATGATTCTCCCATTGTTGATTAGAAATTTGTTCATTTTTCCACAAATTTCCAACATGCCTGATCACTCAAGTTTGATGGGCGCAAGAAAATTGTCCGTTGCTACATCCCACTAATGGTGCGAAATTTGAAGAAAATTCTTAGTTACGATTTTCGTAAGAAATGTCTTTCAGAATTCAACCCATGTATTGAATATATTTTTCAATAAAAGTTTATAATCAAAAAAAAAAGAATTCAACCCATGTATGGCCTGCTTTAATTAGACAAGCTGAAGTTAGAAGCTGATTGTTTACTCTGCACAACTGCACCAGACCTGGCACCAGCATCTTCATTATGGGCACCCGGCTGTGACAGTTTACAGCTGGGTGCCCACTGTGCATGTGCAAGTCGCGCTGTGCACTGTGAGTGTTGGATGCAGTCTTCTGGGACCTTTCAGTGTCCCTGAAGACTGCAAGTGGGAGGGAAGAAGGAGAACTTCTGCTGCCGAGCGTCTATCAAAATCAAGTACCTCTCCTCAAAATTGCCAATTGTTTAACCACTTTACCACCGGAGGATTTTGCTATCTTACGTCCAGGCCACTTTTTGCGATTCGGCACTGTGCAACTTTAACTGACAATTGCGCGGTCATGCAACGCCGTACCCAAACTAAATGTACGTCCTTTTTTCCCCACAAACAGAGCTTTCTTTTGGTGGTATTTGATCACCTGTGCGATTTTTACTTTTTGCGCTATAAACAAAAAAAGAGTGACAATTTTGAAAAAATAACAATATTTTTCAATTTTTTTTATATGAAATTCCCCCCCAAAAAATGTAAAAATCAAAATTTTTTATCATTTTAGGCCAATTTGTTTTCTGCTACATATTTTTGGTAAAAAAAATCGCAATAAGCGTATTTTTATTGGTTTGCGCAAAAGTTATTGTGTTTACTAACTAAGGGAAAGATTTCTGTCATTTTTGGTGTTTTTTTTTTTTTTAACGAGTAATGGCGGCGATCTGCGATTGTTTTTGCGGGACTGCGACATTGCGGCGGACCGATCGGACCTTTGACTGACATTTTTGACACTTTTGGGGGTACCAGTGACATTACTGCAGTAATCAGTGCTATAAATATGCACTGTTACTGTAAAAATGACACTGGCAGGGAAGGGGTTAATTTTTATTGGTGATCAAGGGGTTAATGTATGCCTGGTGCTTACTGACGTGTGTGGGGGGGAGGTGACTGAGTGACACAGGGACAGATCGCAGGTTCAGCTATGCTGAACCCTGCAATCTGACCCTGTCTGTCACTTAGGAGACAAAACACGAGCGGGCGGATCTCCACACTCGATTCCCCGACGATCGGGGAAGAGCGGCGGTGATCACCGCCGCTCCTCCCCTGGCCCGACTCCCGCTGTAACTGAATACAGCGGGAGCGAGCCTCCGGCGGCGCACGCGCCGGGGAGAGAGGGGAATGTCTGGTGACGTAGGTCTCAGCGCCAGACGATAACGAGCCACTTTGCCGCAGTACAGTCAACGTGACTGGTCGGCAAGTGGTTAAGAGGAGTGGGGAAAAAGTCCTTAAATCGAGACTTCCCCTTTTTGGGTAGAGTTCCGCTTTAAATCATCTTTCTTCCCAATTTTGATGCTCGGTTTAAACTCCAGCAAGTTGACTTCACCACATCTAGATGCCTAAATGCACCGAGTTGCTGCCATGTGATTGGCTGATTAGCAATTTGTGTTACCAAGCAATTGAACAGGTGTACCTAATAAAGTGGCCGATGAGTGTAGAGTGAAGCACAGACTGAGTCAGATGTGTAGTCTCTTACCTATATATGCCAGAGCTGTTATCTGTAAACCTGTCTGTCTGTGATATCTAAATCAGGCCAAAGAGGAAAGGAGCACATCACTCTCTGGCAAATTCCCTGATAACAGATAACACATCACAAAAGAGAGATGAGCTCAGCATTCTCACATGTGCCTGAAATGGTTGATATCACAGCTGGCACATGAAGTGGAGTGGAAAGCTTACTCTGAAATCACAGGCTTGAAGGCTGCCTAAATGCATCACCGGCAGCAGCAGACTAGAGACACAACACCCTTTCAGCAGAGAGCTTTCTTTGTGTAGCCATGTTGCTGATTTATCTCATCCCACATTGTTGTGGGAGTGGATGCAGAATAGACATGCATGAAATTAACACACCACAAAAATGATTGTAGTAATTTAAGAGGAGATGAGACACCAGACTCCTCTGCCTCAGACAAGGAGCAGTGAGCCTGACCTTCAGAGGAGAGAAGGTTATTGGGACTGAGGAGTCAGCTATTCCCATTACAAACGTTGCTTGTGTATGTGATATTATACATTGCATTCGCTCCCTCAAAAAATACTGTTCTGGTTTATAAACCGTTTGCCTGTCCTCTGAAGAAAATTCCACTTTCTTTAACCACTTCTGGACCGGAAGGATTTGCCCCCTTAATGACCAGGCCATTTTTTGCAATTCGGTACTGCTTTACTTTAACGAAAAATTGCGTGGTCGTGCTACGCTGTACTGAAACAAAATTGATGCCCTTTTTTTCCCACAAATAGAACTTTCTTTTGGTGATATTTGATCACCTGTGCGATTTGTATTTTTTGCGCTATAAACAAAAAAAGAGCGACATTTCTGAAAAAAAAAAAAATATATATATATATATTTATTTTATTTCAGGTACTTATATAGCACTGTCAGTTTACACAGCGCTTTACACATACATTGTACATTCACATCAGTCCCTGCACTCAAGGAGCTTACAATCTAAGGTCCCTAACTCACATTCATACTCAGTAGGGCCAATTTTTCTTTTTTTAATACAGGATCCAATTAACCTACCAGCATGTCTTTGGAGTGTGCGAGGAAACTGGAGGACCTGGAGGAAACCTATGCAGGCACAGGGAGAACATGCAGACTCCAGGGAGGTAGTGTCGTGGTTGGGATTTGAACCAGTGACCCTCTTGCTGCTACCACTACACCACCGTGTCGCTATATATATATATATATATATACAGTGGGTACGGAAAGTATTCAGACCCCCTTAAATTTTTCACTCTTTGTTATATTGCAGCCATTTGCTAAAATCATTTAGGTTCATTCTTCTTCCTCATGAATGTACACATAGCACCCCATACTGACAGAAAAACACAGAATTGTTGACATTGTTGCAGATTTATTAAAAAAGAAAAACTGAAATATCACATGGTCCTCAGTATTCAGACCCTTTGCTCAGTATTTAGTAGAAGCCCCCTTTTCATCTAATACAGCCAGGAGTCTTTTTGGGAAAGATGCAACAAGTCTTTCACACCTGGATTTGGGGATCCTCTGCCATTCCTCCTTGCAGATCCTCTCCAGTTCTGTCAGGTTGGATGGTAAACGTTGGCGGACAGCCATTTTTAGGTCTCTCCAGAGATGCTCAATTGGGTTTAAGTCAGGGCTCTGGCTGGGCCATTCAAGAACAGTCACGGAGTTGTTGTGAAGCCACTCCTTCATTATTTTAGCTGTGTGCTTAGGGTCATTGTCTTGTTGGAAGGTAAACCTTCGGCCCAGTCTGAGGTCCAGAGCACTCTGGAGAAGGTTTTTGTCCAGGATATCCCTGTACTTGGCCGCATTCATCTTTCCCTCGATTGCAACCAGTCGTCCTGTCCCTGCAGCTGAAAAACACCCCCACAGCATGATGCTGCCACCACCATGCTTCACTGTTGGGACTGTATTGGACAGGTGATGAGCAGTGCCTGGTTTTCTCCACACATACCGCTTAGAATTAAGGCCAAAAAGTTCTATTTTGGTCTCATCAGACCAGAGAATCTTATTTCTCACCATCTTGGAGTCCTTCAGGTGTTTTTTAGCAAACTCCATGCGGGCTTTCATGTGTCTTACATTGAGGAGAGGCTTCCGTCGGGCCACTCTGCCATAAAGCCCCGACTGGTGGAGGGCTGCAGTGATGGTTGACTTTCTACAACTTTCTCCCATCTCCTGACTGCATCTCTGGAGCTCAGCCACAGTGATCTTTGGGTTCTTCTTTACCTCTCTCACCAAGGCTCTTCTCCCCCGATAGCTCAGTTTGGCCGGACGGCCAGCTCTAGGAAGGGTTCTGGTCGTCCCAAACGTCTTCCATTTGAGGATTATGGAGGCCACTGTGCTCTTAGGAACCTTAAGTGCAGCAGAAATCTTTTTGTAACCTTGGCCAGATCTGTGCCTTGCCACAATTCTGTCTCTGAGCTCTTCAGGCAGTTGCTTTGACCTCATGATTCTCATTTGCTCTGACATGCATTGTGATCTGGAAGGTCTTATATAGACAGGTGTGTGGCTTTCCTAATCAAGTCCAATCAGTATAATCAAACACAGCTGGACTCAAATGAAGGTGTAGAACCATCTCAAGGATGATGAGAAGAAATGGAAAGCACCTGAGTTAAATATATGAGTGTCACAGCAAAGGGTCTGAATACTTAGGACCATGTGATATTTCAGTTTTTCTTTTTTAATAAATCTGCAACAATGTCAACAATTTTGTGTTTTTCTGTCAGTATGGGGTGCTATGTGTACATTCATGAGGAAGAAGAATGAACCTAAATGATTTTAGCAAATGGCTGCAATATAACAAAGAGTGAAAAATTTAGGGGGTCTGAATACTTTCCGTACCCACTGTATATATATATATATATATATATATATATATTTCAAATTATGCTCTATAACATTACAAAAAAAAAAAAATTAAAATCAAACATTTTCATCCTTTTAGGCCAATTTGAATTCTACTACATATTTTTGGTAAAAAAAAAAAAAAAAATCGCAATAAGCGTATTTTGATTGGTTTGCACAAAAGTTATCGCAGCTACAAACTAGGGGAAAGATTTATGCAATTTATATTTATTTATTTATTTGTAATAGTAATGGCGGCGATCTGCGATTTTTAGTGGGACTGTGACATTGGGGCGGACAGATCGGACCCCTAACTGACATTTTTTTACACTTTTGGGGGGACCAGTGACATTACTACAGTAACCAGTGCTAAAAATATGTACTGTTACTGTAATAATGACATTGGCAGGGAAGGGGTTAACCTAGGAGTGATCAAAGGGTTAAGTGTGAGCCTAGGGGAGTGTTTACTAACTGTATGGGGGATGGGCTTATGAAATGATCATAGAGACCTGTGATCCTATAGAGGAGGATCACAGGCGTTCTGGGATCATTTCAGAAAGAAGAACGGTCAGCTGACCGTCCTTCTCTCTCAGTGGGGAGTGATCATGGGTGGCCAGTGGCAATCGGTGCCGCTGGTCCCGTGCATCGGCATCCCCGCTGCATAGTGGG
Organism: Pelophylax lessonae; assembly: GCF_965119305.1. Classification (NCBI taxonomy): domain Eukaryota; kingdom Metazoa; phylum Chordata; class Amphibia; order Anura; family Ranidae; genus Pelophylax; species Pelophylax lessonae. The sequence goes on along the minus strand of NC_138772.1, from coordinate 434,103,575 downwards.
AGCAGGAGTGTGGCGGCGGTGTGCGCTCGCCCCCCCGGCACCACGCACGCAACCAACGTATGGCTATGTCGGTTCGTGCAGGAGAGGCTGCCTGTCGCAGTAAATCTGCGGCGGGCGGTCTTAATGTGGTTAAGAAAATGTATATTTACAGTATATATTATCCCAGTCAGGGCCAGATTCATAAGGGGGCAAAAGGGACAATTGTCCCAGGCCCCCCTGACAAATAGGGTCCCCCTCTATAAAAAAAAAAAATGATATAAAACAATATAAAAAAAAATAAAATAATACAAAATGTATAATAAAAAAAAACACTTTCTAAAATGTATCTTGGGAACTAATATTTTGCCAGGCATCATCTACACTTTATAATTAAAAGTATTGGGACGCCTGCCTTTACACACAGATGAACTTTATTAGCATCCCAGTCCTGGTCCAAAGGGTTCAATATTGAGTTGGCCCACCCTTTGCAGTTACAAAAGCTTCAACTCTTCTGGGAAGGCTTTCCACAAGGTTTAGGCAGAGATGTATAGTAACTAAGTAAAACTACTTCACTACTGTACTTAAGTACCGAAAGGCGGTATCTGTACTTTCCTAGAGTAGAATTTTTTTCTCCTACTTCTACTTTTACTTCACTACATTTTTTCGATGATTTCAATACTTCTACTATGATATATTTTTTTTGTGCTGCATAGTTACTCGTTACAATTATAAAAATTACCACTGCCAGAACAGTAGATGGCAGGTTTCATGAAGCTCAAAACATGTGTATTATCAGTGCATACGAAAATAAAAGCTACTGTATGTATAAATAAATGCTGCATTTGAAATAATAAAAAACAATATGATGTTCAAACTTTTGACTTCTTTCTTTAATAACTACATAACACAGTACTTGTACTTTTACTTTCAGTACTTGAGTAGCAATTTTTTTTTTCAAAACTACTGGTACTTTTACTTTCAGTACTTGAGTAGCAAAATTTAAAAAAAAACTACTTGCAATACTTAAGTACAAAAAATGTTGAATACTTTAGTACTTCTACTCAAGTCACTTTTTGATCGAGCACTTCCACTTCTACTCAAGTCAATTTTTGATCGACCATTTGTACTTTTACTCAAGTATGGGTTTCGAGTACTTTATACATCTCTGGGTTTAGGAGTGTGTCTGTGAAAAGCTTTGATCATTTTTCCAGAAGCACATTTGTGAGGTCAGGCACTGATGTGGAAAAGAAGGAAAATTCATCCCGAAGGTGTTCTATTGGGTTGAGATCAGGACTCTGTTCAGGCCAGTCAAGTTCCTCCACCCCAAACTCGCTCATCCATGTCTTATTGGACCTTGCTTTATGCACTAGTGCAAATCATATGGTAGAAGGGGGATTATAGTGTGGGGTTGTTTTTCAGGGGTTGGACTTGGCCCCTTAGTTCCAGTGAAGGGAACATGTCAGCATACCAAGACATATTCAACAATTTCATGCTCCCAACTTTGTGGGAACAGTTTGGGGATGGCCCCTTCCTGTTCCAACATGACTGCGCACCAGTGCACAAAGCAAGGTCCATAAAGACATGGATGAGCGAGTTTGGGGTGGAGGAGCTTGACTGGGCTGCACAGAGTCCTGACCTCAACCCGATAGAACACCTTTGGGATGAATTAGAGGGGAAACTGTGAGCCAGGCCTTCTCATCCCACATCAGTGCCTGACCTCACAAATGCGCTTCTAGAAGAATGGTCAAACAGTCCCATAGTCACACTCCTAAACCTTGTGGACAACCTTCCCAGAAGAGATGAAGCTGCTATAGCTGCAAAGGGTGGGCCAACTCAATATTCAACCCTTTGGACTAAGACTGCGATGCCACTGAAGTTCATGTGCGTGTAAAGGCAGGCGTCCAACTACTTTTGGTAATTTAGTGTATAAAACTCTTGACTGGTATGTCTGGTGGCTCAAGCAAACCACACATAGAGCACTATGACTATGAGTGTGTGGGCATGTGTGACCTCAGAATGACGTCGTGTCATGCATTTAAGTCCCGGTTCACACTATAACGATGACAGACATCGCATGTGATTGGGAGAGCACTGCACTGCAAATCACATGCTATGTCTGTGCAATGTGAATTCAGCCATATAGATTGTATGGCTGAATTTGCTTTGGATTCGATCAGAACACGCACATGACCCTTTTTTGGGTCCGCACCAGAATCGGATTGCATGGTGGGTCACACCTATGCGATCCAATTCATGTCAGAACTGACAGTTTGCACTGCGATATGTGAACTGATCTGAGGGTGGCGTTAACTTTGTATTGACACCCCCAGCGATTCGCATATGGAAGTGTGAACTGCCTGTGATTTGAATGTGATGCGGGAAACCGCATTTGATTCACAGGGTTCCGGCATCGCATATATGTGAACCGGCACTTAAAAATGTGTGACTGTCATTGAGAATGTAAACCAACTCTGTGCATCATCTTGTAAGTGCCTCCGGCTATAATAAACACATTTCTTCCTGCTTTTAGGTCTCTTCTACAACAAGACAGTCCAGACACTGGGGATACAGTATGCTTGATGTATCAAAACTGTGTATTTACATCTAAAAGAACTAGTAAGGCTCCAACCCCCACAAAAAACAATACCAAAGATTGAGACTGTACACACATTTGTATGGTACCACCTGGTGAGAGTATGTCCATAATCTAATGCCGTCTCAGTATAAATGACACAATGGGGGAGATTTACTAAAGATGGCGCACACAGAACCTAATGCAGCTGTGCATAGAAGCCAATCAGCTTCCAGGTTTTGTTGTGAAAGCATAATTGAAAAAGCTGATGTTAAAAGCTGATTGGTCACTATGCACAGCGGCACCAGACTCTGAGTGCACCAGTTTTAGTAAATCTCCCCCCGTAATAAATATGTGAGAATAAAAATCTAACATCTTGATGGTGCTTCCTTTGATCACATAAACCAGAAAAAAACAAGACGTCCTTCTTGAGCCATGGGGCTACAAACAACACTGCGTCAGCCTTAACTATCGCTTTTCCCAGTCACTGACCATATTGGCTCAGCATGCATGTGTGGTAGGTACAGCTTGAAGTATAAAGCAGTAGGGAGTCCTGACTCTCATTATTCTTGTGTGTTCTTCAAGCCATGGACACATTTCCAATACAGTACATTATTTGTGTTTGATTGCCTAGTAATTATTTCACAACTCAACATTGCGACACTCCAAGTAACATGTAAAATAATGAAATAAAATATAGAAAAGAAATATAACAGCTTTCTAAAGCCAGCCATAGATCAATCGAAATTTGGCCTGATCATCAGAAACTGATCATATTTCAATCCATCTATGGGCAGGCTGGTTGTACTGAAGTCGATCTATAGATCCACTACAATAAAAGCAGCCTGTTGTTTTTTTTCCTATGATCGCTGCTGGCTATGTAGTGACAGCTGAGCGGCTTGTCAGCCCCGATTGTGTCAGCCACATCGGTTGTCATTACTAGGGATGATCGAATGGTTTGGGTCGACCATCGGTTCGACCCGAACTTTGACTGTTTGAAATTCGGCCGAACTTTTTGCTGAAAAAGTTCGGAATTCGGCAACCAGAACCATCCAAAATGCAATGGGACAGGAACTGAGCTTTAAAAGCCCGTGATTGGACCAGAACCATCAGTAAAAGCCAATTGAGGGGGCAGGAGAATGCTAGGAATGTGATTGGAGTAACTAGGGGGTCCAGAGGCCAATCATTAGTGAATACGCCCCCCAGTATATAAGCTAGCCCTGCCAAATCTCTAGCATTGTAATACAGGGACGTGGAAGAGAGTGGAAGCAGTTCTGTTACTTCTGCTTCAAAGTGTCATTTAGCAATTATTAGTGTGAGGAAAGGGATATCTAGTGTAGTTAGGGTACTATTTTCCACTATAGTTAGATTTAATAATCTAGTTTCTGTAGGGAAAGTGTTAAGTGTAAGGGGACCGTAGTGTAGTGTAGGGTTAACTGACTCTGACTGCTATGGCAGGGTGACAAAACCCTTCCATGTCAGGGTGACCGCTATAGAGAAAATATTGTTTCTCTTAGAACACTTATAGAACAGGATGGTGACTTCTCCCCTGTCACCCGGCTTTTTGTTGCAGGCGTTTATAGGGCTTTTTTGAGGACATGTTTGGAGTCAGGCATGACATCTGAACTTCTGTGTAGGGGTATATATACACACACACACACGTATGTATATATACACATACACATATATTGGTGTGAAAGTAGCAGAAACCTATGCTTGCGCTAATGAAATAATTAACAGGCATATGTCTCCGCTCCTATAACACCTATATGTGTGTATGTGTATAAATACATATAAGTGTGTGTGTATATATACCCCTATACAGAATTTCAGATGTTTTGCCTGCCTCCAAAGACCCCCAAAAAATGCCCAAAAAAAACGCTTTCTGCAAAAACACACCTGGGCGTTTTTTTTTGGCGCAGGCGTTTTTTTGGGCATTTTTTGGGCGTCTTTGGAGGCAGGCATAACATCAGAACTTATATGTATTTATACACATACACATATATAGGTGTTATAGCAGAGAAGCCATATGCCTGTTAATTATTTCATTAGCGCAAGCATAGGTTTCTGCTACTTTCACACCTATATATGTGTATGTGTATATATACATACGTGTGTGTGTATATATACCCCTACACAGAAGTTCTGATGTCATGCCTGACTCCAAACATTTCCTCAAAAAAGCCCAATAAAACGCCTGCAAGAAAAAGCCGGGTGTAAAAGTAGCGAAGCTACTAACCTGTTCTATATTAATTCTAATGCAAACAAACTTTTTTTTTTCTGGTTCTGGACATGCTACAGAGCTCAAACTTCACAGGTACACCTTTTAGACCCCCCAGACACTAAATCTAAAGAAATCTCTCTTTTTTTTTTTTTCAATAATTTTTTCAATAATTGGCTCTCTATCAAAAAATTACAATTTTTAAGAACTTTTTTTGTGTGATTAATAGTCCCTGGGGCATGACCCAGAACCCTAGGCACTTTTTAGGGGCATTTATTGGGTTTTAGGGCTTCAAAATGGTGTTTTTTGATTACCAAAGTTCGGGTCCCATTGATTTCAATGGGGTTCTGAAATCCGGGCCGCACTTTCGGGAAGTTTGGGTGTTCTGGTCGAACCGAACTTTTGAAAAGTTCGATCATCCCTAGTCATTACAAGACAGCCGACCGTCGGCTATGGACGCTGGTACCGGGGTGATGCCTCTAGCGGCAGGCATCACTCCGGTACAGCACTTTGCGAAATATCGGTAATATCGGCCACCTTGGTGGCCGATTCTGAAATATCAGGTTTCTTTCCATTGACCAATATTGGACCAGCGTGAAACACTCTTCAGACTGAATGAATTGCATACTGAGCACAATGAGCAGACCTCACTAACAGATCCTGCTCTCTGATAGGCAGAGAGCAATATAGATTTACCTGCAGCCCCTCTGGTAAGCAGACAGAGCTCCAAACTATTCTCTCTCACTAGCACCTACCTAGGAGGGTGTTACAGCAATAATATACCCAAACACAATTTATGTTTGTGAGTTGCGAAAATTCATATTAAATTAAGAAACAAGCTAGGCAGACCTAGCGTCAAAAAATAATTGTTCATGTTAATTGTATGTATTTTAAGAATTGTAGAATACTTCCAGATATTTACTGCTTCTCAAAGAGATCACTAAACTTTCTCTGGCAACGTCTTTATATACTTTCAGATAATTATTACCTCTCACAGAGATCACAATACTCTCACTGGCAACGCATGCATCTACTTTTCTCTCCAGAAGGATGCAGAAATCTTTTAGGCAGTTCTTGGCTGTGTTCTCAAATGTCTGACCCACTGCAGTCTAATCACTGAGTAGAATATAACAATAATAACACAGCACACTGGATAGTGCAGAAAAATTAAAGTATATGTGAACCCTTACCTTATAAAACAATCCATTGTCATTCAGTTTAAAATTGAAACACAAGGTGAAACATTTGAGTATATACTGTATATCTAAAAAGAAATGATAAAACCCTTTTTTTTTTAAGTAATTACATGACCTCTTTTCTTAGCTGCATAAGGAGCTTGGAGAGCTGGGGGTGGTGACTGCAGAGAGGCCTGTCAGCAAAGAGAGAAACAGCAGCACAATGACCTTCCAAGTAAGGAGCTGTGTAGGGGGCGTGTCAGCACAAGTTTGGCCATTGGAAGACAGGCAGGCTGTGCTCCCAGCACAGCCAGAAAACTGAACACGCTGAGAAGGATGTGCTTCTATGCCTAGTGTGGTCAGTTTGAAATAGGAAAGCAGGGGGACTGGCGGGAACACCAGATATTTCTCTCAAAGGAAGAAATACAAAGAGAACAGCAGACACATATCAGAGATATGAAATGTTGGTGTAGCATACTCTTAAATAAATGAAATATAATAAAATTGCACTTAAAATAAGGTGACTTGATCAGGACATGTCAACAAAGCACCAAGGCCGGCCCTACCAAGGGTCCCACTGGGTCCATTGGACCCAGGCAGATCTTGGAGAGGGGCAGCAAACTGACTCCCAAGATTTTTTTTCCAGCAGTTTTGTGTGTTATCAGTTGGCGGCGTGTTACAGCCGGCATTTTCATCTCATACCGCTGCCCATAGTGCAAACTGATGAGTATGAGGAGGCAGAGTGTTTCCTCATGGGAACATCCCTCACGTGATCATGGTGTGCGCAATGACGTCAGACATCAGCGCACTCCATCTCACGCAGGGCAGGCTGGATCTTCTAGGGCGGTGGCAGACACAGTAGTAACAGGAGGACTGAGGAAAGACAGTGGATGTTTGGTGGACCCGCCCGGTGGTGAGTTATGGAAGAAGATAACTGTATACAGTAAACCCCCGCTCCATCGCGGTTCAGTTTTTGCGGTCCCGGTATATTGTGTTTTTTTTTTGTAATGTTATTTTACTATATAAATCATTAAAAATGAAATATTTCTGTGTTTTCCATAGCTCTTGCTATGTCTCATAGTATCTTTTATGTGTTTAAATGAGTTTCTATTGTTTTAAAAGTGTGTTTAAAGACCTTAAAATGCTTTTACACATACAGTGACAGTAAAAAAACATGCCTACAATGCATTTTAATAGGGTTTTTCTATTTCGCGGATTTTCACTTTTCGCGGCTGGGTCCGGAACGTAACCCCCGCAAAGGAGGGGGGTTTACTGTATATAATAGGGTAAAGAGGCCTATCTTTATTACCATTTTGACACTTTGGTGTATTCGGCACATTCACAATTTATTGTCACTGATCTGCTGCCATTTTGTCATATTTTTATTTATTACCATCGCTTTATCAGTTATTATATTTTATTATATTTTATTCATTTATCTATTGGGTTATTGGAGTCAGAATTTTACTTATTATTTATCGTATCACATATTCATTCATCCTTTTTTACCACATTTGTGATACCACCTTTTCACGTACACCGCTAATTGAGTGCTTATTGCCAACCATTGGTCCACCATGAATTGGTCCACCATTCACAGAGATCGAGCGCTGATTTTCCCTTTCTGATTAAACAGTATATATAATATTTTCAAAATGTTATATTTATATAAAATAATGGATGTGGAGAGCATTTTGTTGGGTGTGATTTTTTTTTTTTGAGGAGGGGTAGCATTTTATTCTTGGACCCAGGCAACACAATATCTTGGGCCAGCCCTGCGGAGCACAATATCCACAGGAGCATCCAGACGCATCAAAAGTTACTAGCTAGCAGTTACTTGTTACCAGAGGACATTAGTGCTGATGTGGTCACTGGGAGAGATGAAATATAACAGGATGTAAAAGTGGGGGACTAATGTTATGTACTAGGTCAGTGATGGCGAACCTTGGCACCCCAGATGTTTTCGAACTACATTTCCCATGATGCTCATGCACTCTGCAGTGTAGTGGAACATCATGGGAAATGTAGTTCCAAAACATCTGGGGTGCCAAGGTTTGCCATCACTGTACTAGGTGATTGATGTACCTCCTTAGCACTGACGTGTTTTGAGGACATGCCCCTTCTTCATAGCTCAATCACTGGGGACACGAGACTAAGGAAATGCTGCCTTCTGCCTGCAGCAGATTGATGACATCCTCTAAGTCACTGGAGCTCAATGACTGCCTTTTAATGATAAAATTATAGTTTTTTTATATTACTGCTGTAATAAATTGAGTACATTATGCTATCAATATAATTCTGCTGCCATGTTACACCCTTGTATAATTTATTAGATGTGGTAATTGTATTAGAAATATGTCTGACTAGTTTCTGGAGCACATTGCCTTAATATATTTGCACCAAATTATTTTAATAGATAAAAGAACATAAGAACATCTATCTATCTGAGCTATATCTAGAAAAAGGAAAGCAAAAAGAAAAGCAACAGAGTGTTCATGAACATCGGGGTTGAATTGTAAAAAAACATAATACATGTAATTCCCGCTACCAAAATAACTTGTTTATTATGTTTATTCTACATATTCATTTCAATTGGGGCTCCATTCCAGATTCTGGATCAATGCCGGGAAATCTGTTCCAGCTACGGATTTGGAAGCCTCAAATCTGACTGTTGTAGATAGTTTCACTATTTCCGCTAATGAGTAGAAACTACTGCATCACAAATAGTACAGACAGCAGATTCTGAATATACTACACTAAATGATTATAAGGACTTCAAACCTCTATGGCAAAGGAAGGAGAGGTTTCATTTTTAATTACTAAAGGTTCCATAGGTAGGTCAATATGGATGACACCTGGTTTATAAATAACCGATCAGGGTGCATATATTAAAGTGTTGTTAACACCTGACAACACAACTTCAGCATCAAGCAACACTTCGGCCACATAACGTAGACTATCCATTACTTAATTACCGCTATAGGAGGCGAGGTATGTAGACCAACTTTCCATTTCCATCATTGCATGAACTGGGTGGTTTTGCAAAGATCTTGTCTCCTCTAATGTTATGACACATTTATGTCTTGAGGCAAAATTGTCACCTCCCCTTGAGGAGTAGAAGGAAGAGGGTAGTGTAAATTAATAAGCTGGTTTCTTGTCTATTTATGGGCTATTTATGTTGTTTGTTTTCATTCACTTACATTTGAGAAGCAGTAAATTCACATGAAGACTAAAACCATCAAATAAAGATGTAAGCCCCGTACACACGTACCGAATGTCGGCCGAACGATCGGCCGTCTTTTGTCCAGGGCTGTCGTGTCTGTTGAAAACTGCAAAAGACTGCACACGAATTTTGTCGGCCAACAACAGCCGACTGCAGAAGTGATGTCATGTGATGGTTAACTTTCCTTGTCTTTTTTCTTTTCTGAGCATGCCCAGTCTTGCAAATCTGCTGTCTGTCGGCCGAAATCTGTACTGACTGGCGAACAATCGGCCGTTCTGGTGTTGGCCAACAAAAATTTTAATGCCTGCACGACAGATTCTGTTCGGCCGAAAATTCGCTGTCGGAAGCATCATACTAACAAGCCTACAATCGGCCGTTCGGTCGTCGGCCGAATATTTACGGCCGACAATCGGTACGTGTGTACGGGGCTTTAGTCTACAAAAATGCATGGCATAGCATGATTGAAGCATCTTTAAAATGACGTAAACCCAAAAACAAAAACGTAATATATTGCAGCTTTCCAATCTTTAGGTGTGATCGCTGTGTTCATTTTCTTTTTTATGCTTTTATTTCTTTATTTGCACCCAGTGATCCGTCCATTAACACGCCTCCTGTATTAGGGTGTCTCCACTGTGGATGGAGGAGCAATGGAGACTCCATCAGACAGCAGCATTGTCAATCTAGGATGAAGGTAGTGTTAGGGCCCCTTTCACACTTGTGCGACCTAAAAGTCGCAATTTTTTGCCACAATTGTGACTGGACTTGAAGCAATGCCTGTGTAATCTTGAGGTCTATAGACCTCAAAATGCATCAAATTCAGACCAAAACATTGCAGGGACGAATTAACCACTTGCCGACCGCCGCAAGTACATATACTGCAGCGGTCAGCCCCGGCCAGGCAAAGTGATGTATGGGTACGTCACTAGCCTGTGAGCCAATAGCGGGCGGGCGCGCGCTCCCGGAGGCGCACTCCCGCCCCGGCTCGTTCCCTAACAAGTCCGCGTGTGTGACCGCCGGACCCGATGTCAGCCGGTCACTCGCGATTGTCCGCCGTGAAGGGAGAAAGGCAGGCGGCTAATGTAAACAAAGCCACCTGTCATTCTTCCATGTGTAACAGCAGTGATCTAATGGCCCTGCTATGTAGGACCGTTGATCTGTGCTGTTACATGTAAAGCCACATCCCTGCACAGTTAGAAACACGCCCCTAGGGACACACTTAACCCCTCCTTCCCCAATAAAGTTAACCCCTTCCCTGCCAGTGTCATTTTTACAGTAACAGTGCATATGTATAGCACTGATTACTGCAGTAATGTCACTGGTACTCCCAAAAGTGTCATAAATGTCAGTCAAGGGTCCGATCTGTCCACGGCAATGTCGCAGTCCCGCAAAAAAAATCGCAGATCGCCGCCATTACTCGTTAAAAAAAAAACAACAAAAATGACAAAAATCTTTCCCTTAGTTAGAAAACGCAATAACTTTTGCGCAAACCAATCAAAATACGCTTTTTGCAATTTTTTTTTTTTACCAAACATATGTAGCAGAAAACAAATTGGCCAAAAATGTTAAAAAATTTTGATTTTTAAATTTTTTTGGGGGAAATTCATATAAAAAATGTGAAAAATATTGTTATTTTTGCCAAATTGTCGCTCTTTTTTTGTTTATAGCACATGATCAAAAAATCGCAGAGGTGATCAAATACCACCAAAAGAAAGCTCTATTTGTGGGGGAAAAAAGGACGTCAAATTCGTTTAGGTACAGCGTCGCACGACCACGCGATTGTCCGTTAAATTCACGCAGTGCCAAATCGCAAAATAGGGCCTGGTCAGGAAGGGGGTAAAATCTTCCGGGGCTTAAGTGGTTAAGAAATTATTGATTCTGGACAGCCACGCTCCAAATGCAACACCTTTATTGAAACAATAAAATCTATACAGAACAGGAGAATACAAATACAGCAGCAGCTGATGCGTTTCACACCTCTCACTGGTGCTTAATCATAGCTGACTCACTGGTGACTAAGCACCAGTGAGAGGAGTGAAACGTGTCAGCTGCTGTTGTATTTGTATTCTCCTGTGCTGTATAGATTTTATTGTTTCAATAAAGATGTTGCATTTGGGGTGTGGTCATCCAGAACCATTCATTTCTTCATTTGAACTGCAGAGCCAGCAATTGCTTGCATGGGGAGGTTTGATTTGGAGGACTGACACCTGGAGCGGTAACACCTTCATTAGTGCAGGGACTATATTGAACTCGTTACGACTTGAAGTCACACAGATATGAACGGTACTCACTGGAAATCATGGAATAGGACTTGTCATTCAATTTCCACTCCCAAGTCGCAGGAGAAGTCGCAGAAGTGTGAAAGGGGCCTTAGATGTACTAGCAGAATTAAATAGACTTGACTTGCAAATTAAAGCCGAACTCCAGCTGACGATTTTAAAGACTTAAAGCGATTGTAAATGATCACCTAGTAAAAGGAACTATTCAGTTTAAAATATAAATAATAGGATATAAAAAAATTATAAATACCTTTTTTTTTCTCTTTTTCATAAGTGATCACATTCCCTCTGTTCTCAGCTGCATAAGGGCCGAGGAGAGGAGAAGCAGCAGCAGCACACTGAGCTTCTCAGTGAATGGCTGTGCAGGTGGGAGGGGTTGTCAGGACAAGTCTGATCATTGGAGGAGAGCAAAGCTAGAGAACTGACTACAGTGTGCTCTCCTGCTTAGTGTGGTCAGTTTTTAATAGGATAGCAGAGGGACTGGCAGGAACACCAAATATTTCACATATAGGAAGCATTACAAAGAGAACAGGAGACTTTCTCATACAAGTACATGGTACAGAAGGCACATATCAGGAATATGAAGTGTTGGGGTAACAAACACTTTAAGGCCTGTACACATGATCAGAATATCGGACGAAAAATACCGCTTTCTAGGCGATCGTACGATAATCTGATCGTTAAATCACAGCTTTTGAGAGACGATCACAACAATTGTATCTGATATATCTGAAGGGACAAACACAAACATTTTTCTTGTACCAGATCATACTATTTTGGTTTAATCAGTGCAGTCTTCATCCGAAAATACAATACAAATACAAGACATGCATACAAAAACATGACATCACTTCTGAACTTTTATTTTGTCGAACAAGAATTTTTCGTAACTTCAGTAACTATTCAATTTGGATCTGGAGACTAGCATGCAAAAAAAAATAAAATGGATGATCATTCATCCGATCATCTCATAGTGTGTTGTGTAGCAGCAAAAGTGTTTTTCCTTTTTGGATGAAGAGATTTACATACTTTATTGAAAGATTACCATTGTAAGCACCCCTGTCAGTGTTAAATATCCTGTCCTAGCCTTCTGACACTTTTGCTGGACAGCTTGTTCTGTTAAAAGAAGGTGAAAAATAACACATGTACTGGCCAAAACACCAGGTAAAAATAAAAGAAAAAAGACCCGTAAAAAATGAAACCTAATGCAGCCAGCACATCTAAGAACTGGTAAGCTTCAATATAGTACACTTTTGTTTTTGGATTTAATACTAATTTAACTAAATCTTTATATAATCAATGATCAATTCTCCTTTCCACACTCATAAGCTTAAAACGGTAGTATACTCCGCTTGTCTGGTGGACCTTCAGAGCTCCTTGCCGGAAAGTGAACTCCCGCGCACATGCACGGGAGTGACGTCATCGTGGCTCCGGCCACTCACAGCGCTGGAGCCGCCGAACCCAGAAGAGACACAGGGGCAAGATGTCAGCTGCCTCAGCGGTGTCCGGGCGACCATATCAGGGCTTCGTTCTAAGGTAAGTTTTTCATAATGAGCTAGTATGCAATGCATACTAGCTCATTATGCCTTTGTCCTGCAGGGTTTTTTTTTCTTTTCTTTTTTTCGAGGATACAACCACTTTAACTGTGCAACCTCCTCCCGCCAGCTACTTTCTTACCTCTAGAGACAGTTTACAGCCTGAATAAAACCTGTTCAGTGCTGGCCTTGCATTGACTTGAATGGAGCTGTATATCATGATTGGGGATCCTCAGTATACTGCAATATTCAAGTCAAGGGGGACGCAGTGCACAAATGTGACCAGTGCTCTTTTGAATGGGGTGTAAACAGCAAAGGAGGCAATGGCTCTAGAATAAAACGAAGGTAAGTAAGCGTCTAAGAGGGGGGACGTGTTTTGTATCTTAGCTTGGTGGAAATGTGGGGGGGGCACTTTGATTGGAAGCATTAAAGCTCCAGTCTACATATCTTCTGAGGCCAGTTGTCTACTCTACCTATATATCAAAGGTTATTCTATAGATCCAGATGGACCCAGTTGCCAGGGAGGTGAATGCTACACTAATGACCCTAAAGTTGCTTGGTCTGGCACAATTAATAGACAAATTTAGAGAATGAGTTAATGGTGGGGAATCTAATATTTATAGTACAACCATTGCCTGTCCCTGATTACGTTCTCGGGTTGCATGAAATTACTATTCAGATACCAATGCATAACATGGACCTTGCACCTATATAGCAAGGTCCATTTATTTAGTAAGGGCATTCTCCCCCATTTCAGTTTGCTGCACTAAACTGTAAAATAACACCTATTGGGGGAAAAATGTTTCCACTCGCTGCACCTAAGTGTGGGTGACATGAGTCTGGGTAATGCGGAGTAGCCCAATTCTCTTGAAAAGATATTAGTGCACCATGCTGAATCATGTCTCATAAGAGTTCTGGCACTTGGCATTCCCCAGGCTCTTGTTGGAAAACACAGTGATGCAGCACAGACACCAGGGGAAAGGTAACTATATAACCTAACCCCCCCACTCCCCAACCCACACACACAAAGATGTCTCTTGACGGGTAATTGCAGTGGATAAGGATCACTGAATAATTCCTCGTTTCCACTGAGCGGAACGGTTCGGGTCGGTACAGTTTGGAAGAGTTAGAATGGTCCGGTCTATTCAGGTGAGCGTTTCCACTGCAAGTCTGGCCACCAGGGACCATGCAGAGTTTACACCAAATGAGGTGTTTGTTTTGCTCTTTCATTTGACGTGAGCATTGAAGTTTTCCTGTCCGCCAATCAGTGGAATCTATCGTGTGACGCCAGTAGCTCCGCCCTAACCGAACCGTTCCATTTCCTATGGCCCTACATCTGAAGCAGGACCAGGAATGGAGCGGTTTGGTTCAGTTGTATGGACCACTTTCACAATGGAAACACTTAAATTAGCGTACCGTACCGAACTGACCCGAACCGATCCGCTCAGTGGAAACGAGGCATAAGAGGACCTTGCACTAGGTCTAGGGTCTGCTTTAACCACTTCAGTACAGGGTACTTTCACCTAGGGCTGGGCGATAAAACGATAACGATATGTATCGCGATAGACACGTGATCGATATCAATAAAAAAATTGTTCGATAAAACGTTCGATATTTTTCCTTAAGCAGTCTCACTCATAGCGCTGCAAGTCGGCTTCTATTCCTCCTGCTTTTTCTCTTTTTTACAGTTGGAAGTTGCCGCCTACTTGCTCGGAGGCTATGATTGGATAGCAGTTAGGTACTGATTGATTTTCATTGGGACTTTGGAGGCGTTTTTCGATTGGTCCTGGATTCATTTCCGGTTCATCCGAGGTACGCTTCCTCTGTCCTTAGCAATGTGCGGTTGGCGCTAGCGGTGGGGGAGGTGATTGGCTGGATCAGACGCCGCTCCTCCCTTTCCGACTCTTGCAGCCATTTAATGGGGTGATCGGCGGTCCTGAACCACGCCCCCTGATGACGTCACGCTTTGACGAAACCGGTAGGGGACCGGTGAATACCCTGTAGTGCCCTGTGTATACCCTGTAGTGTCCTCCTGTTTTACATCGCAGGAGACCGGGCTGCAGCTACCGCACCATCCATTCAGAGATCCCCGCAGGATTTTACCTGGATGTGGAGGTCACATCTTTTCAACTTATCACCTGAGCTTCTTTTTGGACTTTTTCCTCTCCATGGACTCTCCTTCTACTGTTTTTTCAGTACACTCTGATACATTGTGGAAATTCATCTATATATATATCAGTGATTGCCTGTTTTAGTGTTTTCTATCAAGAGCTGCATACTTCTGTTTTCATTTTTTCTTCTTCGTCAGAAGCAAACAGAGGACGCGAAGCAAGTATGGTTGTGTTGACATTTTATTTGTGGGAAATGGGGAATTATGATCAGAGGAAGGTTAAGTTTAAAATAAAAATGTTTAAATGTAACATTTTTCTCCTGGTCCTTATTTTAAATGGGTAATTGGGTAATTAAAAATATCAATAATTATCGATAATTATCGATATCGACCGATATGAAACTTTGATATCGTGATACAGTTTTCAGCCATATCGCCCAGCCCTACTTTCACCCCTTCCTGCCCAGGCCAATTTTCAGCTTTCATCGCTGTCGCACTTTGAATGACAATTGCGCGATCATGCAACACTGTACCTATATGAAATTTTTATTATTTTTTTCCCACAAATAAAGCTATCTTTTGGTGGTATTTGATCACCACTGGGGAAAAAAAAAACTTTTTTCATTTCTGATATACAATTTTGCAAATATTTTTGCGACGATGAGGCTGAACTGATAGGCACTGATGATGCTGCACTCATGGGCACTGATGAGGCCACACTGATATGCTGCACTAATGGGGTGACACTGATATGCTGCACTGATGGGGCAACACTGATATTCTGCACTGATGGACACTTATATACTGCACTGATGGGGTGACACTCATATGCTGCACTGATCGGGCTTAACTGATATGTTGCACTGCTGTTGTACTAAATACCTTCCACTTCCTTATAATAGACTTCACTGTGCTTCTAGGCATTGATAAAGCGTTTGAAATTTTTTTGCATCCATCTCCTGTTGTGCTTGTTCACAGCTTTATCCTGGAGATCCCGGTAACAGTGCCTTGCCACCCATAGTTGATTGTTTGTTTCAGTTGCGCTACCAGAGACTGAAATCCTCCAGGAAAGCTAATTTTTCAAGCTGAGCTAATTAAAATAAATACAACTGATCACAGTTGAAAGTCAAATGACTTTGTGTGCCATTGAGAAGGTAATTAGCTACATCTGAGTTTATTTTTAGGAGGGGTGATCCTTTTTCCAACTCAGTGATTCTGTTTTTGAAAAAAAAATTTCTGACATGTTGGTGTTATATCTTTCACTTGGATGTTATACGTTGCACTGAGTGAATACAGCTAGCCAAAACAAAAGAGGTGTCTGTCTTCATTTCAGGCTGCAAAGCAACAAAATGTGATTATTTTAAAGGGGCATGATTCTTTTCTATACCCACTGTATATGTGTTGTGATAATACCATCATGGGCTGTTACAAAATTGTAAAACAGAATGTAAAAGAAATAAATAGCTTTGCTTAAAAACCGGAGAGAGTGGAGTAAATGGAACCTGATATATGACTGCATCCATAACCTAACAAATCCTCAGAGATTACTGAATGGAGCCCCAGGGCACCCAGGAGGCTTTGTCCATAGGCCCCCAGGGCAACCATAGCTACAATCAATACAAAGACTATGTGACAAGAGACTCGTACCATACACTATAATGATGAATTCCTCTACAAATCTCATAAGTGAACTGTTCAGACCTTAACCCCACAGATTAGCCTAGAGGTAACTATTTGATATTCAGATTGCGCAGAGTGTATGCTGACCTGTTCATTTAATGCTGCAACAAATATTTGTCCTTTCTACAGAGTCAGCAGCAGTAGGATAAAAAAAGGCAAGATCATAGTTATAATATAGAAGGATCATTCCAGGTTTATTCAGCTGTCCATACACAGGCAGATCTTCCATACAATTTAGCAATTGCCTATTTTAACATGTGTAGTGGCTGCGTCTAACTTAAATAATTATTGAACTGAATGCTAGACGATAGTATGCATCAGCATTCTTTTAGCTGTATGGCCCATTTATTATCCAGAAGGGTGGGTTGGTTTTCCAGGATTGTGGAAGATTTCTGTCACCCAAGCTATCAGCTTTTCTTTCTATTAGGCTAGGTTCACATCTATGCATGTGCAGTTCATGCATTTCTTAAAGCAATGTCTCTCTTTTTCTCTGCATTTTTACTTCCGCATTGTGTATTTCTATGTTTTTCTGCCCCTCCACTTTTATTTCTCCATTTTGTGTGTTTTTTTATTTTTTAATGTCCCCTTATGTAAAGGATAAATGCACTTTCAGTCTAGAAAGTTACTAGAAGTTTTACGTTTAACCCAGCGGGCGGAACGAAAAAAAAAAAATGGGAGATCCCTGTACCAAGACAAGCGATGTTAGTGCGGCGATCACCTCTGCTGTGCTATTGTATTCTGACAGGGGGACTGAATCCACCCCCCTGGCCAGAACACACTGATCTACGCTTGCAGTCATTGGCTGCCAGCGCTGATCGGATGCGTGTTAAATGCTGGTTTTGCAGCATGCTCATTTAAACAGCTGCCTTCTGTAGAACAAACTGCTGTACACAGAGGCCTGAAAGTCGGCTAGTTCCTTCCGACCGCAACCGGAAGTGACATCACCCGGCTCCTCCCAATGTTTTACGTCATCAATCACGTGACTTCCTCAGGGCCCTGATTATTTTGCACATTTTGTCCAGTAAGGCATCAAATCATTTATTTTTTTCTTCATGATCTCTTTATTTTTTTCTTCATGATCTCTTTATTTGTTTCATGTATTGTGTTGATCTATTCCATTTTGATTTATTGCACCATTTTTTATGGTATTAATTACTTATCATTTATATCATCGCATTTATATTTATTTGAGTTAGCGCCACACTCTTAACTGCTAATATCAACACTTGTGGGGACACAATATAGTGTTGGCAGCTATTGTTTTATATGGTTATTGTGAATCGGGTAGTGCATAAGTGGTTTTGTCTTTTTTCTTACTTGGTAGTTACTGCCTCATGAAAAAAATGACAGTATCTCCCCTAATTGTAATGTCATGTTTCTCCTCGGAAGGCCAGCACTATGCTTGCACAGGCATCGCTCAAGAGGTAATTGAGGCCCCTTTCACACTGTCCGACTCTGTTTTTCTCAGCGGGGGATCAATCCACCGAACCCCCCTGCTGAGCAGGCGTATGGCAGCTCTGTTTCCGCTCTGTGTGCGGAGACGGAGCTGTCAGGTCCTAGTTGTCCTCCATGGAGGAATCAGATGAGAACGGACCGCCTGTCCGTTCTCATCCGATCCCATCTGATCCGATCCGCCAGACGGATGGAAAATGGGTTTTCCATCCGTCCAGATTTGACGGACAGGATCGCATCGGATGTCAGCGGACATGTCTCCGCTGACATACGCTGCCACATAGAGATGCATGAGGCATCCGTTCAGATCCGCCTAAAAAACTGCCAGGCGGATCTGAACAGTCCGCATGTGTGAAAGGGGCCAAATTCAAAACCAAAAATGTAACATATTGGAGTTTAGCAACGTTAGATATGGTGGCTGTATAAGGCCTCTTGCACACTGCAGCTTGAAAAAGCTTAGCAAAGTTTTTTTTTTTAGTGAGCTAAAACACAGCCCATTCATTGTAATGTGGCTATGCACACAGGCACGTAAACGAGCGCCGTGCATTCTTCAGTAAAAACAAAATAGAAAAATCTGCATTTTTGGTCAGTAATTTATGTCTCATGCACGCAAATGCATGCAAATACACACATTTGCGCACAAATGTGCCCAAATGCCTATTATATAGTAAAAAAACAAGAATGCGTGAAAAAGAAAACCCACACAAACACATACAAAAAAAGTCTGAAAAAGTAGATTCTTAAACAGGATTATCGTGTGCAAGAGGCCTTCGTTTTCTTTTTATAGGCTTTTATCCTTTTTGGCGTGTTCATAGCACATTTTTGCGCCCCAAAATGCATGACTGCTAACCGTGTTTGGGGTGCCATTAAAAAATAATGGCACTGAAAATGCATTGCGTGGTTTTTGCACATTTCCAGGAATGCAGATAAAAATGCATAATTCTGCCCGTAGTCATGGAAAGCTAAGGTGTGAATGCAGCAGAAGTAAGTAATGACTGATGATGAAGGAAATTCTTCCTTCTGTTTATTGTGGACCAATGACATCATCCTCCCATGAAATTCCTCTCAGTTTGAGGCACAATGTGCAAGGTTTTGTTCTTTGGAGTATAGTCAGATTGGTGCGTTGTGGTGCCATTCATCTGAAAGTACCGTTACAGCAGCTACCAATGCCCTCACACTGCAATAGACCACGGCACATGCCATGTTAAACTAAAGGTGTGGCATGCGCAGCACTACAAAGTGCCTTATGCGCTGTGGCATTAGAAGAATTGGATCTCTCTGACTTCAGTCTAACCAGACTGTCTGTTACTCTATAAATTCCTCTAATACCGTTCTATGGAAAGCAGTAGGTTTAAAGAGCACACCAAACGCTTAAGATATCTTCTTTATTAACTTCAACTTTTCTTCATAGATAACACTGACACTTTTGCAGCAGACAGTCCATGTACAACATGTGCTGAATACAGTATAACAAATGGTGGATATATTTCTCTCTCTATTGCTGTTTGAGTTTGTTTGCTTGGGTTTGGTTTTGAGTTGTTAGAGTTCTTTGGGTTTGTTCGATAGTTTGAATTCGATATAACTTTTGAAGTTTGATAGTTTGTTTGTTTGATAGTTTGGTGGAACTACAAGTGAACACATAACTAGTTCAGTATACAGCTCTAATTACTAACAATAGGAACATGTATAACTGTTAATTACCTATTTTTGGCCACTTGCTTCCATAAAACTGCTCTGTGGATCTGTGTCTATTCAGTTCTCTTGCTCTGTAGTGGAATGAGAAAGTTGGCTGAAAGCATGAGGCTTCAGAGAAAAAATGGGTGTAAGGCTGGCTGTGATTGGCCAAGACTGTTGCTGAGTGTGAGATTGGCTGTGATTGGCCACAAACTCCTTATGGGTAATAAAGTTTAACTCTGTGCTTTCTGGTTTAAATTCTGCTGTGTCTGAGCTTACCTTACAGGCATGTAAATGAATCTTACAGGCATATTTCCTTTTGCTTCTGTGAACACAACATACAACTGTTATGTGACATCCAAACATGAAATCACAGTAAATAACTCTGCTTTTGTCTCTCACATATAAACATATGCACTGTATTGAGGTTATTAACAGGTCTAGCTGTATATGCATGTAGGTCATATTAGCAACCTAGGACAGGTTCTAGCTGGCCAGCTACAAAAGGATCAGGTATGATCCTGTGTTAGGGTGTGTTGCCAGCCCATTTAAAGTTAGTGAGCTGCCTTAAATTGCTACTAAACCGTGGACACTGTATTCACTATATCTGGTCTCCCACAGTACACAGAACATGGAAATGCAATTATTTTAGTAAATATAAACTGCTAAATACCTTTTCTCATTAGCAGTATATAGCACTCTTATGACTTCTATAAGTGTCTGGTTAAAGCTTGTAGGATGAGTGTTCATACTACTCTGACTATCCTATGAGGCTGCCGGACCCCTGACCCTCTGACTGGACAGTGCTGGTTGGCACTGTGCTGATAACACACAAAATTGAGCAGAGTGCCTCCAAGGCTCTGTTCCATCAGCAGATGGATTGGGGACAGTAAAAGAAGTGGACGATCAGAGAACAGGATGGAACAGCCTTTTTACTATGTAAATGCAATGTACAAACGTAGAGGCTCAACGCCTCTAAAGACCACCAGGGGGGTCTCAGGTAGCTGGGGACCCAGCACCTTATCATTTTTTAGGACTCCCCAGTGTCTTTTAAAAATACGTTTCACATCGCTGAATTGTTTGGAGTAAGTGGTGATGAACGAAAAACCCAGACGATTGGGATCAGTCTGTGCCCTAGGTTGTTTATTTTTTTTATTTAATAGGGTGGATCTATCAATGTCCCCTACCTGTCGGAGCACCACATCCAGACTGGCCCCGTCATAACCTTTATCCAAAGATTTATTTTTTAATATCAAGGCTTGACTAAAATAGTCCTCTTTTTGAGTGCAGTTGCGACAAAGACGCAAAAACTGGCTTTTGGGTACAGAACTTAAACACGAGGGATGATGACAAGTCAACTCCCTTGCTCAATGTACCCATTGCGAGCAGTAGGTTTAAAATACATACTCGTCACAACTGCACCTTCCTTGATTTCAATAGTCAGATCGAGGAAATTAATCCTCTCACTGCTAGCCTCATGTTGTAAGACAATTCCCATTGAGTTCAGATTCAGATCCCCAATAAAATTGTCAACCTATCAAGACAAGACTATCAAGACAATCAAGACAACCTATCGCTATCCCATAGGAGGAGGACGTCATCAATATAGCGTCGCCAGAGAACCAGCTCTAGTCTAGGTGATGGAGTGACCTAGCATGTCTCCAGACCTACACCCTATTGAGCATCTGTGGGACATCCTCAAACAGAAGGTGGAGGAGCGCAAGGTCTCTAACATCCACCAACTCTGTGATGTCGTCAAGAAGGAGTGGAAGAAGACTCCAGTGGCAACCTGTGAAGCTCTGGTTAACTCCATGCCCAAGAGGGTTAAGGCAGTGCTAGAAAATAATGGTGGCCACAAAAAATATTGACACTTTGGGCCCAATTTGGACATTTTCGCTTAGGGGTGTACTCACTTTTGTTGCCAGCGGTTTAGACATTAATGGCTGTGTGTTGAGTGATTTTGAGGGGACAGCAAATTTACACTGTTATACAAGCTGTACACTCATTACTTTACATTGTAGCAAAGTGTCATTTCTTCAGCGTTGTCACATGAAAAGATTTACCAAAATGTGAGGAGTATACCCACTTTTGTGAGATACTGTATATAGGACATCCTTTTTTGAACAGGGGGTATGCCAGGCCCCAGACAATTTCCCACTAGTTCCGATATATGTTGGGCACTCAGGAGGCTGGAGCTGGGAGTCTTTGCCTTCATACACGCGGAAGGCGTGCACATATCCAGTGGCTCTATCACAAAGTTGGTTTCGTTTTTACCCATACCTGGCTCTCTTACAGGGAATATGCTGTTTGAGGTGCAGCCGGCCAGTAAAGTGGATAAGCAAGGGATACGTCCACACAAATATTTTGGTCTGGGCATACACTTGAGCAAATCGTTTGGAAAAAGAATTTATAAGGGGGCATATTTTATACAATTTATTGTGGTTGGGATGATCTCGGGGAGGGCAGTGCAAATTGTCATTAAAATGTAGGAAGCGCAAAATCATGTCACAGTGTGTCCTGGACATGACAGCTGAATAAATCGGCATGTGGTGGATGGGGTGGGTGGACCAGTAGGCATGCACTTAATTTTTTTTGTAAGCCACATATTAAATGTAAGACCCAAAAACAATTTGCATTGAATTAAAAACAGGGGTTTAGTTAACACACATTTGCAAACGCATGTGTAAGCTGCAAGGCCCCTTCACGACACCCTGTATTACTTACAGTCCTAACACTACTAATTTATAAGTGTCTCCACAGTGGGGGCACATGCAAGCTAATGGATAGATGAGGGACAGGCGGGCCTGGAGTTCGCCCAAACCTCCCCTAAGTGGCCCCTGCCCCCATCTATAACTGGCCTTCAATGTATATTGCAACATCACCTGTAATTACAACCTAATAGCTATGTAATAGCCATAGGTTCAAAACTAAAATGACCAGCTGAGGAGCACGCACCTCCATGCCTATATATATTTACTAAGGGCCGGTTGTGCTCACGTACCTCATTTAAGGTCCCAAACCTTTTTCCTAATATGTCATTTTGCTATATGACTGGCGGGAAGTGGTTAAACAACCCATTCAGTTTAAAATGTAAATGCAAGGCAAAACTTTTGTGTATATGAATAATAAAACTTTAGAAATACCTTTTTTCTATAAGTGATCACATGACCATTGTATTCAGCTGCAGAAGGGGCTTAAAGTGCTGGGGTGGAGACTACAGGGGGGGCGTGTCAACAGGTGGCAGATAAATAGCAGTACACTGATCTCCCCAGTCATTAGTTGTGCGGGGGGGGGGGGGGTGTCAGTACAGTCTTGGCAATTGAAGGACAAGCAGGTGGTGTTCCCAGCCTGAAAACTGTCTATGCTAGGATGGAGGCCTAGTGTGGTCAGTTTGAAGTAGGAAACCAGGGGGACTGGCAGAATCACCAGGTATTTCACACAAAGGAAACCATGCAAAGAGAACAGGATACTTTAGAATACAAGTATATGGTACAACAAGCATATATCAGGAATATGAAATGTTGGTGTAACACACTTTAATGGAGATTTGTAAGGTCAAATATAGGTTTGTTTTCTTTTATCCATTTTTAAACCTATTAGATGTACACTGCTCAAAAAAAATTAAAGGAACACTTTGAATACACATGCTGGATATCTATACTGATATGGACTGGGTAATGTGTTAGGAACAAAAAGGATGCCACATCATTTGATGGAAATGAAAATGATCAACCTACAGAGGGCTGAATTCAAAGACACCCCGAAAATCAAAGTGAAAAATGATGCAGCAGGCTAGTCCATATTGCTGAATTTTCATTGCAGCAACTCAAAATGGTACTCAGTAGTTTGAATGGCCTCCACATGCTTTTATGCATGCATGACAATGTCGGGGCATGCTCCTAATGAGACGACGGATGGTGTCCTGGGGTATTTTCTCCCAGATCTGGACCAGAGCATCACTGAGCTCCTGAACAGACTAAGGTACAACCTAGCGGTGTCGGATGGACCAAAACATAATGTCCCAGAAGTGTTCTATTGTATTTAGGTCAGGCGAGCGTGGGGGACATTCAATGGTATCAATTCCTTCATCCTCCAGGAACTGGCTGCATACTCTCACCACATGAGGCCGGGCATTGTTGTGCACCAGAAGGAACCCAGGACCCACTGCACCAGTGTAAGGTCTGACAATGGGTCCAAGGATTTCATCCCGATACCTAATGGCAGTTAGGGTGCCATTGTCTAGCCTGTAGAGGTCTGTGCGTCCCTCCAAGGATATGCCTCCCCAGACTATCACTGACTCACCACCAAACTGGTCATGCTGAATGATGTTACAGGCAGCATAATGTTCTCCATGGCTTCTCCAGACCCTTTCACATCTGTCACATTTGCTTAGGGTGAACCTGCTCTCATCTGTGAAAAGAACAGGGCGCCAGTGGCGGACCTGCCAATTCTGGTGTTCAATTGCAAGTACCAATTGAGCTACCGGGCAGTGAGCACAGGGCACACTAGAGGGATTTGGTTCATAAGGGTACAAGACCTGATGTTTTATCAGTGCAGGAGGAAGAAATAATAATACCTAATGCACCCATTGCATCTTTCATCATCTACCCAAGACCTAAAAGGGAATGAACCCCCTTGTGGGCAGGCCCATTGTGCCTGATATTGGGTCTTTGAATGAGAGGATGGGACAACGGTTAAGACCACAAACTTTAGTTGATGGGTTACCCAGCTATTTGCGTGACACAAATCATTTATTGAAACTTTGTCAGGATTATGAGTGGATGGAGGGTGACGTGGATCACATGTGATGTGTCCAGCCTATATTCTAGTATCCCGCACTCAGTATCTTTTTTTTGTAGACCAATGCAGTCTGTACTCTTATGTACAGAAAGCGTTCATCTTGGAATGCCTGGATTATCATTTAACCCATAATTACTTCTCATTTGATGGGGATTTTTTCTCCAAAGGTGCGGAGCAGCAATGGGAGCAAGGATTTTTCCCTCTCTTGCCAATCTTTACATGGGTTGGTGCGAGAGGGTGAGGATATTTGGGTTGGATTATTCATTCTGTTCACACATCAAAATTTTCATACATTATATATATATATATATATATATATATATATATATATATAGATGATCTGATTTCTAGATTGTAAGCTCTAACGAGCAGGGCCCTCTAGTTCCTCCTGTATTGAACTGTATTGTAACTGTATTGTCTTCCCTCAAATTGTAAAGCGCTGCACAAACTGTTGGCGCTATATAAATCCTGTATAATAATAATAATAATAATATACGTTTGTTCCAGTGAGCTGGGTACATTGGATAATTTTTTGTAATATTTGAATGATAATTCTTTAAATCTCAGTTTAACTGGACAAATGGATAGATGTTTCATTGATTTTCTGGATTTATCATTGGAAGGCTGTGAGCGTTGTGTTGTCACTAACCTTTACAGGAAGCCCTTGTCTGTAAACAGTATATTAAGGGCAGACTCTGGTCATCCTGCATATATCATTAGAGGCATTCCTGTAAGCCAACTTCTACGTTTACAAAAGATATGTAGTAGGGAAGCTGATTTTCAGAGGGAGGCCTTTAATATAGCTTTTTTTTCAGCGAGGTTACTCTGAAGGTACAGTTAAAAGGGCCATTAACCACTTTACGTCTGCCTGCAGTAATATTACTGCGGCAGAGTGGCTCGTTATCGTCTGACGACGTAGTACTACGTCGTCAGACACTCTCCTTTCTCGGCGGTGCACGCGCGCCGCCGGAGGCTCGCTCCCGCTGTATTCAGTCACAGCGGGAGTCGGGCCAGGGGAGGAGCAGCGGCAATCGCCGCCGCTTTTCCCCGATCGTCGGGGATCTAGTGTGGAGATCCGCCCGCCTGTGTAAACACAAGCGGGCGGATCTCCTAAGTGACAAGCAGGGTCAGATTGCAGGGTTCAACATAGCTGAACCCTGGATCTGTCCTTGTGTCACTCAGTCACCTCCCCCCACACACGTCAGTAAGCACCAGGCATACATTAACCCCTCCCTCTCCAATAAAATTAACCCCTTCCCTGCCAGTGTCATTTTTACAGTAACAGTGCATATATATAGCACTGATTACTGCAGTAATGTCACTGGTACCCCCAAAAGTGTCAAAAATGTCAGTCAAGGGTCCGATCTGTCCGCCACAATGTCGCAGTCCCGCAAAAAAAATCGCAGATCGCCGCCATTACGCGTTAAAAAAAAAAAACACCAAAAATGACATAAATCTTTCCCTTAGTTAGTAAACGCAATAACTTTTGCGCAAACCAATCAAAATACGCTTATTGTGATTTTTTTTACCAAACATGGGTAGCAGAAAACAAATTGGCCAAAAATTTAAAAAAAAATTGGTTTTTACATCTTTTTTGGGGGGAATTTCATATAAAAAAATGTGAAAAATATTGTTATTTTTTCAAAATAAACTCTCTTTTTTTGTTTATAGCGCAAAAAGTAAAAATCGCACAGGTGATCAAATACCACCAAAAGAAAGCTCTGTTTGTGGGAAAAAAAGGACGTAAATTTCGTTTAGGTACGGCGTCGCACGACCGCGCAATTGTCAGTTAAAGTCGCACAGCGCCGAATGGCAAAAAGTGGCCCAGACGTAAGACAGCAAAATGCTCCGGTGGTAAAGTGGTTAATATAGCTAGAAAAACTGAGAGGAGTCATCTATTAGGCAGTAAAAAGCAAGGACAACCTGATGTTAAAAAGCAAGGACCACCTGTGTTCTCTACTCCATATAGTATAGAGTTCAGAAAGATTAATAATATTGTTGAACGCCATTTATCAATCTTATAGAATGATAGTGTGTTTTCCCAAATCCTTTCTGGTAGGGCTAGAATAGTTTCTTGACGTGTGCTCTTTCTAGGCAAACCCCTATCCCCTAGCTATTTTACATTTAGTAATAAGCAGGGGTCAGGGGACCACTTGGCTTGATTTTAAGGGGAATCACAAATGTGGCTCAAAAGATTGCCCTTGTTGTCCACGTTTGATTAAGGGAGGGGGATTTAAGTCTACAGTTAGTGGTAGACAGGGCTTTTTTTTTTTTCAAGTTCCAGGGCTGGAACTTGGTGGAACTAGTTCCACCACCTCTGCTCCTGAGTGGCACCCACTGAGTGCATGATGGGAACAATGGAGATGCAGGTGCCTGGGGTGCAGTGCAGATGCCGACACCCCCACTGGATGATCTTCCCACAAGTGAGAGAGGCGGAGCTAACTACAGTGCGTGGGGAGGTACTACAGCCAACTGCGTGCTTCAGCTTAATATAGCAACAAAAGTGAGACATGTGGAAGTTGGTAGAACTTTCAAGGAGAAACGGAAAATATGGGGGCAGTAAAGAGGGGGAGGGGTTGCATGCAGAGGTCAGAGCTGAAGAGGTTTGAAAGTAAGATGTGGATGGGGGGTGCAGAGGTAAGCAGATTTGGAAAAAGGCTTAACAATCTGTGTGTAGCACACCCCCGAACTCTGTGCTCCTAGTATTTAATGCCCCTTTAAGACCCTCCCACTGTTTGTGGAATTTGACCACACCCACTATTTGATGCTGTTTGGAGTTGATTAGGTTTGGGGGGGTTATTGTTGAGTTCCTGTACCTATTTTCTGAGAAAAAAAGCCCTGGTGGTAGAAATTATAGTGTCAAAGAATTAATAGATTGTAATACCAGATACTTAATATACATGTGTAAGATCTGCCACATACAAAATGTGGGCTGAACAACAAGGAGATTGCGGGATGTTTATGTGTATGATGTACAGAAGAACCACTCTACAAATGTTGCCAATTAATTTATTAGATCACATGGTGGCGATCTCGCAGCTCTACAAAAACAGGGGATTGAAAGAGTTAAAATACCACCTAGGGGAGGGGATGTGTTCAGGTAGCTGTGCAAGTGGGAGGTCTTCTAGATTTTCCATTTGAGAACACGAATGCCCAATGGGCTAAATTTTATGATTGACCACCTCTTGCTATAGAGATAGAGAATCTTCCCTTTTTATTTCCCTAATTTCCTGCAGTCTATTAGCACCTATTTCCCTCGTGTGTGTGGGTTTTTTTTTTTACTTAGCTAATTGTCTTCAGCCTGTTAGTACGTACTTTTTTTTTTTTTAGCTAGTTTCCTTCACTCTGTTAGCACCCATTTCCCTCGAGTGTGTTTCTTTTTTTTTTTTTTTTTTTCTTAGCTAGTTGCCTTCAGCCCATTAGTAACTAGTTCATTTTTTGTTTTTTATTGTTTTTTTTGTTGTTGTTTTTTCTCAGCTAGTTGCCTTCAGTCTGGTAGTACCTACTTCCGTGTTTTTTCTCTCCTTCTCAGCTAGTCGCCTTCAGTCTAGTAGTATCCACTTTAGTTTTTTTTTTTTTTTTTATTGTTTTCTTTTTTAGAGATTTTTTGCAACCTTTCTTTAGTGCATCTCCTGCAACCTATTAGTGCAAGTTTCCCTTCTTCTTTTTCAATAGATCTCCTGCAGCTTTATTTAGCCAGTGACGTTTATCTGAGGCTATATACATACATATTTTGAGAATATGTCAGTATTGGTCTTCATGATGTTCTAACACTGCTTTTAAAATCATTTATTCTTAACATCCACTTGAATGTGTGTGTGTGTGTATGTGTATATATACAGTATCTCATAAAAGTGAGTACACCCCTCACATTTTTGTAAATATTGTATTCTATCTTTTCATATGACAACACTGAAGAAATGACACTTTGCTACAATGTAAAGTAGTGAGTGTACAGCTTGTATAACAGTGTAAATTTGCTGTCCCCTCAAAATAACTCAACACACAGCCATTAATGTCTAAACCGCTGGCAACTAAAGTGAGTACACCCCTAAGTGAAAATGTCCAAATTGGGCCCAATTAGCAATTTTCTCTCCCCGATATCATGTGACTCGTTAGTGTTCTAAGGTCTCAGGCGTGAATGGGGAGCAAGTGTGTTAAAGTTGGTGTTATCGTTCTCACTCTCTCATACTGGTCACTGGAAATTCAACATGGCACCTCATGGCAAAGAACTCTCTGAGGATCTGAAAAAAATAATTGTGGCTCTACATAAAGGTGGCCTAGGCTTGAAGATTACCAAGACCCTAAAACTGAGCTGCAGCACAGTGACCAAGACCATACAGCGGTTTAACAGGACAGGTTCCATTCATAACTGGCCTCGCCATGGTCGACCAAAGTAGTTGAGTGCATGTGCTCAGCGTCATATCCAGAGGTTGTCTTTGGGAAATAGACATAGAGTGCTGCCAGCATTGCTGCAGAGGTTGAAGGGGTGGGGGGTCAGCCTGTCAGTGCCCAGACCATACGCCGCACACTGCATCACACTGTTTGGAGACATGCTTGGCCAGTCCATCCCCTTTACCCTCAGCTTCTTTAGGAAGGCAGTGGTTGTCTTGGAGGTGTGTTTGGGGCTGTTATCATGTTTGAATACTGCCCTGCAGTCCAGTCTCCGAAGGGAGGGGATCATGCTCTGCTTCAGCATGTCACAGTACACGTTGGCATTCATGGTTCCCTCAATGAACTGTAGCTCCCCAGTGCCGGCAGCAATCATACAGCCCCAGACCATGACACTCCCACCACCATGCTTGACTGTAGGCAAGACAAATTTGTCTTTGCACTCCTCACCTGGTTGCCGCCACACACGCTTGACACCATCTGAACCAATTAGGTTTATCTGATCCCAGGACATGGTTCCAGTAATCCATGTCCTTAGTCTGCTTGTCTTCAAAAAACAGTTTGTGAGGTCTCTTGAGCATCATCTTTAGAAGAGGCTTCCTTCTGGGACGACAGCCATGCAGACAATTTGATGCAGTGTGCGGCGTATAATCTGAGCACCGACAGGCTGACCCCTCACCCCTTAAACCTCTGCAGCAATGCTGGCAGCACTCATATGTCTATTTCCCAAAGACAACCTCTCGATATGACGCTGAGCACATGCACTCAACTACTTTGGTCGACCATGGCAAGGCCTGTTCTGAGTGGAACCTGTCCTGGCAGGGGGGATCATGCTCTGCTTCAGTATGTCACAGTACACGTTGGCATTCATGGTTTCCTCAATGAACTGTAGCTCCCCAGTGCCGGCAGCACTCATGCAGCCCCAGACCATGACACTCCCACCTCCACACTTGACTGTAGGCAAGACACACTTGTCTTTGTACTCCTCACCTGGTTGCCACCACACATGCTTGACACCATCTGAACCCAATAAGTTTATCTTGGTCTCATCAGACCACAGGACATGGTTCCAGTAATCCATGTCCTTAGTCTGCTTGTCATCAGCAAACTGTTTGCGGGCTTTCTTGTGCATCATCTTTAGAAGAGGCTTCCTTCTGGGACGACAGGCATGCAGACCAATTTGATGCAGTGTGCAGGGTATTTTCTGAGCACTGACAGGCTGACCCCACACCTTTTTAACCTCTGCAGCAATTCTGGCAGCACTCATAGGTCTATTTCCCAAAGACAACCTCTGGATATGATGCTGAGCAAGTGTACTCAACTCCTTTGGTCGACCACGGTGAGGTCTGTTCTGATAGGAACCTGTCCTGTTAAACCGATGTATGGTCTTGGCCACCATGCTGCAGCTCAGTTTCAGGGTCTTGGCTATCTTCTTATAGCCTAGGCAATCTTTATGTAGAGCAAAGATTATTTTTTTTCTGATCCTCAGAAAGTTCTTTGCCATGAGGTGCCATATTGAACTTCCAGTGACCAGTATGGGAGAGTGAGAGCGATAACACCAAATGTAACACACCCGCTCCCTATTCACGCCTGAGACCTTGTAACACTAACGAGTCACATGACCCTGGGGAGGGAAAATGGCTAATTGGGCCTAATTTAGACATTTCCACTTAGGGGTGTACTCACTTTTGTAAAGCAAATTTACACTCTTATACAAGCTGTACACACACTACTTTACATTGTAGCAAAGTGTAATTTCTTCAGCTTTGTCACATAAAAAGATATGATAAAATATTTACAAAAATGTGAGGGGTGTACTCACTTTTGTGAGATAGTGTGTATATATATATATATATATATATATATATATATATATATACATATATACATATATACAGTGGGTACGGAAAGTATTCAGACCCCCTTAAATTTTTCACTCTTTGTTATATTGCAGCCATTTGCTAAAATCATTTAAGTTCATTCTTCTTCCTCATGAATGTACACATAGCACCCCATACTGACAGAAAAACACAGAATTGTTGACATTGTTGCAGATTTATTAAAAAAGAAAAACTGAAATATCACATGGTCCTAAGTATTCAGACCCTTTGCTGTGACACTCATATATTTAACTCAGGTGCTTTCCATTTCTTCTGATCATCCTTGAGATGGTTCTACACCTTCATTTGAGTCCAGCTGTGTTTGATTATACTGATTGGACTTGATTAGGAAAGCCACACACCTGTCTATATAAGACCTTCCAGATCTCAATGCATGTCAAATGAGAATCATGAGGTCAAAGGAACTGCCTGAAGAGCTCAGAGACAGAATTGTGGCAAGGTACAGATCTGGCCAAGGTTACAAAAAGATTTCTGCTGCACTTAAGGTTCCTAAGAGCACAGTGGCCTCCATAATCCTCAAATGGAAGATGTTTGGGATGACCAGAACCCTTCCTAGAGCTGGCCGTCCGGCCAAACTGAGCTATCAGGGGAGAAGAGCCTTGGTGAGAGAGGTAAAGAAGAACCCAAAGATCACTGTGGCTGAACTCCAGAGATGCAGTCAGGAGATGGGAGAAAGTTGTAGAAAGTCAACCATCACTGCAGCCCTCCACCAGTCGGGGCTTTATGGCAGAGTGGCCCGACGGAAGCCTCTCCTCAGGGTAAGACACATGAAAGCCCGCATGGAGTTTGCTAAAAAACACCTGAAGGACTCCAAGATGGTAAGAAATAAGATTCTCTGGTCTGATGAGACCAAAATATAACTTTTTGGCCTTAATTCTAAGCGGTATGTGTGGAGAAAACCAGGCACTGCTCATCACCTGTCCAATACAGTCCCAACAGTGAAGCATGGTGGTGGCAGCATCATGCTGTGGGGGTGTTTTTCAGCTGCAGGGACAGGACGACTGGTAGCAATCGAGGGAAAGATGAATGCGGCCAAGTACAGGGATATCCTGGACAAAAACCTTCTCCAGAGTGCTCTGGACCTCAGACTGGGCCGAAGGTTTACCTTCCAACAAGACAATGACCCTAAGCACACAGCTAAAATAACTAAGGAGTGGCTTCACAACAACTCCGTGACTGTTCTTGAATGGCCCAGCCAGAGCCCTGACTTAAACCCAATTGACCATCTCTGGAGAGACCTCAAAATGGCTGTCCACCAACGTTTACCATCCAACCTGACAGAACTGGAGAGGATCTGCAAGCAGGAATGGCAGAGGATCCCCAAATCCAGGTGTGAAAGACTTGTTGCATCTTTCCCAAAAAGACTCCTGGCTGTGTTAGATCAAAAGGGGGCTTCTACTAAATACTGAGCAAAGGGTCTGAATACTTAGGACCATGTGATATTTCAGTTTTTCTTTTTTAATAAATCTGCAACAATGTCAACAATTCTGTGTTTTCCTGTCAGTATGGGGTGCTATGTGTACATTCATGAGGAAGAAGAATCAACTTAAATGATTTTAGCAAATGGCTGCAATATAACAAAGAGTGAAAAATTTAAGGGGGTCTGAATACTTTCCGTACCCACTGTATATATGTGTGTGTGTTTATACGTTTTTTTTTTTTTTCTAATATTTTGTATATGTTGTTGCTCTTATACAATGATTTTGAATGATGTGTCGAGTTTGCTCCGAGTTCAATTTGTGTATCAGATTCTTTCTGGCAGTAGATCTAAACCGAACCCTTCACACAAGATTTGAGTGCACGTACTGTGTACTGCAGCTGGGTTTTCTTTGTGATACCAGCTAAATACTGTTTTTAATTGGTTAGTTCACCTGTAACCTAATGATGACACATTAGAGCTGTATATACAGTAGGTGATTGTGGTGACTAGTTCCAACAGGTAATGACTAAGCGCTAACATTTGCGCGAAACGTGTCTACTGTTGTCCCCTACTCCATCTGTCAACCACTTGTCATATGGAGCTTCAATAAAAGGATTTTTGGAAGTGCAGCCGACCGGAATTATGATATACAACATACGAGCTGGGCTAGCACCTGACTTCTGTGTGTGGGGATTAACTTGAGATTCACTCACCTGGAGCTGCTTTTTTTTGTTTTATTGCCCACTAGAGGGCGTCGAGCCCTCAAGCCACCCTCATGAAGTTGGTTTCTCTTTGTTTGGTCAGAGACATTCACACTGGTGGCCTGCTGGAGGTAATTTTGTAGGGCTCTGGCAGTGCTCATCTTGTTCCTCCATGCACAAAGTAGCAGATACCGGTCCTGCTGATGGGTTAAAAAAGAATTTTGGGTTCCTTTCTTTTTTATGTATACTTACCTAGGTGGATGCAGCATCGGTTCAATGCTGCACCTGTCCCCAGCGCCTCTACACTGAGAACTGAGCGATCGAACAGCACCGATCCCTCGGTTATGACAGCTCACCGAGCAGAGAGCTGCTGCCTGTCAGTCACAGCTCTCTGCTCTGCCCCCTCCTCACTTACTGGAGCACTGAGCTGTGGAGGGCCAGGGAGCGGTAAGCTCAGGCTCTCAGTGGCTTGCTCAGAGGCTGAGCTGGGTGTTGGTCCAGGCACCTGGTGGATCCAGACTCCGTGGTTGTAATGATGCGGTGCCTGGCCTGACATCTTTGAAGTCAATAGAGAGTGGACTTCAGACTGCTCTCTGCTGAAAACGGGTCATAGGAGTGCAGAATGAACTGCACTCCTGTGATCCATAGATGTACAGCCAAACAAGCTTTGGCTGTACATTTCCTTTAAGCGCTTGACGACCGCCCACAGTATATTTACTGCAGTAGTTAGCCCCTCCTGGGCAAAACGAGGTAGTACTACATCGCTCGCCCAGGAGCCTGCAGGCGGCGAACGCACGCCGCCTCAGCTCGTTCACGGGCATCCCTGCGCGATTGACCGGCGGCTCCGATGTCCGCCGGCCACTCGCGATCTCCCGCTGGAGAGGGAGAAAGGCAGGTG
This sequence comes from Pelophylax lessonae, assembly GCF_965119305.1. Lineage (NCBI taxonomy): Eukaryota > Metazoa > Chordata > Amphibia > Anura > Ranidae > Pelophylax > Pelophylax lessonae. Next base: position 434,069,566 of record NC_138772.1, on the reverse strand, counting down.
GCTAATGTAAACAAAGCTGCCTGTCATTCTCCCTGGTGTAACTGCAGAGATCATACGATCCTGCTATGTAGGATCGTATGTCTCTGTGGTTACATCACAAGCCACGCCCCTTTACAGTTAGAATCACGCCCCTAGGGACACACTTAACCCCTTGATCACTAATAAAGTTAACTCCTTCCCTGCCAGTGTCATTTTTACAGTAACAGTGCATATGTATAGCACTGATTACTGTAGTAATGTCACTGGTACCCCCAAAAGTGTCAAAAATGTTAGTCAGGGGTCCGATCTGTCTGCCGCAATGTCGCAGTCCCGCAAAAAAAATAAAATCGCAGATCGCCGCCATTACTAGTTAAAAAAAAAAAAAAAACAATAAAAATGACATAAATCTTTCCCTTAGTTAGTAAACGCAATAACTTTTGCGCAAACCAATCAAAATACGATTTTTTTTATTTATTTTTTTACCAAAAATATGTAGCAGAAAACAAATTGGCCTAAAATGTTAATTTTTGATTTTTACATTTTGGGGGGGGGGGGGGGAATTTCATATAAAAAAATGTGAAAGATATTGTTATTTTTTTCAAAATTGACGCTCTTTTTTTGTTTATAGCACAATAAATAAAAATCGCACAGGTGATCAAATACCACCAAAAGAAAGCTCTGTTTGTGGGAAAAAAGGACGTCAATTTCATTTGGGTACAATGTCGCACGACCGCGCAATTGTCTGTTAAAGTCACGCAGTGCCGAATCGCAAAATAGGCCCTGGTCTTTGAGCAGGAAAATCCTCCGGGGCTTAAGTGGTTAAGGACCTTCTACGGCCCTGTTCAGCTCTCCTAGTGTAACTGCCTGTCTCCTGGAATCTCCTCCATGCACTTGAGACTGTTCTGGGAGACACAGCAGATCTTCTTGTAATGGCACATAGTGATGTGCCATCCTGGAGGAATTGGAATGCCTGTGCAATCTTTATAGGGTCCAGCTATTGGCTCATGCTACCCGTAGGTACACTGACCCTAGCCAAATGCAAAACTAGTGAAAAACAGTCAGAAAAGATGAGTAGGGAAAAAAAGTCAGTGGCCTCCACCTGTAAAACCATTCCTGTTTTGGAGACCATCTCATTGTTGCCCATTTTATTAACACCAAAGCAGCTGAAACTGATTAACCACCCGCTCTGCTACTTAACTGACCAGATCAATATCCCAGGAGTTTAATTAACTTGATACTATACTCTGATTAAAAAGTGTTCCTTTCATTTTTTGAGCAGTGTATTACAGGGAAACCTCCAAAGGTTGTTATAGGGTTGTTATAGGGTTGTGATCTCTATTTACACCCCTGCTGCCTTGGCTGCATTTCTATATATAATTCTACAGACTTAAAATCCTAATGTTAAGGGAAACCCCAAAATCAACTCACTTTTCCAATTCCTAGTCTCTTCCGTAACCGCTATAATCCCCTTCAATTCATGTAACTCCTCCACTCAGGTTAGCAAGCGCTGGGAGATAAGAGGCACGTTGTGTTATCAGGTGGCAGGCAGCTGCACCTTTCCTTTCCATGAATTTGGCTCCTGACTTTATTTGAATTCAGATTTTCTTGGCATGCACAGTAACAAGGCAGACTAACACAGTTAAACCAATAAGATGAGATGCTCTGAGCTGTCTGCAGGGCTCAGCCTCACCCCTCCAGGCTGGCTTGGCAGAAATGCTAATGCACATTTGTATATATTGGAAAAAGGCAGACAATAGTAAATGTAGCAAATGATTCTCTAATAATACAGATGTCAATGGGTAATTGGCAGTTATGAATTATTAGGAGATTTTCATCCAAGATTAGTAGTAAACCTGCTGTCTCTAATTTCCAGGGACAGACCTGGAGTTTACCAGGTAAGTCTTCAATTATCTTCTATGGAAATGTCCTTGATTAATGTATAAACTGCCCTTTTTCATTATTTCTTCCAATTCTTCAGACATAAACTTAATGGATCCGAGGTAGACAGATGTAAGTGGACGCACATCTACTAATATCCACCTGTCCATAGACCTATCATGGCTCCATTTAAGCTCTGGGAGGGCAAAACTGAAAAACATTAATGTCACAAAAGTGACATCTGTACTTTTTGGCTCTGATTCAGCAGCAGATCTGCTCACCGTCCCCCAACTGATTAGGATGGGCATGGCCGGTGTGATAGGACCCTTAAAGACTTCCAGTCTGCAGGAAGCAGCAAAGTCATGCATTTTGTGTAATAGAAAGTAATAAAGCTATGGATATTGTGTAATACATCCATAACAACAAAAGAGAACAATTACCCAAAGACATATTCCAAAGTTTTCCTGCAGCATGATTGCATCTGTTTTTCCACTTGAGCTCTGACTGTTTGTAATTGCATGCCCTGTGTAGTGTAGCTGGGTGCTCGCGGGCTGTGTTATCCTCCTCTGTTCTGCTCCTGAACTTCCCGCCTGTAAGTTTTTGTTTGTTTGGTTTTTTTTTGGGGGGGGGGGTGGGAGATGTGTGCTGGAAGCGGGGATTTTGACTGAGAGGAGGGGAAATGTTTGCATTTTGTTTGGGGAGAATTTTAGCTTGCAGAGGGAATTTATGTGTAGGAGGTGAGCATTTAGTGTTAATTTTTATTCGGGGGGGGGGGGGGGGTATTTCTGCTAGGACATCATGCTCCTCACACATCAGGAAGGGGGGGGGGGTGCAGTTTGTCATCTTTGTCTTGGGCACTGAACACAGAGAACACAACAGATAGCACATAGCTGAGTTTGGATTCCCTTACACATGCAGCCTCCATCTGCAGTGTGTAATTAATTGCTGTATTGTAGTTATGACCTGTTCTATTCCCAGATAGGAATGGCAGCACAGCTGCAATAGCCAGCTACACACTGTGCAGTTTGAGGCTGTATATGTAAGGGTATCTGATTTCAGCTATGTGCTGTGTGAGGAGGAAGAGATCTGCTGAGTGAACCTGTCGTCTTCTCTGCTGACCACTGTCTTCTGCCCTTCTGACCACTGTACATTGCCCTGCCATTATCTTTTCTCTGCCCTGCTGATTCCTGTCCTCTGCCTATGTGACCCCTGTTTTTTGCCATACTGACCCCTGACCACTGCACTGCTGACCCATGTCCTCCTGACTAGGGATGATCGAACGGTTCGGGTCGACCATCGGTTCGACCCGAACATTGACTGTTCGAAATTTGGCCGAATTCCGAACTTTTTGCTGAAAAATTGAGGCAGGCAGGAGGATGCTACAAATGTGATTGGAGTGACTAGGGGGTCCAGAGGCCAATCAGTAGTGAATATGCCCCCCAGTATATAACATAGCCCTGCCAAATCTCTAGCATTGTAATACAGGGATGTGGAAGAGAGTGGAAGCAGTTCTGTTACTCCTGCTTCAAAAGTGTCATTTAGCAATTATTAGTGTGAGGAATGGGATATCTAGTGTAGTTAGGGTACTATTTTCCACTATAGTTAGATTCAATAATCTAGTTTCTGTAGGGAAAGTGTTAAGTGTCAGGGTGACTGTAGTGTAGTGTAGGGTGAACTGACTCTGACTGCTATGGCAGGGTGACCAAACTCTTCCATGTCAGGGTGACCGCCATAGAAAAAAGATTGTTTGTATTAGAATTGCAGTAGAGCAGGATAGTGGCTTCGCTACTTTCACACCTGGCAGTTTTTCTTGCAGGCATTTTTTTTGGGCATTTTTTGGGCGTCTTTGGAGGCAGGCATAACATCTGAACTTCTGTATAGGGGTATATATACACACACACTTATATGTATTTATACACATACACACATATAGGTGTGATAGGAGCGAAGCCCTATGCCTGCAAATTATTTCATTAGCGCAGGCATAGGGTTCTGCTACTTTCACACCAATATATGTGTATGTGTATATATACATACATGTGTGTGTGTATATATACCCCTACACAGAAGTTCAGATGTCATGCCTGCCTCCAAAGACGTCCACAAAAAAGCCCAATAAACGCCTGCTAGAAAAATGGCTGGGTGTGAAAATAGCGGAGCCACTATCCTGCTCTACTGCAATTCTAATACAAACAATCTTTTTTTTCTGGTTCTGGACATGCTACAGAGCTGGAACTTCACAGGTACACTTTTTAGACCCCCCAGACACTAAATCCAAAGAAATCTCTTTTTTTTTTTCAATAATTTTTTCAATAATTGGCTCTCTATCAAAAATGACAATTTTTAAGAACTTTTTTTGTGTGATTAATAGTCCCTGGGGCATGACCCAGAACCCTAGGCACTTTTTAGGGGCATTTATTGGGTTTTAGGGCTTCAAAATTGTGTTTTTTGATTACCAAAGTTCGGTTCCCATTGATTTCAATAGGGTTCTAAAAATCCGGGCCGAACTTTCAGGAAGTTCGGGTGTTCTGGTCGAACCGAACTTTTCAAAAGTTCGATCATCCCTATTCCTGACCATTGTACACTGCCCTGCAGACTCCCCTCCTCTGCCCTACTGACCCCTGATAACCACTGTTCTCCTTACTGCTGACCCGTCATCTGCTGTGCTAACCCCTGTCCTCTGCTGTGCTAACCCCTGTCCTCTGCCCTGCTAACCCCCTGTACACTACCATGCTGACAACCCATTCTCTGCCCTGCTGACCCCTTGTACACTGTCCTACTGGGTCTTGTACACTCCCTGCTGACCTCTCATCCTGTGCTCTGCTGACCCCCTGTACACGATCTTACTGACTTTTTTTACACTGCCCTGCTGACCACCCATCCTCTGCCCTGCTGAACCACTTTACACTGTCCTACTGGCTCTTGTACACTCCCTGCTTACCTCCAATCCTGTACACTGCTTTGATGACTCACTGTATACTTCCCTGAAAACTAATGCACTCTGTGCACTGCCCTACCAACTGCTGACCCTCTCCTCTGCCCTGCTGCCCTACTGACTACTATTTACTGCCCTGCTGATTTCACATCCTATGCCCCCTGATATTTTTTACTTCACCTCCACATCAGTCAGGCTAGATTCTGCCAGGGAGCAAGAGAGTGCAGACCTAATGCCTGTGCCTGTATGGCCAATTCTGTGCGCAGTTTGACCAGAGGCAAATCCCTGAGGGCCAGTGCTGAAAGACTGCTTCTTATGAGGACCAAAGCGGGGAGACTGACCCTTATGAGAGACAGAGTTGAACGACTGAGTCTACGGGTTGCCAGTAACTGAGGGCAGAAGACCACAAAGTGATCTGGCCCGGAGTCCTGTGTACCCGAAGGGGTGAGTGGAACCATCTGTGCTTAGCTCAACACTAACACTGTTTATGCATTAGAGACTGCTCCTAGTTTAGCAGCCCACTAGACACCCGTTGTACACTCTTAAAGAGACAGCTACACTTGCACCACCTTACAGAAGGGCCCAAATGAAAGCAGCCAACACTAAAAATTAGACACCAGCAATCACCTCCAGAGGTACTTCTTTGTCAGAAATACACCCACCCGCTATTGGGGCTGTATGTGTAATGTGCACACAAGGACCTTTATTCTTTCAGGGTTAAATTATGTCAATACTTTAACCCTGTTTGCACCAGTTATAATTTGGTTTAATACTACTATAGTTCAGTTGATTGCCATCTTATGGGTTAGTTTTCACCTTATCTAGAACAGCATCTTTAAACCCATTAATTTGCCTGCTTATTTGCACATTGTATAATTGCATTGCCATAATACATCTAAATAAATCTATCACCAAGTTGCTTGTGGCATGATTTCTGTGTGTTATTTTAGAGTGGTAGCTTACTAATGTTTAAATTATGCAGGTGTTAGTGGGGTCCAAGCAGCTTTATGCCTTGTGGCAGGACAGAAAACCCATCATATCCAGCAGCTCCTGTGGGGTTAGCTCGACACACCGGTAATATAGGTTTATCTGTAAAATTAAATAAATAAATAAAAAAGAGTTGAAAATGGTAAAACCCTTTTATTTAACCTTAAAAATAAAAAAAAAAATAAACTTGACCAAAACCCTTTATGGTTTTCTTTTAAACAAAAGTCCTCACATAAAAGATGGGATAAAAGACATTATCAGTAACCCATACATGGGGATGTATGTGCAGATCAGCAGTCATGTCATGGGGATGTATTTGCAGATTACGAACACATGCCATGGAGATCTATGCGCAGATCAGTAGTCCATGCCATGGGGATGTATGTGCAGATCAGTAGTCCATGCCATGGGGATGTATGTGCCGATCAGTAGTCCATGCCATGGGGATGTATGTGCAGATCAGTAGTCCATGCCATGAGGATGTATGTGCAGATCAGTACAGTAGTCCATGCCATGAGGATGTATGTGCAGATCAGTAGTCCATGCCATGAGGATGTATGTGCAGATCAGTAGTCCATGCCATGAGGATGTATGTGCAGATCCATAGTCCATGCCATGGGGATGTATGTGCAGATCAGTAGTCCATGCCATGGGTATGTATGTACAGATCAGCAGTCATGTCATGGGGGTGTATTTGCAGATTACTAACACATGCCATGGAGATCTATGCACAGATCAGTAGTCTATGCCATGGGGATGTATGTGCAGATCAGTAGTCCATACCATGAGGATGTATGCGCAGATCAGTAGTCCATGCCAAGGGGATGTATGTGCAGATAAGCAACACATTCCATGGGAATGTATGTGCAGATTACTAGCACATGCATGGGGATGTATGTGCAGGTCAGTAGCATAAACGCACTGAATCTCCAGTCCTCTGAGACCTTCCCTACTGATAGAGAAGCACAGAGAGAGTGCTCATCTTACTGAGAGGCTACAAGTGCTGGATTAGATTGTGATCCCTCTGTGGACTGCTCACACAGCTCTAGTGAAGAATGCATTTGTTGTGCAAGTAGCCATTGCCATTGGATCTATGTGCAGATCAGAATCACATGCCATGGGGATGTATGACAAGATCAGTAACCCATGCCATGGAGATGTATGATCAGATTAGTAACACATGCCAAAGGGATGTATGGGAAGATCAGTAGCCCATGCCGTGTGGAATGGGGATGTGTGTGCAGATCAGTAACATGTTCCATGGGAATGTATAAGAAGATCAGTAGCCCGTGCTATGGGGATGTACTGTATGTTCAGTAACACATGCCATGGGGAAGTATGAGCATATCAGTAACAAATGCCATGGGGATTTATGCGCAGCAAAGTAGCCCATGCCATGAGGATGTATGTGAGATCAGTAGCCCATGCCATGGGGATGCAGGTGCGGATTAGTAACCTATGCCATAGGGATGTATGTGAAGATAAGTAGCATAAATCCTATCCGCAGAATCCCAAGTCCCAGGAGTCCTTCCCTACAGATAGAGAAGCACAGGCAGGAGTGCTCATCTTACCGAGAGGCTACAAGTGATTGAGATCCCTCTGTGGACTGCTGCACACACAGCTCTAGTGGAGAATGCATTCATAGTGCAAGCAGCTTCTAAAAATGTCTACTGGTCTTCATTTTCAGAAAACAGCAGCAGAATGACTTTATTTTTCTTAATGCCACTTACAACTCCTTCTAGGAAGTGTCAGCTGGACGGCAGCTCCAGCCAATCTATAAATGGAATCCATTAACTGATAATTATGATGCCAGATCAAATCATATGTACAGGAGGCATTTTATTACATATTATTAGAGACGTACTTACTGCACTTAGCACTGGAGCTTTTAAAGAGGAGCAGAACATAAAATAGAGAGCGCTGCATGGAAAAGCCTCTAGTAATATTCCCAGATAAACATGCAGCCGATCCGCAGGCTGCTTCACATAATGTTATTTACATGTGAAGCACAAAAGACTTCCTGGAACTCATTAAAAAATATACGGTAGACACGTGATGAACCTAAATTGTATATAAGTTATAAAGGACAGCTGTCTACAAATAACTAAAATAAAGAGCTAGTATTTCATATTTTTTATAGGCTGGGAGAGAAGCCTGTGTGGGTCCCAGTACAAAACTAGAAAAAAACTGTAAAATATCATTATTTAAGTGTACTGTATGTAAACCTTAAAATTGAATTTCTCGAATTTACTCCCTTTTGGTGTGCTAAATATATTAGTAACATCATTTTGTTATATCTGTTTGATCATTTAGAAAACTGCCTGTTGGACCACTTTCGTGATGCCTGGTCGCATAGGCGCCCGCAGAACTTTTTTCAGGGGGGGGGGGCATCATTTAGGGTCACCCATGCTCCGCCCCTTTTTAACAATGACATGAAGGGGAGGGGCTTAGTCATTATACTTATTTTGAATATTTATTTTTAAAGGGCAAAAAAAACGACCCTGTCCCCTTAAAGCATGTTATACAGCACAGAGCTTGTGCTGTGTCATTTTGCCCGTATCACCTAAAATACCTAGCTGATCCTGCCTGGCTATGTCCTCCTCTCTGTAATCTGACCACAGTATACCATGGCTGCTGAGCCTTGACACCGTGGTCAGTTTATCACTCCTCCATCTGCAGCCCTCCTGTCCTCCTCTGTCCTCTCTCCCCCCTCCCTCCCTCCCTGCCTGTCTGTTTTAATAATCCTGTGTGCCCCTGTGTCTGTGTTTTATAAAAATAAGCCATTCTTTACAAGTTTTCAGAGCACCAATCACCACTCACGTGACCCCCCTTCTCTCCCTCTCCTCTCCTCCTCCCCTCCCGACAGACGACATAGAGGAATCCCCGGCCCCGCCCGCTACAGGCAGCTGTCAGACGGGGAGAGGAGAGAGCTGACGGGTCACGTGAGCTGTGCTCGGCGCTCTGAAAACTGGTAAAGAACGCCTTATTAAACAGACCAGACAGGATGGTATAAAGTGGCTTGACAACCACTTTTAAAGGGAAGTTGAGATTCCAGGGGGGGGCATTTGCCCCCCCCCCTTGCCCCTACCTGCCTGGTCGGGGTGGATGTGTTATTCTAATGAGATCCCAGATGTGTAACTATTTTCCTTCTGGATTCTTTAGCGGCTCCCCATGTTAACTTTTCAGCCCTTGTTTGTTTGAATTTCAAGCCTCTCTATGTTGTACTAAGTACTAGTATGGTAACTTTGGCACCTTGCAGCTCCACCATATCATGTTTTCTCTTTTATGTTAGACGTGGACTTTGAGGTGCTCAACCCCTCTGCACTCATATTCTTTTGGGGATGGTTACTATCCGATGGTTGGTTATTAGGTGTGACCCCATTGGGATCATAGTTTATTGTAACTTGTCTTGTTATTTTTATTTTTTTATCCACATTTTTGTTTTGTTTTTTTGTCATTTTTCCCTCCTAATAGATATGGTCATGTATGGTACACTCTGTTTGGGTGAATGGTACCTAGAATTTTTACGATATTCCTCATCTTTATATGTCCTTATTAATTGTAAGGTAGACTGTGGTCTGTGTATCAACTGATATACTTTATCGGGTCAATAGACAAGATCTGTTGTACTGTTACCTATGCTGCTGTAATGCTGTACCTTATACTGCCAGGACTTATATTGCAATGTTTGATCTTTTTTAATGCCTTGTGTGTGCTTTTTATTGTACTACTGTTTTGTACAAAATCTCAGTGACTATAACAAAAAAAAAAAAAAAAAGAAGAAAAAATGCCTGTTAATCTTTTCAGAAAACAATACTGGGGTAGCATGTTGGATACCACTTCTGACCTCTCCTTCTAAATCCTGAACCTACATTTTTCTTCACTGACAAAAAACAAGTACAGTAAAACCTTGGATTGCGAGCATAATTCGTTCCGGAAGCATGCTTGTAATCCAAAGCACTCTTATATCAAAGCAAATTTCCCCATAAGAAATAATGGAAACTCAGATGATTCGTTCCACAACCATTTATTCATAAGTCCTTCAGTTTATAGTCCATATAAAAAGATTATAGCATTGCGATAGGTTATATAACCATAAAATGTCCATCCACAAATAGCCCCTTCCACAAGGGGATTAGAAGCAAAATCCAGTAGGAGCTACAGAGTATCAAAGAGAAGAGAGGCGCCTCTAAGTGTAGCAATATGGTTCCATTTAATGAAGGTACAACATTTAGCAACTCACATGGTTAATGAATAAAACAGGCACATCTAAGTATGCAGGCATCCGGGGTAAAGCTGTCCACATGGACTATCTTCTGCACCACCGGCTGCCAGTCTGTAATCCTGACCGGGAAGACCACCCTGCAGTAAAGGGATCTGGAAGCGAGGGGCAGCATGGAAGGGATGACGTAGATGGCGGTACGGAGGACGGTCTATGTGGACAGCTTTAGCCTGGATGCCTGCATACTTAGATGTGCCTGTTCCAATCATCAACCATGTGAGTTGCTAAATGTTGTACCTTCATTAAATTTAACCATATTGCTACACTTAGAGGCGCCTCTCTTCTCTTTTATACTCAGCTGTGACTTGAGGCTACTTGTATAACAAGACATCGCTTGTAAACCAAGTCAAAATTTATTTGAAAATTTTGCTTGTCTTGCAAAGCGCTCTTAAACCAAGTTACTCTCAAACCAAGGTTTTACTGTATTAAAATCAGACATTAGATATTCTCCATATCAACTGGTAATCTTTTAGCTAGAGTCAGGCCCTGAAAGTCCAGAATTGACACAGGTTGAACTGGATGGACTATTGTCTTTATTCAACCTCAACTACTATGTAACTATGTAACTATGTAACCCTTCCCAGGGGAAAATCGCATCGTGTTATGGGCATCCTCTGCCCCTAAACGGGAACAGTCTGATCACCAATGTCAGCTTTACGTCATCCTCTCAGCCTTACGTTAATAGATGAAATACATCCTCTTGAACCTAGCAACGATTATAACCCCTGTGGGGGTACATATATCTGGTGAGTGCGGTCCTTATAGAGAGGGGAGCACCAGAGTTTCTTCACCTGCACAAGTCACATTTGGAGAACACCAGGATTTTTATCACTTTTTGGTTTTTGTTCACTTTTATGGACTATGGTCTGAATTGCACTGAGTCACTTTTCACTTGTCACCTTATTTTTGTTAGTTATACGTAGGATGTATTATTGAATAGTATGATATTTACCAGGCAGTGGTGAATATTTCACTTTAAGTCACCAATTTGATGCACAGCGTGTTACCTTTGGACATTTGACAATATTTATTTAAAAGTGTTGATTTCTATCACATAGGTTTATTTTTGCACTTTGGCACTTTTTATCTTAATACTTACCATATATTGTTGATTTATTTATAAGTGATGTTGTGTTATCACTAGTCACCTTCTATATGCTTTTATTCATTTTATATTTAGGCAGCGCCATACACCTTCGCCCTGTTTTCAATTTTTTCTATATACCCCTTTGTGGGACTATATATAGAAGGTAGGCCGCATCCAGTTCTATCTATCTATCTATCTATCTATCTATCTATCTATCTATCTATCTATCTATCTATCTATCTATCTATCTATCTATCTATCTATCTATCTATCTATCTATCTATCTATCTATCTATCTATCATGTTTGGGGGTTCTAAGTAATTTTCTAACAGAAAATACTGATTATAACTTTTAAGCAAGGGTCAGAAAAAGGCTTAGTCTTCAAGGGGTTAATAAGAAAGGGTAACAATTTTAGCTTCCTTGTTCTCACACTGCTTTTTTTTTGTAGAGCATGTTCTCATCGTGTTTTTGCTGTACTTTCTAGCACAGAGAAATTAAATAGACAGTATCATTTTACCCAGACATGCTTGTTTGTTTGCCTTTAAATCATTTTGCCCCGTCCTCACCAGTAGCTAGGGGATGCTCTGTAGCTAGTACCTCCCACTTTCCAATGTGCCTTTAGTTTCTGTTCTGAGCACATGTAATTGCTGGAGCTAGACATGCTATTATTTTTTGACCTATCTGATGTTCATCTGTTAAGATCTGCACAGGTTTTTGGATTAAACCTTTCTACAATCTGCAAGATGTCATTTGGATTGTCTGCTAATTCTATTGAGACTTTAAGTTAAAGCTTGCAACAACTGGATTAATTATAGAGATCACACTTCAAAGTGTAACTCCACTTTTGTTGAGAAAAAACATTCCCCTCTGGGTGATCTCTGTACATTGCAGGATTTTAACAAACTTTGTTGCAGATTCCTACCTTTTGTTATTCTTTCAGATAAGGGTGGTCCCAGCAGCGTATTTGCACGGGATCACCCTTATGGTGTGGCGGAAGTGGTGCCTCCCCCTCCTGGCGCGTCCTGGTCGTTTTCCCCACTTACCGGACCCGCCGGCAGCGGGGAATATGATCCGGTCCACGCTCCTCACAGACAGGAAGTCGAGTGAGGGCAAGATGGCCCTTACTCGACTATATGGTCTTGAAGGACTGGAGAGAAGTCAAACGTCGTCTCCTAGCAACCGGTTTAAAGAGCCAATTTTTTTTCAGCAATTTTTTTTTTTTGTGTAGTTGTGAGGTCTGAGGTCATTTTGACCCCAGATCTCACAATAAAGAGGTCCTGTCATGCTTATATCTATTACAAGGAATGTTTACATTCCTTGTAATAGGAACAAAATTTATCAAAATTTTTTTTAAAAAAAAACTGTGTAAAAATAAAAAATAATAAATAATAAATAAAATAAATAGGAAAAAAAATTAAAGCATCCTGTCCCTGTAAGCTCGCGCGCAGAAGCGAACGCATACGTAAGTCCCGCCCACATATGTAAACAGTGTTCAAACCACACGTGAGGTATCGCCGCAATTGTTCTAGCGAGAGCAACAATTTGAGCCTAAAGGCCCGCACACACACGTACCGATTGTCGGCCGTAAATATTCGGCCAACGTCCGATCGGCCGATTGTCGGCTTGTTAGTATGATGCTTCTGACAACCGACTGCGACTTTTCGGCCGAACAAAATCTGGTGTGCAGGCTATAAAATTTTTGTTGGCCAACAAAGAACGGCCGATTGTTCGTCAGTCAGTACAGATTTTGGCCGACAAAAAGCAGATGAGCAAGACTGGGCATGCTCAGAGAAGAAAAAACACACGGAAAGTTAACCATCACATGACATGACTTCTGAAGTTGGTTGTTGTTGGCCGACAAAATTCGTGTGCAGTCTTGAGCACTTTTCAACCAACACGACAGCACTGGACAAAAGACGGCCGATCGTTCGGCCAACAATCGGTGCGTGTGTACGGGACTTTTGACCTCCTCTGTAACTTTAAGCTGGTAACCTGTAGAAAGTTTAAATTATGTCGCCTATGGGGATTTTTAAGTACCAATGTTTGTCGCCATTCAACGAGCGTGCACAATTTTGAAGCATGACATATTGGGTATCTATTTACTCAGCATAACATTATCCTTCACATTATAGAAAAAAATTGGGCTAAATTTACTATATTTAATTTTTTCCAAAAAAATTGCGTTTGGAAGACCGCTGCGCAAATACGGTGGGATAAAAAATATTGCAATGATCTCCATTTTATTCTCTAGGGTCTCTGCTAAAACAAATATATAATGTTTGGGGATTCTAAGTAGTTTTCTAGCAAAAAAAACAGATTTTAACTTGTAAGCAACAAGTGTCAGAAATAGGCTCGGCCCTTAAGTGGTTAAAGAACATCAATCTGAAATGTGTGGAAACCCGTTGATTCCTGAGGACTCTCAGACCCGTTTGTATACAGCTTGGCATATTAAATTAAACTTGTAAGCCTCTTCTATCTAATAAACATACCATGATTGCTCTTACTTTATGGCAATGAGTGGAAAGAAGCAGTAAGGCCCCTTTCACACAAGTTGCATCAAAGTCGGACCAATGTAGTGCAGGGCCTACTTTAACCACTTTACCACCGGAGGATTTTGCTGTCTTACGTCCAGGCCACTTTTTGCGATTCGGCACTGTGCGACTTTATCTGACAATTGCGCGGTCATGCAACACCGTACCCAAACGAAATTTATGTCCTTTTTTTCCCACAAATAGAGCCTTCTTTTGGTGGTATTTGATCACCTGTGCGATTTTTACTTTTTGCGCTATTAACAAAAAAAGAGCGACAATTTTGAAAAAATAACAATATTTTTCACATTTTTTTATATGAAATTCTCCCCAAAAAAATTTAAAAATCAAATTTTTTTATCATTTTAGGCCAATTTGTTTTCTGCTACATATTTTTGGTAAAAAAATCGCAATAAGTGTATTTTGATTGGTTTGCGCAAAAGTTATTGCGTTTACTAACTAAGGGAAAGATTTCTGTCATTTTTGGTGTTTTTTTTTTTAACGAGTAATGGCGGTGATCTGCAATTTTTTTTTGCGGGACTGCGACATTGCGGCGGACAGATCGGACCCTTGACTGACATTTTTGACACTTTTGGGGGTACCAGTGACATTACTACAGTAATCAGTGCTATACATATGCACTGTTACTGTAAAAATGACACTGGGAGGGAAGGGGTTAATTTTTATTGGTGATCAAGGGGTTAATGTATGCCTGGTGCTTACTAACGTGTGTGGGGGGAGGTGACTGAGTGACACAGGGACAGATCGCATGTTCACCTATGCTGAACCCTGCAATCTGACCCTGTCTGTCACTTAGGAGATCCGCCCGCTTTGTTTACACAAGCGGGCGGATCTCCAGACTCGATTCCCCCGACGATCGGGGAAGAGCAGCGGTGATCACCGCCGCTCCTCCCCTGGCCCGAATCCCACTATGACTGAATACAGCGGGAGCGAGCCTCCGGCGGCGCGCGTGCGCCGCCCACAAGGGGAGGAGTCCAGCGACGTAAGTCTACGTCGCTGGACGGGAACGAGCCACTTTGCCGCAGTACAGTCAACGTGACTGGTCGGCAAGTGGTTAAAATTGCTGCGACTTGAAGTCACACAGATATGAATGGTACTCATTGGAAATCATAGTACCGACCTGTTATGCATCTTTGCAGTCCTAAATCGCAGCACAAGTCGTACAAGTGTGAAAGGGGCCTAATTGGATCAGAGCAGCTCCCCCCCCCCCCCCCATTGCCAAGGGCCTCTTAGTAGTTGTTACATCTGACAGGCTTGCTTTGTAATGTTTACTATAAGCTTATACAATGTAACAATTGTTTACTACCAGGAACACAATGCTGATATTTAACAGAACTCACCTCACTGAGATGCAATGAACTCCAGGCAAATATGAAAGACACAAATTAATGCCCTTCTATATTTATTACCACTTCAACACTTGCACTTGTATATCCCTTACAGACTAGAGTAATTTTGACATTTTATGGGCCTGTTTATTAAACACTATCTTTTGCCATTACCTAATGCCCCGTACACACGTGCAGATCGTCGGCCGAACGATCGGCCGTCTTTTGTCCCCGGGCTGTCGTGTCTGTTGAAAAGTGCAAAAGACTGCACAAGAATTTTGTCCGCAGACTACAGCCGACTGCAGAAGTGATGTCATGTGATGGTTAACTTTCCCTGTGTTTTTTCTTTTCTGAGCATGCCCAGTCTTGCAAATCTGCTGTCTGTCGGCCGAATTCTGTATTGACTGGCGAACAATCGGCCGCTCTGGTGTCGGCATACAAAAATTTTAATGCCTGCACGACAGATTCTGTTCGGCCGAAAGTGCGCTGTCGGCTGTCGGAAGCATCATACTAACAAGCCTACAATCGGCCGATCGGTCGTCGGCCGAAGCTTTTCGGCCGACAATCTGCACGTGAGTACGGGCCTTTAGGCACAGGTGTCAAACACAAGGCCCGTGGCCCGAATGCGGCCCCCAGGCCATTTCATGTGGCCCTTTGCACCTTTCCTGCAGCTGAGGCACCCCCCTTGTCTCTTCCCCCACCTTGTCTCTGTAGTCAGCAGCAGAGAGGACAGAACTCCTTTGCTAGATCCTGCACTCTGTGCAGTTGCAGAAAGGCTCGTCTTTGCCTCCCCCCCCTCTCAGCAGTCCGCAGCAGAGAAGAGAGCAGAACTCCTCCTACAGATCCTCCACCTCTCTGTGCAGCTGTAACACCACCTTGCCTCTCCCTCCCATTCAGCAGACTCTGGAAGCTGACTGCAGCCATCCTCTGTTTCTACTCCAGACCCTACTATTCTTCCCAGGTCCACCCTCATTTTCTTCCTTGCAGCAGCACAAGGTAAGGGGGTGCATTGTGATGTAAGGAAGGGTGAAAGCCTCTTGACTTCTGATAGTGGGGGCTCTTGACATCTCATGTAAGGGAAGGTGGGGTGCCTTGGACATCTAATCCTACAGATATAACCGGCCCTTTGAGGGCAACCATAATGCTGATGCGGCCCGCGATGAAATTGAGTTTGACGCCCCTGACCTAAGGCAAGAATGTGATACATATTATTGACAAACCATGTTTGGTTGACACTCTCTTCTTTGGCACTCCTCTCTTGGAGTTGGAAGAAATGATCCCTAGCCAGTGTGGCAGGCTAACATTTCCATTGGGTCTGGTTTTAGGTTTATGGTGGGATGGAAAATAAGTTGGGTGCCAGTATTTTAACATTTTTTGCTAAACTCAATTCTAAGAGAAAAACTTTTGAGGTGCAGGATAACCAAGAATAGCACAAAAATAGGACAGGTACTTAGGTAACAACAGACCTTTAACCTGCTTAGCGGTATCCCCGAGCGTGACTCGGGGTGGATTTTCCATGCTATTATCGGTATCCCCGAGTCACGCTCGGGGTGGATGTGCAGAGCGAGCAGCGGTGTCTCTTACCTTCTCCTGTCGATCCAGCGATGATCTCCCATTGCTGTGATCCCTAGCCGAGATCCCCGCCGCTCGTCCGTCGGTATGAGGACTTCCTGGTTCCGTTCCCTGCAGCAGCAATGCTGCATGGGAGCGGAACTAGGGAGGGAAATTCAAACATTGAACGTTGCACAAAACACATAACATTTATATTATATACACACACATATATATATATATATATAATATATAACGCGTGAATTATAATCTAATCAATAATATAATTTTATTATATAATATATATATATATATATATATATATATATATATATATATATATATATATATATATATATATATATATATATATATATATTATATTATATATTATATAATAAAATTATATTATTGATTAGATTATAATTCATGCGTTTGTGTTTCAAATTTATTGCCTCTGGGATGTCTACTAGAGTCTTGTTTTGGTCAGGTTTAAGTCAGTAATTACTAAGAATTGTAGGCCTATAATACATAACGCCAAATTTCCATGCAAAAAATTGTACCGCTTTTGGTACAGAATTCCTGACATAATCATACCGCCAGGGAGGTTAAAGAGCAGCCAAATGGCAATTGTTTGTCCTGTGAGAGCAACAAAACGTATCTAAACCCTGAAAGAGCAACCACATTCTTTCTTAAGTTGTGGTGGTTTTCACTAATCAAATTGTTCCTTGACCCTCTTGATGGCAGTCAAAGATACCTTGATTGGTGGGTAATGAATCCTTTTTAGTGTCCAGATGATAGCTTCTACCTTGATTCCCATTTCCAGCCATCTACTTTCAGATATCAATTCTATAAGGTAGCTTGGGTTTTTAGGTCCATCATTTTAAACACACATGCTGTCCAGACAAAAACAATGGTAGGTAGGAACAATCTTGAAAGGATACCCAAATATTTATCATCTCCCAAACCATACCTCTCTGAACAAAAACTTCAGAGATATATATTTATTATTCAGGGATTGTCCTACCCACTCTAACTAATAGAACCTCCTTCACAGTAACATGCAGAAGCAATTAACCCACTGAGCTTAGGGAAGACCTGCAGAGCCTAAAAAAAGATAAACAGATGCTTAGGCTGGTTGCAGCCTAGCAACAACCAGACAAAATGTAATTAGGGACACAATAGCATTGGGTAAGTTCCCCAAATTTACAAAAATGATTTTATTTTCTGAACAAAACTTAAAAAAAAAACATTTTTTTCTACCTGTATCAATGTTAGTTTAAAACAAATAGTGATACTGTAGATATCAAATAAATTATATTCTATAATTTGTCCTGTATGCAATAACACTAAAATTACAATTCTGGTACAATGCAGTGGAAAATGATTTACAAAAGAAATAAAAAGGTTGTTAACAAAATTGCATATTTTTTTATTGAGACTCAAAAAATGTATGAAATAAATTAGTGGTTGAAAATGAAATAAAAAAATTGACAGAAAAAAATAGCTTAGGGAAGAAGTATCAAAATACTTCATTAGGGCTGATTGGGGTTAACTAAGGGTTAATAATAGGTTTAATTATAATTAGGAAAAAAATATTACTTTTGATCTGCATATGAGTGAAACAGATTTATTACAATAAAACAATAATTTTCATTTAACTTAAGTGCTCCAAACACTGTCCAGAAGTTCTGTTTTACACAACAGTGCCTGCTGTTTCTGATGTAACAAATAGCTGGGAATTGCTGGCAAGTATGGGGTTGGCAGTGGTGGAAAACAGACTATAAACAGAGTATAAAACTTACACCCCGTGTACTGTTTTTCGGGGCATAGATCCTATGCCCAAAGTCTGCAGCTAGGTAATACAGTACATGCTTACATTTTTTTTTTTATCAGTCGCATTACCTGGATTTGTCCTGGTATTAGCTTTCTGCAAATCATTCAAAATGGGAACCCAGACTGGTAGAGGGAGAAGCAATGCAAGGAGCCAATCAATTGTGCTACCGAGGAGTATGGTAATAGAAAGATAGAGCAACGTGGTGGGGCTTAACCGTTTTCTGCTTCTCCTCCACTGTCCACTCACAGGCTGAGGGGGACAAGACCTGTAGTGCTACTTAGCTGCAGGAGAGTCAAATCAGATCCTCTGCCCTGCCAGCAAAAGAAATGCTGACAAATTGTAGAGTGAAAGATTAGAATCAGTTCTAGTTTTTTGGACCCCTTTGCTGCCTTTTATTCTTTTTTGTCTTTCTTCTTATTTGTGGTCAGTGGTCACTTTTAGCTGCTGTCCCGTCAATTTTTTTATGCAACAAGGCTTTTAAAAAAAAAGGGGCATTTGTTTCAGGGGTATTCTGAGTTTTTTGGGTGACTTAATTTATTTTTGAGGATTTTTAATTAATGTTGATTGGACCCTTTTTTATTCCAGGCTGTGCTAGCTTAATCTTTAGTATATTTGGGCCTAGCCTTGCTCATTAAAACTGTCCTGCTGCTGACCAAATTTACATTGCTTTATCATCTGCAGTTTTTTAATTCTTGTAGGTAAACACCTGCCTGTACACTTTAACTCTACAAACCCTGGCAAAAAGTATGGAATCGCCACTCTTGGAAAATGTTTATTCAATTGTTTAATTGTGTATAACAAAACTAATCACAGTCATGCCTCAAAACTATTTTCATTTAACATCCCAACCTTCTGGCTTTAGGAAACACTTAAAAAATTAAAAAATAAAGAAAACTGCAGTCAATTGCAACTGTTTTTGCAGATCAAGCAGAGGAAAAATATGGAATCAGTATGTACTTTGCAGTTCTAAAACAAACATCTCTAACAGATTATATCTGCTAATTAGTCTTCAGTTAAAAAAGAGTGCTTGCACACCTTGGTTAGCTGTTGCACCAACCCGATTGACATGAATCATGGCTCCAACACGAGAGATGTCAGCTGAAACAAAGGAGAGGATTATAAAAAAAAAAGAAGGTAAATCATCACAGAATGTTGCAAAAGATGGTTGTTCCCAGTCAGCTACGTCTAAAATCTGGACCAAGTACAAATCAAATGGGAATTTTTTTAAAGGGAAGTGCTCTTAGACCAAGGAAGACATCAAAGCGTCAAGATAGAAAACGTAAAGCAATATGCCTTGAAAACAGAAATGCACAACAAAACAAACGAGGAACAAATGGTCAAAAACTGGAGTCAATGTCTGTGACCAAGCTGTAAGACATCGCCTAAAGGAAATGGGATTTACAGAAAAGCCAAACGAAAACCATCATGAACACCTAAACAGAAAAAAGCAAGGTTAAAGTGGGCTAAAGAAAAGCAATCATGGGCTGTGGATGACTGTATGAAAGTGATATTCAGTGATGAATCACAAACTGCATTGGGCAAGGTGATGATGCTGGAACATTTGTTTGGTGCCATTCCAATGAATTGTATGAAGACAACTGCCTGATGAATAAAACAATGTTCCACAATCATTGATGATATGGGGTTGTATGTCAGGAAAAGGTATGGGGGACATTGTTAGGGATTTCAGACCCGGATGACTGGCACGATTCCTTACGAGGCCTTGGAAACACACAGAGACACCCACACGCGACGTGAGGGTAGAGTCATGTTTGTTTATTTTAGTTAGCTAGATTATTCCCATAACAAATGTATGTTCTCATGTGAAACTATTTCTGCAGAGTCAGACATATCTGAACAAACAAGATGTTATGACTGTGAATCAAGGATCGCTACATGAGCAATAGAGAAGAATATATTCAAGAAAAAGTTTTCCCCTATTGGTGGGACTTTTTAGGCACTCACATGTACACAAAATTTTTTATAAAAAATATAAGTTTTATTGAAAAATTACAATTTCAATTACAATTTTATATTTATTTGAATAAATTTTAGAGAAAGAACCTTATAATTTATATACATCTCATTTAAATTTCTATTTGTTCACAGCCAGACGAAACAATGACTAAATGCATGGCTACCCAGCTCGCTCCAGGTAAACAGCCCGGCACGGTAAGCGGCCGCCACCTAGTGGCGAGCCGCAACATGAGTCCTCGGCTCTGCACTAATCTCGCGAATTGCGAGACGTCCAGACGATGACTCACACTATGCCCCGCCTGCGTTCCACGCGAGCGGGTCATGTGACGTGCCGGTGGTGCGCAGGAGCCGACCGCACTTCCGCCATGCCCGATAGCCGAGCAGTGGACGAGGAGAGCGCCCGGCCCCCCCACACCAGGGACCCCACCAGGCAATCAACGGAAGGAAAATGCAAATCAATCCAGCTAAGTAAACACAGCTGTGAAGTCAATCTGACTTCACATTTAAACCCCCGAATCATAGCAGTGAGCCAATTGCTCGCTTGCTGTGAACACCGAGGGTTGTTTGTCTGGCATGATCCAGGCCATTTACCATCTGAACAAGGTAACTGATATATTCCATTTTTATATTTGAAAAACCCCCCTTCTTTTTACCTTCTATCCTTGTGTTCTGGAGGTGATTATCTTATACTATTGGCTATGAAGTTACTTATTCCTTACAACCTCATATCTCCTCCTTCCAGCTGATCAGCCACTAATTTGGGATCCAGCTATCCTTACCTGGTGCTTCCTGAGAGCCACCCACGAGAGAATGGCATAATTTTTTCCTCCACAACATATGTGTATGAGGTCTGAGTACCCCATTGTTTTGTTGTGATTCAGCCAGAGTGCAGGTTCGGAGGAGCATAAACAGCATCTGATTTTAATACATCCCGGCAGGTATATAGTGCCATTCATCACTGCATAGAATGTAAGTTACAACTCTTCTTTATCTTGAGGAAATGTCTTGTTCTACTAATTATTGTAATCTACATATGACTGCATTATTGTTATATTTGACTGATGTCTACCTAAATAATTATCTACAGACCACCACCCAGGGTCTCGTCTCCCCCCTGAAGAAG
Source organism: Pelophylax lessonae (assembly GCF_965119305.1). Lineage (NCBI taxonomy): Eukaryota > Metazoa > Chordata > Amphibia > Anura > Ranidae > Pelophylax > Pelophylax lessonae. The sequence continues at coordinate 434,048,052 of NC_138772.1, read as the reverse complement.
GAGTAATTGTGTAGCTCCGAAACTAGTCGGGTTTTGAGCCTTCACCCTGTACTTGTGTGGTCACTTCCTAAATGCACATGTGATGTATCTTACTTTACTTGCTTTTTATGCATATCTATGAAATTGTAATTTTTCAATAAAACTTATATTTTTTATAAAAAATTTTGTGTACATGTGAGTGCCTAAAAAGTCCCACCAATAGGGGAAAACTTTTTCTTGAATTGATATAGGGATGTGGCACCACCAATAGCACCCAACACAGGTACCTCTTTTTTGATTAGAGAAGAATATACATCATGAAAACACAATTAACCCTTCAGGAGATGACCATCATTAAATCTTCAATAAATGCGCAAGTTTATATTGAGATTTTTGACACTTTTTCTTAGTCAATCATTTTTTTGGATGATAATGCATCTTGCCATAGGGCAAAAGGCATTAAAACTTTCCTTCAAGAAAGACATATAATGTCAATGTCATGGCCTGCAAATAGTCAGAATCTCAATCCAAATGAAAAAAATCTATGGTGGAAATAAAAGAAAATGGTCCATGACAAGGCTCCTACCTGCAAAGCTGATCTGGCAACTGATTAATATTCTGGCATCTGGGTGGTTTTGTTTATTTTATTTTATTCCTTTTCTGACCAATTTTTGATAGATCTTAGTCTCTGTCTATTTATCCTATGAATTTTAAGTAATTTTATTTTATTTAATGGATTATAATGGAGCCCATATTTAATTGAGCCCATATTTAATATATAATGAATTTATTTTAAACTGTAATTTTATATTTATTTGAATAAATTTTATATACATTGTATATATATATGTTGTGTATATACACACATAAGTATGCTTTTAAGAATTCCTTCCAGTATTTAGGAGTTTTTATCTTGCGTGGCAGCATTTTATTCTTACATTTTTTATGTATTTAGTGTGAGTATATTGATATATTTATGTATTGACACTTGCTGTAGCACATTTAACACAGGAATGTTGACATAGTAAGGGAAATAAGCTTAAAGGGTTATTTCCGCCAGCCCACAATATATGTAGTACCATTACTTATTAGTAAATCTGCAAGTTTCAGTTTTTTGATTGGATTTGGATCTGGATATGGGTTGAGGGCGGAAGTACCTAGGACCATCCTTTGACCAAGTGTGGGCGGAAGTGGTCTCGTCTATCGAGTAACCGGGATATTTGCATAAGGGGGCGTGCTATTAAGGCAACGTCAGAAATGACAGCATTCTCGTGTATATATTCTGGACGCCGTGCCGTGAGGTTCACGCCCTTCTAAGAAGTCGGAAATGATGAAACGCGTCAGAGCGTGAACCTTACGGCGACCGGAAGTACTCGGGTGACACAAACTGAGGCGTTGGAGGAACCTTTACCAACATCGCCTGACGGTGCATCCGTGTCACTCTGCATATGAGATTTATGAAGGCTGTTTATTCTATTGCGTTTGTGAGTGCATTTTTATTGGGGCTTATGATTAATAAAGTGTGAAGTGGTTATACAGTATCACACTAGTGCGATTCCTCTTGTTTTGTTTTTCCTGAATCCGTTGAATGGGAGAATCGTGAGGAAAGGGGACGCATGTCTTTGCATAAGGAAATATAAATCCAGCAGCTGCAGCTGACCCAGGAGGGATACTAGTGTTCATTCTGGTTTGCCTGCCCTATGAGAATAGGAGGGCCACTTGGTCTGGTGAGTTGCCATCTATATCTATGTCACAACGGTGGAGGATTTACTGTCTGGTGACCCCTTAATACACTGGTGACCCCAAATTGGTGGAGAGGATTGTTGCAGGATTTATACAGATATGGACATTCTAATGTAAAAGGACTTTTTGCTCTTTTTCATGCTTTGATGAATACAATATATCTGCGCTACTTTTACTTATTTTACGATTCCATTGGGGGATTGTTTTATTCAAGTAATTTTCAAACAGGTTTCTTTTTTAAAGTAGCAGAGATATATCTCTAAACGAGACTCATTCGATATTTATTTGTGCGCAGGGGATATAGTATATTATTGCCGTTGGGTGCTATTTATATTATATATATTTATTTGTGATCTGGCAACTGCAATAAGAGAAAGTTGGATCCGGATTAATGAAGAATACTGCTTGTCGATAGGTAAATCTATGCCTCAGAGAATTCAAGCTGTTATAAAAACCAGAGGTGGTTCAACAAAGTACTAGTGGTGTACTGTAGTGTTTTTTTTTCATGATTCCATAATATTTTTTTCTCTTCTGCTTGATCTGCAATTTACTACTGTTTTCTTTTTTTTTTTATGTTTTTAAGTGTTTCTTCAAGCCAGAAAGTTGGAATATTAGATGAAAATAGTTTTGAGGCATGTCTGTGATTAGCTTTATTTCTACACAATTAAACAATTGAATGAACATTTACCAAGAGTGGCAATGCCATACTTTTTGCCAGGGGTTGTAGTACATTTCAGCAAATTCTCTTTTTCTCGAGTACATCGTGAATTATTTTTCCTGATTAAAACTATCCAACTACTGGCCATTTTTACACTGCACATCTGCTGTATTTTAGTTTGTATAGTCAACCACCTGCCTGTAGTCTTTTTCAATAGTACATTTCGGCCAATTCTCTCACATTAAAAATGTCTTGCTGCTGGCAGTCTCCTAATCCTATGGCCTCATGCACACAAGACATTTATTTAACTCTCCTAGAAGCCAGCAGAATTTTTGCAGAAAAAATGCCTGATGCTTGTAAAACTGTCTTAAGTTTTTACAAGCTTTTAGGAGCTTTAACAGGCGTCAAGCTCTTCGGTGTTAATTCCTTAAATTGCCCTGAATGAATAATTTATCCTGGCCATTGAAATTAATTATTGCTCAAGTGCTAGCTTTTAGGTGCATTTAGAAGCTACAAGCATTTTTATCTGCCCAAACTCTGCTGCTCCTGGACGCTCTGGCCGTGGGTTTTTTATTTTCCTGCCTCTAAAAGCTCCTGCCACTAAACGCTGCTAAAAGCTTATGTGTGCATGGACACATAGGCTAACATGCAGGGGCATTTAGAGGCAGGAAAAAAAACTCCTGACGCCCCTAGGAGCAGCTGTAAAAACGTACACTGTGCATGCCTCTGCAACAGCAGCCTGCAAATCTTTGGAGCTGAACGCAGCATCCGCAGATGCGAGTACATCCACCTTGCAAAACTTTGTGAATGTGTGCACAGATGACCAGGTGGCTGCCTTGCAAACCTGGACCACTGACGCCTGATGACGGAAGGCTCAGGAGCCACTAAGTGCCCTCGTAGAATGCGCCTTAACAGGGAAAGGAGGAACCTGACCCTTAATGGAATAGGTCTGCACCACCGTCTGCCTGATCCATCTGAAAATGGTCTCCGCAGATGCGGCCTGCTCTTTACGAGATCCATCCAGAAGGACAAACAAAGAATCCAATTTTCGGAAGGACTCAGTCACCGCCAGGTAAACCTGATTGCCCGAACCACATCCAGAGAATGTAAAGTGATTTCTTTAGGATGTTTCGGATTAGGGAACAAAGAAGGCAACACAATGTCTTCATTTAAATGGAAACCCGAGACGACCTTAGGAAGGAATGACTGACAGGGACGAAGCACCACTTCGTCCCTGTGAACCACCAGGTAGGATGACCGACAGGACAACGCAGCCAGCTCCGACATCCTGCGTGCAGAAGTGATAGCCACCAAGAAGTCCACCTTCTGTGACAGGGTAGGCAGAGGAAGTTCACAAATATTTTCAAAAGGTGGTTTTTGAAGAACCAACAGTGCCAAATTGAGGTCCCATGGAGGCAACAGAGACCTAACCGGAGGAGTCAGGTGGCGTACCCCCTGAACTAAAGTGTGAACTAAGGAATTGGAGGCCAATGGCCATTGGAAAAAGATTGCCAAGGTGGAAATCTGATCCTTGATGGTGCCCAGGGCCAAATTCTGAAAAAAAATTGCTGTAAAATACCCCCCACCGCTGCAGCAGTGGCACCACAGGTCCCAGCGCACCAGGCACTGCTATAGCAGAAAGAGGGAGACTGCACACCCCCAGGGACTCACCGCCACTGACTCAGGAGGGACACAGAACGCCAAGCTGCATGCCATGTGGCAATCAGAAAGGAAAAGGAAGTGCAGGCACCATCACTAGAGGCCCACAGCCAAACAACGCTCCACAGGATTACAAGAAAATGGCCACCGCATGACTTTAATGCAAAACTACAGAAACATGGCTGCCGGACTACATAAACATGGTCCCCAAGCTCCATAGCAACCATCCACAGAAAAAATGGTGGCACGGCACCCACACAATTCCAGGGACCCCCAACGGCCCCTCAGGTACATGTAGCCAGCCAGGGGGGCCCTAACAGGGACCTCCACCAGGACATTTTTCCTCCTGAAGGATAGCCTGGCCACCCTGGGGGGGAGGACTAAGGGTCGGTAGTTGAGGGTATTAGAGTAGGGGGACTCCGCTAGTGAGGGGGGGGCACCATTTGGGACGGAAGGGCACATAGGGGGCCTAGTAACCCGAGAGAGGGGTCCGCATCCACCCCAATAATTCCCCAGAGAAGAGGAGGACACTAATTACCACACCTTGGAACCAAGCGGGAACCTCCCTGGGCAGTCCAATGCACCATCTTGGAATGGGAGTGCTGCGGGCCAGAGGTACGCTGCGACTCAGGTCGTGACCAGGGTTGTGACCAGGGCTATGCATCCTCGCAAGATGTTTAACTCACCGGCCAGCCCCCATCTATTGGGGCTATGTCACGGCCAACCTAGTGCGGAGCTAAAGTTGGGTCATCCTCACTGGCCAGACTGGGAAGCAGTGTTAATTTCGTCGACTAAAACGTTTTCGTCGACTAACACAATTCAAATGACTAAAATACGACTAAAACTAAAATGGCATTTTAGTCTTAAGACTAAAATACGACTAAAACTAAAATGGCATTTTAGTCAAAAGACTATAACTAAAACTAAATCAAAATTTGCTGCCAAAAATTAATACTGGTGCATGCTCAAAGCATAAATAATAACATATTAGATTTTTCACTCCAGGACCAGCAGTAGTATATAATGAGTTTGGAAATTGTAGAGAAATGCTTAAATAATGCATTACAAATTACAATTGAACTACACCCATTTGATTATAGATGACTAAAATGAGTTTTAGTCGACTAAAATGTAGGGCGTTTTAGTCGACTAAAATATACTGGAGTTTTAGTCGACTAAATACGACTAAAACTAAAACACTTGCAGAAGACTAAAATAGGACTAAAACTAAAATGCCATTTTAGTCCTAAGACTAAGACTAAAACTAAATTGAAATTTGCTGCCAAAATTAACACTGCTGGGAAGACCGTAAGGATCTAGGATATCCAGTGCGTCACCCAGTCCAGGTATTGATTGTAGTTCTCTCAGGAACAGAAAATAATAAAAGAAAAAAATTCAGTTCAAAAAGTAAAAAATGCCAGGACCAGAGATCCCAGCAAGGAGCTAGGTCCTTACTCCTGACTAGGCAGAAAAAAACTGAAGTCCTATAGCAAGAAGTGGGAGTATACTCCCTGGGACTGCCCTATAGTCATAGTAAATTCTTTTCTGCCTAGCGTCCTACTCCTAAGGAGAGCAGTATAACCCAAGGGTCAAAGAAGATATGGAGCTGTGTCCGTCAATGAACGAAAGAGAAATACAAAAAGGATGAGGATGCCCTCATCAAAACCAAGCTAGGAGACTGTAAGATCCTGGTACCTTCGGTACCCTTCCAGCCTCTTATTTCCGCATTGCGTTCCACCATTCAGGTAGGTGGAACGCATATAGCTACCTGTCCCTTTAACTCTCATGACGTCATCACTAGGCGCGGCTCTGAGCGGCTATTTCAATCGCCGGCTTTCACTCACAAGGCGTTCGTGCAACCGCCTGTTATACAGCCTTGTCTGACGCTGCCGAAGCCTCCAGCTATTTCCCCAATATCTGGATAGACCGGAGTCTCGCTACTTGATCCTGTATCTCGCTACTTGATCCTGTATCTCGCTACTGATCCTGTATCTCGCTACCTGATCCTTAGCTCACTACCGGACCCCTCACCTCTCTAAACCAACTAGTGATAAGTACCCCGCAGGGGATTCCTTCCTATCAACTTACACTATCTACTCTTGCATACTAAAGACTGTTGCTATCTATGCATTACTATTTCTATCATCTGCACTGTTACATAGATTGCTAGCTCTTGAGTCTACTACCAACTATATCCTAGTCTCGCTACTTGATCCCGTCTCTCGCTACTTGATCCTGTATCTCGCTACTGATCCTGTATCTCGCTACTTGATCCTATATCTCACTACTGATCCTGTATCTCGCTACCGGATCCTTATCTCATTACTGGACCCCTCACCTCTCTAAACCAACTAGTGATAAGTACCCCGCAGGGGATTCCTTCCTATCAACTTACACTATCTACTCTTGCATACTAAAGACTGTTGCTATCTATGCATTACTATTTCTATCATCTGCACTGTTACATAGATTGCTAGCTCTTGAGTCTACTACCATCTATACCCTTGCACTAAGTTAGCATCTCCTGTACATTCATCTGCTGTCCCCTACCACCTGTTACTTGTACATGATTGCTAACCTACCTGCATACTATCTATCACCATCTGCTAACACTCCTGAACATTACTACTTGAGTGCCTATCATTGCTATCACTACTCACGCCTGTCCTTTCAGCACATCACCTCTATACTATCGCATACAAACTATCACTCCAGGAACATCTTATCTGAGTGTCTGTATATGTGCATGCTGAAGCAGGCTGGGCCACAATGATGAGTCTGGAGAGTTGGATATGGTGATTCAACACATCTCTACAGGACTACTGAGTGGAAATTCTGCAGCTGCAAATCCAGTTCACTAAAACAAACGCCAGAGCATTACAGAGACTTAGGCGAGACTTGGATGACTATAACTTTGATCGGGTTTTTCCATGGAAAGATAAGTTCCATAAACCCCCCCCCCCCAAAAAAAACCCTTGCCTAATAGGACCCACCATGCACCTCCCCTGGTCTCCGCCAACAAATTACCTTCTCTTTTGAGCCTCCCCTTACCCTCTCGGGCCTTACCACCCATTTCTCTGTCTAGACCAATGAGGCATGACAAAATCAATTACCCCAAGAAAGCCAACACTAGGGGCCTACTGATTGACTTTAATCACTTCTATAATAGAAAACCCACAGGTAAAACCTCCCCTAGAAGTTCCAACATGGCCCATCAACCCACCCAGAACAACTCTATAGATAATCTCTCTCGAAATAATAACCATATCACCAGAGACGCTACATCCTCGGTCAGTACCCCCTCCCCTCCTCCCTCCACTTCCATCAATACTGTCCCTACAAATTTTGTCTTATCTTTGAATCAATCCAATATGGACACTCATCCGATCACAGGACATAGTAAACATACAGATGCCACTCTCATTCCAGATTGTGCATCTGAACAACAAACGATACATGGATGTTCCCCCAAGAACACCATCTCAGACCAGGTGCCCTCCACAAAAATTTCCATTTTTCCTAATTCACATTTTTTAGTGAATTTTTTCCTCTTCGTCTCCTCCCCAAAAAAAGAAAATGCACAGGAGAGTTTGTCGAGGAGGACGAAAAATATTCCAACAAAAACCTACTCAAATCCCACAGACTGTGAAAATATACAACTTGTTTTCCCATGCTCTGATGCAGATGCTTCCCTCCTAAGTCGAGGACTAAACTTTGTTCCAGTAAATAAACCTAGCCCCTTGATTTTATTTAAAGATCTCAATAGGTACATTAGGAATCTAACACTGAAAAGATACTTCCATCAAAAACAAGAAAAGGACAGAATAGCTATTCAAACCACAACTAACTATCCCCATTTCCAGTTGTCTTTAAATTTGATACAGACATTATGGATACTCTTAATATACTATCCATCGAGGATAGTTCCCTGAGCTTATTACCACAACATCTGGCCACCTCCCCACCCATAGTTCACTGATCCCTAGATTTTTTTCTGGTTCAAGACCCGCTAACCAACCCTAGACAGCCGGCTTTCATTTTGGAAGCAACCAAGTGCTTTCTATCACATAATTATTTCAATTTTGATGGAGAGTTTTATCTACAGCTACAGTGCACTGTTATGGGGCCAATTTTACACCCTCATATGCAAATCTAGCCATGGGTTTTTGGGAGACCAACTATATCTGGTGACAAAATCCCTACTCTGCCAACATTGTCTTCTTCGGAAGATATATAGATGATATCATCATCATATGGGATGGACCCACTGATATATGTAGGCCACACCATTCGCGCCCTGAGACTGCGCTTTGGTGAACACAGACACCTCATTGAACCGGGAAAAGACAAACATAGTGTCCCAGGACACTTTGCTGAATTCCAATGATTATGTGCCAAAGAAACTTTTTGGATATATTTTTTTTTTTTTTTTTTCTCCCAGTCCGCTATTTTATTCATTTATCCATAATTCTGTTCTATTGTTATTTAATGTTTTCTCTTCGGGTATTAATTTCCACTGGTTATCATGGGGGTGGCAGGTGTACTACCAGCCACCTGTACTAAGTGTAAAATACATATAAGTGTGTGTGTATATATATATATATATATATATATATATATATATATATACCCCTATACAGAAGTTCAGATGTTTTGCCTGCCCAGGTTTGTTCTTGCGGGCATTTTTTTGGGTTCTTTGGAGGCAGGCAAAACATCTGAACTTCTGTATAGGGGTATATATACAGTCAGGTCCATATATATTGGGACATCGACGAAATTCTAATCTTTTTGGCTCTATACACCACCACAATGTATTTGAAATAAAACAAACAAGATCTGCTTTACCTGCAGACTTTTGGCTTTAATTTGAGGGTATTTACATCCAAATCAGGTGAACGGTGTAGGAATTACAACAGTTTGTATATGTGCCTCACACTTTTTAAGGGACCAAAAGTAATGGGACGGATTAACAATAAATCAAACTTTCACTTTTTAATACTTGTTTGCAAATCCTTTGCAGTCAATTACAGCCTGAAGTCTGGAACGCATAGACATCACCAGACGCTGGGTTTCATCCCTGGTGATGCTCTGCCAGGCCTCTACTGTAACTGTCTTCAGTTCCTGCTTGTTTTTGGGGCATTTTCCCTTCAGTTTTGTCTTCAGCAAGGGAAATGCATGCTCAATCGGATTCAGGTCAGGTGATTGACTTGGCCATTGCATAACATTTCACTTCTTTCCCTTAATAAACTCTTTGGTTGCTTTCGCAGTATGCTTCGGGTCATTGTCCATCTGCACTGTGAAGCACCGTCCAATAAGTTCTGAAGCATTTGGCTGAATATGAGCAGATAATATTGCCCGAAACACTTCAGAATTCATCCTGCTGCTTTTGTCAGCAGTCACATCATCAATAAATACAAGAGAACCAGTTCCATTGGCTGCCATACATGCCCACGCCATGACACTACCACCACCATTCACTGATGAGGTGGTATGCTTTGGATCATGAGCAGTTCCTTTCCTTCTCCATACTCTTCTCTTCCTATCACTCTGGTACAAGTTGATCTTGGTCTCATCTGTCCATAGGATGTTGTTCCAGAACCGTGAATGCTTTTTTAGAAGTTGTTTGGCAAACTAATCTGGCCTTCCTGTTTTTGAGGCTCACCAATGGTTTACATCTTGTGGTGAACACTCTGGTGAAGTCTTCTCTTGATTGTTGACTTTGACACACATACACCTACCTCCTGGAGAGTGTTCTTGATCTGGCCAACTGTTGTAAAGGGTGTTTTCTTCACCAGGTAAAGAATTCTTTAGTCATCCACCACAGTTGTTTTCCATGGTCTTCCGGGTCTTTTGGTGTTGCTGAGCTCACCGGTGCATTCTTTCTTTTTAAGGATGTTCCAAACAGTTAATTTGGCCACACCTAATGTTTTTCCTATCTCTCTGATGGGTTTGTTTTGTTTTTTCAGCCTAATGATGGCTTGCTTCACTGATAGTGACAGCTCTTTGGATCTCATATTGAGAGTTGTCAGCAACAGATTCCAAATGCTAATAGCACACTTGAAATTAACTCTGGACCTTTTATCTGCTCTTTGTAAATGGGATAATGAGGGAATAACACACACCTGGCCATGTAACAGCTGAGCAGCCAATTGTCCCATTACTTTTGGTCCCTTAAAAAGTATATAAGCTTCACACATATCCTTGTAGTCATGCTTTGAAGAAGGAGCATGGCTGCTGCAATTCTCGCAGCTTGCATCCTCAGAAACGCATCACATACCGGTGACGTCACTATCCTGCGCTGCTGAAGCCATCCGCGTCCCAAGCCTTGATCTGGTTAACATCCACTGCTCAGCCGGCTCATAGATGATGACCAGCAAGGTTATACCCACACGCATCTCCCTGCAGGAAACCACCGATGTATGGGACACACGCCTACCGAGGATCCCTAGGATTGCCAAAATCCTGATGTGCCTGTTTTTATTCACCTTGCTGTGAGTTGCCTATGTTTTTACTTGGATTAAACTGTTTTTAGTCTACACTTAGAGGTGGAACGCTTTCTTTTCTTTCATTGTAGTTTCTGGAAATCTGGTTTCAGTTTCCAATGATGGCAGCCCTAGGTACTGTATATGGACTACTTAGTGCTCTTACTGAGCACATGGTCTCTGTCATGACCCCTTTTTTTGGAAATTGTAATCTGTGCCCCTTTCTATGCCCCTTGATTTTGAGAACTGTAGCTTTCTTCCTGTTTTTTTTTTCCCTTTTGCAGGTATGGCTATGTAAAACTTTTAAAAATAAATACCTATACTGTTAAAAATTCAGTAGTGCACAGTCTCACCCTGCTCTGCACATGCTTAATTGCTCTCTATTCTTGGCACTGTGCCTAAAGCCAAAGCCACTAGAGGCGGACCAGCTGACGGCTTTAACATTTACTGTTGCTGAGGGGAAAGAAACAGGAATGGCACAGACTTTGCAGAGGAAACACAGATTAGGGAGGGAGAAATAAAAGCATGTGAGGGGACAGAAAAAACTCTGCTACCAGAGAGACACATAAGAGTTAACCTCACAAGGATGTTTTCTTATTTCGCTGGTATTCTCTCCTTTCTCCCCCATGGGCAGCCTGTGAATTTTAGCACTGTAAAGCTTCTGTTAGCCTTCCTCTCTAATTGAGCCAATATAGTGGGGAAGATAATTATTTGATCCCCTGCAGATATTGTAGGTTTGCCCAAAAAATTAAGGGTCTATCATTTTATTATAGGCGTATTTTAAATGATAGAGACAGAATATCAACCAAAAATCCAGAAAAAAAAACACATAAAACAAATGCTATGAATTAAGTTGCAGTTCAGTGAGTAAAATAAGTGTTTGATCCCAAAGCAAAACATGACTTGGTGGAGAAACCCTTGTTGGCAAGCACAGAGGTAAGACATTTCTTGTAGTTGGTGACCAGGTTTGCACACATCTCAGGAGGGATCTTGGTCCACTCTTCTTTACAGATTTTCTCTAAATCCTTAAGGTTTCTTGGCTGTTGCTTGGCAATTCGAAGTTTCAGCTCCCTCCATAAATTTTCTATAGGATTAAGGTCTGGAGGTCCATGACCTTAATGTGCTTCTCTTCTTGAGCCACTCCTTTGTTGCCTTGGCAGTATGTTTTGGGTCATTGTCATTGCTGAAAGAACCATCCATGTCCCATCTTCAGTTTTCTGGCTGAGGGAAGAAGGTTCTCTTCCAAGATTTTACAACAAATGGCCCCGTCTATTGGCCCCTCAATGCGGTAAAATCAGTCTGTACCTTTAGCACAGAAACAGTCCCAAAGCATTGTTTTCACCTCCATGCTTTACTGTAGGAATGGTGTACAGGCTAATTTTGCTTCATTGAGGAGCCAATGGACGGGGCCATGTAATGAAAAATATTGTATGAGAACCTTCTTCCCTCAGCCAGAACACTGAAGATGGGTCTTGACAATGACCCAAAACATAACGCCAAGGCAACAAAGCAGTGGCTCAAGAAGAAGCACATTAAGATCATAGAGTGGCCTTGTCAGTCTCCAGACCTTAATCCTATATAAAATTTATGGAGGGAGCTGAAACTTCGAGTTGCCAAGCGACAGCCAAGAAACCTTAAGGAATTAGAGAAGATCTGTAAAGAAGAGTGGACCGAAATCCCCCCTGAGATGTGTGCAAATCTGGTCACCAACTACAAGAAACCTCTTACCTCTGTGCTTGCCAACAAAGGTTTCTCCACTGAATACTAAGTCATGTTTTATCAAATAATTATTTTCCCCACTGTATATACAATCAAGGTTGTAAAATTACAGATTTTAATTGAAGAAAGTGCCATATAATTTTTGAGACCAAGGAGAGGGAGAGAGTTTCTAATCTGGAAGTGACTGCTCTGGGTTTAAATAAAATAGCGGCCTCCAGCAGGAAGAATCAGAAGCAATTTACAGCACACACTAAATATGCTAGCGTGATTTATTAATGTGAAATGTATGTTCTTATGTTAAAGAACATTAACTGTTATTACACTGTCATGGGTAAAGCTCTACTTAATAAGAACTGGATAGAAATTGGCCAGCAGCAGAACAGTTTTGGCAAATTTTATCCACAGGTCAAAGTGGTTCTATTACCCTTTGATGGACTCCTGTAGACTTCTCAGTGTATCTCAGTGGCGGCCGGTTTGTTGGGGGCCCCCTATCCATGCGCTCGGCCCCCTAATCTACATGCGTTGTGCCGGACGCATGGAGTTCAATTGGGTTTTTTTTTCTTCTAAAGCACGTGATTAGAGCCAGAGGCTCTAATCAGCTTCAGAAAAGGTTGGACCCGGGGCGAAGAGGAGTGCGCCCCGAGCCCACCTATTGTGTGACAATAGCAAATGATCACACGGATCCTCCTCCTGGCCAATCATTGAAGGGGGCACACTGTTGGCACTCTACATTGAAGGGGGCATGCTGTGGTCACTCTACATTGATGGGGCCACGCTGTGGTCACTCTACATTCATGGGGGCACGCTGTGGTCACTCTGCATTGAAGGGGGCACACTATACTTTGATTACTGAAGGCCCCTTTCACACTTTTGTGACCTCAAAGTATTGCAATTTTTTGCCGTGTTTTTTGCCGCAAAGCAATGCCTATTACATAGTCGGTTCCTATTCATCCTCTCCCTCCGGGAGCCCCTCCAAGATCTATGCTGGCTAAATTCCTTCACTTCCGGGACAAGGAAAATATTCTACGAGAAACACGCGCTATTCCTGATCTTCAATTTAATGGAGTGAAAATCCTGATTATTCAGCTGCAACCCAGAAGTTACGCATGGCCTTTACTGCTGTCAAGCGCAGGCTCATAGAGGGGCAGTTTGGTTACAGCATGCTTTATCCTGCTAAACTTCGTGTGATTCATGAGGGAAAAGTTCATTTTTTTCTCTCGCCTCAGGAGGCTTCGGCTTGGCTTGATGGCTTGGGACGGCCTGGCTGAATATGTTCTGGCTGGAGTACCTATTTTCTGATTGTGTTCCGGGCCTACCCTTACCCTCATCTACAGCTGTTTGGACTTTGTTACTGGTGATCCTTTTCCTGGGTCGTCGCTGTCCTGCTGGCCTGATAGCTCCATGATGGACTGGGTGGTTTTCTAAGAAGTTTTTCCCCCTTTTTTCCTGTCTCTGCATCGATATCCTATGTGGTGGTGCCGCCGCCTCTGAACTTTTTCTTTTTTGTGTTTTTTTCTTCCCTTTTTTTTGTGTGTCCCCGACATTTTTTCTTCATAAGACTCTGAACTGACGGAGACATTCTGGCATAGTTATGCCTTTTTGGGCTGTTATTGTTTTTGGGCTAAAGCTCTCTGCCCGTTTTTATGACGGAGAGCAGGGTGGGGGGGTGGGGAATTGTTTTTGGTGGGATATTGTGGTCATTTTGTACTGTTTTTCTCTTCTCAGCATAATCTTCTTTTCAGCAATGGTGGTTGGATCTTCTTCTGGTTAAATTTCAGCGGTGGGGTGGACCAGGCAGGGCCCCCGGGGGTTTTCCTTGCCTACACATTCTTTAGGTATTGGTATGTATATCCTTTGATTTGGGAGTTGGGCGGTCCTGGAGGGGAATCCCCTCTTCGGGGGCTTCGCTCCTTCGTGCCCTTTTACGTTTCCACATGTCATTAAAACTTTTGACTTGGAATGTGCGGGGTATGAACTCCAAGATTAAGAGGTCTCTGGTATTTGACTATTTTAAACGCTCCAAGGCAGACGTCCTTCTTTTGCAGGAGACACATTTGATGGATCCCAAAACAAGGGCGTTAAAACGGCCATGTATTGCTCATGCATTTCATGCTACCTATTCCACCTATTCAAGGGGTGTCTTGACCTTGATCTCCAGGGCCTGCCCGGTGCGGGTGCTGGAGGTGAAGACCGATCGTGACGGGTGCTATGTTATAGTGGTATTGAATTATATGGATCACTTGTATACTGTGGTTAATTTATATCTCCCTCCGCCCGTGGAGGCTGGACGCCTTGATGGCTGTATGCGGGATGTCCTCTCGATTGCCCAGGGCTCTTTAATTATAGGGGGGGACTTTAACGCTGTGTTGGATCCGCAACTTGATCGACTCCATGGCTCGGTGCGACCCTCGCTGGCTTTGGCTGATTGGGCAGCCGCATATGGTCTGATGGAGACATGGCGTTGGAAGTATCCACGGCGGAGGGAATATTCCTGTTACTCCAGCTCCCATGGTACTTTCTCCAGATTGGACATGTGGTTTGTCTCCTCTGAGGTTCTTCCCACACTTTTGGAGGTGGCATACTTGCCAAGGGCGATTTCAGATCATTCACCCCTGGCGATGACACTGGTAGTGGCCAGACAGTCGTCCAGGTCGGTGTGGCGTATGAGCCCTTATTGGCTTGTGGAACCAATGGTGTCGGCTGAATGTGCTACTGCTATGTCCCATTACTGGGGGGAGAATGCGGAGGGAGTGGCTGACCTTACCTGTTGGGATGCTTCTAAGGCAGTCCTGCGTGGGGCATATATGCAAGGAGTTGCTAAATTTAAGAAGGCCGTAGCGGCTAATATTGAGGAATTGGCGGATGCTTTGAGTGGCTCCGAACGGGCCTATACTTTAGATCCCACTCCTGAGAATTGTAGTTTGTGGAAGGCTTATGAGTTGGCATTGGTTGAGAGGACTCAGAAGCGTCTCCTCTATCAGTCTCAACACATCTTTGAGACCGGGGACAGGAGCGGTCGTTTGCTGGCCTTCTTGGCCAGCCCCGTTCCGGAAACCGGTCGCTATCCCTGTCATTTTTGGTCATCTAGGTCACTCCCTTTCGTCTACGGATGCTATTCTTGGCGCCTTTCATCACTTTTACTCAGATCTCTATACCTCTCAGGCCCACTATACCCCTCCCGAGCTTTATGCTTATGTAGATTCTATCCCGTTTCGCACCCTTAAGCTGGATACACACTATACAACTTTTGTTGTCAGATTTCCTTTAGATTTACCTTTTCTATGTAGTGCAAGGGCCTGCCTGATTGCATACAAATTGAAAGTGTTTAGGTTTGACCTCATATTATATGGTTTTGGTAAGTCTGAAGGAAAAAGTCTAAAGAAAATTGTATAGTGTGTATGGCCCATTAGTGTGGACCAGAGTACTAGTCTTGATGCTCCTTTCACTCTGGAAGAGGTGGAGATGGCCCTTAAGACCTTTCCCGAAGCATAAAACTCCGGGCCCTGATGGCTTCCCAGTGGAATGGTATTTACATCACGGGGAGCTGTTACTGCCACGGCTTTTGGTGCTCTTTAAAACAATATTCGATGGGGGTTCTCTGCCACCTTCGCTGCGTGAGGCCCTTATAGTCTTAATTCCTAAACCCAACAAGGACCCACTGTATTGTGACTCCTACCGACCCATATCGTTTATTAATGTTGAACTTAAAATCCTTACCAAAATTCTTGCGTTACGGCTTAATAAGGTGATTAGTTCTATAGTGGTAATAGATCAGACTGGTTTTATTCCAGGGCGCTCAGCATATACGAATATTCGTTGGTTGTTTACTAATCTGCAGACCCCGAATCCCTCTCCTTTGCCTAGGGTGGTTCTTTCACTCGACACACAGAAGGCTTTTGACTCTGTGGAGTGGCCGTATCTGTTTTACGTACTGGAGAGGTTTGGCTTTGGGAAGGGCTTCCTTGCCTGGCTTCGGATCCTATATGATCAACCACTAGCCCGTATTCGGGTGAATGGGGTGGTGTCTAGTCCCTTGCAAATACACAGGGGTACGCGGCAGGGCTGCCCCTTATCTCCATTACTTTTTGCACTTGCCATAGAACCTCTGGCCCAGCTGTTGAGAACTTCCACGGATGTTCGCGGGATGTGTGTGGGGACCCTGGAGACGAGAGTCTCTCTCTATGCAGATGACAGACATGTTGCTATATTTGACTGATCCTCAAACTTAGCTTATGAAGGTACTTCCAGCCTGTTTCCAGTAGATATGGATACCCCTCTCTCTCTGCCGGAGGGCTGCCCCTTAAAATTCACATTTTCCTTCCGTTACCTGGGAGTTCAGGTCCAACAACCCATATCCTTATATTTGACCAATAATCTTCTCCCTTGCCTGACTGTTTTTAGGTCTAAGTTGGAACACTGGAAGCATCTGCCACTGACTCTGACCGGAAGGGTTAATTTGTTTAAGATGGTTATGTTACCTAAATTCTTGTATATCTTGGCCAACTCCCCGGTGTTCGTACCAAATAAGTTTTTTAAGGAACTTGACTCCCTTATTTCAGTTTTCTTGTGGTACTCGAAGGCGCCTAGACTTTCCAATGTTACGTTACAGCAACCGGTGGAGTTGAGGGGCCTCGCCCTCCCAAACCTGCGTTTATATTACTATGCAGCTCAATTGGTACATATTCATAGTTTCCCTCAGAGGGGCAATGCAGCTACGGCTGTCGAGGCTGCGGTAGTTTCCTCATATGAGACACTCGCTAATCTTATCTACAGGCGCAGCGTTGCGGCCTTTGAGGGTACAGCACTTTTGACATCTTCTCTGAAGATTTATATCAGGTGTGAGACACTGTTGGCTGCATCTCAGGGCCTCTTTTCTCCGAATCAGCCCTTGTGGTGTAATCCTAGCTTGCCTCACTTCTCCGCGTCCCAAGATACGGCGCAGTGGGCAGAGCGGGGCCTGAAGTATGCTCACCAACTATTTGAGGAAGGGATTTTTAAGACATTTCACCAGTTCCGGATGAACTTTCGGATACCCGGCTCTTGGCATTACCGCTATCTCCAATTGCGACATGCAGCCTTGGCCCAATTTGGGCCCGGCCCTGTCTCTCTCTGCAACTCTACTATGGAAAAGGAGTTGTTGCGGGATGAGCACACTAAATTAACTAGCTCCTACTATAAGATATGACAGCTTAAATGCCCACGAAGACCAAATAAAGATAAAAGCTATCCCAAGCGCTCAAAATGAGGACCACTCACCAAAAAATATAATGGCTATGCAGCTACTTGACTGAGAAAATATAGAAAATATATATAGTAGATAGACACTCCACAGTATCTCTATGTATATATAGTAGCGCAAACTTATCAAAAAGAAAAGTGCCAAAAATAATGTGCCGACTGCACAAAGTCCCAAATGCAATAAATATTACATAGGCAGCAGGAAAAAATGACAGAAACAGTCCATATTCCTTCACTCTATATCCTGGGATGACAAAATACAGAAGCGTGTTTCTCAAAGGGATCACCACCACCACCGTGCTCCAAGGGGGGAGGAGAATTGCCCACTCACCAGATGCTGTGGCCCAACCCACTTTCGTGTTTGAGCATTCAAGCTTATAATGATGGTCACTGGTCCAGAGTATCCACACCGGAAATCACACCAGCACAGTCAAAAGAAGCTCAGCAGCATATGGAGAGGAAAAAACATAATCCCAATAGCGTGATACCGTTTAAAAGGCTTTATTAACTAAAAACATAAGGTAGCACACTCACATTTCTTGTATGTCATCAAACGCATATCACAGTCACCAATAGGAGAGGGATGCCCTTCGGGAGATGATGTCCAGGCTCCATGCCGTGGACGTCGCGCCTTCTGGGTACTCCAAACTCCTCTTACAAAACCTGGTTACACCGCCTGGTCACGCCCCGACGCGTTTCGTGATTTCCACTTCTTCCCCGGGAGCGTGACCGCGGCGGTTTGGCGGTAACCTTAAATACCCTTACTCATCACCCCGCAGGGCGGGGCCAGGATAAACAACATCGGCCATTGGTGGTTGCTCCGGTGTGTTAACCAATAGCAGACAAGGTTTACAAGACAACTTCCTCTTATTCTGCTAATCTCTATGGTAAAAGACACTATGACCCGGAAGTAGGGCAGGGCCGAGGTACACACCTTCGGCTACTGGTGGTTGCTTGTAGTATGTTGGCCAATAGCGGACTGAGACAACCCAATATCCATCCACCTCACCGCCAATCACTGTGATTGGACACCATGCAACCCGGAAGTATAACACCCCGGAAGTTACCTACACACTAAGGAAGCAAAGAAACACCAAGTGCTTAACGACCCATAGACCGATGTTGCATAGACAAAATACAGAGTGTATGTACATGATGTAAATCAAGTCACCTTCCATTGGTGGTTGCTATCGTGCTCTAGCCAATAGTGGGGATTCAACTGTATATCCAATCAGCTAGCATCCTCCTTGGTTAACCTATGACCCGGAAGAATAATACAGGAACCCCGGCCGAATGTATAAACTCCGCCCGCCGGGATAAAGCCTGCACAACCAAAAAGTTTTAATGTGTACACAGTACACTGAGCACAACAGCGCCACCTACCAATGGACCAGTGTTACAATGTCAAGAAAGATTTGGTAATCCATATGGAATCTGATAAAATCATGTACCAAAAAATTAATGATAAAATCATGTCACCCCAGAAAAAGAACACGAATCAATTGGAAATTAGGCAAAACTAAAATATATAAATATGAATATAAATACAGATAAAATCATTAAAATAACGCTAAACTCATAACCCATGCCACATAGCATGAGTCACAAGTTTAGAGACATGTTAGTGTGCTCGGACACTCAGGAGGATCATAGTCCTCCAAACGCACATCATCCAAGGATGAAGGGTCAAAATATAAAATTATAGATATAGAATTGGAAACTAAAATCAATAATCACTATTAAAACAATTTAAATCCAACTCTATATTTAATCCTACAGGGCTCAAAGATTGGGTCTGGAATATCCATTTCGTTTCGCACTTTGATAGTTCCCTAACCCAATTGGCACCCCTCCATGGGGGTGTCACCCGCTCAACACCCCAGAATTGAAGACAACTGGGGTCCCGTTGGTGATGTGAGCGGAAATGGGCTGGCACACTGTGCTCTTTTTTACCCTTAATAATATTGCTGATGTGCTCCCCAACTCTAATAGTCAAAGTACGTTTGGTTCGTCCTATGTAGATGATTTTGCAGGGACACATTAAAGCATACACCACATGCGTGGTATCACATGTGATGAAGTGCTTGATGTCAAAGTCCTTATCAATTGCTGCAACATGGAAGGACTCACGTCTTCTCTGATTTTGAGGGGTGAACGAGCAAGACTTGCATCTTCCACATTTATGAAACCCCCTTCTGCCCGGAAAAAAGGACGTATCCGGGGGGTTAAGGATCTTCTTCACCACCCTGTCCCCAAAGCTCGGGGCCCTCCGGTAAATGAAGGATGGAACATCAGGCAACACAGGCCCCAATACGGTGTCCATCTGCAAGATGTTCCAATGGGTTTTGAAGATGGCTTCTACTTTTTTGTGGTCATCACAGTAATCAGACAAGAAACTCCATTGTTTATCATCAGATCCATTCATGGGTCTAGTCGCGTTCTGCAAACATGCAGTCCGAGGGATATCCAGAATATTTCCAATCTCTTTCTCAAGAGATTGTTCATCATATCCCTTTTGGATAAATCTCTCCTTCAGAACGTTAGTTTGGGCAATATAGTCTTCTTCAAAAGTACAATTCCGTCGTACTCGCATAAACTGGCCACGAGGTATATTACGCAGCCAGTTCGGGTGGTGTCCACTTTGAATCGACAGGTAACTGTTTCTGTCTGTAGATTTGAAGAAGACAGACGTGGTTAATTTGCCCAAACCCTTCTTTATGTTAACGTCCAAGAAGTGGATTTCCGTTAAACTCCAATTGAACTCAAGTTTGATGTTATTTGTATTTGTGTTCAAATAACTCATGAAGTTCAATAATGAGGACTCTGTATCGTTCCATACAAAGATGATATCATCTATGAATCGACGATAAAAGAGGAGTTCTGGTCTCTCCCTACAGAATACATGTTTGTCCTCCCACTCTGCCATAAAAAGGTTGGCGAGACTGGGAGCGAATTTCGCTCCCATTGCCACACCTTTCTTCTGGCTATAGAAGGACTGACAATACCAGAAATAGTTATGCCCTAGACAAAAGTCCAGGGCATTCCGGATAAATAACTTCTGGTTGTGTGGTAAATCGTCCCTTTTGCTCAAGGCCCAATTCAGGGCCAATGAGCATCATCATGTTGGATGATGGTATAGTGAACGGGATTGGGTCGGTGTGCGCTAGGTTAGGCCAATACTTGGATACCTTCCTCCAACCAAGTGTCGCAACTACAAGGGCATACCTTAAAGACACTAAAGACCTGCTTGTGTCGTTGGATGATGTGGTCCTGGGGGATGACTCGTCCGCCTTCTTACTGACGGCGGATGTGTCATCCCTCTATACCATCATCCAACATGATGATGCTCTATTGGCCCTGAATTGGGCCTTGAGCAAAAGGGACGATTTACCACACAACCAGAAGTTATTTATCCGGAATGCCCTGGACTTTTGTCTAGGGCATAACTATTTCTGGTATTGTCAGTCCTTCTATAGCCAGAAGAAAGGTGTGGCAATGGGAGCGAAATTCGCTCCCAGTCTCGCCAACCTTTTTATGGCAGAGTGGGAGGACAAACATGTATTCTGTAGGGAGAGACCAGAACTCCTCTTTTATCGTCGATTCATAGATGATATCATCTTTGTATGGAACGACACAGAGTCCTCATTATTGAACTTCATGAGTTATTTGAACACAAATACAAATAACATCAAACTTGAGTTCAATTGGAGTTTAACGGAAATCCACTTCTTGGACGTTAACATAAAGAAGGGTTTGGGCAAATTAACCACGTCTGTCTTCTTCAAATCTACAGACAGAAACAGTTACCTGTCGATTCAAAGTGGACACCACCCGAACTGGCTGCGTAATATACCTCGTGGCCAGTTTATGCGAGTACGACGGAATTGTACTTTTGAAGAAGACTATATCGCCCAAACTAACGTTCTGAAGGAGAGATTTATCCAAAAGGGATATGATGAACAATCTCTTGAGAAAGAGATTGGAAATATTCTGGATATCCCTCGGACTGCATGTTTGCAGAACGCGACTAGACCCATGAATGGATCTGATGATAAACAATGGAGTTTCTTGTCTGATTACTGTGATGACCACAAAAAAGTAGAAGCCATCTTCAAAACCCATTGGAACATCTTGCAGATGGACACCGTATTGGGGCCTGTGTTGCCTGATGTTCCATCCTTCATTTACCGGAGGGCCCCGAGCTTTGGGGACAGGGTGGTGAAGAAGATCCTTAACCCCCCGGATACGTCCTTTTTTCCGGGCAGAAGGGGGTTTCATAAATGTGGAAGATGCAAGTCTTGCTCGTTCACCCCTCAAAATCAGAGAAGACGTGAGTCCTTCCATGTTGCAGCAATTGATAAGGACTTTGACATCAAGCACTTCATCACATGTGATACCACGCATGTGGTGTATGCTTTAATGTGTCCCTGCAAAATCATCTACATAGGACGAACCAAACGTACTTTGACTATTAGAGTTGGGGAGCACATCAGCAATATTATTAAGGGTAAAAAAGAGCACAGTGTGCCAGCCCATTTCCGCTCACATCACCAACGGGACCCCAGTTGTCTTCAATTCTAGGGTGTTGAGCGGGTGACACCCCCATGGAGGGGTGCCAATTGGGTTAGGGAACTATCAAAGTGCGAAACGAAATGGATATTCCAGACCCAATCTTTGAGCCCTGTAGGATTAAATATAGAGTTGGATTTAAATTGTTTTATTAGTGATTATTGATTTTAGTTTCCAATTCTATATCTATAATTTTATATTTTGACCCTTCATCCTTGGATGATGTGCGTTTGGAGGACTATGATCCTCCTGAGTGTCCGCGCACACTAACATGTCTCTAAACTTGTGACTCATGCTATGTGGCATGGGTTATGAGTTTAGCGTTATTTTAATGATTTTATCTGTATTTATATTCATATTTATATATTTTAGTTTTGCCTAATTTCCAATTGATTCGTGTTCTTTTTCTGGGGTGACATGATTTTATCATTAATTTTTTGGTACATGATTTTATCAGATTCCATATGGATTACCAAATCTTTCTTGACATTGTAACACTGGTCCATTGGTAGGTGGCGCTGTTGTGCTCAGTGTACTGTGTACACATTAAAACTTTTTGGTTGTGCAGGCTTTATCCCGGCGGGCGGAGTTTATACATCCGGCCGGGGTTCCTGTATTATTCTTCCGGGTCATAGGTTAACCAAGGAGGATGCTAGCTGATTGGATATACAGTTGAATCCCCACTATTGGCTAGAGCACGATAGCAACCACCAATGGAAGGTGACTTGATTTACATCATGTACATACACTCTGTATTTTGTCTATGCAACATCGGTCTATGGGTCGTTGAGCACTTGGTGTTTCTTTGCTTCCTGCTTAGTGTGTAGGTGACTTCCGGGGTGTTATACTTCCGGGTTGCATGGTGTCCAATCACAGTGATTGGTGGTGAGGTGGATGGATATTGGGTTGTCTCAGTCCGCTATTGGCCAACATACTACAAGCAACCACCAGTAGCCGAAGGTGTGTACCTCGGCCCCGCCCTACTTCCGGGTCATAGTGTCTTTTACCATAGAGATTAGCAGAATAAGAGGAAGTTGTCTTGTAAACCTTGTCTGCTATTGGTTAACACACCGGAGCAACCACCAATGGCCGATGTTGTTTATCCTGGCCCCGCCCTGCGGGGTGATGAGTAAGGGTATTTAAGGTTACCGCCAAACCGCCGCGGTCACGCTCCCGGGGAAGAAGAGGAAATCACGAAACGCGTCGGGGCGTGACCAGGCGGTGTAACCAGGTTTTGTAAGAGGAGTTTGGAGTACCCAGAAGGCGCGACGTCCACGGCGTGGAGCCTGGACATCATCTCCCGAAGGGCATCCCTCTCCTATTGGTGACTGTGATATGCGTTTGATGACATACAAGAAATGTGAGTGTGCTACCTTATGTTTTTAGTTAATAAAGCCTTTTAAACGGTATCACGCTATTGGGATTATGTTTTTTCCTCTCCATATGCTGCTGAGCTTCTTTTGACTGTGCTGGTGTGATTTCCGGTGTGGATACTCTGGACCAGTGACCATCATTATAAGCTTGAATGCTCAAACACGAAAGTGGGTTGGGCCACAGCATCTGGTGAGTGGGCAATTCTCCTCCCCCCTTGGAGCACGGTGGTGGTGGTGATCCCTTTGAGAAACACGCTTCTGTATTTTGTCATCCCAGGATATAGAGTGAAGGAATATGGACTGTTTCTGTCATTTTTTCCTGCTGCCTATGTAATATTTATTGCATTTGGGACTTTGTGCAGTCGGCACATCATTTTTGGCACTTTTCTTTTTGATAAGTTTGCGCTACTATATATACATAGAGATACTGTGGAGTGTCTATTTACTATATATCTTTTCTATAGCTCCTACTATAGTATTCTCATTGGTAGTGTGCCGTCTAAACTGGAGGCCATCAGGGCCGGGTGGACGAGACACATCCCGAATCTTTCGGACGATGACTGGGAGGAGTTGCTGGAGGTATATTTTAAGACTCCAATATCTGCCAGGGAACGTTTGATACAATTACGTATTTTTCATAGAACTTATTATACACCTTATAGATTGTTTATGATGAAACAGAGATTCACTCAGGAGTGTCATAAATGCAGTGGAGATCGAGGGGATTTACTTCATATGTTATGGAGCTGTCCAAAAATCAGGCCTTTTTGGTCTCAGGTTACGCACTTCATCTCGGCATCCCTGGGCCTCCCCAATGTTTGCAATCCTAAGTGGTGCGTATTGGGGATTCTCTGTGATGTTGATCTTAGCTCTCACCAAAAACAGTTTCTTAGACTTTTGTTTTTTTTACGCCAGAAAAACTGTGGTGATGCAGTGGGTGTGTATGGACAGGATTCCACTTGACCTCTGGAAGAACCTGATTAACCATGTTCTACCTCTATATAAATTGACTTATGAAGCCAGGGGCTGTCCAAAAAATGTTTTGAAGATTTGGGGTGAATGGGTTGACCTGGCTGACACGTGTGGCTCTGCTCTGGTCTAATTGAGTGGGGTGTGTGGGCACGGTGGGGTCTGTCCTGCGTCTACACTCCGCTTACGGGAATGGGTATAACTCTGACCACCATTTGCTCTTACTGCTGAGTTTCTCGTATTATGTTGAGTATGCAAACTATGTTGTAGCACTGCCATTTTCATTCATTAAGACATGTTCATGAATGTGTATTGTCGCTCTTATTCTTGTTCTACCTTACCTTTGCAGATACTGTGCACAGTGTTTTTCTGTATTGTACCTATACTCGTGTTTTATCTTGTTGTTTAATTGATAAAATTAATAAAAAGAAGTTTAAAAAAAAAGGGGGGCTGTCAGTGGCGTACCAAGGGGGGGGCGGGGGGGCGGCCCGCCCCGGGTGCCACGCCATGGGGGGGTGTCAGCCGGTGTCCTGCCCGGCGTGTTCCGTATCGCTGTGAAGGCAGCTCCTTCAGTCAGCGCTGCGGGGGGGGGGGGCGTAACGGCGGCGGGAATAAGGGGCGGAGCCGCGGCGGGAATAAGGGGCGGAGCCGTGACGGGAGAAGGGGGCGGGGCCTCTGTGGGAAGAAGGGGCGGAGTCTCAGCCTCGGCAGGAAGAAGGTGAGTGCCGAAGTGTGTGCTGAATAGGAGGGGGATGGGGCAGCTGCATATGAGGAATTCATCTTTCCCTAGCTCCCTGTCCCCTTCAGTGCTCTCCACCCCCCTGGTTTTCTCTGCCTGCCCCCCAAGTGCTACCTGTCCTCCCCACAGTGCTCTCCACCCCCCTGGTTTTCCCTACCCACCCCCCAAGTGCTACCTGCCCCCCCCCCTGTGCTCTCCACCCCCCTGGTTTTCCCTGCCCGCCCCCCAAGTGCTACCTGTCCCCCCCCCAGTGCTCTCCACCACCTGGTTTTCCCTGCCCACCCCCCAAGTGCTCCCTGCCCCCCCCTGTGCTCTCCACCCCCCTGGTTTTCTCTGCCCACCCCCCAAGTGCTACCTGTCCCCCCCTGTGCTCTCCACCCCCCTGGTTTTCCCTGCCCGCCCCCCAAGTGCTACCTGTCCCCCCCCCCGTGCTCTCCACCACCTGGTTTTCCCTGCCCACCCCCAAGTGCTCCCTGCCCCCCCCTGTGCTCTCCACCCCCCTGGTTTTCTCTGCCCACCCCCCAAGTGCTACCTGTCCTCCCCACAGTGCTCTCCACCCCCCTGGTTTTCCCTACCCACCCCCCAAGTGCTACCTGCCCCCCCCTGTGCTCTCCACCCCCCTGGTTTTCCCTGCCCGCCCCCCAAGTGCTACCTGTCCCCCCCCCCCAGTGCTCTCCACCCCCCTGGTTTTCCCTGCCCACCCCCCAAGTGCTCCCTGCCCCCCCTGTGCTCTCCACCCCCCTGGTTTTCCCTACCCGCCCCCCAAGTGCTACCTGTCCCCCCCCCCCAGTGCTCTCCACCACCTGGTTTTCCCTGCCCACCCCCCAAGTGCTCCCTGCCCCCCCCCTGTGCTCTCCACCCCCCTGGTTTTCTCTGCCCACCCCCCAAGTGCTACCTGTCCTCCCCACAGTGCTCTCCACCCCCCTGGTTTTGCCTACCCACCCCCCAAGTGCTACCTGCCCCCCCTGTGCTCTCCACCCCCCTGGTTTTCCCTGCCCGCCCCCCAAGTGCTACCTGTCCCCCCCCCCCAGTGCTCTCCACCCCCTGGTTTTCCCTGCCCACCCCCCAAGTGCTACCTGTCCCCCCCCCCAGTGCTCTCCACCCCCCTGGTTTTCCCTGCCCACCCCCCAAGTGCTACCTGTCCCCCCCCCCAGTGCTCTCCACCACCTGGTTTTCCCTGCCCACCCCCAAGTGCTCCCTGCCCCCCCTGTGCTCTCCACCCCCTGGTTTTCCCTGCCCACCCCCCAAGTGCTACCTGTCCCCCCCCCAGTGCTCTCCACCCCCCTGGTTTTCCCTGCCCACCCCCCAAGTGCTACCTTCCCCCCCCCAGTGCTCTCCACCCCCCTGGTTTTCCCTGTCCCCCCCCCCAGTGCTCTCCACCACCTGGTTTTCCCTGCCCACCCCCCAAGTGCTCCCTGCCCCCCCTGTGCTCTCCACCCCCTGGTTTTCTCCGCCCACCCCCCAAGTGCTACCTGTCCTCCCCACAGTGCTCTCCACCCCCCTGGTTTTCCCTACCCACCCCCCAAGTGCTACCTGCCCCCCCCCTGTGCTCTCCACCCCCCTGGTTTTCCCTGCCCACCCCCCAAGTGCTCCCTGCCCCCCTGGTTTTCTCTGCCCACCCCCCAAGTGCTACCTGTCCTCCCCACAGTGCTCTCCACCCCCCTGGTTTTGCCTACCCACCCCCCAAGTGCTACCTGCCCCCCCCTGTGCTCTCCACCCCCCTGGTTTTCCCTGCCCGCCCCCCAAGTGCTACCTGTCCCCCCCCCCAGTGCTCTCCACCCCCTGGTTTTCCCTGCCCACCCCCCAAGTGCTACCTGCCCCCCCCAGTGCTCTTCACCCCCCTGGTTTTCCCTGCCCACCCCCCAAGTGCTACCTGTCCCCCCCCCCCCAGTGCTCTCCACCACCTGGTTTTCCCTGCCCACCCCCCAAGTGCTACCTGTCCCCCCCAGTGCTCTCCACCCCCCAAGTGCTACCTGTCCCCCCCAGTGCTCTCCACCCCCCAAGTGCTACCTGTCCCCCCCAGTGCTCTCCACCCCCCTGGTTTTCCCTGCCCACCCCCCAAGTGCTA
This sequence comes from Pelophylax lessonae, assembly GCF_965119305.1. Classification (NCBI taxonomy): domain Eukaryota; kingdom Metazoa; phylum Chordata; class Amphibia; order Anura; family Ranidae; genus Pelophylax; species Pelophylax lessonae. The sequence goes on along the minus strand of NC_138772.1, from coordinate 434,020,856 downwards.
CCTTCCCCCCCCAGTGCTCTCCACCCCCCTGGTTTTCCCTGCCCGCCCCCCAAGTGCTACCTGTCCCCCCCCAGTGCTCTCCACCACCTGGTTTTCCCTGCCCACCCCCCAAGTGCTCCCTGCCCCCCCTGTGCTCTCCACCCCCTGGTTTTCTCCGCCCACCCCCCAAGTGCTACCTGTCCTCCCCACAGTGCTCTCCACCCCCCTGGTTTTCCCTACCCACCCCCAAGTGCTACCTGCCCCCCCCCCTGTGCTCTCCACCCCCCTGGTTTTCCCTGCCCCCCCCCCCAGTGCTCCCCACCCCCTGGTTTTCCCTGCCCACCCCCCAAGTGCTACCTGTCCCCCCCCCCAGTGCTCTCCACCCCCTGGTTTTCCCTGCCCACCCCCCAAGTTCTCCCTGCCCCCCCTGTGCTCTCCACCCCCTGGTTTTCCCTGTGAGACTGAGAGGACCCTGCGCTTATGGAAAAAGTGCTTGAGTGCAACAATATACTAGTGAATTGTGTGTAAAAAGCTGCTAGCTGCAGTGTAAAAGTGCTGAGTGCTCTTTTGAAATGTGTACAACTGTGATTTGCAGCGCTGCTTAAATTGGTTTATAAATATATCAAAAATTCATATAAAATAATAGAATGAATGAAATACTTCATATGAATTAAATAAATAATACAATACATAAAACTCATAAAGTGCTGTAGTATTGGTGAAAATAAATATATGGCTCAATGTCCATTATATCATCGTGTTGCCGTGATGAATCTTTTCACTTGAACTCATGCAGGTGCTAAAGTGCTTGATTTGTGCTTTGTTCGGGGTCTCCCCCTTTGGTTATCTACTCACCGCTAGATGGTAGTTTTCAGGCATGTAAGGATAGTTGTGCCCTGCTTCTCCGCTTGATGTATAATTATTTCTGTGAGTATTAATTCCTCCCCGATGTCCTCATGAAAAGAGAGTCATTCATGGTGAAGATCGTTTAAAAAGGGGGGTGTTTATTGAAAAAACAATGGGAATATACTCACAAACATTGTATAATATCATGCAAAAAAATGAATGAATGAAGAGAGCGGCTCGGCGGCTGACTGCTCCCGCAGCATCCACTACACCGGCCGGAGGTCACGTGATACGCTCGACCAATCACTAGACGCGTTTCGATGTATAGCACATCGTCCTCTGTAGCTCTACAGAGGACGATGTGCTATACATCGAAACGCGTCTAGTGATTGGTCGAGCGTATCACGTGACCTCCGGCCGGTGTAGTGGATGCTGCGGGAGCAGTCAGCCGCCGAGCCGCTCTCTTCATTCATTCATTTTTTTGCATGATATTATACAATGTTTGTGAGTATATTCCCATTGTTTTTTCAATAAACACCCCCCTTTTTAAACGATCTTCACCATGAATGACTCTCTTTTCATGAGGACATCGGGGAGGAATTAATACTCACAGAAATAATTATACATCACCTGGTTTTCCCTGCCCACCCCCCAAGTGCTACCTTTCCCCCCCAGTGCTCTCCACCCCCCTGGTTTTCCCTGCCCACCCCCCAAGTGCTACCTGTCCCCCCCCCCAGTGCTCTCCACCCCCCTGGTTTTCCCTGCCCGTCCCCCAAGTGCTACCTGTCCCCCCCCCAGTGCTCTCCACCCCCCTGGTTTTCCCTGCCCACCCCCCAAGTGCTCCCTGTCCCCCCAGTGCTCTCCACCTCCCTGGTTTTCCCTGCCCGCCCCCAAGTGCTCCCTGCCCCCCCCCCCCAGTGCTCTCCACCCCCTGTGCCTTCCAACCAACCCTGCAATGCTTTCCAAACCCCCTCTTAATTCTCTCCAGCCCCCCCCCCACCGTGCCCTTCAGCTCCTCCAGTGCTCTATGCTTCGCCTGTGCTCTCCGGCCCCCCTAGTGCTCTTCTATCTTCTATCATGTCCTCAGTCTCTGACCATATACTGTATCATGTCTGCAGTCTGACCATCTACTGTGTCATGTCTGCAGTCTCTGAGCATCTTCTGTATCATGTCCTCAGTCTCTGACCATCTCCTGTATCATGTCCTCAGTCTCTGACCATATACTGTATCATGTCTGCAGTCTCTGACTGAGCATCTCCTGTATCATGACTGCAGTCTCTGACCATCTCTTGTATCATGTCTGCAGTCTCTGAGCATCTCCTGTATCGTGTCCTCGGTCTCTGACCATCTTCTGTATCATGTCTGCAGTCTCTGAGCATCTTCTGTATCATGTCTGCAGTCTCTGGCCATCTCCTGTATCATGTCTGCAGTCTCTGACCATCTCCTGTATCATGTCTGCAGTCTCTGACCATCTCCTGTATCATGTCTGCAGTCTCTGACCATCTCCTGTATCATGTCTGCAGTCTCTGACCATCTCCTGTATCATGTCTGCAGTCTCTGACCATCTCCTGTATCATGTCTGCAGTCTCTGACCATCTCCTGTATCATGTCTGCAGTCTGACCATCTACTGTGTCATGTCTGCAGTCTCTGAGCATCTTCTGTATCATGTCCTCAGTCTCTGACCATCTCCTGTACTATGTCTGCAGTCTGACCATCTCCTGTATCATGTCTGCAGTCTGACCATCTCCTGTATCATGTCTGCAGTCTCTGAGCATCTCCTGTATCATGTCTGCAGTCTGACCATATCCTGTATCATGTCTGCAGTCTCTGACAATCTCCTGTATCATGTCTGCAGTCTCTGAGCATCTTCTGTATCATGTCCTCAGTCTCTGACCATCTCCTGTATCATGTCCTCAGTCTCTGACCATCTCCTGTATCATGTCTGCAGTCTCTGACCATCTACTGTATCATGACTTCAGTCTCTGAGCATCTCCTGTATCATGTCTGCAGTCTCTGACCATCTACTGTATCATGACTTCAGTCTCTGAGCATCTCCTGTATCATGTCTGCAGTCTCTGACCATCTCCTGTATCATGTCTGCAGTCTCTATCTATTTATGCTGAAGGTAGGACTGTGCAGGGGAGGCAGAGAGTGCAAAAGGAGGAACTGTGATTAGAGAGACGGGGGAGGGGGCAGACGGCAAGGGGCACTGTGATGGGGGGCTGTGAAATTTGTGCAATAAATATTCTTGAAAACATTACAAATTTCTGTGGGTGTTTTTACATTTTAAAGTTGGGGGGGGGGTGCCAGATATGGGATCCGCCCCGGGTGCCAAATGCTCTAGGTACGCCACTGGGGGCTGTAATGTAAATGGGGAACTGAGATCACTGGGACTGCTTCAAAGGGGGACTGTGCAGTAAAGGGGGTTGTAGTGTGAAGGGGGGCTAAGGACAGACTCTGTGAACATCACCCCCCCCCCCCCCCCCGGGAAAATTGGCTGCCATGAAACTGGTCCCTGATGCCAAAAAGGTCGGGGACCCACTGGTGTAGATCATTCTAAAACACACAGATTAAAGGATTTTTCTTAGCCACAGGAAGCAGAGGGTGGAGATCCAAAATCACACACATTGCAGAGCTAGAGCGCTGAGATCCCTGAAACCTGAAACCCCCCCCCTCTAACAGGCGCATAGAGAAAAACTCAGATCTGAGTCTATAGGTCATTTGCTGTGCGCTGGATGGCCACTTCCAGGAAGGCTAAGGAATTGGCTTTGAATTCTATCAGTGACACATGCAGACAGCAGAGGGATCAGAGATCAAAGAGGAATTAGGTTAGCACTTCTTCCTAGCACTAGGGTAGTCGGTTGAAATCCCAATCACAGCACCACCTGTCTGGAGTTTGCACGTTCTCCCTGTGCCTGCTTGGGTTTTCTCTGGGTGCTCCGGTTTCCTCCCACACTACAGAGACATGCTGGCAGGTTAACTGGCTCCTGTTTAAATTGGACCTAATATGGGTATGTATGAATGTGAGTTAAGCTGGATACACACTTAACAACTTTTGTTGGTAGATTTTCTTTAGATTTACCCTCAATTATGTAGTGCAAGGGCCTGCCTGATTGCATATTAATTGAAAGTGTTTAGATTTGAGCTCATACTATATGATTTTGGTAAATCTAAAGGAAAAAATCTAAAGACAATTGTATAGTGTATATGGCCCATTAGGGACCTTAGATTGTAAGCTCCTAGAGGGCAGGGACTGATGTGAATGTACTATATATATGTAATGAGCTGAGTAAATAGTCAGCACTATATAAGTACCTGTAATAAATAAACCACACTCTGTGCTTTAAATTCAGGCTAGTACATAATATAGAGGGATGTAATCTGTTAATTTTTCATGTCTGATGTTTACAGCTACTTTAAGCCCCCATTCAAACATCATGTTTTGTAAACTGAATTTTTTGCGTATTTTTCATGCACCAGTACACAGCAAATGAATGGGATCACTACACACTAAAGCTCCTGTAAATTTTCTGGCCGCAAAGACTGGTGCATTTCTTAGGGCTCTTTCACACGGTCCGCCTCCGTGGGCGGATCCGTGATGCTCAGCAGGGATTGATCTGCCGATCCTCGCTGAGCCGGCGGATGACAGCTCCGTTTCCGCTTGCAGTGCAGAGAGGGAGGTGTCACAGCCCCCGCTGCTCTCTATGGGTGATCGGATGAGAGCGGACCCCGCCTGTCCGCTCTCATCCGATCCGATCCCTGAACGGATGGAAAAATAGGGTTTCCATCTGTCCGGATTTCACGGATAGGATCGGATACGGATGGCAGCGGGTGTCAGCGGAGGTGTCTCCGCTGACATCCGCTGCCCCATAGAGCTGCATGGAGGATCCGATCAGATCTGCCTAAAAAACTGACAGGCGGATCTGATCGGATCGCCCGTGTGAAAGAGCCCTTACTGTACGTTTTACTAGCCATGTTTTGGGTGCCATTTACAAATAATGGCAAGATGTGCGCAACGCACCTTCCTGGAACATGCAGAGGTTTATGCAGTCTTAGACTGACAACCCACGGCTCCAAATTTGAGTGGTGGGTGCCCCCATTGGCACCACCTGCTTATTAAAATGTGACTGTCCAATAGCCCTTTGTCAAAGTAGGGTGAAAGAAAGATGGAAAATTTTCAGCTGAGCAGCGATCGCTTCCAATTAGTTTGGTTAATTGGTTTAATTTATTTGCCAATTCCCTAGAATTTTTTACATTTGATCTTGTTACAAAGACATTTATTTTTTCTACGCTCCTCAAGTCCATCTAGTGGCCATAATGCTGTATTTTGCCACTTCTCACAATAAAAGATCATTCAATCATAGCAAAATAGCCTAAAGAACATTTGTTTTTTTCCCAGTTTTCATAGAACAAATGTACATGCAGATATACTGAATGAATAGTTATGAAAACCTTTTATAAATGGATCCCTAAGTGGATGGTCAGTTTTACATGACAGGCATTTACCACTGTGAATAGCTCAAAGTAACCCACACTTCTAATGAATAAATAATTGTAGCATCCCAAAATAGGTTCCATATTGTCTTGGATAATGTTAAGAAATAACAAATAAGTTTGTTGTGTGCTTTAATTCACATATTAGCTATCTTCATAAATATACACTAAAGTCCAACACAAAGGTTTTACATTTAAACTCTCTCAGTGAGCGGCGCAGCACAAATGCTGATTGGCTGTAATCTTCATTTTTGAATTCAGCTTTTGCATCTGGCGTGAAATTTTTCTCTTCGGAATGGTTTTGAAACCGAAAACCTGTTTAACTCATTCAGCACTGCACTACGACAAAGCTTACAACACCGTGAGAGGCAGATTGCAAAGCACAGAATCATGATGCTATCAGGGATCATAAAAAATGTTAAACTGAATAGACTTCAAATTTAGCAGAGTGGAAACAATTCCAGAATAGCACTTATTAAAAATTGTATTGAGTGAAGTATGATAACAGGCAGCCATAGCAAAATGTCTGTTGCTTGGCTGTCTCTGGCATCATTAAGTTAAGCAACAAAAAAGGCAGCCAGGGAAGTCAGAACACATGACATGATATACAGGAAACTAACATTTCTCAAAGGAGAGGTCAAAAACAGCATCTTTGCTTTAAAGCGTATCTAAACCCAAAAACAATTATATACACTGAACAAAATTATAAACACAACACTTTAGTTTTTGCCCCCATGTTTCATGAGCTGAACTCAAAGACTTTTTCTATGTACACAGAAGGCCTATTTCTCTCAAATATTGTTCACAAATCTGTCTAAATCTGTGTTAGTGAGCACTTCCCCCTTGCCAAGATAATCCATCCACCTCACAGGTGTGGCATATCAAGATGTTGATTAGACAGCATGATTATTGCACAGGCGTGCCTTAGGCTGGCCACAATAAAAAGCCACTCTAACATGCAGTTTTATCACACAGCACAATGGCACAGATGTCGCAAGTTTTGAGGGAGCGTGCAATTGGTATGCTGACTGCAGGAATGTCCACCAAAGCTGTTGCCCGTGAATTGAATGTTCATTTCTCTAACATAAGCCGGTGTTTTAGAGAATTTGGCAGTACATCCAACCGGCCTCACAAACGCAGAGCACGTGTAACCACACCACCCCAGGATCTCCACATCCAGCATCTTCACCTCCAAGATCATCTGAGACCAGCCACCCAGACAGCTGCTGCAACAGTTTGCATAACCAAAGAATTTCTGCACAATTTGTTTGAAACTGTCTCAGGGAAGCTCATCTGCATGTTCGTCATCCTCATCAGGGTCTCGACCTGACAGCAGCTCGTCATCTTAACTAACTTAAGTGGACAAATGCTCCCATTCGATGGCATCTGGCACTTTGCAGAGGTGTTCTCTTTACGGATGAATCCCGGTTTTCTTAGATCTTTGAGTTCAGCTCACGAAAAATGGGGGCAAAAACAAGTGTTGCGTTTATAATTTTGTTCAGTACAGTATAGTGTAGCTTATCCTTCGATGATGTGGCTACATTAGTTTTTAGGCTTTTTTTTGCTTTATTTTTGTTTTTTTTTACCAGGTATTCCTGTGCATAACAAACTTCCTGTCCCTAGATGACTACACTGTTTCCACTGTATCTATGGAGGAAACTCTTGTTGTCATCAAAGCTGCTCTCCTGATCTGGATTACAAACAAGTCTTCCTCTCCATTACATAGGGCAGTGGTCCTCAGCCCTGGCCTACAGGGCCCACTAACAGGCCAGATTTGCAAGATAACTGAAATACATCCCAGGTGATATCATTTGCTGCTCAGTGATTGCAGTACTCTAGTCTGCATCTCCCCAAGGTAATACTTAAACTCTGGCCTGTTAGTGGGCCCTGAGGACCGGAGTTGAGGACCACTGACATAGGGGACATGGCAATTTGTAGTTTCTAAAAGATAGCTTGTAAGGCAGATGTGATTACAAACAATATATAACCCCAACCCTGCTCTGTAAGATCTCAGTTTTTTAGCAAGCAATGAAGAGTTAAGGCTCGTACACACTTGACGAAAATCAAACAAAATATCCTCCAATTTTTCTCTCTCATGCTCAGCGGTCCTAACCGTTTCTAGTTGACCGTGCATAATGTTCCCGAAAATTTCTCGTCCGATTTTTTATTTTTTTTGGGACGTTTGTACCTAGACTTCCGGGTCGTCAGCAACTTCAGATCATGCGCTGTCTTTCATATCCGATTTTTCGTGAACGTACTGCATACACATTAAACTAAAATTGGTCGTGCTGGGGACGGACGATAAAAATTTTGGTGTTTGTCCCTCCACTTTTTTTTCATTGGAAATGTCGGCATCGGCTGCTGAAAGTTGTGTACACACTAGCCGAAAATCGTACGATTTTACCTCGGATGGGAATTTTCAGCAGAATAATACTAATGTTTATAGAGGGAATGAATAGAATAGAATAGAATAGAAATGAATAGAATGAATAGAGGGAAATGACAAGTAAATCAAAATTTTTATCGTAATTGAACAGTACAGTACACCGGCTGCATATTTATAGACCATGGAAGGTCCGCAAGCAATGAATAGGAAGGGTGGGCAACTATAAGGCAGGGCAACAGAACTGTGCCACCATGTCCAACAATAACATAGGTAAATGGACCCAACTCACAGTGCTGCTGCAAGAACCTTGTGGTTGAAAGCCGCATCCACGGAAACTTGGAAAGACACTTGGTAGAACTTAGAGAATGTATGAACTGAATACCAGGTGGCAACCTTGTAAAGCTGGACAACAAAGGCTTGATGTCAGAATTTCAACCCACACTGATGTAATTGCACATACAGTAAGAGTGCTGGAGGTTTCTTATCTTTTAGAGTGTATGCACTTGAGATGAGATGACTTATCCACCTGGCAACAGTGAATTTTAAAGCAGGATACCCTTTGCAAGGCCATAATGTCTGTTATAGAAGCTGTGGCTCTTGGATAAATGTTGATAACTCTCACAATATCAATACAATGAAGAGTAATCTGTTTAGGAAGCTTATGAGCAAGGCACAAGGAAGACTATGTCTTCATTAGGGTGTAAGTTTGATACCACCTTACATAGAAGGGTAGGTCTTGGGCATAAGACTACTTTGTCTTTGTGAAGGATCGAGAATGACTCCTTAGAAGAGAAAGAGAGGCGCTAGTTCAGTTCATATGACAGACATGATAGCCACTAAAGCCCCGTACACACGTACCGATCGTCGTCATACAAACGTTCGTCTTTTCTCCCCGGGATGTCGATGTCTGTTGAAAAGTGCAAAGACAGCACAAGAATGTTGTCCGCCGACTTCAGCTGACTGCAGAAGTGATGTCATGTAATGGTTAACTTTCCCTGTGTTTTTTCTTTTCTGAGCATGCCCAGTCTTGCAAATCTGCGGTCTGTCGGCAGAATTCTGTACTGACTGGCGAACAATCGTCCGTTCTGGTGTCGGCATACAAAAATTTTCATGTTTGCAAGAAAGACTCTTGTCCGCAGAATGTGCGCAGACAGCTGTCGGAGGCACCATACTAACAAGCGTACAATCGGCAGTTCTTTCGTCCGCCGACGTTTGTATGACGACGATCGGTACGTGTGTACGGGGCTTAAGAATGACACTTTGCAGGAACAATCATCCAAAGAGTTGTCTGACAAATTCAAAGGGTGTATTCTGCAGGCCAGAGAGAACCAAATTAGGATGCTAAGCAAGAACAGGGAGCTGTAAGGTCTAATATAAAAAAATACCTTGAATAAGGGTTTTTACAAGCAAAAATTAAGACAGAGGTTTTTTTTTAAAACAAAACAGACAAGACTGAAACCTATCCCTTAAGAGTGCTTAAAGAGGACCCCTCCCCCTTGTATAGAAAGACATGAATATCCGAAAACAGCTTACCTAAATAAAGTACACTCACTTACCTTCATGCTGCCTCTCCTACTTTAGTCATTTTTATGGTGCCTCTGCTCCCATTTTGAAAATGTCCTGGGTTAGGTTGCAATATGGTCGTAAAGCACATGCGCAAGATAATGCACAACATCCTGCAAAACCCACCAAGCTAGGCTAGAGAGGTGCATAGGTCAAGAGAAGCTGTATGCTTGTTCCAGGCGAACAAGGTGTTGCATTTGAGATGCCTTAAATGACTGAGAGTTTTGGGCCTCATAGTAAAGTGAATCTCACCCTGTTATGTCTTTTTGCTCTTAAGATCTGAGCACAAGATCTTAGAGATGATTTTATTTTCTTGAAAAAATACTTTTTTTTTACCTGGGCCGTGTCCAGAATGAAGCATAAGTACTCTAGGGGAAAGGTAGGCTGGAGAGCAGACTTTTAGGAGCTGATTAATCAACTGAAGCATCCTAATACATTTGCACATAGTTGAATGGGAGACAAGTCCTTGAGAAGAAGGTTGTCTAGGTACATTATTACCTGAATGCCCTGAGATCTTAAGAGGGCAAGAGGAAGCACAAGCACCTTTGTGCATACTCTGGGTGCAGAGGATAGTTTGTTTTCTACTGTGAAGAAAAGGAAGGACGGATGAGGTGGGTAAATGGAAATATGTAGATAACATCTGTAGAAATCCAAGATGCTTAAGTATTCCCCTTGCCTCAGAGAGGCAATAACCAACCTTGTGAATTCTATGCAAAACTTCAGAATATGAAGGTACTTGCTTCAAGCCAACAAGTTCAAGTCATAGGATTCTGCGCCTATGGACAGAATTAAAAAAACATTCTGGGATTTGTGGTATGACTTGTTCTAGGGCATCATCACATTAAGTCAAAGGCCAGTGTTTGCAAGTGCTCCGCTAAAGGTTCAGTCCTTTAAAACAGGATTCTGCTGGTTGTTCATTGCAAACTAGGGCTGGGCCCGCAAGGTTAAAAGGAGCTTTTAAAAGTGTCTAACATTTTTGGTTAGCAGAATATTTAAAAGAAGAAACATCTTCTAAATGGCGCAGTGGAATGTTTAAAGCAGTAGTAAACTGCTGGGTATTTTTTTTCTAACCTGAAAGCTAATGTCATAATCTGCTAGTATGCATCACACATTAGAACATTATGTTAAACTTACCTGAAAACAAAGCCTTCCAGCGCTGAGCTGTCACTACTGCAGCCGCTTCCATCTTTATCCTGTCTTCCTTCCAGGTCTGTGGACTCCGGCTGTGTGACTGGCCAGAGCCACAATGACGTCACTCCTGTGCATGCACATGAGAGTCCCCGTTTTACAGCACAGGACTCTGAAAGAACGGCTCAGGTGGCTGTTCCTTCAGAGCGCATGCGCCAGTGACATCACCAGCTGCATGTACAGTAAAGATCTCCTAAACGGTGCATGTTTAACCACTTTACCACCGGAGCATTTTGCTGTCTTACGTCCAGGCCACTTTTTGTGCTTCGGCACTGTGCGACTTTAACTGACAATTGTGCGATCATGTAATGTGGTACCCAAACAAAATTTACGTCCTTTTTTTCCCACAAACAGAGCTTTCTTTTGGTGGTATTTGATCACCTCTGCTCTTTTTATTTTTTGCGATATTAATAAAAAAAGAGCAGAAATTTTGCAAAAAAATGACATTTTCAACTTTGTCTTTTAAAAAATATCCAATATACTCAATTTATGTCATTTTTTTTGGCCAAAATATATTTAGCTACATGAAAAATGGGAAATCCGCGCTTAGGATAATTTTAAGCCTCTGATATGATAAATACTGGCTGCAGCCCACCTATACACTATATTCCTAGAAATATAGTCGAATGATAAATAACAGGAGAGGTGTATGGCGCTGCCAAAATATATTAAATTAAATATTCCGTGTGTCTAACAATGATACTACATAAATATATATATATAAAATGTGTCTCTCCACTGTAAATGTTAATAAAGTGTCAGGTGCATTAAAGGTGACTGGTGAAAGTAAATTTGATTATAATAAGTGATCCAACCCTGTGAGGGGTATATGATGGTGCTAAAACAATTGAAGAAAGAAAAAAGAAAAGATGGAAAGTCAAATGTAAAAATTGTGAATAAAGGTAAAATTGATATAAGTGGTGTCAACCTGATAAATAGGGCAATCGATAAAAAAATGGTAGGAAAATCAATTGAGTTGGATCCACTAAAAATTGCAATATGGTGAAGTGTTAGAAAAATATATAAGAAATATGAAATGCAATGCTGTGAAGTGTAAAACAAGGTACTATACAACAAATAGTATCATTAATAGACACAAAATGAAAAATCTTATAAAACCACTCTAAAATCTGACACACATAGTCCAAGTAATAGTAAGTCCGTAATGACTAGAAAAGTCAAAAAAGAGGGAGGGTAGTCCCACAATGGGATGCCCTTCTTAAAGAGAGAGAGCAAAAAGTGACTTGAGTGCAGGTGCTCTATTGGAGAATTTTTAGAGGTGCTCGGATGTCGGTGACAATTTAGTGCTCCCCGCACCCCTTGGACTGCACTCACCAGAGTTGAACACCCCTACAGGGGTATCAGGCCTTAGGTAAATATTCCTGGGGTCCCCTTCTCTGGTTACTAGGGTGGTCCAATATTCTCCCCGAGTCCTGCGTACCAAGGTCCTTTGGGGTTAGGGTCCACGGGTATAAGGTATATGTGGGGGAAGAAGGCTCACATAGGGTAGTACCGCTTTAAAAATTGCTTTATTTCAATCAAAAAAAGGGGTACTCACAAACAAGAAAGGAAAAACAGCATGTAAACGGCAATAGAAGAGCACTTCCGGGACGCCGTGCGTTCCACGGGCCGGATATGCGTTCCACGAGGGCGGATGTGGCGTGATGACGCTCTACGTACGTTTCGTCGGAGTGACGTCTTCAGGAGTGGCGTCATCACGCCACCTCCGCCTTTATATACCAATATGGTAAACGGGCTTAGTGCGTACTCCAATCAGAGGGACGTTTCCTTCGTCCAATAGCAAAAATCATATCACGGCTGTATGACTAAAATCCCGGAAATTGCCATAATCCAACACATTGTTTTAAACAGATAAAAAGCAATGGTTTATGCCAAATCGCAACTACGGAAACGGGGAAGAAAGGAAACCGAACTTTCGGAAGAGCCAAATTCCTCCCCTGTTCCCGCTATATGCAATAGTTTTATATTAATCCCACTTATTAAAAATCTTAAAAAATATATATATATATGTACCTCGGGTCTTGTTACCATATTGTTACAATGCACAATCATACAAATAACAGGTCATATATGCATGGTAAATGATGAAAACAAATATATAGAACACAAAATAAATATATATATATATATATATATATATATATATACCTCGGGTCTCATTACCATATTGTTAAAAGGCACCATCATACAAATAACAGGTCATATATGCATGGAATATATTAATAATAGAACTGAATAAAACCGAATTTCCAATATTATGGTCCATATATAGAAAAAATGTGTATTAAAGGAGAAGTAAAAATAAATAAAAAATTATATAATAGAAAAATTATATAATAAAAATTCCTAAAATAATACTGAACCATAGCACAAAAGGTGTGAGTCAAGTAAATATCTCATGGTTGATAAATGAAAAATAAAAAATAAGATAGTTAATAGTACCATCAAATTCTTGCGTGAAAATGTTTTTGAGTGTAGCGTGCCAGTATGGGCTCCTAATTGGCTAATTTATTGGTATATAGGGGACTGAAGTCCTTAATGAGATTAAGGAAATGAAAATAAATTCAAATACAAAATATAGTAAGGACTAGTGGTTAAATAAGGGGCTATAGTCATTCTGGGATGGGAGAAGGCATCTCCGATCGTAGAATGTAAATAATCTGAACATGTAAACAACCAACTATATATTATGGAGTATATGATGGCTAACAAATAGTCATTGGAGGGTAAAAAAAGCAACAGATCATTGGGGGTTAAATAACCCAAACCCCTAGGGGCCATCTCATGGAAGGGGACCAAACCTTTAAGAAAATGGGGTATTGAATAGGAGGAAGATACCAATGAGTGTATTAAAAAATTCGAGGGGATGGTAGGCACACCTCCCCATCGAATAGATTATTGATGTCCATAATCAATTGAGGAAAAAGATGAACGTGGGTATGTCAAGGAGTCTGAGAAGATTTATGAGTCTACTTGATGGGTAGAAATATGGCTCTAAAACCAGAGGGAGCAGATCAAATCCCCCATGGGACTACGTCTGGCATAATATAGGTAATATTATAAAGTATAAAATATGTAAAATATAAATATGCTGAAGATTAAAAGTTAGAAATAAAACAATTCAAATCAATATCCAGGTTAAGTCCCTTGGGTTGAAGTGAATCAAGCAAATGTATCCACTTGGTTTCGTTCGGAGAAATTTTCCTCACTTTGCTTTCGCCTCTCCAGTGTCCCTGTATTGAATCTATACCATAGAAGATTAACCCTTCCGGATTTTTATTATGAACTTCTAGGTAATGTCTGGAGAGGCTGTGTTTTCGGAAAGCCATTTTTAATATTGGTTATGTGCTCCCTAATCCTGACGTGGAGGGGCCTGGTGGTGCGTCCTACGTATTGCAAGTTGCAGGTGCATTCAACAACATACGTGACATGTGTGCTATTGCATGTAATGAGATTATTAATCTTGTATCTTTTATGGTTCACTTTTGATTTGAAATCTAGCATTTTTCTTGGCTGTCTGGGATTGTTCCTGCAGGCCACGCATTTTCTACACCTAACGAACCCCTTCATGTCAGGAAAAATTTTGACATCTTTAGGAGGATCAATCACGTTTTTGACCAGTCGGTTCCTCAGGGTAGGTGCCCTTCGGTAGATGAATCTGGGTCTCTCTGGGAGTACTTTGGCAAGTACTTTATCGCTTTTTAATACTGGCCAGTATCTCCTAACTATCCTTTCTACCTCCTTATATTGTCTATGGTAGCCGGAAATGAAAGCACATTCGAATTGTCCCTTATTCTCCCTTGTTTTAGTTTCCAACAGGGTTTCCCTGTGCATATTTCTGACTTCTTCCCTGGTTTTTTCCAAGAGATCCTTTTGATACCCTTTCTCCTCAAATCTTTGCATTAAAATAGATGTTTGTTGGTCATAATCTTCCAGTTTCCCACAGTTCCTCCTCATCCTCATAAATTGTCCTTTCGGGATGTTGTTCTTCCATTTTGGATGGTGACAACTTGTTTTCGGAATATATCCATTCTTGTCTGTAGTCTTAAAAAATGTCCTTGTTTGCAGACGGTTCCCTTCTTTGAAAATTTGTAGGTCAAGATAATCAATCTTCTCCAGATTCCAATGTCCAGTAAACGTCAAGCCATATGGGTTGGAATTGATTTCTTCCAGGAATTCTTGTAAAGATCCCCTTGACCCCTCCCAAATCATAATTATGTCGTCTATATATCGCTTATAAAATTTAATTTTCGGTAAATTTTGGTTGTAAATATGTTGCTCCTCCCACATGTTCATAAAGACATTTGCCACACTGGGGGCATATCTTGCCCCCATGGCAACCCCTTTGGTTTGAACATAAAAAGATTTCCCATACCAAAAATAATTACTTTCCATGGCCAGTTTGAGGCCTTCAAGTATATACTTTATCTGAGTTCTCTTCAAACTATTGTCCTCATAAAGTGCCTTTTTTATTGCACTGAGCCCATCTTTTTGTTTGATACTGGTATACAGCGAGTTGGCATCTATTGTAACCAGGAACTGGGATTCATCAATGTTTAGATTCCTAATTTCTTTGAGCAGTTGGGTGCTGTCCTTTAAATTAGACCTTCCTTTAGATACTAGTGGCTGGAGAAATTTGTCTAAATATTCTCCCAATCGGGAGAACAAGGAGTCCACCCCACTAACTATAGGTCTCCCGGGTGGTTTTTCTAAACGTTTGTGAATTTTAGGAATGTGGTATATGACAGGAGTTTTAGAAGAAGCTGGTGTCAAGTATTTTGCTTCCTTTTCTGTTAAAATGCCAATATCTTTACCTTTCTGTACATATTCTTTAAGTTTCCTAGTGTATTCAAGCTTGGGATCCTTTTTTAATTTCTTATATGTATCTGGCACTTTCAAGAGGTTTTCCATTTCCTCCTCGTAGTCTTTTTTGCTCAGAATGACAAGTCCTCCTCCCTTGTCTGCTGGTCTAATAACCACTTCCTTGTTCTTTTCCAGATTCCGGATTGCTTTCCAAATTCGTTTACTGTCTTTGCCATGGGTTTGTAATTTTTTAATATCTTCCTCCACCATTATTTTAAAAGCTTTAATACAATCATTATTTGGTACTTTGGGATTAAAAACTGAATTATTCCTTAAAACCGTATGTTTAAAATGTGTGGATATGGGGTTCTGATGTTCGCCCTTAATCTGAAAGAATTTTTTGACATTCAATATCCGGATAAATTTTTGGAGGTCTATATAAGTTTCAAATTTATCTATATCCTTGGAAGGTGCGAACTTGAGCCCCAAATCTAAAATTGCCATTTCTTCTTTACTAAAAACAGTGTTACTAAGGTTAAAAATGCCCGTGCCTAAAATTCCCTTCTTCGCTTTCTTCCTGCCCCCCGTTTGCCTCTTGCCCGTTGCCTCTTGCCCCGTATCCGTTCCAGTGGTTCCAGTTGTTCTGTTGGTAAAGTGCATGGCTCCTCCCTTCTTCTCTCTGTGGAGATATCTGGTCTCTTCTGGGTCCTTGCCTCCCTCCACGGTTGTTCATATATTCCGGGAATCCTCCTCGGTAGTTTTGTCCTTGGGGGCCTCTCCCTCCTGGTCTTCTGTACTGATTCGACCAATTTTGTTGTCTTGGAGGTCTCCCATAATTGTTTAGGTGAAAAAAATCCCTTCCGTGCTGATGGTATCCACCTCTTCTTTCGCCTCTAGGGGTATACATTCTTTCATCCCTTAAAGGGGAAAATCTATTGTGCATTGGGATCCTATAACCTGGTGAGGCAAGTCTGGGTTCCTGCATGGTTCTCCCTCTATGGTATGTGGGGGTTCTGTAACCAGGTGAAGAAAAAAATCTGGAATCCTGGGGCGCCCTCTCGCCATTGTTCCCTATGTTTCTAGATCTTACATCCCTAAATTGTTCAGTAATCCTAGGTGTCTGAGGTTCTTCTTCCCTGATTCTCCTATCAAAATTGACACTCCGAGGGGTTCTCTGAGTGGGGGTGTCTGGATAGGTGTCCTGCTCTTCTGTTTCTGGTGTGGTTTCCCTGGAGTCCACTACTATGGTTGTTTCTTTCACCAGTCACCTTTAATGCACCTGACACTTTATTAACATTTACAGTGGAGAGACACATTTTATATATATATTTATGTAGTATCATTGTTAGACACACGGAATATTTAATTTAATATATTTTGGCAGCGCCATACACCTCTCCTGTTATTTATATTTAGCTACATGTCTTTGACAAAAAAAAATTCAATGAGCGTATTTTTATTGGTTTGCGCAAAAGTTATAGCGTCTACAAACTATGGTGTAAATACTGAAATTTTATGCAGCTTTAATTTCTGACTGCCTATCTCATTTCATGAAGTGCTAAAATGGCAGGGCAGTACAAGACCCCCCCAAATTACCACTTTTTGGAAAGTAGACATCCTAAGGAATGTTCTGAGAGGCATGTTGAGCTCATTGAATATTTAATTTTTTTGTCACAGGTGTTTGAAAAATGACTAAAAAAAATAAATATTTTTTTTTTACACAATGTTGTCATTGAAATGATATATTGCTCACACATGACATGGGTATATGTGTAATTACACCCCAAAATATATTCTGCTGCTTCTCCTGAGTACAGGGATACAACATATGTGAGACTTTTTGGGAGCCTAGCTGTGTACGGGACCCCGAAAATCAATCTCCATCTTTAGGTTTTCTAATGGCATAAATCTTTGATTTTACTCCTCACTACCCATCACAGGCCCTGAAATTTCAAGATAGCACAAAACCCCCCCAAATGACCCCATTTTGCAAAGTAGACACCCCAAGCTATTTGCTGAGAGGCATGGTGAGTCCATGGAATATTTTATATTTTGCCACAAGTTCTGGGAATTATATTATTATTATTATTCTTTTTTTGTTTTTTTACACAAAGTTGTCAGTAAATGATATATTGCTCACACATGCCATGGGTATATGTGAAATGACACCCCAAAATACATTCTGCTGCGTCTCCTGAGTACAGGGATACCCCATGTGTGAGACTTTTTTGCAGTCTAGCCGAGTACAGGCCCCCGAAAGGTAGTAAAGAGTGAGATCAACAAATTACGCCCTTAGAAAGCCAGAAGGTGCAGATTGGTTTTCCGGGTCCTGTACGCGGCTAGACTGCCAAAAAGTCTCACACATGGGGTATCCCTGTACTCAGGAGAAGCAGCAGAATGTATCTTGGGGCGTCATTTCACATATACCCATGGCATGCGTGAGCAATATATTATTTAGTGACAACTTTGTGTAAAAAAAAAAAAAAAAAAAAAAACAAATTGTCATTTTCCTGAAACTTAGGGCAAAATGTAAAATACTCCATGGACTCCATATGCCTCTCAGCAAATAGCTTTGGGTGTCTACTTTCCAAAAAGGGGTCATTTGGGGGGTGTTTGAACAGTCCTGGCATTTTATGCTCAATTTTAGCAACACATCACCCACTCTTCTAACCACTTGAAAACCAAGCCTTTTCTGTGAGTTTTTGTTTACATGAAAAAATATTTTTTTTTCACAAGAAAATTACTTTGAACCCCCAAACATTATATATTTTTTAAAGCAGAGGCCCTACAGAACAAAGTGGTGGATGTTGCAATTTTTTTTGTCACACGGTATTTGCGCACACATTTTCCAAACGCAATTTTTGCGTAAAAAAAAAACACTTTTTTTTTTATATTTAATGCAGAAATACACTATATAATTCCAAATTGTTTGGTAAAATTTAAAAGATGATCTTATGCCGAGTTCATAGATACCTAACATGACATGCTTTAAAAATTGCGCACGCCCGTGCCGCGGCAACAAACTACGTATGGTTTTAAAAGCGTTTAAAAGTCTTTACAGGTTACCACTTTGGACTTACAGAGGAGGTCTACTGCAAGAATTACTGCCCTCGACCTGGCATTCGCGGCGATACCTCACATGCATGCTGCAATTGCGGTTTACATGTGACACTAGACCAACGCTTGTGTGCGCATTTGCGCGCAAGCACGGGGGGACAGGGGGGCTTGATTTTTTTTTTTTTTTTTATTTGCTTTCTTATGTTATTTTGACACCTTTTCTTTCATTTTTTTTTTTTTCTTTAATCATTTTTATTGTTATCACAGTGAATTTAAATTTCCCCTATGACAGCAATCTGTAGTGACAGGTACTCTTTTTTAAAAAAAATGGGGTCTTTTAGACTCTAGATCTCTCCTCTGACCTTAACGCATCTGACCACACCAAAATTGGTGTGATAAAATACTTTCCCAATTTCCCAATGGCGCTGTTTATTTCTGGCGAAACAGAAGTCATGAAATGCTCGTAGCTTCCGGTATCTTAGGCCATAGAGATGATTGGAGCCATTCTCATCTCCAATCAGCTCTATGGTTAGATAATTGAACCACCGGCTGCACTCTCGGGTTAACCGGTGGGACAGGAGAGCCCGAGAAAAACCACGGAAGGCTGCGGAAGGTGGCGGTGGGGGGGGGGGGGAGGCCCCTCCCACTGCATGTAAAAGCAGTCTAGCGGCCAATTATCCGCTAGGATTGCTTTTACATGTAAGCCGAACGCTGGCTGTAAAAAATGATACCAAGATGATGCCTAAATCTGCAGGCATCATCCTGGTATAACCACTCAAAGTCCAGCAACGTACCAGTATATTGCTGGTCCTTGTTTGGCATATAGGTTTTTTTTTTTTTTTCATGCAGCCTGTGGGCTGAACGAAAAAAAAAGAGAACCTATCAGAAATCAGCACAGGAATAATGCGTAGTATTACTCATCATTAACCGCCCAAACAACCACCCACTGAATTTAATTATGGGTATACACGACACTATCCACGTATACCAAAATAGGATTTTAACTGCAGTGCTGAAATCAGAAAATCACCACAGCTGCTATCAGCAAAGGTATCCATATATGCTGAGCGCAAACACTGTTTGTGTCAGAATATATAAAATCAATGCGTGGTAGCCGACGAGTACCTGCAAGAGAAACAGGTCACAAAAGAATGAAAAACAAACAAAGTACATTAAAAGTACATAGGAAGTGTAGAAGAACATAAAAAAATGACTGAAACGACAACTATTTTTAGCTTTTATGTATTCTTTTTTTTTCTTCAAACGTCGAGTTCCAGGTTCCAGGTTCGGGTCTCTCAAAATGACGATAGCCATCGAACATCTTTTGAGACCCTGTGTAAATGTGCCCTATACTGTGCCGTGCTGTACCCTACGCTAATAATCCATTAGTGTGTGGTAGTGACGGAAACAGTCACCGTGGCAAAGACCAGGTCGGTCAGGACAGTCGGGACAATAATTCCGGGTGTCACGCCTAAATCCGCGCTTGCTGCAGACACGGCATCTTTTTTGGGGGTATCGTTTGGTAGGGGTCCTCGGGAGGAATTGCGGAAAATGCCTCTCATGCAGCCGGCTCACTGCATCTGGTTGGGGAAGTTGGGCAGGAGCACCACCTGGATACAGAAGGGCTCTGATTATCTCTTCTTGGAATTGAAATTAGGATAATGTTCCGGCAGACGCTTTGTATAAGACAAAAGCGTTGTAAACAGCCAATTGAAATAGGTATACAGACACTTTTTTGTACCAGCGTCTGGCCTTACGAGCAATTAAGTACGGTCCCATCATCTGGTCGTTGAAGTCCACCCCTCCCATTTTACAGTTATAGTCGTGGACACAGAGGGGCTTCTCAACAACAACACCGGAGACCGTAGTAATTTGGACTGCCGTGTCTGGGTGAATGGAGGACAGCACGTAAACGTTTCGTTTGTCCCTCCACTTCACTGCAAGCAATTCATCACACCTCAAGCAGGCTCTCTCCCCCGAGCTCAGTGGGGCATTTACTAGCCGTTGGGGGAAGCCCCGGCGATTAGATCGCACGGTGCCACAAGCGCCAATTTGCAATTGAAAGAGGTGTCTAAAAAGTGGCACGCTTGTATAGAAGTTGTCCACGTACAAGTGGTACCCCTTTCCGAATAAGGGTGACACCAAGTCCCAAACTATCTTGCCGCTGCTCCCTATGTAGTCTGGGCAATCGGGGGGCTCCACAGTGCTATCTTTTCCCTCGTAGACACGGAAATTAACTGTATAGCCTGTGGCCCTGTCACAGAGCTTATACAACTTGACCCCGTATCTGGCACGCTTGCTGGGGAGGTACTGTTTGATAGCAAGGCAACCAGTAAACTTAATCAGGGACTCGTCAATGCAGACATTTTGTTGGGGGGTAAACAAGGCTGCGAACCGCTGATTGAAGTGGTCTACGAGGGGCCGAATTTTGTGGAGCCGATCATATTCAGGGTCTCCCCGAGGACAACAGAGGTCATTGTTGTTGAAATGCATGAACCAAAATATTTGTTCGTATCGAGCCCTGGACATAGCAGCAGAGAACACGTACATTTGATGAATTGGGTCAGTGGACCAATATAACCGCAATTCATTCTTTTTTGTAATGCCCGTGTTGAAGGAAAGGCCCAGAAAGGTTTTAAACTCCTGAATCATAATAGGATTCCAGGCGAATGGTCTGGCAAGGGGTGAATTTGGGTTGGCGGCGATGAATTGTTGAGCGTACAAATTTGATTGGTCCACAATAGATCTGAAAAGATCTTCAGTGAAAAACAGCTCATAAAAGTTTATGGGATTAAAACCAGCTGTTTCCACTTGTATTCCGGGTTGGGCGGTGAATGGAGGAAGTACTGGCGCTGTGGAATCTGTAGGGCTGCCAATTAGGATATGCCAGCACTTCAGGGAGGACACTATGGGCTCTACGGGCCTGTCTTCGGATATGCGGTGGCTGCGGGCCACTACTCGTGCTAGCCACCGCACCAGCTTCAACTGCACTTAGGTGACTCGCCACGTCACCAGGTGATACTGCAGTGCTGGTTGAAGGTCCAGGGTGTACTAGGCCGCTCGTGCTTGCCAGATCACGAGAAGTGTGATCGGCACTAGTACTGGCACTCTGCTGCATACGAGAAACTCCCAGTTCTTGCAAGTCAGCAACTCCAGAATGGGGTCGGGTACGCCTGACCCTAGCAGGGACCCCTCTGTCGGAGCTATCTATCAGGGAGCCGCTGCTGTCATCTGGTTCATATACTGACCCTGATTCTGACAGTGAGGCTTCCCCTTCGCTCTCACGTGCCGTGGTCAGTATATTGTAGACCTCTTCACCACTGTACCAACGTTTTGTCATTTTAGTAACTAAATTTACCGGTACAGTAGTGCGACTACTAGGTAATAAAAGCACCTGGTTGTCGAGGACTATTTGGTCGCTACAAAGAAAAAACTGCTAGTGCTAGCAGAGATCAGGCCTGACTCTGCTAACGCAGCGGTTTTGTGTGATTTGTGTTTTTTGGAAGTGTCAGTAATCTATTGATTACTACACTTGCCTGGGTAAGGTGGTCTGGGCAAGGGGGCTAAACGCAGGTGCTAGCAGGAATCAGTACTGATTGTGCAAACACTGCGTTTGGGGAACACTAAATTATGGGGACGCTAGTATAGTTCTGATCAGATCAGATATTGATCTGTTTAAACACTATACTGGTAATGGAGGTGTGTGTGTGTGTGTATGTGTGTGTTAGTGTACTTGACTCTAACTGACGCTAAGTAACGGTGGTGTAGTGGGACCCTGACGCTAACTAGCTAGCCTAAGTTGTGTCACCCATGACGCTAATACAGTGATCGGTAATCACTGTATATAGTGAACACTGTGACAGGGCAGTGAAGGGGTTAACTGGGGGAGATCAAGGGGTTAAACCTTTATAGGGGATAGATGGCGGGTGGCCTAAACCTATTTGGGCCTAGCGCAAGCGCAAATTAGGATCACAAGTGACACTAAATACAGTGATCAGTAGTTATCTGATATACTGTATATATTAGTGCACTGTGTGATATGGAGTGAAGGGGTTAACTGCAGGAGATCAAGGGGTTAAACCTTTATAGGGGATAGATGGCGGGTGGCCTAAACCTATTTGGGCTTAGCGCAAATTAGGGTCACAAGTGACACTAAATACAGTGATCAGTAGTTATCTGATATACTGTATATATTAGTGCACTGTGTTATAGGGAGTGAAGGGGTTAACTGGGGAAGATCAAGGGGTTAAAAGTTTATTAGGGGATAGGTGGCGGGTGCCCTAACCCTATCTGGGCTTAGCGCAAATTAGGGTCACTAGTGACACTAAATACAGTGATCAGTATTTACCTATATACTGTATTTAGTGCACAGAGTAATAGGGTGTAAAGGGGTTAACTGGGGCTGATCAAGGGGTTAAAACTTTATTAGGGGATAGGTGGCGGGTGTCCTAACCCTATTTGGGCCTAACGCAGGCTCAAACTACGCTCACAAGTGACACTTATACAGTGATCAGTAAAATATCTGTATACCACTGTATATAGTGTTCACTGTGAGGGGTTTGGGGGTGATCAGGGAGTGATCAAGGGGTTAAATGTGCCTATGTGAGTTGTGTCAGTGTACTGCTTGGTGAAACTCACGTTTTTGAGGTCTCTCTGTCCTCTCCTGGAACCGAAAGGACTCCAGGAGGGACAGTGACATCACTTCCCCTGCCTGTGTTTACATTACACAGACAGGGGATAGATTGCCATTGGCTGGGACCGATCGCCAGACACTGACCAAAAATCATTGGTCAGTATCTGGTGATTGATCGGTTCCCTACCGAATGCCATCAAAATCGGGACCCGCGGCGCGCGGGAGCGCGCTCTGGGAGCCGAGATCGCGCATGGCGTAGATCTACGTGACCAGATGGGATCGTGCCACACTGCCGCAGTAATATTACCGCGCGCGGCCGTAAAGTGGTTAAGAGATATTTACAGTACCTATAGGTAAAAGTCAGAGATGGGCGTTTACTCCCACTTTAGGACTAAGATGGCAGGGCCTACTACCTAAACAGACCACTTTTTAGTGATCTCTTTTTCCACTGGATTGAGTTCGGCAATGGTTCTCAGAGTTGTGAAAATCATTTTAGGGAAAACCCAATCATCAGATTGCCCATTCTATTTGTTCATTCATAGGGAAAGTCTTTTTTTCCCTCGGTCTAGCCATATCTCCTTGGATACTAAGAGACCTGCCAAGACAACAGAGTATGACATTGCTGAGGCTTTTGCACACAGCAGAAATAAGCATATCTACATTGGCAAGCATATTGCATGAAGCCATATCATCAGGCGTAAGAGACTGGGGTGAGAAAGCATCGGTGTCCACTTCCAATGCTGCCTCTGGGTCCCCTAGAGGTGGCATTTCACTTTCTGATGCTGATAGAGATGGCAGGAGTGGAGAAGATGCTTGGAGCTTTTGTGCTCTGGACAATGAAAACTATAATACATATGTTAATTGTGCAAGAAGGTCTGACATGGTTGCAGAAAAACCTGACTTGGTCAGATAGCCCTCTTGTTACATGCCTGAAATAGAGCTTGAATCGAATGCAAAGACTGGTATCAAAATAAGGTTATGTGCCAATGCAAGGGAAATATCGTCACCCTGAGCAGTTTGAGCGTTTTTCAAGTCTTTGTTGAACGCTTGCCTGAGCTTTTGCCATGGTTCCCTTGCATCTGGTTTCAGCTTTTGCGATTGGTGAGGGTATATTCCTAAAGGGTACTTATAGAGTGAGGTGTAGAAACGTGCTAAGCATGTCTGAAGGAATATGCAGCAACACAGCTGTCAACAGTCTTGTAGAGAGGTTCTCATTGCAAAAGGGCATTAGGAAGTCCCCAGTAGCCACCTTTTAAAGGGCTCTGGGCAAAGTGGTGGTAATAGTGGAACCTGTGCTGTGCCTGCTATGTAACACCTAGTCATCCACCCAAGACTACACTCTGAAATATTAAATCTGAAATGTAATATTTGGAAAGTTTAACACTGCACAAATGAATTCTTTTCAGTTCTCAGTTTCCTGGTAGTTGACTTGGTCTGGGTCTGTCATAGCCATTTATAAACAACTCAATAGCTAGGCAGCCAGGAGCAGCTGCTATATATTTATTTTCTTATGTTTTTACTATTATGCTATTTTTAGTAAAAATTGTATTGTTTTTTTTTTTTAATGGTTAATGGGAGCAAGTCAACAATCATTTCATGGTGCCTCCAGGGCAGCATGCCTATAACGTAACTCCACCTAGGACTCTTGCCTCAGGATTGGTGAATAGCATAAAAAGAAAAGGCTGCCCCCAATATTATGCCCCTACCTCTGCAGCCACCGATTGGATTAAGCCTCTCCCAGGCACAGTGTGTGTCCTTGGGCTGCTAAAGGAACTAATAAGGCTGGGCATGCCTTCTGAGAGTCGTTTGGGGCAGTGAAGCCTCCTCACTTGGACAGCGTCAGTTTGCATGATGTGCTCCAAGTCAGGAGTGAGGAGAAAAAGTTAATTTTTCTTTTCTGTCATTGCCCTTTTTTTGTCTGCCTTTATTAGCAGGGTGTGTGTTCAATTCTTGATCTCAGCCTTTTCCTGTTTTCTTTCTTTTTAGTCCCTTCCTTGCCTGTGTTAGGGGCACGCTTACATGTGATTTCTCATATATAGGCTTGGTTATGTGGTCTGGGAGCACTTTTATGCCACCCAAAAGCCACCTCCACCCAGGAAAAAAGGGACTCCAGGACCACTATCAATTCATTGATGGATGGGACCCGAAGAGCCCGCAGCCCCAGAGAGGGGATCAGGTGGAGAGATGTGCTCTAAAGACTCGACGAGTCACCAGGGATACCCCACAAAAAAGTGTAAAACACTGTTAAGGGACAACCTCCACCGCTATGGCAGCACCACCCAGTTGCCAGTCAAAAAGCACCAATCGGTCCTCAGCAGAGAGGGAGAGGACCCCACCAAACTCACCACCAAGCAGAAACCATGCACCGCAGCCGCCAGGAGAATCTGCACTGCATGAAGGGCATTCAAAAATGAAAGGATCAAGGAGTCCGCACCAGGGGATGAGGAGGGGCTCCCACCGCCAAAATCGCCACCCGGAGGGCTCAACTGTCATGGCCGCCGCTATTTTAATTGGCAAAGCACCACAAAATGGCCACTGGACTACACAAACATGGCCGCCATGCATCGAGCACAGACTACAAGGAAATGGCAGCACCACAAGGCTCCCAGGGACCCAGAAGGGATCCCTAGGCCTCAAGGACAGGCCCAGGCACAATGGGGTGCCCTGGCAGGAGGCCCCACCAGGTACAAAACCCCCTCGCACAGCCAATCATCCGGTCGCGGGCGGTGCACCCCCCCCGCCAACATAGCGCCCTGCCCCCACCCCAGGAGGTGGACCAGACCACCCACATAGCCCCAACATAAGTGGTAGCATGGGGGAACAGATGAAGAGGGGTGACTGACGGGAAGGAGGGGAAGCCAGAGGTCCGTCCGTGCCAAGGAGGGGCCCATGTCCACCCCAAAACCCTCCAGGCGGAGAGGGGGGGGCAGCTACTCACCATACTAGGAACC
Source organism: Pelophylax lessonae (assembly GCF_965119305.1). Lineage (NCBI taxonomy): Eukaryota > Metazoa > Chordata > Amphibia > Anura > Ranidae > Pelophylax > Pelophylax lessonae. The sequence goes on along the minus strand of NC_138772.1, from coordinate 433,994,934 downwards.
AGGCGGGCACCGCTCCAGACAAAACCCCTCACCATCAAAATGGGGGGCTGTCGGCCAGGAGAAACGCTGTGACTCGGGCCGAGACCCAGTTGTATGCAACTTCACAAGGCATTTAACTCGCAGGCCTGCCTCCATCCATGCTCAAGCGCGGAGCTGAGGTCTGCGCGCACTTGCTGGCCAGACTGTAGTGAGCATTGGTTTTAGATTATCCAGCCTGTTGTCCAGTCTGGCAGTTGATTGTAGAGCTCACAGGAAAAAAAATGGAGAAAAAATTCTATCCAAAAAGAAAAAAATTGCAAGGACCAGAAATAAGTAAATATAGCAGAAAGAGGGAGTATACCCCCCTCCCCCCCAGGAATGCCCATATGCGTAGCCAGACTTTTTTTGCAGCCTAGTGTCCTACTCCTGTAGGGGGCAGTATAATCCAATGGTTAAGAAGATCAGGAGCTGTGTCCATCAATGAATGAAAGAGAAACCATTTCTGTATTGGAGGTCATCTAATTGTTGCCCATCTAGTGCACGTTAATTTCATTAACACCAAAGCAGCTTAAACTGATTAACCCCCTCTGCTACTTAATTGACCATATCAATATCCAAGGAGTTTAATTGACTTGATGCTATATTCTGATTTAAAAAGTGTTCCTTTAATATTTTTGAGCAGTGTACTTGAGTTTGCAGTGGAGCAATTGCATTTTTAGTTCCAGAACCTGCTGTTCAGCTTGTCCAAGGGTTTTCACAAAGGTACACTTTGCTGTGTTAGCGGCTCTGAGAGAAAGGGGTCTTCATGTGTACCACTCAATGACATTCTCCTCTTGCCTAATTGGAACAATGTCTGCACGCATTCCTCGGTCTAGTGCCATGGGCTCAACTGGCATTTAAAGCATTTTCAAGTGGGGTTCCTGAAACTTCACCTCATTTAAGCCATCAAAATATTGACATCCAAGCAACAGAGTCTCGTCTGGTGGTCAAGGGTGAAGACAATTCAAGTCTTACCCACTAGATCCTACCTAATTAGACTTACTTATCACAGACACCAGCTTGATAGGCTTTGGAGCACACTGCAAAGAGTTCAGGATACAGAGACAATGGAAGTTCAGTACTGAAGGAATTGTATCCAAGATGTTGGAGCATCGGGCCGTATTCCTAGCATGAACATCATCTTCTTCTCAGATTAGGAGTCAACCAGTTCTATTCCAAATGGACAACAGATACACAGTTTTGTACACCACTGAGAAGGGGGGGGGGTGCACAGCTTTTCCCTCTTGAAGGAAGTAGAACAAATTATGCTATGGGCAGAGAGGAACCTTGCAGACCTAAGAGCGTCTACTTGGTCAAGTATAATATTGAAGCAGACTTGTTCAATGGGCGAGTGGTCTCTTCACCCTCACATCTTTAATCAGATCATGGATCTCTGGGGTCTACCACAAATAGACCTATTTGCATCAGCAAGCAACAACAAACTGCCAAGGTTGATCTCTCGTCTCCCTTACCTCCTGGCAGAGGATGTGGATTCCCCCTTCTCTTATCATGAAGTTCTACACAAGGTTGTTGATGGTGCCAATAGTGGGATAGTCATTCTTCCCTATTGACCTTGGTTCCCATTAGCGCTTACAGTGGTACTGGAGATTTAGCAAAGCATCCATTCGCTAGCAGAACAAAAACACTATGGGATATATTGCTCAAAACAGCCTTTCTGAAAACCATCACATTAGGCAGAGGGATGCTGAAGCTACAGACCCTTTGTTCAGATGAAAAACCCAATTTTGTGCCCCATGGAGGGCTTTTTTCCAAAAGGTGACAGTTTTTTCACCTGGCCAGCAAATGGGTTCTCCCAAACTTTTAGATCCACAAACTGGTTCTCTGCATGCACTAGATATATCTAGTGCCCCAGGGCCTACCTGATGGCCACAGCACCCTTTTAGAGCATCAGATTTTTTTTTTTTCATCATTCCCAGAGAGGAAGCCTCCTCTAGGACCCTAGCTTTCCGGATCATGAAAGCCATACATAAACTATACATGCCAAAGGACATTGAGCATTTTGAGCAGCCTGGTCTAGAGTCTCCATTGAAACCATTTGTAGAGCAGCTATCTGGCCTACCTTTATCCAGGCGCCTTGAAGTAATCTTTGTAAGACTGATTGTTCTGACAGCCTTGTATTTTTCTAATTAAAGTTTTTCTTTTAAACAAGATCTACCCACCTGTGTCAGCTAGTTATTGGTCAAAGGTATGGTACCATAGAGGCACCAGGAAAGAAGAGAATTATACTTACCATACATTTTACTGTCCTGGTGTCTATCAATAGCAGCACATGCTCCCACCCTCATTATCAGATATTTACAGAGTGCTGGTGGAAGCCTTGTGTTTTTTTACCGCTATTCACCAGTCCTGAGGGAGAAGTCCTAGGCCGAGCTCCATATCTCCCAAAAGTGAGTACACCCCTCACATTTTTGTAAATATTTTATTATATCTTTTCATGTGACAACACTGGGAAAAATGACACTGATACAATGTAAAGTAGTGAGTGTACAGCTTGTATAACCGTGTAAATTTGCTGTCCCCTCAAAATAACTCAACACACAGCTATTAAAGTCTAAACCGCTGGAAACAAAAGTGAGTACACGCCTAAGTTAAAAAAAAAAAAACGTCCAAAATGGGCCCAATAAGCCATTTTCCACCCCCGGTGTCATGCGACTTGTTACAAGGTCTCAGGTGTGAATGGGGAGCAGGTGTGTTAAATTTGGTGTCATGGCACTCACTCTCTCATACTGGTTACTGGAAGTTCAACATGGCACAGAACTCTAAGGATCTGAAAGAAAAAAAAAAAAAAAAAAAAGAAGACTTGTTGCTCTACATAAAGATGATCTAGGCCAGTGTTTCTCAGCTCTGGTTCTCAGGGCACACTAACAGGCCAGATTTTAAGTATTACCTCGGGGAGATGCAGACTAGAATAATGCAATCACTGAGCAGCAAATTATACCACCTGTGATGTATTTCAGTTTGCTTGCAAACCTGGCCATTAGTGTGTCCTGAGGACCGGAGATGAGAAACACTGGCCTAGGATAAGAAGATTGCCAAGACCCTGAAACTGAGCTGCAGCACGGTGGCCAAGACCATACAGCGGTTTAACAGGACAGGTTCCACTCTGAAGAGGCCTTGCCATGGTCTACTAAAGAAGTTAAGTGCACATGTGCAGCGTCATATCCAGAGGTTGTCTTTGGGAAATAGACGTATGGGTGCTGCCAGCATTGCTGCAGAGGTGAAGGGGTGGATGGTCAGCCTGTCAGTGCTCAGGCCATACGACGCACACTGCATCAAATTGGTCTGCATGGCTGTCGTTACAAGAAAGCCTGCAAACCGTTTTCTGAAGACAAGCAGTCTAAGGACATGGATTACTGATGAAACCAAGAAATTTATTTGGTTCAGATGGTGTCAAGCGTGTGTGGTGGCAAGCAGGAGGAGTACAAAGACAAAACGTGTCTTGCCTACAGTCAAGCATGGTGGTGGGAGTGTCATGGTCTGGGGCTGCATGAGTGCTGCCGGCACTGAGGAGCTGCAGTTCATTCAGGGAACCATAAACAACAACATGTACTGAGACATACTGAAGCAGCGCATGATCCCCTCCCTTTGGAGACTGGGCCACAGGGCAGTATTCCAACATGATAACGACCCCAAACACACCTCAAAGATGACCACTGCCTTGCTTAAAAAGCGGAGGGTAAAGGTGATGGAGTGGCCTAGCAGGTCTCCAGACCTAAACCCAATTAAGCAGCTGTGGGGCATCCTCAAAACAGAAGGTGGAGAAGCGCAAGGTCTCTAACATCCACCAGTTCCGTGATATCATAGAGGAGTGGAAGAGGATTCCAGTGGCAACCTGTGAAGCTCTGGTGAACTCCATGCCCAAGAGGGTTAAGGCAGAGCTGGAAAATAATGGTTGCCACACAAAATATTAACACTTTGGACCCAATTTGGACATTTTCACTTAGGGGTGTACTCACTTTTGTTGCCAGCGTTTTAGACATTCATAGCTGTGTGTTGATTTATTTTGAGTGCACAGAAAATTTATACTATTATACAAGCTGTACATTTACTACTAGGCCCCTTTCACACAAGCGATCCAGTCAGATCCGCCTACAGAGGCAGACCGCGTAAAAGAGCCCTTACACTCTAGTAAAGTGTCATTTCTTCAGTATTATCACATGAAAAGATAATAAATATTTACAAAATCTATTTTGTGAGATACTGTATGTCACAGCAGTCAGGTCCATAAATATTGGGACATTCGACAATTCTAATCGTTTTGGCTCTATACACCACCGCAATTGATTTGAAATAAAACAAACAAGATGTGCTTTAACTGCAGACTTTCAGCTTTAATTTGAGTGTATTTACATTTAAATCAGGTGAACGGTGGAGGAATGACAACAGTTTGTATATGTGCCTCCCTCTTTTTAAGGGACCAAAAGTAATGGGACAGATTAACAATCATAAAATTAAACTTTCACTTTTTAATACTTGGTTGCAAATCCTTTGCAGTCAATTACAGCCTGAAGTCTGGAATGCATAGACATCACCAGAAGCTGGGTTTCATCCCTGGTGATGCTCTGCCAGGCCTCTACTGCAAATTTCTTCAGTTCCTGCTTGGTCTTGGGGCATTTTCCCTTCAGTTTTGTCTTCAGCAAGTGAAATGCATGCTCAATCGGATTCAGGTCAGGTGATTGACTTGGCCATTGCATAACATTCCACTTCTTTCCCTTAAACACTTTGGTTGCTTTTGCAGAATGCTTCGGGTCATTGTCCATCTGCACTGTGAAGCGCCGTCCAATGAGTGCTGAAGCATTTGGCTGAATATAAGCAGATAATATTGCCTGAAACACTTCAGAATTCATCCTGCTGCTTTTGTCAGCAGTAACATCATCAATAAATACGAGAGAACCAGTTCCATTGGCAGCCATACATGCCCACGCCATGACACTACCACCATGCTTCACTGATGAGGTGGTATACTGTTGATAAGGAGCAGTTCCTTTCCTTCTCCATACTCTTCTCTTCCCATCACTCTGGTACAAGTTGATCTTGGTCTCATCTGTCCATAGGATGTTGTTCCAGAACTGTGAAGGCTTTTTTAGATGTTGTTTGGCAAACTCTAATCCGGCCTTCCTGTTTGAGGCTCACCAATGGTTTACATCTTGTGGTGAACCCTCTGTATTCACTCTGGTGAAGTCATCTCTTGATTGTTGACTTTGACACACATACACCTACCTCCTGGAGAGTGTTCTTGATCTGGCCAACTGTGTTGAAGGGGGTTTTCTTCACCAGGGAAAGAATTCTTTGGTCATCCACCACAGTTATTTTCCGTGGTCTTCCGGGTCTTTTGGTGTTGCTGAACTCACCGGTGCATTCTTTCTTTTTAAGGATGTTCCAAACAGTTGATTTGCCCACACCTAATGTTTTTGCTATCTCTCGGATAGGTTTGTTTTGTTTTTTTTTCAGCCTAATGATGGCTTGCTTCACTGATAGTGACAGCTCTTTGGATCTCATATTGAGAGTTGACAGCAACAGATTCCAAATGCAAATAGCACACTTGAAATGAACTCTAGACCTTTTATCTGCTCCTTGTAAATGGGATAATGAGGGAATAACACACACATGGCCATGGAACCGCTGAGCAGCCAATTGTCCCATTACTTTTGGTCCCTTAAAAAGTGGGAGGCACATATACAAACTGTTGTAATTCCTACACTTTTAACCTGATTTGGATGTAAATACCCTCAAATTAAAGCTGGAAGTCTGTTTCATTTCAAATCCATTATAGAGCCAAAAAGATTAGAATTGTGTCAATGTCACAATATTTATGGACCTGACTGTATACTTGCATGGATATGCACCAGGAAAGAAAATTGCAGTAAGTATGGATACAATTTTTCAACCATAGCAATGAGAAATCAAAGGCAAAACCCAACATTAAAATATAAATGTCGCCAACCTTAAACCTTTTGCTAATTATATAGCAACTGCCCTTTTAAATAAATAGGCCACTCAAAAAAGTTTAAATATGTGAAGCTACTGCAGATCGTGAAAAATAAATACAATAATGTGCAGGTTTCTTTACATATGCTATGTCCCTATGCACAAAATATTAACTTAGCATGTGATATCAAGTCTACTACACAAATAGTGAAAACAAAAAATACATAGGAAATCAATGTGTTCTTGAAAAATAAATAAATAAATTAAAATCAAAAGTCCACACAAACTTCAAAGCGTCTACCATTAAAACATAAAATCTTCTGTACAACACTTGTAATAAAAAATATGGAAATTAATCCCATCCACCGTGTCTTGCGTTTAACAGTGACAACTTCTCCACTCTTAAAACAAGGTGCTCCACCACATGAGGTACAAGGAACCACTCATCAGATTCACATGGCCAAAAACACTAGGATGACTGAGGCATACAAACTGACCACACTAACCAGGGCTCAGCAGTCATGATTATCATGGTCAGTATAGAGAAGGGAACACAGGAAGTGGAAGGATTAGCCGTGTTTTTTACAGTTCAGAAAGGAGCAGATTAGACAGCACAAGCACTGTGGTGTGGTGTTTATTCTACTATAAGGAAACAGGAGCCTTTTTTTGAGTACTTGCAGAGTCCGCTGTGTGTGTGTAATATATATATATATATATATATATATATTATACACACACACACACACACACACACACACACACACCAGGTAAAATACATTTTGAACATGTCACCATTTTTCTGGGTAAATATATTTTTAAAAGGTGCCATTGACATGCAATTTTCACCACATGTCAGTAACAACCCATGCAAGCTGTACATACAAAGAAACCAATACAAATACATTCAGAAATGAAATTATGTGTAATAAAAAGAAATGACACGGAAAGTATTGGACACAAAGAAAGAGGTGCAAAAGTCATGGAAAGCCAAGACACCAGCTAAAGTATATCAGTACTTAGAAAGCAATCCTGCCCCTTTTGTCAGCGCAAATTAATACCAGCTGGTCCAGTCTCAATGGCCTATAAAAACGGTGTCTCATTATTACCAAGGTGTCACATAAAAAGTATCTTATGATGGGTGAAAGTGAAGAGCTCTCAAGACCTTTGCAACCTTAGTGTCGCAAAATATACTGATGGCATTGGTTTCTAAACTTCTGAGTGCTCCAGTGAGCACTGTTGGGTCCAAAACCTAGAAGTGGAAAGAACATAATTTCACCCTAAACCGGCCACGACCAGGTTCTTCCCACAATATTTCTGACAGAGGAGTGAAAATAATTATTAGAAGAGTTGTCCAAGAGCCAAGGACCACTTGCGGACAGCTTCAGAAAGACCTGAAATTAGCAGGTACAATTGTTCCAAAGAATACATTAGGTAATGCACTCAACCTCCATGGCCTGTATGCATACTCACCACCCAAGACTCCCTTGCTGAAGTAAGAACATGTTGAAGCGCGTTTAAAGTTTGCTGTACAACATTTAGACAATCCTGTGAAATACTAGGAGAATATAGTCTGGTCAGATGAGACCAAAATTAAACTCTTTAGATGCCATAATATACACCATGTTTGGAGGTAAAATTTGCACTGCACACAACCCCAAAACACCATACCAACAGTGAGGTTTGGAACATCATGGTGTGGGGCTGTTTTTCAGCATACGATATTGGCATACGGCAGGTCATTAAAGTGGAGTTCCGGGCACAAAAACATTTTTTTAATGAAAATACCCCTGGGACAGTCAGGGCTAGTACATTCCATAATGGATAGCCTCTGATCTGTCCCGGTTCGCACTTACCTGCAAGAAGAAATACTCACTTTTAAAATTTCTTCTCCAGCGTTGCCATCTCTGATGTGGGCAGTTGAAGCCAGCGCTATCCTCTTCTGCGTCCTCCTCCGTGTCTTCTTCTCCCAGAATGCGCCTGCACCGGCCCCTCTCATCACTTCCGGTTCGGTGCCACATTCCTCCACAGCTTCTGGGCATGCCCAGAAGCTGTTTAGCGGGGAATGCGGCGTCGCACCGGAGGTGACGAGCGGGGCCGGTGCCGTCGCATTGATTCCTGGGAGCGAGGACGTTCAGCTCCCAGGAATCATTGCAAACCGGAAGTGACGGCGCGGGCCGTGGCCGCAGAGGGAGGAAGTGGAAGAAAGGGGAGTATAGCTTTCTACAATAACAAGGTAAGTAAAAAAAAATCCTAACTATCCATTTCTGTTTCAGGTGAGGAAAAGCAAGCGGATGGCCACAAATTCGATTATGTCGATTTTGTGGCCGGAACTCCGCTTTAAACGAAGGATGGATGGAAAAATTTACCAAGACATTCTTGATAAAAAGCTGCTGCCATCAACCAGGATGATGAAGATGAAACAAGGGTGGACATGTCAGCATGACAATGATCCCCACACAAAGCCAAAGAAATTCTCAATTGGTTTCAAAGAAAATAACGCTGCTAGAATGGCCCAGGCAATCACCTGACTTGAATCTATTAGAAAATCTATGGAAAGGACTAAAGATCAGAGTTCATAGAAGAGGCCCACGGTACCTTCAAGATTTGAAGACTGTGTGGAAGAATGGGCCAAAATCACACCTGATCAATGCATGCGACTCGTTTCTCCATACGGGAGACGTCTTAAGGCTGTCATTACCAACAAAGGACTTTGTACGAAGTATTAAATAATTTTCATTTAGCATGTTCAATACTTTTTCTGTGTCATTCCAGTTGATTACACAACTTAATTTCTGAACTTATTTGTTTTGGTTTCTTTGTATGTACAGATTGCATAGGTTACCAACATGTGGTAAAAATTTCATGTCAATAGCACTTTTAGAAATATATTTCCCTAGAAAAATGGTAACGTGTACAATACTTATTTTACCTGCTGTATGTGTATGTCAGAAAGCAGTGATACCAACATTATGGCTGCAGTTATGACCACGGTATCATAATCTACAGCCGGCATTGAGCTTTCAGGCTCACCGGTGCGATCAGGGAGCCTGCAAGTGCTGCGACCTATCGGATGGGCTGCAGACAGTGGAATGGCAGGTATAGCTATACCTGCTGCCCCCTCCTCTGATGTCAGAAAGCAGAAGCAACAAGGACTTTGCCAATTCCGGTTTCCTGGAATCTGATCAAATCAATCAGTTTGATCAGAAGCTTTTGAGGGCCGAGAAGTGATCTTAGGGTCTTAACAGACCCCATATCTCTCAGAAAAGAGTGACTGTTCCTGTATATGCTATCACATAGGGAAGCTGTTCATCGCTTGTGATGTCAAAAGAAATGAAAAAAAATGAAAAAAAAAAAAGGGACAGTGATCAAAAAAATGTACCGCTTCCAACACGGGACACTTTCACCAGGCCAATTTTCAGCTTTTAGCGCTGTCGCACTTTGAATGACAATTGTGCGGTCATACAATGCTGCACCCAAATTATGTTTTTTTTTCTATTTTTTTGAGACAGGTAGAGCTTTCTTTTGGTGGTAATAAATCACCACTGGGTTTTTTATTTTTTGCTAAAACCAAAATTTTGAAAAAAAAAGTTTTGCCAATCTTTCAGCTTTTTCTTGTTTACATGTGATCAGCTGTGGTTGGACACAGCTGATCACATGGGTAAAGAGCCTCGTCATCGGCTCTTTACCGAGATTGGGAATGCGCCATGTCCCAAGACAAGAGAAAACCCTGCCAGCAACATTATACAAGACGGTGGGCGGGAGGTGGTTAAAAAAAAAAAATAATAATTTAAAGTATGTTAGTTTGTCACCATTCCAGGGACGAACACGATTTTAAATCGTTTTACTTGGCGTAACTGTCTTATATTTTACAAAAAAATAGTGTATTATATTGTGTTTGTGTGCACTAAAATTCATTAAAATGTATTTTTTCCTGGAAAAAAATCACGTGAAATAAAAATTTGCAACCACCATTTTATACTCCAATGCATTTTCTTTCAGAAAATATAATTTCTGGGGGTTTTAAGTAATTTTTTTATAGCAAAACAATGTAGATTTTTACATGTGAGAAATGTCAGACTTGGCCCTGGGTTTAAAGCAGATAACGGGATAAACAAGGGAATCTGCATGCATTGACAAGATGTACAACTTTTTTTTTCTATTTTGCCCAGACACACTTTAAGGGATGGAAAAGCATTGTACTTCCTCCCACCATGAATCTACCAAGCTTGCAGGCTGGTCTCTCAATGCCAGATTGTAAAGGGGGTTATGTCCAACCCCCATTCACTTTAATAGAGACTAAAGTGGCATCATTAACTTCAACATCACTACAGACAAATCCTGCTGTGAGGTTTAAGTGAACGCCATCATTTTAATACCAGCTATAATAGTTTGGTAAATGATGTTAGTATAAAAGCTTTGAGAGTTGCATATCAGAATTCTCTAGGCAGGCAAGAAAACGTATATTAACAGAAATATACAGAATGCAATTCTGCTCCAGAAAATGCTCACAGTCTAGCTGTATCAAACATTTAATCACTAAATTGGAACAAGTCAGAACACCTAATTTCCATACTTAATCCATCCCAGTAACGCAGAAAATATTGAAGCTACTAGATCAACATGACAGGAAGGCTGTTAACATTTTCACAAGGAAAAATGGCCAGGGGAAAAAAAAAAAGTTTCAGTAATGGCAGTCAGCACATTCCTCTTGGCCCAAACTTCCTTAATTGTGCTTCCTGGAGACCATCTGTGGGTGGAGAGGGCTTGTGATCGCTGACTGAGAAAGAGGGGAGCCCAGCAGAGATCACATAAGTGACCAGACCGTTTTTATAGAAAAATATGGAGTCTGCCATTGCTGACCATCTTCTGAACATGATAGTTACCTGGCTAACTACTGCCTCATTACTTATTGAGACACTGACCCAGTAGCAGCAAACAACCATTAAAGTCAAAGCAATTTCACAACTCCTGATCTGCATACTAGTAAAGGGGTCACACATTCAAATTATGGAAGCCATAACAGCCTTAAAACTAACCTTTTCCAAAGTAGTTCAGCAATGGCAGCTTACATGTTTTCCATAGCTTCCAACTGTCCCCGATTTGGAACAAAATCCCTGTCCCTCTTTACACCTCATTTTGGTCTGATCTATAGAGTTGTATAGAAAATACACCTTTTATCTTTCAAAAAGTGTTTCCCAGTGCCAAACCTTTCATCCAATTTCTAATTGGCTGCATTTATAAAATTTCAAAGCCATTTTAAAGGAATAGTAGTGGTAAAAAAAAAAATCCCTGGCGGCCATGGGTGGGCAATCCCTGGTGGTTCTAGTGGCATCCCCCGAGGGTCTGCAATGGTAATCAATGCTCTGATTACCAGCACAGACCCCCCCCCCGTCAGGAGAGCCGCCAATTGGCTCTCCTCTACTCGCGCCTGTTAGGAGCGAACTGAGGAAAGACGATCAACGGCACTTCCTATTTACTATGTGACCAGCTGTGATTGGACACAGCTGGTCACATGGTAAAGAGCCTACATCATAGGCTCTTTACCGGGATCGGAGATGTGGTGTGTCAAGAGTGACACACGGCATCGCTGATCGATGCTCTGCGTGCCCCCCGGGAGCATGCAGAGGCGGCCTATCCTGCTGGACGTCATATGACGCTCAGCCAGGATAGAGCAACCACTTTGTGGGCGTCATTTTGCTATATGAAGGGCGGGAAGTGGTTAAAGAGCAACACTGGTGCCCCAGTCTCACTGCATCTGGGGCTAAAATTCTGGAAAAGCTGGTAATAAATCACAAGACTGTTCATACATGGCAATAATGCAGGCTCCGCACTTTTAGATGGCAGTAAGAATCTGAATGGTTCTAGAATATTATTACACACAGAATGCCAAAGGTCAAACCAGGCTGAAAATGCAATCATCTTCTGGAAAGCTTCTGATGTCCCAAAACTAGGTTAGTTCTCATTTCGTGTTTATTTGGCATAGCCTTTGCTGGCAAGGCAAGCTGTAGTCTACAGAGTACCACAGAGTCGTCTCTCACTGACACCATTACATTGTTTTTCTACCCATTAACCACAGATAAATGACCTACATATTGTGCCTATAAAAGCCTCTTTTCTTTTGCCCCTTTTGTTCCTACGACTTCTCATTCTCCCTCTGCAGACCCTTTGTTTTTCTAAAGAGCTCTCAGGTTAGCAAGGTTGGGAAGGGAGAGTGGTGTCATTGTTTATCAAGGTAGCAAAGCTGGGTTATTCAAAGCAACTCCATTTGTGTCCCTTCCCCCCACACTGCTGTGCAGTGGTTTTCTCAAAAGCTTTTTTTTTTCCTCCATCCCCCCCCCCCCCCCATCAACCGTCTTGAAAAATATCAAAGAAGGATGTACAAAAGCCATAATACTGTATTTGCTTCTATTGTGAATACAAAATATAAAGTGGTGTACACCAGTTCTGATTTGGTTTCCCTAGACACTTCTACGTTATCTCTAATTACATCACTGCATCTCATGGATCACTTTTATTAAAAGCATCATTACTACTGTTGGCAGCAATTTACAGTTTATCTTACATGATAGCAGTTTTCCAAAAAAAAAAAAGAAACACAAAAAAAGAGAAAAGGAAAAAAAACACAAACATTTACAAAGTCATGTCTGTAAACTTCAAGGCTAGTTTAGAGTTGAGGTAATGCTGTTTAGCTTTGTGGCTAACGTAACAAAGTCCATCCTTTAAATTAAAAATAAAAAGGAGAAAATAAAAAACAAACAAAAAACAAAAAAGGTACCTGATTTTAAATTTTATGTTTCGACCAGTGCATTATAAAATCATGAGACGACTTAACTGTAGTTCTGTCCTGTAATGACTTCCGCAGTGAGTGTGTTCAAAAGAGGAAAAAAAAAAAAAAAATACAGGATAGCGTTTCACATTCAACAGCTGCCTTGTATTGCTGTGCCTCCAGATTGAGACGTTCTATGTTGTGGAGATTGTCTGAAATGGTTGTGTGTGTGGAACCCTCATACAGTCAAAAGAAAATTGATATGTAGAAAAAAAAAAAAAAGAATTTATCTTGACCTTCACAGCAAAAAGGAAAAAAAAAAAAAAAAAAAAAAAGATAAATAACTTCATAATTCCTTAAAGCAGCCTGTCCTTCGTTTTTGCACCATGATTTCAAACAAAATTGCTGCTTTCGTAATACCAACGGTAAAAAAATAATAATAAAAATAAAGAGCTGCAGAGCATTATGTCAATTTCCTTTAGAAAAAAAATTCATTCTCCAAAACTTTTTCCTAGAAATTATAAATAATGCACTGCACAATACTTAATGACCAAAATACCTTTTTTGACACATCCGTATGACATGACTTGGACTTTTTCCTTTTTTTTCTTTTTTGCTACACTATTTTACAGAACAGCTTATAAAAACTATGGACATTTACTGTGAGTGTAAACAGTAGGACTACCACTTGAAAAAGTTTAGAACACTGTAACTGAGACCGTTATTTGTCCTTGTCGTTCTCCTCCCCGCCTTCGGGTGAGTCCAATTCTTCTTCGTGTGCTATGTCATCTTCCAAAACAGATGAGTCTGCTGTTTTGTCCAGGGTCTCATCTGCATCGCTGGCTTCCTGGTTCTCTGCTTCCCCTTTGTCAGTGGCCTTTTCCTCACTAGAGCTTACAGTACTCTGAAGTCCAGCTAGTGATGGAAAACCAGGCAGTGTCAGTCCTCCTAAACCTGGAGGTAGAAACATGGAGGGGTAGAAAAGGCCCGGAGCCATGGTGGACAGTAGGAAAGGGCTAAATGCCAGAGAATTTGCAGCCAATCCAGCTGCAGTAGTAGCAGCAACAGAGTCAGTAGCAGAAGCAGTGTCTGTAGTTTTCTCAGAGTCTTTGCCATCCTCGTCAGTTTCTGTCTTTTTCTCATCAGACTTTGAAGTGCCATCTTCAGTTTCTCCTTGACTTGAGGATGTAGTAGTATTACCACCACTGCCAGCTGCTAAGGGGTTATTTAGGAGCCCGCCAAGCCCAAACATGTTGGGCAGACCTGCCATACCTGGTAGCATCAGAGGCAGCATGGCAGTAGGATTTTTACCATCCCCTCCAGCGGTAGCAGCTGTTGCAAGGCCTGGAGGGAACCCCATAAGCCCAGCGAGCTGAAGAGACTGCAGGTTCTGAAGATTCTGAAGACTAGCAAAATCCATTCCAGCAAAGAGGCTATTCATCAGCAGTGGATTGATTCCAGACGTCGAGGCTGCAGCAGCGGCAGCAGCTGCTGCAGCTGCTTTGGCAATTTCACTTTTTGGCCTTCTCCCTCTTCGGCTGGCTCCCTCCTCCCTTACAACAGGTCCAGTGAGAAGACGATCAAACATGGACTCCGGTACAAAACCCTAAGAAACAAAATACTGTCATTGTGTACAAAATCACACAAATGCAAAATTACTTAAATAGGCTTTCAAATCCATATTTTGTTCTATATACAAAGGATATAATGGCACTCGTGGACAAGGTTAAAAAAAAGCTCCAGCTAAATCTTAAGTTTTGGACAGACTGAAAGAGTTAGAGCCTCAACTTTTTACTGTTGTCTGGTAGCCCATTTGGGAGAATTCCACACACTTCCTATTTAACATATATTAGATGAGACAGGAAGTGAGTGCAAATCTCATTTGGGAGACAGACAGCAGTAAAATCCTAAGTTTAAAAAACTGAAGAAAACCAGTGATGCACAGCCCATGGCCTAAAAGGAAATATTTTCTCAGTATGGTCGACTTCTGGTGGAGTGAGTCCACAAATAAATATTGCCAAGTTGCTTTAGTAATTTGCCATCAGCCTAAAATGGCTGATATTAAATGTGTAGAGGCAGGTAGCAAAATCACTGGGGTTCACCAGATTCAAGTACAGTATTTGAACATTTATAATGAAATCCCATTAGCAGTGAGCAGAACAAGTTCATAAATAGTGTCTCAGAAAACCCCAGTGGCATGACAGTGTTGAATGATCAGAATGTGATCATCCACCTCTATATACAGACACAGGAATGGTTAAATAGGACATAGTTGGTTTGAAGGATAAAGTTTACGTAAAAAAAAGTGCATTTATTATTTTCTTCTTTTGGAGCCTGTAAAGCATTGCACCAGAAGATCACTTGTGCCATGTAGGTCTCCTGCAGACCGGTCAGTGTTTTTGTACATCCGTATATCCCATACGGACAGGCAGATACACTGACAGGAACAAATCAATGAACTAGCCGCAAAGGATACCGGGGCTTGTAGTTCATTTACACACAGAGCTGTGTGAATGAATGACTCGGGTGTGTGGGTTGAGCTAATTTTAAAAAGTAACAGCTGGTACGGGAACTTCTTCCAATACTGCTGCCACAGGGAGAGAGGGCAGCGGCTGCAGCATTGGGAACATGTTACACCATAAAAACATGTATGTAACATGTTCCCAAAGGTGAAATTATCCTTTAAGATTTACCATCATCTGTATGCAAAAAACATTCACAGTATTCAACTCTGGAAAGGTCACTTGACCAGGAAGACACATTTACTAGGATTCACTCTCAGTTTAGCAGGTCTTTAAATATCAAATAAAGTTCTAGGGATTTTATATATTTAGAAAAAAACTTTTATTTTAAGTGAACAAAAACTAGAAATTTGCTCCTTTCAAAGATTGCCCTCAAGACAGCTTGGTACACTGAGCATTCTGTGACACTGGATAATACTTACAGACTGCTTAACTATGTCCGTCCAGTCTGGCGCAACAGCAAATTCAGGGTTTTCTTCTAACCAACGAGGAAGATCCCGCATTGGAGGAGCCATCGCTCCACCCATCTAAAAAAAAAAAAAAAAAAAAGTACTCTTTAATATTTAAAAGTGATTGAAAATGCCATTTAAAAAAAAAAAAAAGTAAGAAATCAGTATATCCCCCAAACCTCCTCTTCTCAGGTTCCCTGCTCCTCCTTTCTGGCAAGTGCCCCCATAGGAAGTGGCCTCTTCCTATGGGGGCACTTGTACGGCTTGCTTCGGAGCCTTGCTGTCATGCGTCTACTTGGCCCCACAGACACCCCCCCAGCTCCCTCATCCCTGGCTTTGACGGCAGCTGCCACAGCAAAGCCTGTGAGATCAGGTAGTGCAGGGGGAGAGCCGTTGCAGACAAGCACAGTGCAGGATCGAATCAGGGTTTTAGGTAAGTAAGAGTGGGTGAGGAGGATACTACCTAAATATTTATCTTCATGCAAGGAATGCATTAAGGGAAAAATGTTTAGGCAATAAAACCACTTTAAGCATGAATTAATAATATACATAAAATAACAATGCCAATAACACTGCAAACAAGCAGCTAAGCATTTTGGTTTTAATTTAACTTACACCGATTAGATCTGGAAAGTGTTGCTTCTCATTTCTATACACTGGAGTTATGCATAATTCCTTGTGTAACTAGTGACGTTATTACAGCAAAAGTCATTGGGTTCATGTTGTGCTTTAAATACTGGTGAGCAGCACAAACTTATTTTACATCTTACATATTTACAGCTAAAATGATCTAATCACTGCAATCTCAAACTAGCATAGATAAAAAATAATTAAAAAAATACTTAATGCTGGTAATTGCATTTTCCATGTCCCAGCTCAAAATTCCTTAAAACGCACACCAATTATTTTCACAATGTTTGAAATATTTAAATATACCAACTATAACACTAGCTTGATTCTTGTTCAAAATAATTTTTTACTTCAGGACTATGAAAAGGTTACCTTTTTGCCATTGCGTTTATTCACTACAGGCACTCTTTCATCTCCCGTTAATGTGTTAATATCCAGCTTGTTAGGATTCCGGCATCTGTGACGCTTCTGTTTAGGTTTTTGAAATGGGGAGAACAACATATCCGCGCTCTTCTGTTAGATGAAGAATGTTTTTGGTCAAAAATGGCTATATATATATATATATACACACACACACATATACACACACACACACACACATATATATATATATATATATATATATATATATATATATATATATACATATATACATACATATACACACACATATACATATATACACACACACACACACACAAGCACACAAAGGTTCTCCTATTCATTGTACTTACTGGTACATAACTTGGCATATCGACAGTGTAAGTAGGATGCAATTTCAACCATTCAACCAAGTCCTTATTTTTGGGAGCATCCTCCCCAACTAGTCTGGTCCCATCTTCCAGGTTAATGACGGGGATCCGGGTCTCTGGCTCCAGCTGCCCGGGAGATGGAATGTTTCTTGCTGGTGGTGTTTCAATATCATCCTCATATGCTTTGGTCAAATCGGTATCTTCCTGTAGAGACAAAAGCAAAGGGATGATGCTAATCCTCATGAGCAAAAGGAATTACATTACAAAGATTATAAATAAATATTTACAAAACATCTTTTTGGGCCACTGAGAACCCTGGACCCTTAATTTTAAAAGCACCTAAAGCCAAAACCTTTTTAGCTTTGGATGGCGTGGTTAGGGATTAGAATGTTTGTCAGTTTTCATCCTTCTGTGTCCTCACTTTGGAGATTCACCCTCTAATTATCCTGGTAAGTTGTCACCAGAACTGAAAGTAAGGAAAATCCAAAAATACTGAAACGTCACAAGAACAGGAATAGTGGGGAATTCATTATATTGGGACACTTCCTGTTGTGTGTACAGGACAGGAAGTGAAAAAAAAACTCCCCAACAAGCATAGCAACATGAACAAGATTGCCTGTATTGATCAGCATCTAGCCAAGACATTTGCTTACTTCTCCTAAAACATATTTTACATGCAACCATGACAGTATTAAAACTTGTACATGTCATTTCCTGTAATCGTTATTCCACTCTTGGCTCACTAAAGGTAATTACATGGAGCATAGCATATCCAGCGCCATACCAGGATATAATCCTTTTAAGGTGCTTGTACAATTAGATACTCTAGTGCAGGTTTTATTATTACAGTGTGGCGTAATTTTGTTAAAGTACACAGTCCAAACTAGCCCTCATTTTGAATGTTTTGAAAAGTATACTGGAATGGACTTGTCAATGTCATCAAAATAGAAGCAGGTTAGGAGAGGCAACAAAGCTAAAGAAAACCTTTGTAAGGTGTATATGTGGAAAGATAAACCTGAAATTGCTGTTTTTTTCTATCTCCAAAGCAGAACAAAATAAGAAGGGACATTCATTCAATACATTAATTTTTCAGTGTAGCCCTTTTTTTTTTTTTTTTGACTATATCTGTTTTTTTTGTAAAACTGATGACCTTTTTAGAAAATGTTGGTGATACAGACTAAAAGAACATCATCCAAATCCAAAGATAATTAAAGGCAAATAGGACGCAAGCAGCAACATAATTCATGGAGCAATGCAAATGTAGAAAGAGGCTAAACTATCTGGAGAAGCTATAAATTGTGTATGTAGGTTATTTTATTTATTTCAAGCATATCTGGTTATTTTATTTATTTCAAGCATATCTGAAGTGTTTAATTTTCTTACCGTAGATAAGGAAGTCCTTCTGTTGCTCATAAACAATAGATCAAGACCTTCTACGTTTTTCCTTCTTCCTCTTCTCCTCTTCATTGGAGGCTCTCCATCTATTAGAGAACCATTGAGGAGATGCCTAGTCGGCGTGCAAGAAAGACCTGCCTGCAGTCGCTCCATTTGGGTTTTAAAGGCATCAGAGACAGGGGTGGATGAATTAGGCAAGATAAATTTAGGAGTAAGAGATGAAAAATTTGAGGTAGAACTTGTAGCCTCCCTGGAGGCATTTGATAAATCCACAACTTTCTCTTGTCCATTTTCTGCTCCCATCTGAGATCCACGTAACTGAGCCACCATTTCCATTAGATTCCTCCTCTTTGCAGCTCGTTCTGCTTCAACCTCTATCTTCCTCCTCCTCCGCCTCCGCTGACGAGGTACTGTCAAACTCAAAGCGGTTTCCTGAAATCAAAAGCCAAACACATCAAGTTAGCGTTTAAAAGTAGAAATAAAATAGTTTTGGGCTTGTAAGAAGGATCCCAAGGATCCCAAGAACTAATCGAACATACCCTAGTCTAACAAGAACAGAATGGCTGGTTTAAAAAAACTTCTGGACAATATCTATATCTTCAGTTCAAAATAACACTGAAAAAGCCTATGACTATCTCATATATATTTTTTAACATTTTTAGTAATCAATTAACAATTTTACATTTTTTAACTGTTGGCCCACCAATGAAAGTTGCATTAGCGCTTTGAGGTCAATACCGGTGTTACAAGGGTAATATTTTTCCCTGATTCTCAGATGAGGTACTTCCGCGTATATTGTATTTTATACTTTGGGGTCTGATGTGGAGGCATCATGAGCTGGTTTTGCGGTTTTCCTTTTCCGGTTAGGAATTGCGTCCTCATTGGCTGCTGGTTTCGGGTCTGTTTGCCAGAGGGGTTGCCATGGGGGCGTCAGTGTGAGTGATGGCCTGCATCGTTGGCTATGCTTGGGACGCATGCGACTGCGTTATCTCGCCAATTATACGGGAAGTTACCTTTTTTAAACAAGCCTCTCATCGGTAGTGAGGCTTGCAACGCGCGCAGCTGCTACGTGCCAGCTTGATGGAGCACAGGAAGTAATTTCTGGGTCCACTTGTTTTGGTAAGCCTCTCTGTTGGTCAGTGGTGGTTTTCTTAATATTTTTTGGTCGTGGGTTTACATTCAGACCCCTTGATGGAGCACATTTTGAAGATCCGTTTTATACACATTTTTTTGGACTTGTATGGATTTTAATTCTTTGCACCTTCACTTAAATGTCAAGTCACGCTTATGGTGACCTGTTGTGTCACTATTTTGTTTTATCACTTTTATCGGAATGTTTTCATGTTTATTTCCACAAGGGATTTTCACACTGATTTAGCATTTGACCATTTATATAGGAGATCCATACATGGTTTAACCACTTTATTACAGGGCCCTTTCACCCCCTTCCGGCCCAGGCCAATTTTCAACTTTCAGCGCTGACACACTTTAAATGACAATTGCGCGGCCATTTGAAATTTTTATCGTTTTTTTTTTCACACAAATAGAGCTTTCTTTTTTGTGGTATTTAATCACCGTTGGGTTTTTTTATTTCTTACTAAAAAAAGAAAAAAGACAACATTTTGAAAAAAAAAGTTTCTTAGTTTCTGTCAGTAAATTTTTCAAATCAGTAATTTTTCTCCTTCACTAATGTGCGCTGATGAGGCGGCACTGATGAGGAGGTACTAATATGCCACACTGATGGGCACTGATGAGCACTGATAGGCGGCACTAATGGGCACTGACAGGCGGCACAGATGAGTAGGCACTGACTTGCAGCATTATGGGCACTGATGGGCATTGGTTTGGGTGACTTATAAGCACTTTTTTTAATCTACTGTAATCAAGGCACTGATGATCAGTGCTCTGATTATTTGTCCTAGACTCCCCTTTCAGGATCCGCTGATCGGCTCTCCTCGCCACACCACACACTGACAGTGTGAGGCGAGGAGAGCAGATACTAGGCACTTCCTCATTTACATGTGACCAGCTGTGATTGGACACAGCCGATCACATAGGTAAAGAGCCACGTCATTGGCGCTTTACCAAGATCGGGGTCGCACCATGCCACGATCGCCGCACTGCGCTCCCCCGCCAGAGTGGCCGTTTTGGGGCGCCGTCAAATGACGTCGTCCCAGAACAAGAGCCGCACCGCTATGCCGTCATTTCACGGTGGGCTGGCGACAAGTGGTTAAGGATCTATTAATGGTTACTGTAAAGATATCTTTATTAGCGCTGCACATATTGCTATTACCTTCATCTCATATACACTCACTGGCATCTTTATTAGGTACACCTTGCTAGTGCCAGGTTGGACCCCCTTTTGCCTTCAGAACGGCCTTCATTCTTCGTGGCATAGATTCATAAAAGTGTTGGAAACATTCCTCAGATTTTTGTCCATACTGACATGATAGCATCTTGCAGTTGCTGCAGATTTGTCAGATGGATATACAAGATGCGAATCTCCCATTCCACCGCATCCCAATAGTGCTCTATTGGATTGAGATCTGGTGACTGTGGAGGCCATTGGAGTACAGTGAACTTATTGTCATGTTCAAGAAGTAGCCATCAGAAGATGGGTACACTGTAGTCTTAAAGGGATGGACACAGTCAGCAACAATACTTTGGTAGGCTGTGGCGATTAAATTACGCTCGATTGGTACTAAGGGTCCCAAAGTGTGCCAAGAAAATATCCCCCACACCATTCCACCACCAGCCTGAACTGTTGATACAAGGCAGGATGAACCCATGCTTTCATGTTTACACCAAATTCTGACCCTACCATCTGAATGTCGCAGGTGAAAAAACTCAGCAGACCAGGCAATGTTTTTCCAATCTTTTTTTGTCCAATTTTGGGGAGCCTGTGCAAATTGTAGCCTGCGTTTCCTATTCTAAGCTGACAAGAGTGGCATCCAGTGTGGTCTTCTGCTGCGGTGTTGTGCATTTAGAGATGGTATTCTGTATACCTTGTTTGTAACAAGTGGGCATTTGAGTTACTGTTGTCTATCATCTCCAACCAGTCTGCCCATTCTCCTCTGACAACAAGGCATTTTCGTCCACACAACTAACACTCACTGGATATTTTCTCTTTTTCGGACCATTCTGTGTAACCCTAGAAATGGTTGTGTGTCAAAATCCCGGTAGATCAGAAGTTTTTGAAATACTCAGGCCAGTCTGTCTGGTACCAACAACCATGCCACATTTGATCTCACTTAAATCCCGTTTCTTTCCTATTCTGATGAGCAGTTTGAACTTCAGCAAGTCAACTTCACCACATCTAGATACCTAAATGCATTGAATTGCTGCCATGTGATCGGCTGATTAGCAATTTGTGTTACCAAGCAATTGAACAGGTGTACCCAATAAAGTGGCCAGTGAGTGTAAAGTACATTAAGCCCTTCCTATTTAACCATGCACTGGACAAGCACCTCCACTGCTGGTCTAGTTTAATCTTTTAGCAGTCAATCAGCAAACTAACATGAACATATATTTCAAATGAATACTCAAGGCTTAACTATGACTCTATGCTTTACATTAGAGAACTTTTTTTCTATTTGATAACGGTTTGGGAGTCTTCTGTGAAACCCAGCATATAGCAACCGAAAACCAGTATATGACTAGTTAACGCATCTTGCCTGAGACAGTTGTGGGGAAGCGGTGATCTCTTCACTTCCACTGAAGTTGCCCTGGGCCACCATGGAGAGCTCAGCAAAGCTTCTCTTCTGCATCGGGCTGTCCATGGCAGTTGGTGTGCATCCAGGGATGAGCCCGGGGAACTCAAACATCTGGCGTCTGTTTACTGGCCACTTTCCTTTCAGCACGGTCTCACAGATGTGGTCTAATCGGTTGATCATCACACGATCCTGCATCATTCAAGGAGAAAGAAAACCCATATGACATAGTGAAGAAAATAGCTGCACTCAGAATAGCTTAATGTCTTAGCATTAATAAACGCAAACGCTTGCTTGGCTTTCAAATAAAGAGTGAACAAAGTCTTCTTGCTTTCCATTTAACCTGTAGAAGTGTAACAACCCCTCCACCCTTCAAACTGGAGCACCAAGCAGACAAAAGAAGAGTTACTGCAGGGGGTAAAATAGTCAACAGTGTCTGCATATACGCTGAACTCCTACTGTTTGAGGCTGTAGTGCATTGTTTTCTCTAATCATCAGCTGGTGGGCAAAGAAAGAAACATCTGCTTCCAGTATCTAGCCCCCGCCACTGCTCTCCAATGCAGACAGGCCCAGCCTTCTAAATGGTTCCTCATTAGCGTCACAGTTAATAAAGTTCAACATTATGAAAACTTCCCCTGCATCTAAAGAATGTCAATATTCATTCCACATCACCAACAACGAAGCAATGGACTTGACTTAAAAAAAAAAAATAAATTATATATATATATATATATATATATATATATATATATATATATATATATATATATATATATATATATATATATATATATATATATACATATACATACATATACACACACCACTAAAAGTAATGCAGTAAGGTGTGCTTCATGTGCTCCTCTTTCCTCCATACAGGAAATCTGAATGGCAAGCTGTGCGTTAAATACATAGATAACTAGTCCTTACCATGCAAGTCTACATGGTCACTGTATTGTTTTTGTTTAAGAAAAAGCTACAAAAGGAAAAAAAAAGAAAAAAAAAAAAAAGGAAAAAAACACCAAACACAGACACTGCTCAAAGACCACAACCAGAACACAACAGCTGCTGCAAACCGCCTCCTTTCCACAGGAATAAGCCTATTAGTGTCTTGTTTTTATAACCAGATGGCCATGTCATGGTGATTAGGAATCTTTTTTTCTTTACTATAATCTAAAAACATACATAGCACCCATCACAGTTGCCAATATGGAATATAATGTATATATCAGCAAAAGGGAAAACCATAACCAACCTTAGGCCAGAAGGAGAAAGAGAAGGTCCTCTCTCGCAGCATATGAAGCCCGGACGGCTCACAGTCCTCTAGGAAAAAGCCATCTCGTGTTTCATCCCGCGCAGTACTCAACGAGGCATTGCTTTCCTCGTCAAAGTTTTTGTCCTGAGAAGCTATCCCAGCTGTAGTGAAAACAATACATCAATATGTGTGAAGCAAAATGGAGAGCAAGTACATTTAACTCCAGAAAGTATGACAAATAGGCTTTTACAGGCTAGTGAGACTTCTGATAATAGCATGAAATGATATTTTCATGACTTGAGTGCTCACAATTCGGATTAAAAAAAGGAGCCAGATGTACACTATATGGGTAAAAGTACGTAAAGACAGCTTCAGACTATCAAGATCAGATGTTACCAGTGAACAGTATTGTTAACGCTGCAGCACAAAAAACATTTAGAGTAGTATTCGGCTCCAACCTTGTGGCAACAGTTTGGGGAAGGTTCTTTTCTGCTCCAACATGTGTGCAAAATCCACAGACACGTTTGACATTTTTCATGCAGCGGTAAACAAATGGCTTGGGCTTGCACAGGACCCTGACCTGATCCCTACTAAACCGTTTCAGCATGAACTAGAATGTCAATTTCAAGCTAGGTCTTCTAGCTCAACCTCAAAAATGCTCTTTTGGCTAAATGGGTACAAATTCCCACAGTCACACTCCAAAATCTTGTGGAAAGCCTTCTGAAAAGAATAGAGGATGTTACAGCTATGAAGGGAGGGCCACTCCATAATAATGCACGTGATTTCGGAAATGGATGTCCAACAATCTCAGGCAGGTGTGATGGTCAGGTTTCCACAAACATTTGGCAATATAGTGTAATTTCTGTCTCTCTCCTGAAACTTAATTCTAATGAAGTTATTTAAAGTGGAAGAAAACACTTGCATTTAAATACTCAGCCACAATTAAGGAAATTAAGTTATTCCTTAAATGCCAAAATGTTGAAATTGCTGTGTTTGTACCTTTTTATTTTTTTATAATCCTGTGTCTACTTGGGCCCAGGGATGTTGCTTTCAGAAGCAATGTACTTGCTCCTATGTAGCTGGGGGATAAGAGGAGCTGCATTACAATCCAGTCAGAGCTCTCATGTGACGTCATGGATGGGGACGAAGCGATGGTGAGACGGGAGCAGGGTTGGGTTGGGTCAGATTGGATAGGGCTGTGCTGATTGTGCAGACACCAACAATAGTACCAGATGTGCCTGTGCGAAGTCACATTCAGATGCACAGGCACACTGTTGTCAGTGAAGATGATTGCTGACCGTCTAGAATAGACTTTTGTTTCTAATCAGACATTCAATAAACAGGTTTATACTTACTTGCTCTGTGCAATATTGAACAGAGCAGCCCCAAACCTCCTCTTCAGAGGTCATATGCCGGGTCTGACACTTCTCTGATTGCCCCTTTAGGAAGCAACTTACTACAGTGAGGGCTCGTGGGCTCTGTGTGTCCATTGACGCACACACACACAGCGTGTCTGGGCCCCGCCCACTTCTTTCCTCACAGTATTTGATTAACAGCAGGCTCCTGCTACTGCCTCTGTCCTGTGAATGCAGAGATAGAGGAGAGAGCCACTACACATGGGCACACTGCTGGATCGAGTGAAGACTCTGATAAGTATTTGGCAGGGGGGGATGCAAATGCTAGGACATTTTTACCTTAATGCAGAGAATGCATTAAAGAAAAAAAAAAAAAAACAAGCCTTTACAACCATGGTAATATAAATGTTTTTGATATACAAAAAAAAAGGGTTTTCTTTAAATTTTTAACTGGAATTTTATTTTAAGTCATGTTTCATTGCAAACATATTACCGAACAGGCAATGAAAAAAGGGCTGCAGGTAAAACCAATATTTTTAACATCTAGTCAATGGAAGGCTTATACTTCCCTCCAGATATAATTGAGGTCCATGGGGAACACAGGTGTCGATACAAACACTTTACCAAATGCTTAACATTCACAAGCAGGGTCCAAAATGTATTTACTCAGGAAAATATCAATAAACGACGACAGATATCAGTTTCGAGCACAGTGATGTCAGGATACAGTGAATAAAACCACAAAGTCAAAGCGTTAGTGGTCTCTAATAACATTTGTTAGTAAAAACCCACAAAAGGTTTTGTTTATAATGAAATTTGTAACAAAATATGTGAATCTGATCTGTAAGTCCCAGTTCACACTGGGGCAACTTGTCAGGTGACTTAGCCGCCTGACAAGTCGCGCTCCATTCAGTGCAATGGAACCGTTCTAACCGGAGCAACTCAAGTCACTCTGACTTAGAAAAAGGTTCCTCCACTACTTTGGGAGCGACTTGCCTTGACTTCTATTAGAGAAGTCGTATGCAAGCCCCGCTGAAGTTGCGCTGCGCGGGGTGGCTTCAGAGTCGGGCGACTTTGAAGCCGCCCCAGTGTGAACCCAGGCTTATCCTGGCTTTAACTGTCTCCAAATATATTTCAAGCCAGCTTTTCCTTGTAGAATGCCAAGAATAAGAATCTACATCAGGTTTTTTTTTTTTGCTCTCCGAGTCTGAGATTCAGCCCTGGTTTTAGTCTTTAATGAATGAAATGCCTTAAAGTGGAACTACACTCTCTCAAATCAACATTGGCTATTTGTAATCCTCCTGCTGCTAGCATTAGTACTGGTTTTAAACTTTTTTTTTTTACATTTCTTCAGTTACTTACTGGTTTCCAAGCCTAGGCAAATGATGTAATACATCCAAGGAGTCTTCAGAAAGAGCAGCTTTCTCAGTTAAGCACACCCTCCTGCCTGCATGCCTAAACTAAGGGCAGATAGATTATAGGCAGTAAATGCTACATCATCTGCCCTTAGTCAAGATGGCTATATCCAGAAATTATATTTTTCAAAATGATTTCTCAGCAAAATAAAGCATGGGGACATGAATAATTGGAAAGGGGGGGGGGTTGGATGTGTTTGCTTTAAATATTAAAAAATATATAGTGTTTTTGGTTTGTGGAACGCAGATGCAGTGTAGTTCCGCTTTAATGCAATACACCGCAAAGGAATGGACAGATGTAAGGCCTAAAAGTTGACTAAAGAGAATTATTTAACCTCCACAGGTAAACTTCAGCTGTGACAGTGTGCTGGGCCCAGCCCTTGTATTCCAGACTGGTTTATCTAGGTAAATAGAAGGAAAGATGGTACTAATGTGCTATATATTAAAAAAACGTACCTTCTGCCTGGGAAGACTCTTCAGATTTATCATCATCTTCATCTAATTTTTCCTCATCTTCTTCTGATCCCTTCTCAGAAATGGATTTTGGATCTGCATCTGGAGTAACCTCTGAGTTTTTAATTTCCTCCTTAACAGGAACCGTTTCAGAGTCACTCTCTTGTTTCACAGGTTTCTCCTCCGGCTCTACAGGTTCTTTTTTAACCTCTGCTTCTTCCTTTATGTCTATCTCTTCAACCTTTGCAGATTTAATTTCCTCTTGCTCTCCAGTTTTCTCATCCCGCACAGGAGAAGAGGGCATTATAGGGGGAGTGTCACTATAACTGGATCCAGGTGGTAGAAGGATGGGCATATTTGGATGTGTGCTCCCTCGGTTTTGAGCAAAATTCCTATGAGCTTCTAGAAAAGACAATTCGGGGTCATTAAGAATATGATAATCTGTCCTACTAACTCCATGTTTTGCTGCACCAACCAACAAGTCTCTATCATGGTTTCCACACTCCCACCATTCTGGAAGGTCAAGGCTTGGCTGGCACAGTTTAAGCCTCTCATTCAGTTGGGGGTGTTGAAGTACTTGTTCCCGAATTTTTCGCAAAAGTTCAATGCGATAAAGAGTTCTAGACGCACGTTCCTCTGTTATGGGCTCAATTACCGTAGCAAGATCGCAAAGATCTGTCAAAATAAAAAAAAAAATACTTTAGAAAGGAAGGAAAAAGAAAACTGTAAAATGGATAGTTGCAGATTTGTCACTTTGTTCACTCACCATCTTCAGGCTTGCTGGTCATTCTGCAAACTCTTCGACACATCGCCACAAAGCAGTTGAAATACTTCTCCAGACTATCATCAGATTTTTTATCCAGACGGGCAAAAGCTCTAAACTGGTTCCAGTCAAAATTTTGTTTCACAGGGTCAAAAACTATTCCAAATGTGGACACTACACGATAGAAGTCAGCTTCCTCCCGTCTTGTCCATCTATAAAAGTTCATAAAATGGGTTAACATGGAAAGACAGGCTTGTGGGAGGGACAAAGGAAAAAAAAAATGATGCCCGACTTACTTTTGCCGTCTTTCTGTTATAATTGCTTCCCTTTCTGCTTCCAAGGCCCTTACTTCTTCCCGAGGACGCCGTCTTCTTCGGTCTGTTTTCAGCTGGGCCTCTTGCCTCATTTGCTGGCGCTTATAACTGCGTTGGTAGGCAGTGATTAGACGTCGCAGGCGGGTAGTAAGAGCTGAAGTATGAGGCCAGTACAGTTTTCCCATCTCTGTGCTGCCTTCCCCCATCTTCTCTGCAGCTTAAATTAGAATAAATGTATTGTGAATTCTTTTCATGCGACTGGAAAACAACTTTTAAGCTCCTATAAACCTGTCTGAACACAGTAACATATGATGGTTTACAGATTTAAGGTGTTCTAGGTAGTCTTCATAGGAGAAAAAAAACAAAACAAACCCAAAACATTTGCCTGTTTTGGATTAATTCCGTCCTAAAGACCTTTCTGCCCATATTGGAAGAGCATTAGAGAACATGGTTAGGCTTATATGCTTCCTGGCAAATGGTTATGCTCAAAAATAAGGTAAGTCTTGGCCTTAAAGTTAGTACAAAGATGTAGCATTTGACTAGCAGGGTAATGCATTTTTTGCCCATCTACTGCTAATTAAGAATGCGGATCTTTAATTTATAAACAAAACTAAATCTACCAGAGAATGCTCCAGAAAACAGCACAGTTGATAAGTGGTTAGCACTTGTGCCAGGCATCACTAGGGTCATTGGTTCCAATCCCAACTATGGCACTACCTGACTGGAGTTTGCATGTTCTCCCTGTGCCTGCGTGGGTTTCTGCCAGTTACTCCGGTTTCCTTCAACACTCCAAAGATATGCTGGTAGGTTAATTGGTCCCTGTCGAAATGGGCCCTAGTATGTGTACGCATGAATTTGAATAAGGGACCTTATATTTTTGGCTCCTTGAAGGCAGGGACTTGTGAATGAGAGAGATTTTATATTATTTTTATATATATATATATATATATATATATATATATATATATATATATATATATATATATATACACACACACACACACACACACACACACACACACACACACACACACACACACACACACACACACACTAGCACAATAGATATAGATAACTCCTGAATATCCTTTTTTTGGGTACAACATATACAGAGGATCAATGCGGACATGATTTGGCTATTACAGCCTCATAGCATACCTTGCTATGAGTAAGGCCATAATAGCTGAAACATGTCAGCACTGATCCTGTGTATATGATGTTGCAAAAAAAAAAAAAATTGTATTTTTGACGTACCGTAAAATCCATTTCTCTGATGTTCATTAACAGACACAGCTCCTGATTCTACTTAATCATTGGGTTATACTGCCCCCCTAACAGAGTGGGACACTAGGCAGGAAAAAGCTTGGCTACACCTATGGGCAGTCCCAGGGGGTATACACCCAGACTCAGCTATAGGCACTCAGTTTTGTTACAAGAAGTGTCAGAAGAAAGCCAACTCCACAGAGGGGTGGGTGCCGTGTCCATCAATGAACCTCAGAGAAATGGATTTTATGGTAAGTCAAAAATCCCATTTTCTTTTTTGTTCATGGACTGACCGCTCCTGATTCTTCTGAACCATTGGGACGTCCCAAAGCAGTGTTAAACACTAGGGGTGGGGAAAAAAGCAGAAAAAAAATTCCATAGCCAACCAGGTCACATGGAGCTCAACCATAACAACTGGAGCTCTCCTGAAAAAAAACATATACACCCTCAAGGTCCTCTGAACAGTAGCCTGCAAAACCATGTGGCCAAAAGAAGCAAACGCCAACACATCCACTTTATACAACTTTGTAAAAGTGTGCACAGATGACCACATGGCCGCCTTGCAAACCTGCATCACTGACACCTAATGAGGGAAGGCCCAGGAGGCACCAAGCGCCCAAGTAGAGTGCGCCTTAACCGGGAAAGGAGGAACCTGACCCCTAATTGAATAGGCCTGAATCACTGCGTCTGATCCATCTGGAAAT
Organism: Pelophylax lessonae; assembly: GCF_965119305.1. NCBI lineage: Eukaryota > Metazoa > Chordata > Amphibia > Anura > Ranidae > Pelophylax > Pelophylax lessonae. Next base: position 433,965,221 of record NC_138772.1, on the reverse strand, counting down.
GGTTACAGCAGAAGCGGCCAACCCTTTGAGGTCCAACATTGAGTACAAATAGTGAGTGACTTCCTAAAAGACTCCGTAGCTGCCAGGTATACCCCAATTGCCCAAACTACATCCAGGGAATGCAAAGCAATTTCCTTAAGATGTTTAGGCCTGGGACATAGGGAAGGGAACACAAAGTCTTCATTCAAATGGAAATCAGAGACGACCTGTGGAAGGAACGACGAATCACCTTAGCTCTGTAAACCAACATGTAAGGAGAATGGCAAGACAACGCCGCCAGCTCCGACACCCTGCACGCAGAAGTAATTAGCCGCCAAAAAGACCACCTTCTGGGACAACGTAAGCAGGGGAGCCTCCCGATATTTTCTAAGGGAGATTTCTGGATAACTGACGAGACCAGTTTGAGGACCCACGACGGTAATGGAGACTGCACTGGAGGAACCAAGTGTAGAGCTTCCTGGATAAAAGTATGCACCAAGGAATGTGTTACCAATGGACGTTGAAAGAAAACCGCCAAGGCCGAAACCTGGCCCTTAATGGTACTCAAGGCCAGGCGCCGCTCAACCCCCCGTTAGAGGAAAGCCAAAATCCGAGCAACCGAAAAAAAGAAGCAAGGGAGAACCCTGAAAGACTCTCACCACACAACGTACGTCTTCTAAGTACAATGGTAGATGTTCCTAGAGGTAGATTTTTAACCTGAACAGCGTAGTAATCACTGATTCAGACAAACCTCTATCCTTCAGCACCTGGCTTTCAACAGACAAGCCATTAAAACCAGTGACTAACGCAGAATGGAAGATTGGCCCTTTGGACAGATCTTCTATGAGAGGAAGTCTTTAAGGAGCATCGCGACCAGCCATACCAGATCGGTGAGGCCAGTCTGGAGCCACTAGAAAGACCGGAATCCCTTACTGCCTCGATCCTGCACAGGAGTCTTGGCAGGAGTTTGAGAGGGGGGAAAGGCGTAAATCAGATGATGCTGATGCCAAGGAGCCACTAATGTATCTGCGTTGTCGGCCAGAGGATCCCGAGACTATGCCACAAACCTCTGTACCTTCCATGGAATGTGTACAGCAGAGAGGGCTGTAATGATCGTTCTGCCCACCTAAGAATGGCCGCTACTTCCCGATCCGCCAAGACACTTCTTGTGCCCCCATGGTGATTGACATAAGCCAAGGCCATGACATAGGCCACGGCCATGGCATTGTCCGATTGAATTTGTACCGGACACCCCTGAAGACGAATTCTCCAATGATCAAGAAAAGTCTCATCGCTCAGAGTTCCAGCACATTGACCGCTAGTCTGGACTCTTCTGAGTCCAGACCCCCTGAGCACAGGCTGTGCTGTGGACCCCTTCCCACCCAGACAGGCTGGCATCCATGGTGACAACCACCCAGTAAGGGGAGAAGGATTTCCCTGTCGAAGTGCTGGAGAACAAAGTCACCTCTAGAGACTGGATTCTTGTCCCATGTCACTAGAATCTTTTTGCAGAGATCTTGTGTGGAACTGTGAAAACAGAACCGCCTCAAAAAGGTAGACACCACCAACAGAAGCTGAATTGCCTCCTGCAATTTCTGGAGTTTTTCCAGAGGAAGCAACGCTGAGGCCGAATCCACCCAGATAGTCCAGTTTTGTGGACAGGACCAGAGCAGACTTCTGAAGGTACGGAATGCAACCAAACCCCCTCAGAGATTGCGGAGCCATCTCCAAGGTGTCCATCAGAGCAGTTCCAGGAACCCAAATACCGCGATCCCCCGCTGATGCAACAATGCTAGCACCGGGTCCAACACTTGTGAAGACCTGAGGAGCGGAGGCGAGACCAAAGGTAAAATGTCACAAACTGATAATGCTCCTCACCCACGGCAAAGTGGAGGAATCGCTGGTGACTGCAACATATTGGAATGTGAAGGCAGGCGTCCTTTATGTCAACAGAAGCGAGAAAATCCCCCAGATGTAGGGACGCCGCTACCGTTCGAATGAACTCCATTCAAAACGTCTGTACCCACACAAAGCAGTTTAGCGCCTTGAGGTCCAGAATTTGATGTACCTTGCCTTCCCACCATGAAACTAAAAAGGTTTGAGTAAAACCCTTGAAAACATTCCGAAGCTGGAACCAGGACAATCACCCCATAAAGTAACAAGTCTAGCACTGCCCCAAAGTGACCCCGTCAGCGATCTGGGAACAAGTGCAGGTTGGAAGGGAAGAACCTTTCCAGTAGAAAAGACGGAAACTAGCTTGTAGCTGGACCAAATGACTTAGTGGACCCAATTGACCTGTACCAGAGAGGTCCATAAATCCAGAAATAAGTTAAGACGCCCCCCCCCCCAGCCCAGATATGGGTGAGGAAGGCTTGGCCACAGGTCTGGAAGAGCCCCTCGAGGCTTGCCAGACCAGATCCTCTTAGACCCTCCAGGGAAGGTCCTGAAGGACTTTTATTCCGTAAGGGACGAAAAAATGCCTCTTATGAGCTGAGAACGGCCCACGTCTAAGACGGGGCTCCTTGCCCACAGTAGCCTGCGAAAGAAGATTACTCTCTCCCCCCCCCCCCCCCCCCCCGAGAGACCCTTGATATCACCCAAAGAAGCTCCAAACAGGCGATTTCCCACAAAGGGAAGATCAGATTAGGCCTTCTTAGAAGTCTGGTACTCAGACCAGTATTGTCAGCAAGATAAGATGCCAAAGGACCACTGCTGATACAGACAGCCTAAAATCAAAGGAGCTGCATCCAAAGAGGCATCATGGATAAACTGTAGCCCCTGGATCAAATGACCCGCCAGCTCCGCACTGCCAGTCCATGTGAGTGTTTTGCTGTTTTTTTACCCCGATAAAGTAGTTGTTACAGAGAGCACTAGATAGCTGTGTTTATTTTATACATGTACCGTATTGTGATGGTGGAGAGAGGAGTGTGAGGAGGTGAGAACCCTATCCCTTTCACTGTGTCAGTGACACTGTGGATCTGGTCATTTTATCCTACCTGAAACACCTTTATCCAGAGGGAGGACAGGAGGAAGTAACCTATCCACACCTATTAGCACCTATGTGTGCAAAAAATGCACACATAGTTTGGCTCATTATAACTTGTGAGCCAAACCAGGAGGTGAGCGGCCAGCATTACTATTAATGCACCAAGTCACTTTATGATATTGAAGCACCAGCACTTGGTCACTTGATACCAGCACAGCATAGAAGAAATTACCCACTTGTGTATGCTTATGCGCGATCTATAGATATATTTATTTGCACGAGCACTTATTGTGACTATTTATTTAATGAAGTATTCTCATTATTCACGGAACTAGTTTTGATCACCTGGAACAATTTATTATCACAGAATTTAAGAGCACTTGCACCTTTATTGGGATACATATTTATATCCATTTATTTATTTACAGATATTTTTTTGCCATTTGATATACACTTTGCTTGTATTTATTGCATTTATCCTTTGGCACTACATACCTTATACTTTCAGAAACTCCAACAAGCCCCCCTTAACAGCATGTGGCAAAAGCCAGCTCATAAGCTTTAGACCCAAAATGACCATCTAATTTTTAGAGTGTCGGTGGGGGTCTCGGGGGTCCCACTCTCCCAGGGAGGGGCCCACGTCCACCCCTAAACCCTCCAGGGGTAGAGGGGGGGGGGGGGGGGGACAGCTACTTACCATACCAGGAACAGGGTAGGCACCACTCCTGACAGACCACCGCTCCATCAGAATGTGGGTGGCTGTTGGCCAGGAGGAACTCAGGCCGAAGCAAGGTCGTATGCGCCTTGCGAAACGTTTAACTGGCGGGCCAGCCCCCGTCCAGTGGGGCTATGTCGCGGCCAAATTAGCGCAGAGCTGACCAGACTGGGGGGACCCTCTGGATCTAGATTATCCAGTCCGTCGCCCAGTCCGGCAGTGGATAGTAGATTCCCACAGGAACAAAATAACAGATAGGAAAAACTGTATTTTTGCCTTACCGTAAAAACCTTTTCTCTGATGTTCATTGAGGGACACAGCTTTATATCTTCTTTGACCGATAAGTTATGCTGCTCTCCTTAGGAGTAGGACACTAGGCGGAAAAGAGTTTAAAAAAAAGTTTGACTACACCTATGTGGCAATCCCAGGGGGTATACTCCCACTTCCTGCTATAGGATCTCAGTTTTGAAACAAGCCGTGTCAGAAGAATACATAACTCAACTCCGCAGAGGGGTGGATGCTGTGTCTGTCAATGAACATCAGCGAAAAGGATTTTACGGTAAGACAAATATCCATTTTTCCCTTTCGTTCATTGATGGACACAGCTTCATATCTTCTTTGACCGATGGGATGTCCCAAAGCAGTGTCAGCATGAGGGGTGGGAAAAAACACAGCAATAAACATATTTCCCAAAAGGGCTAAACTTAGCCAACCAGGAAAACCAGGAGCTCAACCAGGAACAACTGGAGCTCACCTACCAAGAAAATGAAACCCTCAAAAGGCAGAAGCCTCTGCAACAGCAGCCTGCAAAACTTTGCTGGCAAACGCAGCATCAGCAGATGCAAAAACATCCACCTTGTAAAACTTGGTCAAGGTTTGTACAGACAACCAGGTGGCGGCTTTGCAAACATGGACCACTGACGCCTGATGGAAGGTCTAGGAGGAACTAAGCGCCCTCGTAGAATGCGCCTTAACAGGGAAAGGAGGAACCTGACCCTTGATGGAATAAGCCTACACCACCGTCTGCCTGATCCATCTGGAAATGGTCGCAACGTGACTTTATTCAACCTGGAAACCTGAGAATCCACCACTGGTGGAACTGTCCGTTTAAGAGTGACTCTTCAAATGGATACCCCCTAGTGAAATGCTTAGGTATCCCAACCATACGTTTCCGGGAACCCCACTGACTAACGACAATCTCTTCGAAATATCCAGGAAAGGGGAACACCTTAGTCACCTTGGATGGTCTGCGTGTGGCAAATTGCACCGGTGCGGCCGATGCAGCATTAGCAGTTTCCTCCATTTTTAAAGTTTCCGCACGGATAAAATCAGTGCCTCCACAAGCGCCTTTTCTTGCACCGATGTAATGTAAGAGTTCTCATCCTCACTGTCACAGCTCTCGAAGTGCGTGGATGCAGACACCATGGGCATGACTCGCATCCGCCAAATCAGCCTCAGAATCTGAGGATGCAGAGGAAGCAGGTGAAGGTGGGGGGCGCCATTTACTAGGTCTCTTCTGAAGAGCCATATCCATTTTTGACACCAGTGACTGCAGGACCGCTGTTCTGGCCGCCAGGGTGGACTGAGACCCAGAGGATCCCGCAGCCTCGAAGGGTGGGTCAAGTGGCGATACGTGCTCTGGGAGCTCCATAGTAACCTGGGGACCACCAGCAACAATTGCCCAAAAATGCTGAGAAAAAACGCTGTTCAGCTGAACACACCAACGAGGAGGGGCTGCCATTAGGGTAGGAAGGGCACATGAGGGACTGACCACCCAGGGGAGGGGCCCGCGTCCACCCCAAAATTTCCCAGAGAAAAGGGGGGAAACTACTCCCACACCTTCGGAACCGGGCGGGCACCACTCTGGGCAGATCACCTCCCCATCTTGTAATGAGGGGTGCTGCAGGCCAGGGGTACGTTGCAACTCTGGCCACGACCCAGTCGTGTGCGTTTTAGTGAGGCGTCTCACTCGCCAGCCATGTCACGGCCGACCCAGCGTGGAGGTCTACACGAGCTCCCTGGCCAGACTGGGGAGACCGTAAGGATCTAGGATATCCAGTGCATCACCCAGTTGATTGTATTTCTCACAGAAACAGACTTGATAGTGAAAAGAAAATACCAGAATGAAATGTCCCGTTTTAAAAGGAAAAAGAAAATGGCTAGGACCAAAGATCCCAGCAAGGAGGTAGGTTCTTACACCTGACTAGGCAGAAAGAAAAAAAAAACTGAGATCCTATAGCAGGAAGTGGGAGTATACCCCCTGGACTGCCCTATAGGCGTAGTCAAGCTTTTTAAACTTTTCCGCCTAGTATAAGTATATAAACAGTAGGAAAGCGAGGCCAGAGCACATTGGCCCCATAAAAGATGATAAAGGAAAAATGGCCACAGAGGACAGAGAAAAGGCGGAAGTGTTAAATAATTTATTTTCTTCAGTCTTCACAAAGGAATCGGGGGGGCTACACGAACCCCGCTTGTAAGGCCGAACTAAATAATACACCTCAGGAAGTGCCGCCATGGCTAACAGAGGATAGACTTAGAGCTAAACTAGAGAAACTTAACATAAATAAATCCCCGGGACTGGATGGCTTGCACCCAAGGGTTCTTAATGAGCTCAGCCAGGTGATTGCCAGACCATTATTCTTGATCTTTAAGGATAGTTTACAGACGGGTATGGTGCCAGCTGATTGGAAAAAAAGCCAACGTGGTACCAATATTTAAAAAGGGGCCGAGATATATCCCGGGTAACTATAGGCCGGTCAGCCTAACATCAGTAGTCTGCAAAATTTTGGAGGGGATGATAAGGGACCACATACAAGACTTTAGTAATGAAAACGGTATTATAAGTAGTAATCGGCATGGATTCATGAAAAATCGTTCGTGCCAAACCAATCTATTAACCTTCTACGATGAAGTGAGCTGCCACTTAGATAAAGGTAAGCCTGTGGATGTGGTGTATCTGGACTTTGCAACGGCCTTTGACACCGTTCCCCACAAACGCTTACTGTACAAACTAAGGAAGGTAGGTATGGACCATAAGGTGAGTACCTGGATAGAGAACTGGCTCCAGGGGAGAGTACAGAGGGTGGTGATTAATGGGGAGTACTCGGATTGGGCGGGTGTGGAAAGTGGGGTCCCCCAGGGTTCTGTCCTGGGACCAATCCTGTTTATTCATAAATGATCTAGAGGAGGGGATATCTAGTACAATCTCAGTATTTGCAGATGATACTAAATTAGGCATGCCAATATCTTCTATGCAGGATGTGGAAATCTTGCAAGCAGACCTGAACAAAATAACGGGGTGGGCAACTACATGGCAGATGAGATTTAATGTAGAAAAATGTAAAGTAATGCACTTGGGGGCCAGAAACCAGAAAGCAAGCTACTCACTAGGGGGGGGGAACCTCTGGGTGAGTCTAGGATGGAAAGGGACCTGGGGGTACTGGTAGACAACAGGCTTGGCAGTGGCATGCAATGCCAAGCCACCGCAAGCAAAGCCAACAGAATACTGGGTTGTATAAAAAAGGGGATTCACTCCAGAAATAGAGATTATTCTTCCACTCTACAAGACTCTGGTCCGGCCACATCTGGAGTATGCTGTCCAGTTCTGGGCACCGGTCCTCAGGAAGGATGTGCTGGAACTGGAGAAAGTCCAGAGAAGGGCAACAAAAATAATTAGGGGAATGGAGGACATCAGCTATGAGGAAAGACTACAAGCACTGAACCTATTCTCTCTGGAGAAGAGACGATTGAGGGGGGATATGATATCAATGTACAAATACTGTACTGGCGACCCTAGCATAAGGAACAAACTATTCAGAGAAAGGAGATACAATAAGACACGTGGCCACTCACTAAAACTTGAGGAAAGGCGGTTTAACCTTAAAGTGCGTAAGGGGTTCTTCACTGTAAGAGCGGTAAGGATGTGGAATTCTCTTCCACAAGCAGTCGTATCAGCGGGGAGCATTGATAGTTTCAAAAAACGATTGGATGGACACCTTAACCACTTCCCGCCCGCCCTATAGGCAAATGACGGCGGGAATGTGGTTGAGTTATCCTGACCGGACGTCATATGACGGCGGCAGGATAACTCCGCTCTGGGCGCCCCCCGGGGGCGCGCAGAGCGGCGATCGGTGATGCGAGGTGTCAGTCTGACACCCTGCATCTCCGATCTCGGTAAAGAGCCTCTGACGGAGGCTCTTTACCATGTGATCAGCCGTGTCCAATCACGGCTGGTCACATAGTAAATAGGAACAGCCGTTGATCGGCTTTCCTTAGTTCGTGCCTGACAGGCACGAGTAAAGGAGCCCCGATCGGCGGCTCCCCTGACAGGGGGGGGGGGTCGGCACTGGTAATCAGATCATTGATTACCAGTGCAGACCCTCGGGGGGGGGATGCCACTAGATCCACCAGGGATGCCCACTATGACCCCAGGGATGCCCACTATGACCCCAGGGATGCCCACTATGGCCACCAGGGATGGCAATCAGGGCTCAGGGAGCCCCCCATTGCCCACCCCATCAGTGCTGCCCACCAGTGCCCTCCCTATCAGTGCTGCCCACAAGTGCCCATCATTGCCATCCTTAAGTGTCGCCCACCAGTGCCCATTATTGCCCACCGGTGCCGCCTATCAGTGCCCATTAGTGCCCATCAGTGCCGCCCATCAGTGCCGCCCATCAGTGCCCACCAGTGCCGCCTATCAGTGCCCATTAGTGCCCATCAATGCCGCCTATCAGTGCCGCCTATCAGTGCCCACCAATGCTGCATATCAGTGCTACCTATCAGTGCCACATATCAGTGCCTATCAGTGCCGCCTATCAGTGCCACCCCATCAGTGCCACCCCATCAGTGCCACCCCATCAGTGCCACCCCATCAGTGCCACCCCATCAGTGCCTCCTCATCAGTGCCTCCTCATCAGTGCCTGTCAGTGCAGTCTCATCAGTGCTCATCAGTGCAGGAAAAAAATTATTTATTTACAAAATTGTATAACATAAACAAAATTTTTTTTTTTTTTTTTTTTTTAAACTTTTCGGTCTTTTTTTATTTGTTTAGCAAAAAGTAAAAATCGCACAGATGATCAAATACCACCGAAAAAAAGCTCTATTTGTGGGGGGAAAATGACATAAATTTGGTGTAGGTACAGTGTTGCATGAGCGCGCAATTGTCATTCAAAATGCAACAGCGCTAAAAGGGGAAAATTGGCCTGGGCGGGAAGGGAGGGAAGTGCCCTGTATTAAAGTGGTTAAGGACCACAATATACAGGGGTATACAATGTACGGTTAAAAGCAAACACACACACACATCATAGGTTGAACTGAATGGACTTATGTCTTTTTTCAACCTCACTAACTATGTAACTATGTAACTATCCTACTCCTAAGGAGAGCAGCATAACCCATTGGTCAAAGAAGAACTGTGCCCGTCAATGAACGAAAGAGAAAAATCCATTTAAAAGAAAAAAATTGCCAGGACCAGAGATCCCAGCAAGGAACTAGGTCCTTACTCCTGACTAGGCAGAAGGAAAAAAAAAAAAACAGAGTGCCTATAGCTGTGTGGATATATACTCCCTGGGACTGCCCATAGGCGTAGTCAAGCTTTTTCCTGCCTAGTGTTCTACTCCTGTAGGGGACAGCATAACCCAATGGTTTAGAAGAATCAGGAGCTGTGTCCGTCAAACATAAAACATTCATAGCCAAAAAACTATAAAAATGAAAAAAAAAAAAAAAACAAACTTCTTGCTGCCTTTATTTGCAGCTAATACTTTTTATCTAATAATACCAAAAATAATTTTCATCATCAACAACCTGATTTCTAGATGGCCTATGGGGTTTCAGGCTCAGAAAAGACTGAACATACGAGTCAAGAAGGAATAAATTAATTTGATTTGTACGCATTATTATGGGTACTCAACACATCAGGCCTGGAACCACTAATTACAGTTTAGTGAGTGCCATGCTACACTTCTCACCTTGCGTGTCCATTTCCATGCATTCCTCTTTGTCCTCGAGAGGGGAGTTTGCAAATTCCTGGAGGAGACACAGATATTAAGCAATTTCCTTTTTACAAATAAAAACAATCAATTTTTTTAAAGCTGCTTAGTTAGGGTTATTTTTCCGATTTCAATTTGTCAAAGTATTTTAATACAGATCTTTTATCCAAACATTATTATGAAGCGAGGGTCTGCTTACATCCATATCATCTTTAAATGCAAGCCTTGCCGGTTTGTATTCTGGATCTTCATCCTCGCGATCAAAGTCTCCCCTGGAAAAGCACAAGTGAAATAAGTTTAGCCAAATGAAGTCTCACTTTGAGTACATAATACTGCTTAAACTGCAACATACCCATCACCACCATCTGCCAGCATATCTGTCCCTCTCTGCTCTGCAGCAATTGCTTTTGCATCAGGCATGCCGACTCTCTCCAGAAAACACAGAGCTGAATCAGCCCGGATGGAATTATACTTCTCATAACCTGAAAAAAAACATTGAGGCCTGTGACAGTCTGTTGCTTAGATGTGAAGCAAAGTATAATGGCATGCTACTCAGATAATCGTTCTATCAGTAAACCTTACAATGGTAAGCATAATTTACCAGGAAGACCATCAACATTATTTAATGGCTGTACAAAATGCAAGGACAACAGCTAAAGTGCCGTAACCCATAACAACCGGATTACAGGTTACTGAATCAAGATCAATACAAGTTACACATGTCTGGAGAGTTACTGCCCTTTGCACATAATTACTACATTTTACATTCCCTTATTAAATAAGCCCATCTATAATATATATACCACAGAACTAGCTATAACATCCATACACAACTGAGGAAAAAAAATATTAAGAATGCCATACACAGCTGTGGATCATTTTCTGCAATCGCTTGAAACTGTCAAAAGTAATTGACATTAATTGTTTCTTGCACATGTAATATACAGACTTTTCTTTTTAATTAAATGTTGTAGTAAACCTGTTTCTGGTATTTTTACCAACAGGTAGCCTATAATAAAGCTTACCTGTAGGTAAAATATCGCCTAAACATGCACCATTTAGGAGATATTCTAGCAGCCAGTGATGTCACGGGTGCATGCACTCTAAAGGAATGGCACGTTCGTGCTGTTCCCTCAGAGCTCTGTGCCATGGCCATGACTCCCATGCACATGCGTGGGAGTGACGTCAATGCGGCTTGGCCAGTAAGGCGGCTGGAGACCGCCCACCCAGCAGAAAGACTGGGTGAAAATGGAAGTACGGTCAGCCGTGACAGTGCGCCGCTGGAGGACCTAATATTTTGTTGCATGGCCTTTAAAGCAATCACCAGCAATTTCTGTAGCTTTCAACTTATGATAGTTTGGCCCCCTCTTGAGCAAATGGCTTCAGGTGCCTCGGGTTTGAAGGTTGCCAGCTCCAAACTGCATGCCTTAGTTCTTTCCATAGAAGTTTGGTGTTTTGGGGTCATTATGCTGTCAGGGGAAATTGTGACAGAACTTACTGACACTGGGCAGTACTTTTCACCCCACTCCAGATTTTATTTTAATGGTCTGGAGATTTAAATGAGCCCTGCACAGATTCATGCAGCAAAGCAGCCCCTAAACATAATTGTTCCTCCTCCACAGTAGGTATAGTGTTAGTTTCTTATTTATTTTTTTCTGAACCTACATAGCTGATGTGACCTGCCAAAAATCTCCTAGAAGCATTATGGCTTGTCAATATGAATTTTAGTATGTTTCTTTGAATATAGGATTCCTTCTGGGTCTACTTCCACTCTCACTTAAATAGCAACAGTTGGTGAAATTAAACGCTGATGTACCTGCACCTTCAGCTTGTATCCCCTTGAACGTTTTCTTAAGCTCTTTGACGATCACTGGCACTATGCGTTTAAATCTAGGGTTGATTTCTCTTGCAACCAAGTCCAGGGAGGCTAGCTACATTTTCCCATTGACCATAAACTTCTTAAAATTTGCAATTGTAGTCACAGGAACATCAAACAGTTTGGAGACTGTCTTATAGCCATTACCTTTCACATGCTGTTCTAGAATTTTCTTTCTGATCTCCTCAGACAATTCTCTTATTTTGCTTTCTCTGTTCTATGTTTAGTGTTGCCCACACGATGATACCAAACATCTATTTAAATCTCTATTGAAATAGGCTGACTAATTAAAGTACTGAATATGTAATTCGATTACTGAAATCAATTTGTTTGAACTATTACTATGATCCAATTTACAATCTTTTCTAGGAATACAAACAAACCTGTCTAGGCAATTTCAAAAAAACTATGTATAATAAGCAATAATTTATCTTTTTTCACACTTTTTTGCCTTATCCCTTACAAAAGGCATTGGGATATACATTAGACCAGGGATTCCCAAACTACGGCCCTCCAGTTGTTCAGGAACTACAATTCCCATTATGCCTAGTCATGTATGTGAATGTCAGAATTTTACAATGCCTCATGGGGATGTATAGTTCTGCAACAGCTGCAGGGCCGTAGTTTGGGAATCCCTGCATTAGACAATTGATTTAATCTTTTTTCAACAAATTTGTCCCAGTCTTTATATCATATAATTTAGCACATTTTAGTGTAACAAGTTATTTAATATCTACAATTCAATCCGATATGGATTTCAGATACAAGAACGGGTAATGCATTATATTACATAATCACGCTAAGTCTGGTGTGGCAATTTCCTTTATACTAACTTGTATTATGCTAAAATAAATGTATTTAAACACAACATAGTAAAATTTAATTCAACCAAATCAAATGTTTTATTTTTCTAACAACTATTATAGCAAACACTTAAGAAGCCCCGGGCACTGTTTAGTCTTTGCTTTCTTTAAAAGATAGCATTTCCTAACTGAATTCTAGAAAAGTTTTGCACGGTAAGGTCCCACCCTCTCCCTGGCAACCAATATGCATCGGCCGAGCCCAGGAATAGCCTAAAATTCCTTCCCGCTGCTCACCCCTTTCCTCTCACTCTGTATACATGGGTTACATGAAAGGCCATCGAACCTGTCTTATTAGGTTTCATGTGATGTATGTCAAAAGGATGACACTGCTCCCTCTATGGTTTTAACACACTTGTTTTGCTTTTTTATCTGGCTGAACTGACTAGATAGAAAATGGCAGATCCCAACAGTGCACTGCAGGAGAAAGATTTTTAGATCATCCTGGACTCAGCTGAGGCTCCCATTTAGAAGAAAGGAAGAAGGCTCTTGTACATAGGCAGAACAGCACAATTCAATTAGGATTTGTAGTACAACACACTTCTCCTAACTGCTGTAGAGCCTGGAGCCAAACTGTAATCATGAAAGGTTTTATAAGCCATCATTCTCCCCTTTAGTCAGGCCATGCTGCTGAGAATATGCCTGCGACCTCCAGAGAATTGGGATTATAATCAGGAATCGCTCACTGTATATATCATGCCAGCTCTGCATCCCCGAGCCTTTCAAAGTTAACAAGGCTGCATCCCACTCAAGGGAGCTGGGAGTTCTCGGCGCTGACATTTGTGAAATATTGCTTGGAACAAAGCCCAGGAGGCACTTGTACAGATTAATAGCAGAGGTTAAGCCCACCATCCACTTTGACACTGGCTGGCAGAGAGTTAGCAAGGGAAGCAGAGCTGGAAGCTAAGTTTATGGAGATCTATAACACGGTGTGGCCATTATTACTACAAATATGGTTTGGTTTTATTTATAGATCAGTGTTAAATATTTTCTCTCCTAGATTTTTTACAAAAAACATGCAGCGGATTAGAACTCCCAACAATCACTGGAAGAGCAATGAGCCTGAATAAGGGGGGGGGGGGAGTTCAAATGTGTCAAAATGTAATTTACCTTTCTGAGCAAAAGTCTATCACTTCCTTTTATCCCCTTAAATATTTTATATGAACACAGGAAATATTCTATTAGGAACACATTGCATTTTTCACTTGGAGGGCTGTAAATCTAATACAGAACTGTAACTTGATATCAGAGTAACCAATAACTTCCACAAATGTTCTATGTGAAGTACCTGAATCTAAACAGTCAGTGTAGTTACGGGAATTCCTTTGTGTGCAGAAAAATAATGCCCCTCACAACACTAGCTTTACTTCAACTTTATGTAAATTTCGACTTGATTACCTGTAAATGTTATTAAACACTCACAAATTAAAACTGCCATTTACATTTATTAGCGCTTGAATAAAAGGCTAAGTAACCTTGTAAAAGCAAGTTATGGAGATCAGACACCTCTGCTCATCACTCAGAATTCCAGCGCTAAGTGTCTATGACGCCCTGCATTCTGATGAAGCAGACTGACAGCTTACCATGTTTAAAGACGCCAATTAAAAGGGATTTATCGGCTTCATTATCCCACCAATCAGTAGGAACTTCTGCATGGAAGGGCTCTGGTATCCAAACATCTACCTCACTATAAAAGGAACAAGAAAAATAAAAAATAAAAAGAAGAATCAGTCTAAACACCAATATGTCCTAATAGGCAACTGCTATAGACAAAATAGGTTGGCTTATTTTGAATTTAAAGCTTCACCATTGTGTCTGGACTGATTACTGCCAGAGAAATGAAAGTGTATTCAAGTAATTTATGAGTCAAAAATGGTAAAAATTGAGCTTCAATTTTAACAAATACTAAACACAAGATACCCAAGATAAAACATGTGGCAGTAGTGACCAGCAGTAGAGCTAATCAATGCAGCTAGAATCATACTATCCAACTGTGTTTAACATGAGAAAATGTATTCCAACTATTATTTTGATAAAATTGACAAAGTTGATAAAATCTATTCTTACAAACTCTACATACAACTAATATTTCGATATGCAACTAGTATCTGCATAGCAAGAAACTAAGACATTCTTTGTTTATTGAGGCACATAAAGACTACTTAAACAACTTGAGGATAAAAACTTTAGTGCATGGAAGTTTTAATGTATTAAGTATTTCTGTAGTTTTCAGGAATACACAAATACTTAATGAACAGCACAATAAAATTGTATATACCCAACCTAAGGGTGCCTATTACAGTAACTAATTACTGTTCATTCGCTGAAGGACAACAGAGCATTAAAATGGCCTCCACAGACCCATAATGCTTTGAGTGGATAAGCATTCCTGGTACAAGGGATTCTATACTTCTGAGCCTACTGTTGCTGTATGCAAACTTGGGGTCAGCCAGCGTAAACCCCAAACCACTCCAATATTTAAAAAAAAAAAATACAAAATTCACAAATTTAACCTACCCAGCTAATGTGCACATGACTAAAGAAGTGTTAAGCAAGAGTAGAAAAACAGTCAATGGCTTTGGCCAACTAACTGCTTGCTCCTCTTTTAGCCTGTTACTGGAAGGCTGTACAAAAGTGAAATTTGCTGTACTACATCCCTCCCCTCCTTCTAGTACCTATTTTTTTTAGCTCCAACTAGGGGTTTTGAGAGGCAAAATACCAATTGTTTATGTCTCAAACAGGCCAATATGTAGGTGAAGGTGCTGATTAGTGTGTCAATGTCAACACAAAATATACATCTAATCTGACCTTTGACCTAATAATGTTTAGGGGCAAAACATTAAACTCCAAGTCACACATTTTCTATAGGTGAAAATTCTGTGTGTATAGATGATAGAAAATGTTACAGAAAATGTATACATTTTAGTATAAAAAAAAAAAAAAAAAATTCCCATCTAAATAGATACAGTGTGTGTGCAAAGATATGCCTTTCATTCTTTACCAAGTAATTTTTTCATAAAATGAAACCAAATAAAAGAAAACATTGGCTATAATAACTGGATCAAAATATAACTTCTTTTGGAAGAAAATAAAAAAACAAAACAAACAAAAATAGAAAGTGGCATAAGCAGGAAGGAGTTAAATCCAGAAAGAGGACGACAAAAAAGGGACCAAGAATGTGAAGCTGTAGAGCATAATTAGTAACAGCAGGTAGAGACCTTGCATTCTATGACAAGGACAAGCAGCACATCCACTAACCTTGAGTCAGCACCCTCCAAGATTTTGTCAGCTTGGTCCCCTATCACTTCTTGCCTGAGATAGTAGAGCATGCGGACACGCAGCAGGACCCTGGAGAGGAAGAGGAGAGAGGGGGTGAGGGGAGAAGTTCTTAACTTCAGAATTGTTTGCCAACAGTGGCTTTTGGCAGCTGCTGCTGTTCATCCATCATCCTGCCAAGGCTGATTAGCCATGCTGTATGGTAGGCTTGAAGCGTGACAGATGGTGGCATATAATCACCTCTGTGTGGTGCTTTCTGCTGGCTTCCAACGGGCCTGCCTGGCAACGGCTCACGCTGCACAGGGAGGGAGCAGGCTGAGCCCAGCCCAGGCGCATTACATTTAGTCCTACCTAGTTCAGCTTGTGAAGTTCAGACACGTACTGCACCGCTGCCTCTGAAGTACTGGAGCAAGTTTGTAAACAACTGAGCAGATGGCTTTCAGTAACTGTTCTGCTTCATTATCTCATAAAATTTCCTCAGCTGCTGCCTTAATACCATTTTTGGAAGCACATCAGAAGTTGCAAGGATAAACGAGATCTATAATCTGTTTTTTTTTTTCCCCTGTCTTTTTTTTTTAAACCACTGAACAATAAACCCTCACAATGGGATGGTGGGTTTTTCGGATTATATAACTATTTGTTTTCTGTAAAGAAGCCAGTTTTATAGCGCTATAACCACTTGCAGTCCTGCTCCTTGCAGGAAGTCTGCTGAAGCTGCCAGGTTTAACTATATGTTTCACTAGGGAAATCCATGTCAATGTCAGCTTATAGCTGAACTCAAGCCTGCCGTTCATGCAACGCTGTCTGAATGCATTTAGGAAAATTCATTAATTTCACCCTTTTTACACCCTAAATCTTAAGGTAACGCTCCACGCATTCATTTTGCAGTTGGCCGAGGACAGGGGAGATCAGGATCAGAGCTGTCAGCTTCAGTGTCACATCTGGAGGAGGAAAACAAGCAGCTCAATTATTCTTACCAAATCTATCACTTATCCATGCACTATGGAGGGTGCCACTTGGCACTTCAGTGTACACAGTCTCACAGATCTTCAAGAGCCGAAAATATACAATTGTTTTGGGCACTTGATCTCAGTTATATTTTTATTTCCGACCAAGACTGCAGTGTCATGAGGCGCAATGATGCTATTTATTCCTGAAACATTTAAAGTCAGGTTTAACCAACAAAGTAGTATATTTGTTACAGGCAAACTTTAAAATAAAGCGGTAACAAAAATACACCTGCTCAATTTGTGCACTCATGCAGGATATCGATTTGATTTTTTTTCCTCAGTTCCCCCATCAACAGTCAGTGTAAATGGGGGAATCCCTCCCACAGAGCTATTGTGTTCTTCCAGCAGTGGGGGATTGGGGGGAGTCCATGCCAGGAGAACATGATTATTGCTAGCGACTATAAGCGCTGTCAAGAATCACATGCCAAAAACCTGACATGCTGGGTATACCCAAATCGATCGATGGATCAACTTGGGTACAATCAAGCCTGCCCATAGATGGTTCGCATCTCAGTTGGCTTTGTCAGTCATGGTGCATGCATTGGGACCATCACCCTAACTCAAACATTCATTAGTTGGCAAACCATTAACCTGGGATGAGTTTGTCCACATCAAGTGTTGGGGACATCTGTGTTCAAGGTCAGTTAGGTAAACTACAATAATTACCTTTACAAACAAGCCAGCAAAGGTTGATGCTATATTCATATCCAGAAAGATACCTTTCAGGCATAAAGTGGTCATAATTAAACTGAAGGTATTTAGGGGACGTACAGTATATTAAGGTCTCAGGACTAGGACCACATCCCAACATCTACTTGCTGTGCTAAACTGAAGAACAGTTACACGTGGGCTGATTATTCTAGGAGTCAAGTGTCCAGAATGTTTTACTGCACAAGTATTTGGCACTGTGCAATGAAAGATCATGTTTTGCAGATTATGTAACTTATGAACTGCCTGAGAGGTAAAAGGTGAAAATAATTTCTCCACTCTCTCATGAGCACAGAGAGGATGATCCACTCCAAAGAAATGCTACGTGCTGCTTTTCTTCTGTTAAGTACTAATCATTCCCAGTTCATTGTGATAGGGAACCAAAGTTCAGATTTTGAACTCAACATAGGAAAGGGCCATGTTCGAAATCTACAGCATCTAGCGTATCTTGTGTGAAATACAGCAACCATTCATCTAATACAGCCCAAAACACTAGGCCTACATTGTAGCATGCACAGCAAATGCTGAGAAAGCAGGGCTAAATTGCCAGGCACTCTCCAAATTACCTGATTAACATCTAAATGCGTTATTTGTGAGACTTGCGGCTGGCCAGATGTTATGGATATTCTGCATGAGCAGAAGTGTGTGGGCTGTGACTGGCTCATTTATCTACACTGACAGACATGCTCAGTAGGAAATTGGTGCTGCTCATGATTCATTTCAGGATCCAAAGTTGCTGCGTCATCACTCGGCAGGTGGCACGGCTTTGGACAGTTCTTATTATGGTTACAAAAACAGTAGCTGCTGGTGGAATGGAGAGACTATCTAGTAAATCTGGTTTTGGAGAATCTAAGCAAACAGAACCTTACTATTAGCGACAGTGTGCCAACAGCAGACTTATGAGGCAGGATACGGTACTTAATTTTAAATGGCATTGAAAACTCAATGACTTAAGGCCATTTCTGACGTAGTCACACTTTACGGACACATGATCATTCCACTCCCGTAAAGGCTTCATTAGGTGATCTTTGCTACTTTGTAATAGCTATGGTAAGAAAGAAGCTCAGTAAACCCCACTGGACAGTAATCTGTAAACACAACCTGTATCCGACACTTAAGCTGTAGCCAATCAAGCCAATTTATGGCATGGTCAGTCACATCTTCCTGATTGGCTGAAGATAGGTCACACACTAATTACACAATTACACTCTGCAGCCATTTCATTAATTGAAAGTGTAATTTGCGTGCCCCCTGAGAGGCACAACATCCAGCAGTAGTGCGATTGTGCCTCCTGTTTGTCTGCTTGTCTCTGGCTCGCCTGTCCTCTCTGGTTCTCCCATCCCCAGCTCAGGCTGTACCTGAGGACCGCTGCTCAAGCTTTCAGCAGCCAGGCACTAGAGGAGATTAGAGTGCATGCCAGGCAGAACCCAGTTTCTGGTTGCCAGCTGTTCTGACTTAGTGCACCACTCCTAGCTCTTCCTCCAATCCTACATAGGTCATTATTCCTGTAGGATGGCGATTTGCAAGCTCCCAAAAAAAGATGTTTTTGCTTTCGATATTACCTCCAGCAGCCAGGTTAGCGATTATGAAAGCTGTACATTGGAAAGGTCATTGAGAAGGTGACCAGCAAGACAGCATACATCTTATCCCACACCTCTGCTTTCTAGATGCACTCCTCCCTGAGAGTGTGGCTCACATGGAGTTAAGACCTCCCGCTGCAGTTATGGCATTATCAAACATTCAATGTTTTAATTACACTTTACAGGATTAGTCCCCACACAATTTTTGGTGGACTTTGGGGCATGTTGGTGAGTTCAGCAAACCTAAGGCTCAGGCTGTCTTTGCAGTATTGGTTTCTCTGACAGGGCTCTCACTGTTTGTTCACTGCAAGCACCAAGTGTGAACAGACACAGCAAGAAAAAAAGGAGACTGAAAGAACAAAGGGAAGGAGGCACAGTGAGAAAAGGAGAAAGGTGAGAGAATAGGAGAGAGAGAACCACTGATCTATACAATTAAAGCGAAATTGAACTAAAACTATTCAGGGTTTTCTATATTATAGGGGAGGTTTAAATTGTTAATTGTGGCTAAGCAGTACCCAGTAAAATGCACTCAAGAATGTAATGCTCACTGTTCTCCTTGCTGGAGACTCTTACACGAGAAAGCAAAGCCCTGCCTCTACCTAGATGGTCACCCCCAGACAGAGAGACAGTGTGAAACAAGGCAAGTAAAGTCCATCATGGGAAAAAAAAAAAAAAGAGGACATCCTTTTATCCCCTGCCTGCCTTTTTGGGCAGAGTTCAGTTTGTTTAAAGGTAATTTTGCCCTTTTGGCATGAGCAGCAAATAAATGAATGGCTATTAATCTACATTAATCATAAAAGAGACATTCAAGTTTTCAGTTTACAACCACCATAATACGGAAACAAAACCAACAAACTACCATGCAATTTACAGAATATTACTGTTGTGTTGTATTCCATTTGCCTGAAAATAATTTTAACATGATTTTTTTTTTTTAATTTGCCTGCTTTGCCAGATTTTCATAAAACTGACTACAGTATCTGTACACTAGACTATACAATCATTTGAACAACTGCTGTGAGAAAGCAAATTACAAGTTAGGTCACCTATATTAACAAATGGTCACCTGTCAACAGCAACCGTCACAGCTCTGTCCAAAGACTTGCACTGAGATAATGAAAGCAGTAAAGCAAAATCACCCTGCTGCATTATTTGACCACTTTCTTACCGCTGGACATCATATGACATCCCGGGCTTTAAGTGGGGATATCTGAATGATGCCTGCAACTGCAGGCATCATTCAGATATCTTTTTTTAGCCGATGATTCCCTGCACAGTAAGATCATAGCAGCTATTCATCCGCTTGGATCGTTCTTACAGGTCGGCTGCCCCCCTCTGGTGCTTCTACCGGCTCGCCCTTGTGATCGGCGAGCTGGAGAAGGAATCTGCCGGCGGAAGTACACCATAGAGACTACCGAGGACCAGATGGTCCCTGGCAGTCTCTGACTCTGAGGCCCGGGCACGACGTTGGTTTTTTTTTATTTCAGGCTTTTCAGATTGTAGGAGAGATCTGAGGTCTTATTGACCCCAGATCTCTCCATAAAGAGGACCTGTCATGCACTATTCCTATTAGAACGGATGTTTACATTCCTTGCAATTGGAATAAAACTCATAAAAAAAAAAAAAATGAAAGGGAAAGTGTAAAAAAATAAATAAATTAAAGCACCCCTGTCCCCGCGTGCTCGTACGCAGAAGCTAACCCATATATATGTCGCAGCCACATATGTAAACGGCGTTTACAATCCAACTGAGGTATCACCACAAACAGAGCAAGAGCAACAATTCTATCCCAATACCTCCTCTAACTCTAAACTGGTTATCTCTAAAAAAAATTCCTATGTAGATTTTTAAATACCGAAGTCTGGCGCCATTCCACGAGTTTGCACAAATTTAAAACGTGATATGTTGGGTATCTATTTGCTCGGCGTAATATCTTTCACATTACAGGCAGTCTCCGGGTTACAAACATCCGACTTACAAAGGACTCCTACTTCTAAACGGAGGGAGACAACAGGAAGTGAGAGGAAATCTCCCCCCTAGGAAGGGAAATTCACTCCTGTAAGCGTTATCATGGGAATAAGGTGTCTTTACAAGAACCCGAGTTTCCAAATCCAATTGTCACAAAGACAGAAAGTGAGGTGAAATCTTCTGACCAGGGGCACAGACAGCAAAACAAACATTACAGGGATGGCAAACTCTTCCCTATGCTAGCCAAAAAAAACGTTAAAATTTTTTTGGCTGGAGGTACACTTAAAAAAAAATGCACCTGTTCCGACTTACAAACAAATTCAACCTTAAGAAGAAATCTACACACCCTATCTTGTTTGCAACCGGGGACCGCCTGTATACAAAAAAAATGGGCTAACTTTCGTTTTCTTTTTTTAATTCGTAAAGCTGTTTTTTTTTTTTACCCAAAAAAAGTTTGAAAAATTGCTGCGCAAATACCGTGTGACATAAAAAGTTGCAATGACTGCCATTTTATTCCCTAGGGTCTCTGCTAATTTTATATATATATTGGGGGTTCTGTGTAATTTTCTAGCAAAAAAATGATGATTTTTTCATGTAGGAGTGGAGTGCTAGAATTGGCCGGTATGGAAGTGGTTAAAAAAAAAAAAAGGCAAAGTAAATTTGTAAACCTTTTATATTGTGTAACATTTACACCAAGCTAAGCATACCTGAAAAAATAGAGTCCTTTGAGGCCCCGTTCACACTGGGGCGATCCCACTTGCCAGGGCGACCTCATGGGTTGCGGCGCGCTGCTCGCACCGTGACCTCTATGGCAAGCGACCTACGGCGACATGTCAGGCGACCAGGTCGCCCTAGTGTGAACGGGGACTTAATCTAAAAACAAATCTCCAAAGATAGAATATCATTTTTCTATACATTGATGCCATGCCCTGTAAACCTACAGGATCAAAGAAAAACACCCAATTGACAAAGTCTGCAACAAAGTCAAAATGTCACTCACAGTCATGTCATGAAGCACTGCTCTTTCTCCTTAAAAAAACCCACTTGCTGGTCTGACACGTATTGAAAAATACAGCAGACACAGCATTATAAGAGCTTGCTTTGTCACAGTGAACACTGACCTCTTTGTGGTCAAAGTGTGAACCAGCACAATCTGTCTGTGCTCTGTGACCACACTGGAGAAGAAAACCACTTTCACTACTTACTTGTTACAGTGATGCTTAAGGTGCTTTTTGTAGCTATCCTCCTGAAACAAGGTGTCGGGATTGCAGCTGGGGAGCCAGTCTGCATGTTTGAGCACAGGCTGCGAATTCTGGCTTTTCACCTTCTTTCCTTTCCTTCCCCTGGGTACTGGAGCTGACAGGCCTGAAATAAAAGTGGTTTAAGAATGAATGCCACAATGCCACATACAAATTTACAGCTGCAAAGGTGCCTCTCACACAACAATGTACCACAATCCAAAACTTGCAGACATCTAAGTGACCATTTCTAAAATGATTAACTCTTGACCTTTGCTCTATAAAGTATCGGAATACTTATTCTAGCTTTGTGACCTAAACTAATAAAGTGGGTCAAGCTTGACAGCCAGTCAACCAGCATTTTCAGACAGACCAGACTGCTCCCCGTGCAGCTCAGATTTCTCTGGTAACACTTTACAGTTGAATCTTTGTGAACACGTAACATACCCGAGTGGTTTACCAGAGCCCGAGTCTGGCCATCTTCAGTTGGTGTGATTAGATCCCAGATAAAGCTTTTGATGTTCTCGTCCCCTCTGTAATGGTTGAGACAGTACACCAAAATGGTACGGCAGATGGTTTCCACGTCTTGTTCTGTAAGTTGACGTTTGAAGCGCCCGTGGGAAAGGATCTCTGTCCATCGGCCCCACCTACCGACAAATGGAAAAGGTTCATACAGCGTGCCGACAGACAAAGTGCAATGTGAGCTCAATAAGCAGTTCGATGTCTAAGATATGATGACATACAAGCTTATAATTACACTGCTCATCAGGACCGTGCTGACAAGCAAACTTTCAGCTCTTACTTCCTCATATTCTATACTGAGCTGCCAAACACACAGCACAAAAATCTGTCTGAGGCTGTATTACTCACCCATAGACCAGCAGGTTTTTTTCAACTCTGAAACATTCGCTTCTCGCATAGCCCTGGGACTTGTCCTGAGGCCGACGTGGCTTGATGCTAGGTTTGTCCTCAGAGTCACTCTCCAGATCAGAGAACTCCATAAGCTCATCTTCCTTCACCGCACTGTAAAGTCTGGTCTGCTTCCTTACCCGTGGTGTGTCAATTACCAGTGTGTTCTACAAGCGATATCAATACAGAGATGAGGCCAAATGCAGCATTACACAACTAGAACACTAACTGCTAATATATAAACACTTACCCTTCCATTTAATACATCAAGATCAAGTTCTGCTTTCTTAGCCCACTTCTGCCAGAAATTAGGGTCATCCAAAGAAATATCTGTCCGGTTCCCAGAGGCAACAAAACTGGCCTAATAAACAAATATATAATACAGCTGTAAAAGGTCACCTGTAGGTAGTAACTATCCCTGGTCCTTTAGCCCTCACAACAGATTTGATAACATCTACATTTTAGGTAATCTGGTATTTGGATCAATTTAAACATAAAATAAAGTTAAGATTTATAGGAAACATGCTCTGGCACTACTGACTCTGCAGGCTTTTCTGGTTACCAGGTAGAAACACATGCAAATTAATATTCTAAGACATGTTTGGGCTGGAAAATACAAGATGCCCTCTTCAAGATGGCTAAGGTGTCTGTCTGTCCCCTTATGTATGGAAGGGGGGGAATAGGACATGGTGGCAGAGCACCAACATGACCTAATATACCAGCTTATTTTGTTTGTGTGAAACCCTCCCATACATTCAAGTATAGAACCTTTATGGTTTAATTTACTAGTAAAAACGCATTAAAAACAGAAGAAGCGGGAGGAGAGAGAAAGGGGGAGCCAAGATAGGGAGGAAGGGAGGAGACGAGCCAAGATAGGGAGGAAGGGAGGAGACGAGCCAAGATAGGGAGGAAGGGAGGAGACGAGCCAAGATAGGGAGGAAGGGAGGAGACGAGCCAAGATAGGGAGGAAGGGAGGAGACGAGCCAAGATAGGGAGGAAGGGAGGAGAAGAGCCAAGATAGGGAGGAAGGGAAGAGAAGAGCCAAGATAGGGAGGAAGGGAGGAGAAGAGCCAAGAGAGGGAGGGAGGGGGAAGAGAGCCAAGATAGGGGGGAGGAGGAGGAAGAGAGCCAAGATAGGGGGGGAGGAGGAGGAGAGCAAAGATAGGGAGGAGGAGGAGAGCAAAGATAGGGAGGAGGAGGAGAGCAAAGATAGGGAGGAGGAGAGTGAACTGGGCCCAACATGCCCCTTGCAACCAGACCATATTTCGAAGAAGGTTGTGGAATTTTTGCAATAGGCACCAGAATTCTGAAAACACTAATTCTATCATAGTCCTATAGAACATACTTTTGCGAAGGTGGAGCCTTTTCCTTCCGATTCTATAGTGATGGTGTGGGTTCTCCTGGAAAGGATTTGATCAATATCTTCCTCACAGAACTTGGAGCCTTCATCTTCTTCATCCATTAGTGCACCATATGCCCCTTTCCGTAGAAGGTCTTCTATTTCCTTCTTGGAAAGTTGCTGTACCTGCAGGAAAAGAAAAAGAGGTTATCAATGAAAAAGACTATAGTAGAAAACAGCCAAAATGATACAGAAGTGCCAAATGCAAATGCTGCATAACTATTTTTTTTTTTTTTAAACTGCAAGCTAAACTGCAGGCCATTTACCCCATTCGTAGCATTCTCTCTTCCACTCATGGACTGCAGAACTGCCTTATCCAAGCCAAGTTTCAAGCTAGCCTTATCAAACATTTCACGCTCATAGGAATTTCTTGTGATCAGGCGATAAATTTTCACAGATTTACTCTGTCCAATCCGATGGCATCGAGCTTGCGCCTAAAAAAAAAAAAAAAAATGGCATCAAGTGACCTGTTACCACCTTATATTAAGTACAGAAGCTATACATTTGTAGCACAATTTTGTTAGCGTAAGCATTATAACAAGGCCTATAGCATGCTGCATACAATTGGCAAAACGGTGGCTTCCAGACTGCAACGGGCAGCTTTAGAGTAGACAAAAAATCCAATCACTGCAAGAGGCACTAAAATATGTAGAGTATTTTTAAAGTCAAAATCTTTTATTTATTTTGGAAAGAGTTGGGAATGGTTAAACTGTCTTTTTTTCTGTAGTTTTTGTCCTATTAAGGAGATTTCCTTTGAAGTGGTTGTAAAGTCAAGTGTTTTTTTTTTTTATCTTAATGCATTCTACGCATTAAGATAAAAAACCTTCTGTGTACAGCAGCCCCCCTCAGCCCCCTAATACTTACCCTAGAACATCTCGATCCTACAATGTTGCTGGAGAGACTCGGCTGCCCGGGACTCTCCCTCATTGGCTGAGACAGCAGCGTGGCACCACTGGCTCCAGCTGCTGTCAAAGTCAGTTAGCCAATGAGGAGAGGGGGGGTGGGGCCGGGCCGTAGATCAGTGTCTGAACGGACACATGGAGTCGTGGCTCGGGTGCCCCCATAGCAAGCTTCTTGCTGTGGGGGTAGGAGGGAAGGGCCAGGAG